>NC_142704.1:17411507-18024591 GCF_029339155.1 Prunus mume
GAACAACAAATGGCTACCTTGTACACAAGGACAATGTTTCAAAAAGTTTGAGCAAGAATCATACAAAGTACAGCATGTTTCTAGAGCTGAAACAGAGGATGCTTTAAAGTTGTCCTAATGTGAGCGAAAGGAAAAATTGGGAAACAAGAGTGGCAGAAGTCGTATATGTCAAAGATTCTGACCACGCATCGTGTAGCTGCAAAAGATTTGAATTTGTTGGAATTATTTGCAAGCACATCCTAGCATTGTTCAGAAGGGACCAGATTGAATATATGCCCGATAAATACATTTTGAAGAGGTAGAAGAAAACTGCGAAATTTGGATTGGTATCAGATGCAAATGGCAACGAAATTAAAGACTCTGCAGATCCTGGTCTTTTAATAAAGCGGAGTACAATGTCCCGACTTGCTTCAGATGTGGTTGAGGATGCATTAATGTGTGAAGAAGGATGTGAGCTACTGTCAGAGACTCTAAAAAGTTTGCAGGTGAAGGAAGGTTAAGGATGGACCAGTAATAACGAAGTTGGAGGGTCCAGCTCTCAAACACAATATATGAAAGACCCTAAGAGAGTAAGGTGCAATGGAGGGTCGAAACGAGTAACGGGAGCAAAGGAAAAGGCAATGAAGCGAGGGATTAGACACTGTCGGGAGTGTGGACACATTGGTCATGATAGAAGACAATGCCCAAGAAATTTGAACACACCGTAAGATGTTAACACTATTTATAATAAGACCTAAAATTTGAATAGGTAAAGTTCTTATGTGCTTCTGTTTGATGTTTATGCAGGACATCACCGTCGAACAATGACGAATCAACTCCAATAGATCTTAGTGACCCATTATTTGACGAATTTTACAGGATGCACGGACCAACTCAATGATTTAGGTTTCTATTATACGAAGCCCGGTTATTATGAAGACTAATGATCAGGTGAAGTTTTCTAGATGCAGTTTTATTATTATTATTTTTTTGTTCATGTCCACCGATGAGCTCTGACTATGTCCATTGATAATTGAAATGAAAATTTGCTTGGTTTCATTCTTGCATGAAATTTGGACACATGTTAATTTTACGTCTTCTCCCTATTTAGAAATTTTCATAGACATTAGATAAAGCATCAAATTTTGATTTATGTGAAGAAGCAATGACTTTTACCTTGTAAAATGGGTAGTTTATGGTGAATTATTGTAACACCCCGACCCCAAATTTATCCCATGTTTAATTAATTTAAGTGGAATTGAGAAATTACCCGTGGATAATATTTTGGTCATTTTCTTACCGGAAGGAATTTGGGAATTTCGGTTGTACCGTTGCGTAGAGCACGGTGAGATGAGTCCGTAGACACGTAGTGGGCTCGAATCGGAGTTGTAACGAGAGAGATATGGTCAAAAGAAGCTCAGTGGCATAATCGTAAATATTTGGAAAATGGATTTTTGTTAAAAAGACGGAATTGCCCCCGTCTGTCTCTCTCCCGCGCGTTCCTCTCTCCTCTGGTTCGCGACAGCCACGGTGGCCGGCCACGTTTTGGCCGGCCGTGCTCTCGTCCGGCCACCAAAGTCGACGGGGCCTGCATAAATGACCGGTCGCTGGCCCTTCCTACTCCCAAATGGTTCGCCGCCACCACGGTTTCGCTGAAAATTGAAGAAAATCGCCTTGGTCGCTGAAACTTCGCGGCTCGCTTCTCTCGTCGTCCGGCCGCCATTTTTGGCAATCAAGGTATGGAAATTCATCCCTTCTGCATGATCTAGCTGATGGTTGGGTAGGATTTCATAAATTTTGAGGCTAAGTAGCTCGATCTACGATTTGAATTCGCCGGTTTGATGATCGCGATTCCGCCACTTCCGTCAGTTTTTGGGGTATCCAAGAACAAAAGTGACTCCAAATTAGGTGTATTACCTAGGGTAGGAGTCTTGGCTCACGATTTGGAGGTTTTCCGGCGATGCGATATCGCTTAGACACTCCACGACCGCCGGCAGCAGTGGCGGCGCTGTGGGCATCGTAGCCGTAGGGCATTTTGTCCCATTGTAATCCTCTCGATGTCACGAGCGCCGTAGGTGTGCTCGGATCTCATTTTGGATACCGTTAGGTTCCGAATCTGATATCGGATATTGCGATTTTCCGTTCGCTAGGTTTGGACCGCTGATGGTCCTCAAATTATAATATGTTGATCCGGTATTTCCGTGATCATGTAGGATCTGACTTGATCGTAAAATGGAGTCCCGATACCTGTAAATGCTAACCCTAGGTTAGGGTTTTAGTGACCGTCCGATCGTAAGCATCGTGAGCGATCCGACCGTCCGATCTGGACCAAACTTGGAGGACGTGTGTCCTAGACCTTGTAGAACCTATAGGAATTGTCGGATCATGATTTGAGGTCGGGCCCCGCGGGCCTGTTTGACCAAGTTGGGTAGTTTGACCCCTGTTGACCTCTAGACTTTTGTTGTGTAGTTCTATCATCCCAGGAGGGTTAGAATGACCTTAGTGACAGGTCTTGAGCGTCGTCGAGTTAAATGGTTTATATGCGAATTTAGGATATTATGTTATGATTTAAATTGCGGGAATTATCATATGCTTTGCCAGGATTGAGGCTTGTCCTGGGGACTAAGTGAGTGAAGGTGCGCGTGAGTAGATTTTGAAGTTGTTATATGCATGTTTGATGCATTAAGTTATTTTAAGAACTTTGTGGGCAGTCTTGCTAGAATCATTTGAAGGCCGGAGGCCATTTATGTAAATTGCATGAGCTTATATTGTGCATGCTGCCAATTGGGTTATATAATGCCTTGCTGGAAATTTTGGGAATGTTCAATTTATAGAGACTGACAAATTTCGCAGTAAAGTCTCGCGCCTCTTAATCCTCTATGGCAAATGAGGACGATTTAAGGAGGAACCCGCATGGGGTGATGCCGGGTTCCGCAGGTTCGCCTCTGCTCGGGAAATGGGACGGTCCTGTAATTATGTTTGAATAGAGATTTATTGATTATATGACAAAGCATGCAGATTTCCAAGAGCTACCTATTGTTTCCATTACCAGAATGATTTCAGCAAAGACGCATCATTTGTAGCAGACCCACTTTTAAGTAATGTTATGTTCTAGTGTTTTACCGTGATTAAGATCTGAAATGGATCTGGTTATTAGGTGCACGATTTTGCAAACATTCGTAGTCAAGGATACTTGAAGCACTTTGTTGGAACAGAAAGATTAGAAAGCAACGTAAAAAGTACATTGCAGCTAATCACATTTCAATGGTTGGGTAATATGAAAGGGTACACTAACATTTGAACTACTCATAATTCCACACACAAAAGAAACTTTGATTGCAAAGCATTTTATGTGCTCCCTCTTAGCAATACCACGATCTCCCCAATAAATCAATAACGGTAGCCACAATCACTAGGTCAGATACGCCTTCTTCTTAGCAGTGTCTCGCATGCTTATGGTCACTCATGTCCCCAGTGATTTAGACAAAATACATATTCAGCAATATTTAGAATTTTATTATATATACATAAACCATAAACCATTCACTACACAATGTATAGCACATGGCATTTTACTTATGACTCACGTGTCATGATAATGGGGCTTTACTGATTACCAACGTGCTGTGATATTGACTGCTTATTGAATAATATTTCCATAGTTGCAAAATATAATGTTAGATAGAAGGAACACATGATGACTTGCAAGACATAGTCCCAATAATTATATATGAAGCAAATGAAACTGATATTTGTATTATTTTATATTAGATAATGACATTAAGGGAATATAGTTCTAATTTGTGCAATACCACGATCACCCCCAACCAACAGAACAGCTGTAGCCGCAATCACTTAGTCGTATCGGTCGGCTTCTTCCGAGCAGCTTTGACGTGCTTATGCTCATTCATGTCACCACCATCGTCTAGTATCTCTCTCACAGCATCAGGGGACACATAGTCCCAATTATAACTTGTATGAGTAGTTGCCGCGAATGCTCGGAATTTTTCGAATCCTTCGTTGAATGCCAACTCCAGTTCACTGTGGTGCTCTTCGCATCGCATATGGTTCATCAAACAACCTTTAATTTCATCATTCATTACTGCATCCAACTCCTCAACTATTCAGCTTCCTTTTATGACTCAGCTTCAAGTACTTGTTCTTTTGGGAGAACGCTTTGTTCACTCTAATGTTAAGATCAGCCAAAATGGCCTCGTCTTCAACACATTTCGTGCCATGAATTGATCACCGAATTATAATCCAGCTTGGTACTGACTGCATCTATTGCCTCTAATGGATCATCGAGTCCCCCTACTCCCAAATGATGTTGAAAATGGAAGGGGTCGGCGAGTACAACGTGGAAACGGAACCTGCGACTCCAATTTTTCATCTTCGATTGTGTTGTTGGCGCCTGAAGAGGTTGACATACTTGAATAATCCTATTTGTTTTGGAGGATGAGGATTGCAGATGCAATTTCGTTTGAGAAATGGAACATAGCTTTATAGATCAACATACCAAAGCTTGCGTGTAGTCAACATATCTACTTTATTTCAATTTTAAAAAAAGAGGTGTCAGGTTTTGCTTTTCAAGCATGTCAACCTCACACTCTCCTTACACCACTGTTAGTGGTTGAAAGAAACTCAATGGAAGTGACATCTAGTTAGTGAACCCAACCAAACTAAACAAACTAGTTAGGATTAAACTTAGATTGTATGAGACCTTTTTTCATTTATACATTGTCAACCAAATGTTTTTTTTGGCGGGAACCCTTTTTTATTGGTATTACTATCACCCCCTTCATAAAAATTCTCCCTCCACAAAAACTCACTCCTCCACCGAATCTGTCTCCATCTACTGACACTCTCTCCTCCACAGAAACTCTCTCCCCCCATTGAATGGATTTACTAACCAAGTTTGATGTGAGCGTAATAAACACCCCTCCAAACAAAGACCGCCTTCGAAACGCAAGTGAGTCACCAGACAAGCAATGTCACTTTCCTAGACAGAATGACCATTTTGTTGGAAGTTTTGAGTCTGAAAGAGTTCTTGCTTTCTGGAAGGAGAGGCATCTTCAACTTGGTGATGAAATCCAAAGGGCAAGGGTACGTTTGGAATTTGTTGAAGGCCAAATTGAAGATGACAAAAGGCAGGCCAACTGGATAGGGCGAAGTTGCAGCGCATGAAGCGTAGACACAAACGACTTCGGAGTGTAGCTGTTCAAAAATACAAGAACTCATCTAATGCAAAGGAGTCAAAGAAGCGTGTGATGCAAGCTGGATTCGACTACTTCCGTCCTATGCAAAACTCGCTCGTACTCGGTTTGATTGGTCATCTATTACCGTTTCCGACGTTAACAAATATACTCAGCAAGGGAAGTAACCATTTTGGTTATCGTGTTTGAGTAGAGGCAAATCAGAGGAACCAGAATTTTCGTTAAGCTCTGCTTCAAACCTATTTTGATGCTTACTACTATAGAATATTTCAACCTTCATATTTTCATGTCTTTAATTATTTATAACACGATGCAAAGTGCATCTACTTCAGTCATATGTTGCTGCCATGTCCATTTTTTTGTGATCACGTATCAGATTTGGACATGGTTGCATCATATGCAATGTTGCCTTTATGTATTATATGTTAGGGTAAGGTTTATGGAAAAGCATGTGTGACTGGTTTTGTGACAAAGTTATGGCATTATTTTGTACCAGTTATATATTGTTTTTTGTACTGGTTCATCTCCTACTATTGCTTTATTTCTTTATATTATATGTTTATGCGATTGGACATGATAGAAAATATATTACTGATTCCCAATGCGGCCGAAGGACAACTTATTGAATACCGCACGACGTGTTGAAAACTCTAGGTGCAGGTGCATATGGACAACTTATTGACTATCTCTGACGTCTTCAAAGCTCTAGGCGCATGCACGCCCAATTATGGCTTCGAAGTAGTGGTGCATTTATTATATATGTACATTATTATAACCAAAACAGATAATTTTACATCCTTATATATGAAAGGAAACTAATTCTTGTATTAGTACAAATTATATAACGAATATTAAGGAAATATACTTGTTAAAGTGAACAACATATATACTTAGGGTTAAGAGGAAAGTGAGTTATGTAAATCATTTTTGAATTTTTAATTGCGAAATGGATGATCTATGGGTTCCCCTCGTTTTATAACGTCACACGGAGGCCGGAGTATTTTTCGGGGCATTTTTAGGATTTTTCTACTATTTATTGCATTTTTTCAAAGATTTTTGCACTAAAAAAGCCAAAATAATTGCCAAATGGACACCTGGCGCGATCTCAGCCCCTCACCTTTCACCCCTTGACAAGTGTGCGTCAGTCAACATGGCCACATCCTTACCTTTTACCCTAAATTATTATTTTATGACTTTTTCTTAGAAAATTCATAACTAAATACACAAAAATCACAATAATGATCCGAAAATTGCTACGACCTCATTGACACTCCATCTCCCTTGCTGAATTCCCCGATTAGTGGTTACGCATTTTAAAAAACAATTCCGAACATTAACGGGAGATGCTTGTTGAAGTAGGTTATTGAAGTTAAAGTGAACAACATATATACTTAGGGTTAAGAGGAAAGTGAGTTATGTAAATCATTTTTGAATTTTTAATTGCGAAATGGATGATCTATGGGTTCCCCTCGTTTTATAACGTCACACGGAGGCCGGAGTATTTTTCGGGGCATTTTTAGGATTTTTCTACTATTTATTGCATTTTTTCAAAGATTTTTGCACTAAAAAAGCCAAAATAATTGCCAAATGGACACCTGGCGCGATCTCAGCCCCTCACCTTTCATTCCTTGACAAGTGTAAGGCGTCAGTCAACATGGCCACATCCTTACATTTTACCCTAAATTATTATTTTATGACTTTTTCTTAGAAAATTCATAACTAAATACACAAAAATCACAATAATGTTCCGAAAATTGCTACGACCTCATTGAGACTTCATCTTCCTCCTGAATTCCCTGTTTCATGGTTACGCTACATTAGTATTTTATTATTATTTATCCAAAATTATTTTTATTATTATTGTTATATTACTTGTTAGCTTGTACATTTGTTAATTATATTTACTCCAAATTTTTATTTTTATTTTTATTTTCCGTGTGAATAGACCATTTCTGGTGCAAAAGCATCGCTTTCTTCTTCAATTTGTTAATGTTTTTCCTTTTTTAGGTTTAAGGGATGTTTTCAAACATAAAATGGAAATATACAAGCCATCCATTCTACAACATCAGGAAATAATTATTCAAAGTCTTTCACTGTTCAAGTTTTGCTTAAGAAACGTGTAACCCAATCATTTGGGATATGCTAAGTGGGAAAATGTCATTCCCAATAACCGTGAAAAGACACATACTCACTTCATGCATGCGTTGCTACTAAATATTAAGATTGCAGTTGTGCAAAATATCTGTGTCAGTAAAATGTCATTCTTAGCCGCAATTATGTCAGTAATAATTCCACTATATAGCAAATATTATACATTTATATATAAAACGGGCTAGGACAGCGCACAAACACCAGACAAAATAGATTAAAACATGAAATAGAAAACAACATTTGTAGAACATAGACACGCATAAAAACCGTAGAAACATACTCCAACTAATTATAAGGGTATGGATTCCCTGGCACAACATAGACACGCATCACCTTGAACCAAAAAACACTCTCACGGTGCCATTTGCATCGATTGCAACAAGTCCGTATGTGATTGATCTTTTCTTCACTAGGCCAGCCGAATAACAAAACACCAGCCGTTGTTGTTACAAGCGCTGCACTGATTGAACTTAATCTTCCCATAGTGAAACATATCTACGATATGTCTTCCAACAGAGAAAATTCCGCTTAATCGTCGTCTCAAAGCATCCCCGTTCCTTTCTATATCAATGTTGTTACGCTGATTCAAAGAACACAAGAATTCTAATGCATCCTCTTTTGATCGACTCACCGGACATGCCAAGTAGTCCAACTATATATGACGCTCCATATGGCTCGCCGTGGCTGCAACGCGCATCCTGCATAATGCTTCCACATTACTCGCCTGAAAACATGTCTAACGCTTCTAAATATCGCCTCGTGGTTCGCAAGCCTCGCATTGGTCCACGAAATGCCGGACTTGCGTTGCGGCATAGTACCAGTTAGGATGGTCTTGGTACTTTTCCATTGAAATTGTGTTCCACACTTGTGGAGTGTTTGCCAACGTATTGAACAATGGGCACACACATGCCATACGAAAGAGATCTTCCGAGGAGTTGGTTGCCACGTATAACATCACTTTAAACCAAGCTAATTCCGGGATGAAGGCTTGAGGCACATCCAGATGGAGATGCTTCCTTCTCTTTCCTCCGACTGTAGTGTAATGTTTGGAATTCATTGAAATATTTTTGGAATGGAACGATTTGAGGACTGCAAGAGGGGAGAAATGAGAATATACGGGGTTTTGGGTTTGTTTTAGCCTCTGGTTGCACTGCTCAAAAGGTGTTTTGGGTTTTACTGTTGACCCTTTTAAAGAAATCAACTCAACACCCAAAACATAAGACAAAGTAAGGGAAAATGTCATCAAATGCAAAGGGAGTCAGACCGTCCAAAAGTCAATTAATAACCTATTTCCATAGCCATTGTTAGGCTTTTCCCGCCATTAAATTCATTGATACAAATGTGATGGATTACTGACTAGTGACAGAAGGTCCCATCAGATACTTTTTCATTTTCCCACACCACACTACCCCTATTAAATGACGGATTCTTATCCAACTAGTTGCCTTAATGAAATATAAAGAAAATAATATATTTAAAGCAGTGTCCCCTCAATTGTAAGATTAATTGGTAGTGAAATAGTATATCGCTTATCGGAGTAAAATGTGTCACAATTCTGACGGTACAGGTGTCCAGATCGTGACCAACCCACCCACACACAGAAAAGAAGGATATAATTCGATTTGGGCAGAGATGAGAGAGAGCTGAGTGAGAAGTTTAGGGTTATGACTTATGAGTGAAGGGGTATAACTGAGAAGGTATGAGTCCGAAGAGGTTTTAGTGAGAAGATCTGAGTGAGAAGAGGTACAAGTGATAAGATTCAACATGTCTTCGTCTTCATCTCCCGCTCAAACAAAGAGGTGTCAGTATTGTGGAGCTGCAATGGTGCTTCGGGTTTCAAAATCAGATAAAAATCGAGGGAAGCCATTTTGGAAGTGTCTAACCTCCTATGTAAGTTCTCATTTCCAGAATATGTATGTGGGTGAAAAAATCCTAGGTCTAACTCTGATGAATTATTTTGCATATATGATGCCTGCAATTAGGAGCCACCAGCCTGCAATGGATTCAATGGGTTGATGTAACCTCCACAAGCAGACAGCAAGTCGACACGTATGATGCTACAATGCTTAATATGCTGAAGTCCATTAAGGACTTGGTATTAGTTTTATTAGTTGTATCAATTGTCATATTATTTGTTCTTTTAATGACCAATTAAGTGCACGGTTTCAAGGATTGTAAAAGTTCTCCCCAAAAACACATGTTGCACGCACCACCAATGACTTTTCAAACCCAATTTGTAATTTTTGTTCTTGAAATAGGTGGATTAGCATTGAGTTTAAATTATTGTTTGAAACAAAAGCATTTACTTGTCAGAAACCCAGTAAAAACTTTCCTAGACTTACTTTACAAAAATAAAGTCATACGAAGACGATAAAATGACAATACATGGCCAATACGATGCAATAATAAGACAATACCTTTTTTTTAAGATTGCATAATTATTCAGTGTATATAGATTGTTTATTGATTGTTTACTGCATGTAAATCGCATGATATTGACTGTTTATTGAAGGTTCATTAACTGCATGTATTTCGCATGTTATTACTCCGATATTGAGTGTTTATTGAAGGTTTATTGATTGTTTACATGTTTCGTGAAGGTTTCATGATTGTTAACTGCATGTATTTCACATGTTATTGAACCGATATTGAAAGTTTATTGAAAGTTGATTGAGTGTTTACTGCATGTATATCGCATGTTATTGCTCCAATATTGCATGTTTATTGGGGGCAAAAGTAGGACTCCAGTTAGATTTAAGGGGGGAAACGGTCCTTATTCTTTGTTTTCGTAGGAAGAACAACTTAAGTAGAATTTCCTATTCAATACGACTTTTATGGTTGATGTAATTGGGGATCGATGTATATTGTATGTCTATTGCGTGTATATTTCATATCTATTATGTATATTGCTTGTCCTGTTCTGTATTGTTATTTATTTCACGTAGCAATACAAATCAATACACGCATTTAATAAATGTAAAGATATGCACGCAATAGACAAGCAATATAGACCCAACAGACATGCAATATCGACGCACCAATATACATTATCAAGTTATGTTACTCAATGCCCAAAACCAATAAAATAAAGAAAATCAACCAATTTATTAACCGATTATAAAGGAGAGAGGGATTCAAACCCGAGGGGCAGTGCGGAACCAATAGGGAGTTTTTAGAGCATTGCACTTGGGGACATTTTTTCATGTGTTTCTATAAGGAGGGCATGGTTGAATAAAATATTGGAGGCGAGGCCATAGCAGCCTATTCCCCTTACAGAATTACCTTATTAAGATGCAACCCATTGCGATTAAGTCAAGGCATGTTGAACGGCTTAAAGATTGGGATATGATATTTGGAATGGTGGCTTGGATAAATGATGACATATCACTTTGCAATGATGTAATACACTTAAAAAGCCATCAGTCCCTATGTGAATATGCATTCTTCAAATCCAAATTCACATATGCGTCTTCAAATCCCAATTCAATGCAGTTTGTTGAGGTTAGGTAAATGTCACAAGGAGTTAGGCCAATATTACACCGATGTTTGTTTCATTACATCAAAAAAAACTTTACACTCCATATGCACATTCTATGTATGGGAATGGCATGTGTCTAACTTCAAAAACGCATCGCCTATCCATTTAGATTGCCCACGTGCAATAGATTTACAGATCCAAGTTTTTTCTCCTCTCCAACCCTCAAGCATCTCCATTTCGAGTCTTCATTTTTCTATGCTCGCAACCAGCTCCATATACATTTTGCACAATATGAGAATAAACATAGCGTAATATCACACTAATCAAAATGAAAGCATGCATCCGCTTATAATATTTATCACTATTTTGGTTCTAATTGTTATTGTCCAAGTAATTTAAATCTAAATTTCTGTACACAAATACACTAAAATTGAGAAAGACGAAGAAGAATTCAGGAGCAGAGGTGGAATTCGAAAAGGACCCATGGGTCTCTATTGTGTATTTACATGACTTTGAAATTTGACATTCCCAAAACCTATTTCATCATCATGTGCCTAAACCAAGTTCAACCGATATCATGGCATGTAAGCATCTCCCCGTGCAATTTCTGCAGCCAACTTCAACCGAAAAAATGGCATGTTCTGCGAGGTGCAAGTAGCTAAGGAAATCTCAAGCACTCAACACCAATGTACTTCAACACGAACATACCACAATCGCCTCTGAAGCAAAACAAGAACTCGATCAATTCAACTAATGACATTCTAACATAATTGACAAATTAAAGTAATAAAATTAAATAAAAAGTTGTGCTCACTCATTAGCCTGTTGTGGAACATCCACACGATGTATTGGCCATGGACACCACCAATCTCTGTGCACTCGTTCGCGTAAACACCTTCTTCATAAAAGTCGAGGGTTGTGCAAGATTTGGAATCGTAATTGACAGGGGGTGAGTTCTTCCTTTAAGCTCTGATCTGGAATGAGTGAAACCATTGAATCGTAGACTTTGATTTCACACTGAATCAGATCAATCTCTAGAGCCACCCAATGCTTATATTTTTGCAACATACAAGGTACATACACCTTATACGTGTTCTGCCATTCCAATCCACAAGCCGGAACCTTGCCATTTACAACGTTCACTAAACTGGTTCTAATTTTCCACCCAACTTGCTCTTTTTTCCTTTTATTATCCGCAAAGCAAGTATGGATGTGATTCTGTGAAATAGAAAACAATCAATGGTTAAACAACTCCACAAAGCAAGTATGGATAATTTGTAATTATTAACTGCACTTGGTCAAGGCCTATGCCATACTGATGTAGCACAGCCCTGGGTGTGTTAGTTTAAACACTTAGAGCAATAAGACATAACAGATAAGAAAAGCTGAAGGGAAGAAAAGGTAGAAGGCAGGCAGAAATCAGAGAGTTTAAAGGAATGTTTAATCAATATTCAAATCTGAATTGTAAAGAACTACATAGGGGTATTTATAGCAAACTAAAACCTAGAGAGAATAGAATTAAAATCCCTAGGTAAAACAGAAATCATATTCCTAATAAAATAGGAAACTTAGAAATCCTAATAGGATTTGGAAAACTAACTTAGAAATCCTACTAGGATTTGGAAAACTAAAGAATATAGGAAACTAACAAATCAATTAGGAAACTAAACAATTTAGGTCCTATGCATCCTGCATCACATACCATAAAAAATACATCGGTCGTTGTCCAATCCGATATTTCTACTTCCTCCAACTGTTGTTGTCGCTTCCGGATGAGATACAAGCCCAAATCAATGTGCTGCACATGTTTTCCTTGTCAATCTCATAATCTATGCACATTCAAACAAATGCATAATCAATTAAACTTACATCTCCTTTCAGCCAACCGTCAGCTTTGACGAGGGAAGCGAAGAATTCAATCTCAACTTCCACGTTGCCAAATTGCATCACCAAACTATGAATATACAAAAGTTTTAGAACACAACAATTTAAAAATATATACACTCATTGTTGAAATATAATCCTGTTCTCTGATTTATAATCGCTCTAGCTGATTTATAATCCGTTTCGCCTGATTTCTTAGAGCAGAAGTCATTTTCTATTTTCTGTTCTGTCTATTTTAAATGATGTAATGAGAACCATTAGATCATAGTCTAGGTGGATTCTCTAGCTTAGATTTGGTATGACACGTGTAAGCACCTAATAGGGTGATTGTAATTCTAGAAGAGAATCACATTTCTCTCTCTGTCAGACACACTATGTAAGCTGCATATTGTAAGAATTCAATAGAACAGTGCCTTCCTCATTTCTCTTCATGCTCTCTAGCTAAAATCTCCAGAAAATACTTCTCTTCCTAATCTGAAAATACATATACTAACGGCGAATTCTAACACTCATGCCTTCTATCTCAAAAAACAAAGGACTTACTTTGGGTTATGGCGCCATTCCGAACAAAGTTTCAGCAATTTCACCATATCATCATGCGGAATCGCCTTCATTGGGTCTAACGTCCGAAGTCCGGTTGTCTTTGGCAAATTTTTTTTAACCACTTCACTAGCTTCAACGATCTTCCACATAGGAATAATCCTCTTCCTCTTCCGTAATTGGACCCCTCGTTCCACACCTTGACCTTCATCATTCAACCAAACGTTCAATTGAGATAACACAGCTGTAGGTTGATCCAAATCAATTTCCCCGACAGTAACCTCAACCTTTGTCCCCTCCGTGCTCTCGCCAATGTCATCGCCAACCAACATAACTTCATCATCCTCTTCCTCACATTGGTTTCTTTGCACTTCCTTTTCCTCACTCTCTGCCTTTTCACTTCCTTGCCCTTCCTTTTTTTTCGATCCTCTCCTCAACGCTTTTTCTTTGCAGCTCTTCCTCTCCTCAATGCTCTTTCTTTGCGCTTCCTCTCCTTTGCTGCTTTTATTTTCACTTGCTCTCCTCACTTCTTTTCCTTTGAGCCTCTACCTCCCTTGGTTTTCTTTGCACTTCACCTCCTTCAATCCCCTTCTCTTCCTTTTCCTCTCCCTCATTTCTCTTACTTGGCACTTCACCCCCTTCAATCCCCTCCTCTTCCTTTTCCTCTCCCTCATTTGTCTTACTTGCCCCTTCACCCCTTTCAATCCCCTCCTCTTCCTTGTCCTCTCCCTCATTTCTGTTATTTGGCCCTTCACCCCCTTCAATGTCCTCCTCTTCATTTTCCTCTCCTTCATTTCTATTACTTGGCCCTTCATCCCATTGCATGCCATCCACTTCCTCATATCCCTTAAATAGATGTGACACGACACAACGATTCGTCCTCTCTTTCAGTAAAGCTATGTCCCTTCTCACTTCCTGCTCAAAATGAGGACCTAAACAAAGGCCCAAAATTTTTTCCATCCGTATGACCTTTAACTCAAGGACGTCCTTTTCCCGCTTTACTTGAAACAACTCGGACCTCAACAAGCTTACCGCCTTGTTCAACTCATCAAGGTCAGCACATGAAGAAGGAATTGACTCTGCCGAGACAACAGCAGGGCGACCCTGTGGCCAACTCCAATATGGTTGTCTCATTTCCTCTTCACTTGGACATAGCGCCAAGAATCGAATCGATCGTTTAAAATGTATAAGAGTCATATGCAATCATTCTACTTCATAATTTCATTGAATCTTATAAATAGTTCCAAGGGCTGCAAACCAAACCTCTTTGCTCTGGAAAAAATAATTGTTCAACTTTCTCATCTCGGGAAATGACGTAGTAGTTCTCCATCGCAAAATACGCGGGAGAGCTGTCGGATCAACAACCTTGCAGTAATTCAGGTCCACCATTCTAGGAATTAATTCATATACCCAAATCTACACAATTCACAGGACACAAGTTATTATTTAAGTTTTAAAGTCAACAAAACATAACGACATGAACATTATTACCATGTACCTGGAAAGCATACGTGAAACCTTTAAAACTCCAGCCACCCCTTTGCACTTCACCATGGTTATCCTTCTTGCCCTTCTCATTTCTCCGGCTTGTTCCGGTTACCTTACATTTCCCCTTCCCTCTTCCCTCTTCATTTTCAAAGCTTTTCACATACTTTGTTGGTGCAGAAAACAGACTGTCTTGGGTTTTGTCAAACGACACCGAACCCCATGGAAACCTGTTGAACGCATCCAAGTCCTCTACAAGGGTCAGGTAATTTAGATTGATGTTCAAATGTTTGTCCCTTCCCAAAACCACTAACTCAGCAAAGTAAACAAGAGCTAGCTTGTAGACGTCATCTTCCTCTGTGCACCTCACAAATGCTTCTTCTAAAGCATTACATGTAATTCCTTCGTCTATAAAATATCTTTTCTGAAGTCTAATTTCATCACTTTCTCCACTGGAAACTTCAGGCACTTCCCCAAAACGAAGCCCTGAGATCAAACAGAAATCCTGACGAGTGAACTGAGCAACGTCGCACCCTATTAAGAAACTCAGTCCATCCAAGTCTTTCACACCCTGCCCCGCTACTCTACGCAACACAACCCCATGCACAATCTGCCCGCTAAACTGAATCTTATCTATATTCAGAAGATGGCCAAAGCATGATGTCTTGAATTGTTCTAATTGTTCGGCACTCAACTTCGCTCGAATTACAGCTAGGGATGAATTTGCATGTGAGCAGTTGTTCACCCGTGAGGAATATGCCTCTGACTCTGGCCATACCAGCTCAACGTTGGATCCCATTTCCTGAAATACAAGATGAAATAACGTGAACACATATACTACCACGTATTTGCACAATCACATTGGTATTTACACAACTAGTCAACCAGCACATTACAAATTTTACAAAGTACATGCGCATAGGGATTACTGATCACAGGCTTTAACATCATCAAAGCAATATGACATATTTTGTGCAAATACCTGTTAATGCAATGATTCTGTGAATTACAAGCACTAGCATGTGTTTTATTTATGGATCCAAACTCCAATCAATGGTTGATGCATGAGTGAGTGTGAGTGCAATCTAGGCAAGTTCTGCACTTCACACACATGACAATTATTGTCATTTCATACACAACACAAAATAAATAAATAAATAAATGAGAAAGATGGTGGAAGGAAGCAAAGCAAAGCATCTGCTCTGCTATCTGCTCGCTAAGCCATTGCCACATCCTTCTTTCTTTCTAGCTTTTTCTTCACTCAGCCATAATCGTCATAGATCAACCTTTTTTCAAATGCTTTGCACTTTTATTCATGAGTTTATTATTATATGTTCTCATTTTTAACAGGCAAATTTAGTAACAACGGAAATAATATTTATTTCAAAAATTATATATATTCTAGCTCCAGAGAGATAATCTGCACTCTGCACTGCTTCAAATGTGGAAGGTTTTGAGGGCCTCCTCCAATTCAACACCATTACCTTATTCATATCATTATTGACATGTTATTGACATGTTATTGACTTTATATTCATTCGTTTTTTAACATATACCCAAGCAAAAATTAACATGCAAGTGAAGCACAAAGAAGAGATGCCAAATCTAACAACATTCATGGTACAAATTGGGGAAAACGGTTACTCTAACCCTAAACTCAAATTCCATAAATTACTCACCAAATGCTGGTTATTGAACAATCGCAAGGTGTCTGTGTTGGGTCTTTGTGCGGCTTTGCTCCACAAATGGAACCTATCACTTCCAACGAATACGGCTTCTCTCCTTCCCCTTCCACTGCTTCGTCTTTTTACTGTTTCTGAATCCACGCCTTTGCTCCTTCCACTCAAAATAAATACTTTTTCACGGTTTAGATAGTGGAGTTGCGTTCAACGTTGCCGCTGTCTGCCTTCAACCGCCGCGTTCGCTGCCTTCAATCTGCTTCTGAGCTTAGCGGTTTCTCTCAGCTATGAGTTTGAGATCAATGGGTTTTTTCTGTTCAAACTTTCGAACTTGCCTCCTTTTTTTTTTTTTTTGTTGGGACCAACTTCATTGCTGGATATTAAATTCGGGTTTGGGTTCCTCACCTACCGATTGCACAACTTTATCCCAATTCTCCCCAGCCCTTGGATTGATCCAATGACTATAAAGTGAACCCCTTATAACTTACTCCCTCATTATAGTCGCCGTTAGAGCACAGAGTAAAACCTTCTTCATGTGACTGCTGTATTGGTTTTAATGCCCCAGCAGCTCCCCTCCTTGAATTGTCCTCATACGGAATGGTGGCCCTTGATATAAGACGACAGTTTTAGAACATACAAGACAACAGTGTAAAAGTGGTTTATTCTGACAATATAGGTGTGTAAGAATGTGATTCCATTAAAGACGTGATGTCCTTTTTATAAATCAAACCAATTGTTATTTTCCCTACAACAAATTATAATAATTAAGAAAACTAATTCAAAATCAAGGCTCCACTCCATTGTAATGTTGCGTAGATTAAGTGGCAACATATAAGCAATAAAGTGGCAATAAACAAGCAATACTAAAGCAATGAAAATGCAATAAACAAGTACCTCATGGATGTCTTTGTACTATGTTCTCCTGATTATACAATGTTCTACAATATTTAGTTGCTACAAATAATAAATAGTACATAAAAAATTAATATCCATGTCTGAAAATTTCATCTCATTATAATAATGACCTAAAAAAATAATATCAAGTATAATACACAAATATTATAAACATACGGCTCCACAAGAAGAATACACAATGTCTTAGATGTTCTTACTCATTCTTGGGATCTAATAATAACAAGCATAGTCAATGATGTGTACAATCTGCTGCAAGTTTTCTTAGCATTTTCATAATAGAAGCTTTGCTTTTGACTTCAAAAGGCAGCTCAAACAACTCTTTGGCTACACTTATTACATTATGCACAAAATGGTCTACAACGCCATTGTATGACTTGCATATTAGTGCCTACACAAACCAGCTAAAACACATTGTGTAACTATTAACCTCATATTTGTTCTTGACAAGTAAACGAGTTAGGTGCAACTTTTCTTTTCCTTGTGCAATCTGAAAAGAAAGAGAGGGAAATAGAATTTGTCTTGGGTGCAGCTTTTCTTTTCCTTGTGCAATTTGAAAAGAAAGATAGGGAAATAGAAAATGTCAAGACAAAATTGTAGCAAATTAAAATTTAAAGTACTCACCATCCGGAAACAATCTGCTTTCAAATTTCAATAAATAAATTACATCACAATTTCAACCAACACTACTGCACAACTCATCTCATAAACATGATTGAGATATGTCACATCTTTACTGGCAAAGCTTACAACGCTGTTTACATTAATTTCCTACTACAAACCAAAATTTGTATCAGATATAGTTATATATAATGTATAACTTCACTAAACAGGTAAAAAGAAACACAAAATCTAGACAAGTAGGCTGCATGGTGCTTAATCATTTCTCATGTTCAGAACATGCACGCAAAGAAAGAAGAAAATTATGCTATATAGATTTTTGTTCGATATCAAAATCTCTTCAAACTCATTTTTTCTTCTATCAAAGCTAAATAAAAAATAAATAAAAATCAGTGAAATGCCACGTATTGTTATGTTCTTCATCACCCCTTTTCAGAACATACCAGAGATTTCTTAACTAGCTAAGCAGAGACATCAACAAGACTCAAAAGTCATAACTCAGTACTGCTACCAAAATACAACTTGCCGTCTACGACAAAAAAGGTGCCATGAACCACTATTCTCTAGTAATAGAGTAATGCCACTCATAACTCTCAAAAATCAATTTAACTTGACACATAGGAATACCTCTGAAAACACTTAATTCTTCATGTATGCCCTGAATATAATAAAGCACAACCTTTAGAAGTTTAGAACAGCTCAATTCAGCATCCCATTCATTACTATCACTTGGTGCACTTACTACAAGACCACTTAGAAGTTTAGAACTCAGTGGCTTGCAAAATCAAGAAAACTAGAGGATATCCATTCAGATACGACCTCCCAAAATGACAAGGTTAAAGCACTAAAAGGAGAAGAAATGAAAAGTCAGACGCACTAATCCTGTAAGGCCATAAGGCAAAACATGGTTTTACTCAGAGAAAACAAAAAACAAATGAAGGAAAATTTATAAATCAAATGTTTGCACCAGAGAGAGAGAGAGAGAGAGAGAGAGATCATGCAGAACAAATATCATATATTTATCACACCGAAGTGTGCTTCCAAGAAGAATTTGATGTCGCTTCTTTCTGTCCATTCACATGTCTGGTCCTGCTGCAGCAAGAAGAATTTGATCACAATGTTAACTTGAATATTGTGGCTCATGCATCTACCATTCATTCACAATCTGTAGGAAACCAAAGTGCACAAATTAGACCTAAAAATTTGGCATGAAGTGGAGCAGGGCAAGGTCACTAAACCCTTCTCTGCCTTTTCAATGTCATGTATCTTAAAAACATGCATTTTGATAATTAATGCCTACTGTAATTCAAGGAACTGAGACCAGTTTGAAAATCAAAGGGAACTGTACTACAGTACTATTAGTCGCTATATTTTTTCTCATCAGAACAATACTAAAATTAAAATTAAAAAAATCACTGCTCTTATCATCGCCCTCGAGGGCCTTGCCATCTGTTGGTACTAAGCAATGAAAGGCATCATTTATCTATCAACAAATCAGTACAATTAAGAATCATACAAGTTTACCATCAGCTGGTATGCTGTCTTATTTAATTGGACAATTTTTATGAGTAGAAATATTGAAAGCAAGTGTTCATTTGTAATTTCCCTCTGATATGTCCCCTAGTGAAATCAAGAGCAGATCCTCAAGACAAATCGAAGATTCAAAAATATATGATACCCAACCTCAAGATCGCAATCTTCGGGGTCCGAGTTCTTTATCTCAATCCGGCAATTATCAACCCCCATACCTTCCAAGCCGAAGCAAATGCTCACCAAATGCTGCCATGTTTTCTATATCGTAGAATTTCTTGTAAGGGTAAATTTGAAAAACTCTAACAAAAGCTTGGTGGCTGGGTGTCCAGAGAATGGCCTTGGGTGTAAATAGAATTCTTCAGACGTAAAATTAACTTTCGTTTTTTTTCCCCAAACGATAGGATTTTCCGGACCATTTTGCTATGCTTAATTTCCCGAGCCCTAATAGGACATGGAGAAAGGCTTTTATGTTATCTGTTGGGCAAGTTAGGTAAATCGTTTTAGGGTGTTTTACTTTGTTAAAACCATAAAAACGTATTCTATAGAAAGAAGGTTAGACTGGGGTATGAGCTTGATATATATATATATATATATATGTGGTGAATTGGATATGAAACCTGAGATTCTTAACCCCAGAATTGCATCCACAAAGTCTCCGGTGAGTTTCGAAAGCCTTTGCGAATTTTGTTCTAAATCCTGGACTGATCTTTCTCCGCTCCAAGGAGACTTCTTTTGCAAGGTAGGGAAAACCATTCCTGTTTCTTTTGACAATAGTTGTACCATGTGATTAAATTTTCTCTAGCATATGATTAACTGCACTTATTTAAATGCGGACGTTTTGTAGATATGAGATCGATATTGGCACTGTCGATGATTCGACTTTGTAGTTCTCCGTATGTTATTGATATGTCGTCCTCAATAACTTTATTGAAGTTTACCTTTAACAGAGAATTCATGTCCTTTAGTGATTAGTATTTGTGTTAAAACCCTAGAGGTATGACTAGTGTAATTGTTATGTGCCTCCTCATTCCGAGCAGTTATTGGAATCACCTTATTAGGAAAATTAGAGACCCATTTGATAACCATTTCAATTTTCAGTTTTACTTATTTATTTAGTTTTCAATTTTTAGTTTTTGTTCGTTAAAAAACTGAAAACAGGAAACTTGCTTGGTAATTTGTTTTCACTTTAAGTTATATGTGGAACTTGCAAATGAAATTTTTCTTGGGGTCAAATTGCTAATTTGATGTCATAGAACGAAAGTGTATGTTACAAAGAGTCCGCATTTGTCGGTGAAGTTTTTGGAATTAGGATGAATTTTTAGTGAATTTTGGTTGAACTGAGTCTATGTCGGAGTATAAGTTGGGAGGTCCTAGATACTGAGTTTTGGGACTAGGTTTTGTTGTTGCATTTTTTTCAAGACATTTGTTATTTTATCAAGTTTATTCAGTACCTAACAATAGATAATGACAAAAAAACAGAACATTTCTTATGTGTCGATTTTTGCCACTCTGTTTGATATAACTTGATGCATACTTCTTATGTGTTTTCAATAGGAGAATAATGTTTCCATTCGTGACAATGAAACATTCACTTATTGAGTGGGATGAAGGATGGAACTCTATCCAGAAGAGGGTGAACAAGCTGAACAGGGTTATAGAGGGATTATCTGAGACTCCATTCGACGCAGAAGATTTTATGATGCTTTACACAACTATCTACAACATGTGCACTCAACCACCTCCTCATGATTATTGTCAACAGCTATATGACAAATATAAGGAGACAATCGAGCAACATATTACTTCGAAAGGGTTGCCCTCTCTCGTAGAGAAGCATGAAGAGTTTATGCTGCAGGAGTTTGTCAAAAGTTGGGAAAGACATAAAGTTCGGGTTAGGCGGATGTCGCACTGCTTTTTTTTTCTTGCTCGCCACTTCATCCCCAGTAGATCACTTACTAACCTAGAAGAAGTCGGACTTAACTGCTTCCGTGAGTTAAATCTTAGAGCGAGAGTTGCTGCATTCAGTCTTATTGATAGAGAACGGGAGGGAGAGCGAATTGACAGAGGGCTGTTGAAGAATGTGATGGGTATAATTGTTGAAATTGGAACAGAGAAAATGGATGCTTACAAGGAGGACATTGAAGCACACTTGATAAAAAGTACTGGTGAATACTATTCGCGTAAAGCATCAAGTTGGATTACGGAGGAAAGTTATATGGATTACATGGTGAAGGCCGAGTTATGCTTGAGAAGGGAGAGGAATATAGTTTCTCATTACTTGCATTCAAGCAGTGAGAAGAAGCTGGTGGAGAAAGTGGAACATGAGTTGTTTGAACCTCTTGCTAATGCATTTAAACAGAAAGTTAGTCTTGAAGTTAAAGCTTTGGTCCAACAGGCTAAAGATGAAGCATCAAGTAACCAGGATTTCAATGGAGCTTATGGCATGCAGGAACATGTCCTTGTCAGAAATATACTCGAGCTTCACACAAAGTACCGGCTTTTTCAGTGATTGCTTGATAAAAACTATATCTTTCAGTGGCTCTGAGAAACGCTTTTGATATATTTTGGAATGGACCATGTTGCTGGTAGTTTAGGTGCTGAATTACTAGATGCATTCTGTGATAATCTACTTAAAAACGATGGGAATGAGAAGTTGAGCGATGAGGCCCCCGAAGACACACTTGAGAAGGTTGCTAAGCTGGTTTCTTATATGAGGTCCAAGGACCTTTTCATAGAATTCTACAAGAAAAGACTTATTCCTCGACTTCTGTTTGATCGGAGTTCAAACTTGGAACATGAAAAAAGTTTCGTAACAAATTTGAAACAGAAATTGGGTGGAACGTTCTTGACCTCTAGGATTGATAAAATGGTCGAAGATATGACATGGACTCAGGACAATAAGACCAGCTTCTCGGAATATCTTCACAGTAATCCGAATGTAAATCCTGGATTGATTTACCACACTGTTTCACAACTGGTTTGTGGCCAAGTTATAAACCATTTAATCTTAACCTTCCTGCAGAGATGAAGAACTGCGTTGAAGCTTTTGAGGGATTCTACGAAACAAAAACGAAATGTAGAAAACTTAATTGGATTAACTCATTGGGAACTTGCTACATTAATAGCAACTTTGAGTCAAAAACCATTGAACTAGTTGTGTCAAGCTGTCAGGCTGCTCTCCTATTTCTTTTCGACGCAGCATGATTGAGCTATTCAAATATTCACTCAGTTAAATCTTGACCATGATGACTTGGTTCAGACTCTTTATTCATTGTCATATGGAAAGTACAAGATCCTCTTGAAGGAGCCTAATACAAAGAATATATCACCAAATGACAGCTTTGAGTTCAACTTTAAGTTCACAGGCAGAATGAAAAGAATCAAGATTCCTCACCTGCCCTTGTATGAAACGAAGGAGGTGATCAAAGAAGTCGAGAAGGACAGGCGATATGCTATCGATGCTGCAATTACCCGGATTATGAAGAAGCAGAAAGTTTTGGATCTTCAACAATTGTTTGTGGAGTGTGTTGAAAAATTGGGACATATATTCAAGCCTGACATAAAAACACTCAAGCAGCGTATTGAAAATCTTATTGACCGAGACTACTTGGAGAGGGACAAGGAAAACCACAACATTTTTAAGTATCTTGTATGATTCAAGGGTTGGAGTCTTCATATTATCCAGGATGTGCTGGAGTTAACACAGGAAGACAAAGGAGTTGTTTCTTTGGATTTCAGATTTGCTGTAATTTTTTATTTAGCTCTTTTAGTAATTCTAGGATTTCGAAAAGAGAGTGGCATTTTTGTTCAGTTTTCTATTAGAGGCAGTTTAGTAAATTTTCAACTGAAATAAATTATATGGAATTATGAAAATGTTACCTTTCCATGAGCTACCTAACTGTTATGAAGCCTGCATATATTTGAAGCCTTCTTTATATATCTTCTTCTCTGCCTTTTGATTGGTTAGTCCCAACTCCCAACTAACTCTCATCATTGGTTGGCCACTTGATCCCCTAACTGAAAAATCAACCCCAATAAGCCATCGAATTGCTTCTGAGTGGGACAGAAGAAGCTTCATATCCTTTTGACTCATTCCCTCTTGGAGACTTGGTCTTCTTGTTTGTCCTAGTTTTTTTTTTCTTTCTAATTTTTCTATATTACCTCTCTTTCTTTGACCAGCTATGTCTGCGTCCATCTTCTTCATCCTTTTCTTCACTTCAATCTTTCTTGACATAGAGGCCTCAAATGGAAACTGCACACATGGGACACCCGATATTCGATTTCCTTTTCAATTAAGAGGGCATCAGCGTTAACACTGCGGTCACACTGGTTATGAGCTTGACTGCAAGAACGGAACAACCGTAATTCACTTCCCATCCTATGGTGATTTGGTAGTGAAATCCATCTCTTATGATATCAAAAAACTCGATCTTAATTACCCGAAGAATTGTGTCCATGAAGTTTATCTTAACCTCAATCTCTCCCTTACTCCATTTCAGTATTACCATGCTGTGAAAGAGTACTCATATCTCAATTGTTCAGTTAGGATTTCACCTCCTTTGATAGAAGTCCCCTGCTTAAGTGGCTCTGACTATCACGTTTACACTGTGGACCCTTCTTTAGCTGTCCCAGATTCCTGCAGTCTTGTAAAAACCATTCCTATTCTTTTTATGTATAGCCCTTATCTCAGTGACAATAGTTTCGGTCTCGGATTAACTTGGAGCTTACTTGGCCATGAAGATTGTGAGGCAAAACAAGGCCAGAGTTCATTGCATCCTAAAAGAGAACAACAAACCTAATGTTTCACTATGGCACATGCTAAAGGTAAATTACTCAATCCCACCTTGGTTTTTCTTTTCTTTCCATTTTTATCTATTTTTTCCCGATGTGTTTTCCTTATAAGAAGGATATCAAACTTTATCATCCACAACCACGAAACGCCAAGTTATCGAGTGGGATTTATTAGGAGGTAAATGCCAATGTGAGAGTTGCTATAATTGGTCTTATTAATAAGTAACGTGAGGGGGAGCAAATTGACAGAGCACTATTGAAGAATGTGATAGACATATTTGTTGAAATTGGAAAGGGACAAATGGAAGCTTATGAAGAGGACTTTGAAGCACATATGCTAATAGATACCAGCGAATACTATTCGCGCAAAGCATCAAGTGGGATTCTTGAAAATCCTTATACATATTACATATCGAAGGCCGATGAATGCCTGAGAAGGGAGAGGGATAGAGCCTGCATTCAAGCAGTGAGAAGAAGTGGAGAAAGTGCAGCATGAGTTGGTGGTGGTTTATGCAACTCAACTGCTTGAAGAGGAGCATTCTGACTCTGGATGTAGTGGTTTTCCTAGAGACATTAATGTGGAGGATCTTTTTATATAAGAAACCTGTTGCTAATGTATTTAAACAAGATTTTCCTGCTTGAAATGGATCACAAAAAATAAATTGTGAACAGAAGGCATGAGAAAGTTTTTGTGCTTATTGCCAGTTTTATAAATCAGTGTCAAAATTCAATAGCCACAATGCAGCATCCAAAAGGCTTACCATGTTCATAAGGAGCATGAGCAACATAGAATTTAAGAACTGGGTTCAACTGACTTGATTTTAGATTTTTCTGTTAAATTGTGTGCAGCTCTTTTAGAAATTCTAGGGGATTTTTAAATGAGTGGAGAATTTTTTGTTCATTGGACTGTTGAAAGCCATTTTGAGTCATATATTTGTAAGTATTTTCTTTTTAATATATAATAAGGAGCATATCCCATTATATTATATATTTTTCAAAAAAACGAATTTGTTATAATGATATTGAGTTAGGAGATAAATGCTTTAGCCCATTAGTTTGACTTTGTGATTTGTTGTATGAACTAAAAGATGAGAATATATTTTAATATTATATAGTGTATTGGTGGATTCAGGATTCTCGGGGCAGGGTTCTCAATGTAAAAGTGTCAAAATTGTTTATGGAGTTGACAATATCTATAGCAGAAGTCTAGAATGGTGAAGCACTCGTGGTTGAGTTCATCACCACCTTCCTCTCAGTTATTTGATGGCAATGAAGATAGCTCTACCCATGTGGTAGTTTATTCCTATAGCTCTACCGGGTGTTGGTAGCTAAACCTCCCTCCTTCTTCCTTCGGCTTTCCTGTTTTGTACCCCTGGTTTCCCTTTCCTTTCCTGTTTTTCGGTATCCCAAAATGACAAATACACACCCTACGGCAGATTCTCTGGCATCACGTTTGGAAGATTCTTTCGACCTTGATGATGTACATAGAGAAACCATTCTGGTAGGGGCGATTATTGCTGATGTGCTGCCCAACATTGGTGGAATCAAGGGAGCCCTTAGATCTGCATGGGGCAACTTGGGTGCTCTCTCCATATCCCACTACAAACGGAATATCTTTACCATCTCAACTTCCAGGGAAGTGGCAACCCAGATTCTTGTGGGGGCTCCCTGGAATATCATTAATTACTGTTTTAATGTGGTGGCCTGGCCCCCCCAACTCACCATCGAGGAGGTCCCAGTTCACCTTATCCCTTACTGGGTCCAAATATCGGGTCTGACTCTGGAGAAAATGAATGCTACTAATGCTAAAACCATAGGAGAAGAGATTGGAGCAGTTCTTGAGGTGGAAGACCCCATTGTGGGTAAGGCTATAACAAGGGGTTTCCTCAGAGTTAAAGTTCTCATCGACTCACGGAAACCCTTCCCTACTGGATTCTGCTCCCCAGATCAACTCACCAATCTTTCCGCGTGGAGTATTGCTATGAAGGCCTTGGGGATTTCTGCTATGTCTGTGGGTTATTGGGGCACTGTGAGAATGCTTGCAAGGGAAGTCCTGCCAGCAGTCCTACTCTATCGGAAAATCCTTGGTATGGCCCGTGGATGAAACGGCGTCTCCCTCCGATCTTCCCACCCCACCCTCCATCGGAGCGATCGTTTCATGCCGGCAGTGAGGCCTCCGCCTACTCGAATCTCGAGGAGTGTGCATGCGACGACAACATCCCTGATGGAGACTGCCGAGCAAGCGTTGACCACTGCTCTCGAGCGACCCGTGGACCTGTCTCTTTCAATCGAGGGTGACAACTCTGTTGCTGTGCCCCCGCCAACGCCTGACATTGTGCAATCTGCCATCCTTTCTGCAGCGCCTCCTGATACTACTAAGGTAGCAACAACTGACAACCTTAATGCTTGCAATTTGAATAGGTTGTCACCTCTAACCCACGTGTCCCCTAGTACTATGGAGCTGCGACATCGGCTTCTACCCACTGGTTTTCCCAGCTCCAATGCCTACGAGCAAGCTATGATTTTGGCCTTTACTTATAGGGGGTGGAACCCACTGAATAACCCGGCCCAATATCTATAGCAGAAGTCTAGAAAGGTGAAGAACAAACCAAGCCAACAAAATAAATAAATACTGTCTTTAAAAAATCTAGAAAAAAACATCATAAAACATGGACTAAAGTGTGAGAAATTTTGCATTGTAACTCAAGTGTTTAAGAGTATTTATCTCTGCATCTAATGTCCTAATATCTCTTGTGTAAAAAACAAGTGTATACATTTTTTATTTCTTTATTTCTAACAATGAGAGAGAAATAATTCAAACTAATCTCTTGGGACGTTAGGATGAGAAATTGGGAATGCAAAGTTTTTTTTTATGATTAAAATATCTCTCACTTTTATTGTAGCTTTTGAATAAGATTTTATTGTAAAATTTTAACCATGGTAAAATATGCTACACCACAACAAGGTTAAAGTCCTCCCGGTTATGAGCTTGTGAAAAGCTACTCACCTTTTTACAGCAAAACCCTAGGCGCATGGCGATCTTCTTCTCACATCTTTCTCACAATTCCCCTGCTTAAGTGGCTCTGCCTTCCCCTGCTTCCGGCTTCTTCTGCAATGTGGTGAAAGCCGTTCCTACCCTTTTCATTATATACTCTCAACGTTTCAGCAGGGCACAAGTTAAAGGTAAAATCCATCTTCCTTCTTCTTGTACGCCTTGTTTCTTTTCAGTTGTTTTTCCCTTCCAATTTTTTGATGAATTGAGATGAATACACGCGAGTGGGTTTTAACATATAAACAAATAGTAGAAATTTGCCAACTTGAATTGAACTGAATCAAGTTGCTTCGAGGTACACATGTGTTCATTCATCTTTCAAAATGTAGAAAGTTGGAAACAAGAGGAATATTAGCTCAAGTTGTTGAAGTCTGAGACATAAATATTCTTTTTATGTCTAAAACCTAAAAAACCTAAGTATCAATACATGATTCGAAAGAAAAAAAAACTCATAACTTTCATATTGGGTTTGGCTGAGAGAATGAGTTTGAGTAAAATTTCTTACTGGGTTTGGCTGAGTGAATGAGTTTGAGTAAAATTGCAGCTGGGTTTGATTAAAGTTGCAGCTTGGGTTCATTACTTGGTTGATTGCTACAAAGAAGAAGTTGGGTGGAATTTAGTTAATTTTTTTTTTTAAATTCAGAAGAAGGAAAAAAGAGGAGTTATTGGGTTGGGTTTAAATTTTTGGGGCTGGGTGGAATTTAATGCTTTTTCAGGTTGGTTGATTGGAGACGTTGCTGGGTTTTGTTTAATTCTTTTGGCTGAGAGTTTGCTTGAATATATATATATATATATATATATATATATTATTGTTTGGCTGAATTTCGTTTTCCTGGTTGTTTTGCCGGGTTTGAATGTTTAATTTTCTGATAACATTTTGGTTGAATACGAAGAAGAGAATATAGGTTTTTCTTAGAACCAAAGACTTTTATTAGTTTTTTTTTTTCCGCACGGCATGAATGTCATTCTTTTCCATATCTAGAGGTTCTCTTTAGAGCTTACACTAGGCGCATCATCAAGAAAATTACACAAAAACAGGAATGGAATGCAATTGAGTCGAAGGTTGACTAGTTTAACATGTTAGCTAGTGTTGTGACTGTTATTGTCTAATGTGCATATACTTCAGTTGAATCCTTTAATGATCAGGATTTATGTTAAAGCCCTAGATGTATTTATTATTGATATGTAGTTATTGGGAGGTGCCTTCTCACGTGGAGCAGTTATTGTAGCCTCCTCAGTAGGCTTACTAGGGTTAAAATGCTCTAATCTATAGGGATGAAGTATGGTATGCCCTATGAAAATACTATTTACTGTTCTTATATGTCTATTTGATGGCCATAAATGTCATATTTATTTACCATTAAACCTATTTTCTCTTTGGTTTATTTTCTTTTCACAAACAATAAAACATTGTATCAAGGAGAAGAATCTGATAGAAATTTCAAATTGTAGAATTTTGTCACTGGTATATTGTAAAGGTATCTCACTTGATATTATCTGTATGTGTTTTTTTTGTAGTTGGAGGCTGTTAAATTTTGCATCCACAACAATGGGTTACCAATTTATCGAGTGGGATCAAGGATGGGACTATATACAGAAGGGGATCACGAAGCTAAAGAGGATTGTACAAGGATTACCAGAACCGCAGTTCAACTCAGAAGAATATATGAGGCTTTACACAACTATCTATAACATGTGTAGCCAAAAACATCCCCATAATTATTCTCGGCAGCTTTATGACAAATATCGGGAGACATTTGAGGAATACATTACTTCAACGGTGTTGCCCTCTGTAATAGAGAAACATGGTGAGTGTATGCTGCAGGAGTTTGTCAAATGTTGGGAAAATCATAAGATTATGATTAGGTGGCTGTCACGATTCTTTAGTTTTCTTGATGACTACTACATCGCTCAAAATCACGCATCACATCCTGGGCTGAATGAAGTTGGACTTAACTGCTTCCGTAATATGGTTTATCAGAAGGTAAATGCTAATTTGAGATTTGCTGTACTTGTTCTTATTGGTAAAGAACGTGAAGGAGAACAAATTGATAGAGCACTGTTGAAGAATGTGATAGATATATTTGTTGAAATTGGAATGGGACATATGGATGCTTATGAAGAGGACTTTGAAGGATACATGCTAATTGACACTCGTGATTACTATTCTCATAAAGCATCAAGATGGATTTGGGAGGACACTTATACGAATTACATGTTGAAGGCAGAGGAATGCTTGAGAAGGGAGAGGGATAGAGTTTCTCATTACCTGCATCCAAGCAGTGAGAAGAAGCTGGTAGAGAATGTGAAACATTGGTTGGTGGTGGTAAATGTAACTCAACTGATTGAAAAGAAGCATTCTGAATCTGGATGTAGTGCTTGGCTTACAGTTGATAATGTGGAGGAGCTTTCTAGGAAATTTATTTCTAATGTTATTTTGGAACAAGAAGTTCCTGCTCAAGGTTCAACCTTGGTTCAACAGGCTGAAGATGCCGCAATGCAGGAATGAAATCAATCACACTACTAACAATTGTGAACTTCTCTGGGATCTACAGTAAATGGTGCACTGGTTGTTTTAGAAATTCCATGAACAGATTACAACTTACAAGTTGTGATCTGTACAAAGAGGCTAGATAGAAGTATAACTCTATCAGGAAAAGAGGAAGAGATTTACAATGAATATACATGCGATAATTGCATCAGATAATCGTTTGGCTTGGATTGGGTTTGTCCTTCATATTGTTCTCTTTCTTTGATATTTTGTTTCTCTATGTTACTTTAATGAAGATAGATTGGGTCTGATCATCTTCATCTCTCTCCCAAAGAATGAAGATCAATTGCCATTGTCTGTGGGGCCAAGTTAAGTAAAATCCTTTTTATTTGGGTCGAAGGAATGGAGATTCCATTAGCATAACAAGTTACAAGCAAGTCTAATACAACAAACAGAACAATAAAACAAAAGCACAGCCATACAAAATAAAAGCCTAACCATAGACACATAATTTAGGCCCAACACAACAAAAAACCCTAAGACACACACACACCCTAGAATCACACCCAAGAACTAAGCAACAGCCGCTGCCACCAGATCTGCCGTCGCTGCCAGTAGAGGAAGGTCCATGAGAACCGACAAAGGAGATTTGAAGAGCGTGGATTCGGGGAAGCAAGCCACCACCGTGCATCAAGCTCAAGCATTGCCAGTAGACCTTCACACGCATTTCCTATTTATGGCTAATTTCTCAACTTCTTTAACAGAATTAATAATAAAAATTAACTCAGATACCATGAATCAATTAATTTGCGTTCTTTTATTACTTTTGTGTATAATTCTTGAGTATAAACATCACAAGAACAGTAAATACGTATACAAGTATTTAAAAATGGAGGAAGTACTTATAAAATGTACAACATCATGTCATATAAGTATCAATACAATTTCCAGAAGCTCAAAATAACACAAAAATAAAAAATCAGCGACTTACTAAAGTACGCCAAGGAAACCAGATAATCTGTATCCAAAACCTGTCACTACACATTTTTTACATCATTGAAAAAACAGCAAATCAAAGACAACTGTTTGTGCTCTTACAGTTTACACAGCAGCCAAACAGAGCACCCAGAAATTTTGACTTAAAAAAACCCAACATTAGTGAGGGACGTTCTGCTTTTTGCTTTTCAGGTTTTTTTTTTTCTAATTTTGTTTTACGGATAAAATTGGAATTTAGAATTGGGAAAAAATATTATTTGAAGAGATGACTGGTTTAACTAAAAGAAAAATCCTAATCCTCTGAACCAAATTTTTTTTAAAAAAAAACAAAAATACAAAAATCCTAACCCTAAATCCTATACACTTTGAGTGTGAGCCAAGTAAAGTAAAATCCTATATGGAGTTTCCCAAAACTCTACACCCGTTCTATATATATACAGTCTCATATATTGTTCTGAAAATCAATAAACGTGATCTTCATAAACCCAAAATTCTACAAAGTCTTTTACTATATTGTGAAAACTGCTAATCTTTTTCTACCATGTAATGATATTCTTCACAGATCTTTCACACCCGGACTTCCGAGACTTGTTCTGCAAGGTAATGAAAACCATTCCGATCCGAGTTGGAGGATATTGAAGATCTCTGTTCCCAACAATGGAACGCAGAATTATTGAGTGGGATCAAGGATGGAACTCTATCCAGGAGGGGATATAACATGTGCATTCAAAAACCTCCTCATGATTATGCTCAGCAGTTTTATGACAAATATCAGAAGACATTTGAGGAACACATTACTTCAACGGTGTTGCCCTCTTTGAAAGCGAAGCATGATGAATTTCTGTTGCAGGAGTTTGTTAAAAGTTGGGCAGATCACAAGGTTATGCTTCGGTGGATGTCCCGAGCCTTTTCATATCTTGATCGCTACTTCCTCACTCAGCGATCACTTCTGGGGCTAAATGAAGTTGCACTTAAATGCTACCGTGATTTGGTTTACCGGGAGGTAAATGCTGACATGAGGGTAGCTGCACTTCGTCTTATTAATAAAGAACGCGAAGGAGGAGAAATTGATAGAGCACTACTGAAAAATGTGATAGAGATATTTGTTGAAATTGGAGCAGGACGAATGAATGCGTATGAAAAGGACTTTGAAGGATACATGCTAACCAATACTCGTGATTACTATTCTTGTAAAGCATCAAGATGGATTTTGGAGGACAGTTATACGAGTTACATGATGAAGGCAGAGGAATGCTTGAGAAGGGAGAGGGATATAGTGTCTCATTACCTGCATCCAAGCAGTGAGAAGATGCTGGTGGGGGCAGTGAAACATTGGTTGTTGGTGGTATATGCAAATCAATTGATTGGAAAAAAGCATTCTGAATCTGGATGGGGTGGTGGTTGCCTTACAGTTGATAATATCGAGGAGCTTTCTAGGAAATTTATTGCTGCTGTAGTATTGGAACAGCAAGCTCCGGCTCGGTGTTCAACCTTGTACCAACAGGCTGAAGATGCTGCAATGCAGGAATGAAATCAATCACACTACAAACAAATTGTAAGCAATAGACATGGTAAAATTTTGTGGTTTTTAATATTATATCATTTAATTACTCTTGAAAAGCCTCTGCCAAGGTGATCAAATTGACAAGTACTTCCATTGTGAATTTGTACCAATAACTTGCTTTTTGGGTACATAAACCCAGCAAAAGAAGTGCCCATTTTCTTATACCCATTCAAATAATGTTTTGGGTACAAAACCCATTAAAAAACACCTACATCCGGTACCAAAAACGATGGCGGAATTAGGTATATATGGCCAGTCAGAAAAAAATATGCCCATTCAAGCATTCCATCGAACAGTATGCAGGCAACAAAATCCAAACTAAGCCAGACATAACATGCTGTACCCAGCTTAAATCTTCCTGAAAAACAGGCACATGATCGTATTTTCAGTTTCCTGACTAAATAAGTGATGTTGTCATTGCACGGGTACAAGTATTAAACATCGAAAAATAAAACGAAAACTATACAGCTAGAATTGGAGCTCCTGAAACCTGCTCTGCAAATACATGGCCGGTACTAGAAAACACGAGGAATAAGGAGATGATAAAAAATAGTGTTATCTTTATAAGGCCAACCCAAGTTAATTAAAAGTAGCCCAGCCCAACTGTAAGATTTCATCTGTAAAGTCACCCCACACAACATGAAGCATACGGGTCGTGTTTGCGGGTTTTGTGTCGTGTTCATGTCAACCTATTAAGAGAAGTGGGATGACTCGATTCAACCTGTTAAGCTAACGGGTGAAAAATACCAAACTCAAACACAACCCGTTATAATTCGCAAATGACCTGACCCGACCCGTTAAAAATTTAAAAATAAATTAAAAATAAATAAAAAAGAATAAGAATAAGAAAATTGGAAGAAAAAAGAAAAAAAATCAACCACCACCAAAAACTGAATGATTTCAATCTTCCTTTTGTTTATGCTTTTGCAAAATTAATATTATATTAACTTTTTTTGGGTAAATACCATGACATGTTCCACTCAAAGGATGGGATTAATATATCAACTTACCTACAACATTATATGTGTATAAATATCAAACGAATTCAATGATTACCAAATTAGCACGCGCTTTACTCCCAAACAGGGAGTAGGGGTTTGATTCCCCTTCCTAGCATGTGGCATAGTGTGATTGTAAATGAATTTGTTAAAATATGGAAGGAGTGGCAATGTGTATAATTTTGGTATTTTTTTAATTAAATTATTGAAAAATCGGATGGTATATTTTAGTCATCGATAGAGAAAATTATGTTATTATCTTCCACATTAACCAAGCTCCCAGCTCTTTCATGGTTTTTATTTCTAATTTTGTTTTAAAGAAAAAAATTGGAATGTGGAATTGGTTGAAAAAAAAATACATATGTTAGAAGAGATAACTCGTTTAGAATAAATTTTTTTTAAAAAAAAAAAAAAAAAAAAATCCTAATCCTAATCCTATACGCATTGGTGTGAGCCAAGGGTAAAATCCTATATGGAGTGGGAGTAAAATCCGATCCGTTCTCATATAGGTAATGCAATTCTCACATTAGCATTCCATCCGATCCACCGACTCTATATATACATGGTCACCTTGGTTGTAAATTTGTATCATATATTGTTCTGCAATCCATCTCTTTGAAAATCAATAAACTTGAATCGTGATCTTCATAAACCCTCTAAATTCTATCAAGTACATGTTTACTATCTCCGGCTTCCGAGACTTGTTCTGCAAGGTAGTGAAACCATTCCGATCAGAGTTGGAGGATATTGAAAGATCTCCGTTCGCAACAATGGAACTCACAACAATTGCTGAGTGGGATCAAAGATGGAACTCTATCCAGGAGGGGATTATGAATCTAAAGAGGAGAATTGCAGAAGGTATACCAGAGAATCAAGTCAGTGCCGCCAGTGAATGTTGATATTTACACAACTATCTATAACATGTGCATTCATAAACCTTCCCATGATTATGCTCAGCAGTTATATGACAAATATCAGAAGACATTTGAGGAACACATTACTTCAACCGTATTGCCCTTTTTGAAAGCGAAGCATGACGAGTTTCTGTTGCGGGATTTTGTTAAAAGTTGGGAAGATCATAAGGTTATGCTTCGGTGGATGTCCCGCGCCTTTGCATATCTTGATCGCTTCTTCATCCGTCAGAGAAGGCTTCCTTGCCTAAAGGAAGCTGCAATTATCTGCTACCGCAATTTGGTTTACCGGGAGGTAAATGCTAACGCGAGAGAAGCTGCAATTCGTCTTATTGATGAGGAACGCGAGGGAGGAGAAATTGACAGAGCACTATTGAAGAATGTGATAGATATATTTGTTGAAATTGGAGTGGGACAAATGGATGTGTACAAAAATGACTTCGAAGGATACATGCTAAACGATGCTCGTGATTACTATTCTCGTAGAGCATCAAGATGGATGTTGGAGGACAGTTATACGAGTTACATGTTGAAGGCAGAGGCATGCTTGAGAAGAGAGAGGGATATAGTTTCTCATTACCTGCATCCAAGAAGTGAGCAGAAACTGGTGGCAATAGTGGAACATGAGTTGTTGGTGTTTTATAAAACTCAACTGACTGAAAAGAAGCGTTCTGATTCTGGATCTAGTGCTTTCCCTGGAGATGATAATGTGGAGTATCTTTCTAGGAAGCTTGCAGCTAATGGAATTTTGTAACATAATATTTCTGCTGAAGAAGATGCTGCAAGGACCCAGGCTTAAATGAATCGCATCAACAATCATGAACAATAGACATGTTATTATTTCTTACTTTTTCCAGTTTTACCCTTTTGTTTGCATCTAAAGGATTTTGAGAAGTGGATTAATTCAGTTTTAATTTGCTTAGTTTGATGTATGCAATGCAACCATATATGGATCATGAAATTTCTTACTTTTAGTTCCTCTGCCTTCTCTGTTTACACCCGGATTGCTTAATGTATTTTCGAAATCTCTTCATTATCTTTCTTAATGGTGTTGCCCTCTCTAAACGAAAAGCATGATGAGTTTATGTAGTGCAGGAGCTTGTCGAAAAATGGGCAAAACATAAAATTACGATTAAGTGGCTGTCACTCTTCTTCAATGATCCTGATCCTTGCTTAGAAATCACTAGAGGGGCTGAATGAAGTGGGACTACTTACCTGCTTCCATGATTTGGTTCAGCAGGAAGTAAATGCTAATGTGAGAATTGCATTACTTGTAAGTGGGGACAGCAAATTGACAGAGAACTATTGAATGACGCATCAATGATGTGATGGATATACTTGTTGAAATTGGAATGGGACGAATGGGTGCTTTTAAAGAGGATTTGAAGAACTACATGTTGAAGGCAGAGGAATATTTGAGAAAGGAGAGGGATAGAGTTTCTCATTACTACATGAAACCAAAGTAGCGAGCAGAAGCGGGTGAAGAAAGTGGAATGTTGGTGGTTTATGCAACTCAACTATGTAAAAAGAAACATTCTGGTTCTGAATGTCATGCTTTGCTTCGAGACGATAAGATGGAGGATATGTCTTATTTCTAGGAAATCAGTTGCTGCTGAAAGTTCAGCTTTGGTAATGTTTTGTGCTCAATGGCAGTTTTACCAGCCAAACTACCCATTCCCAACTAAGTTATGTGCAGCTTTGTTTCTGCTTGCCATAAATAATCCATGGAGCTTTTGAGATATCTTGATAATGTCAGCATCTTCAACGACTTCAAGTCTCCAACCCCATCAACTTAACTTAATGATTTCATGACAGTATTTATGTACTAAGATAATTATACAATGCAAGGCATGGTGAAGTCAACAATACTTAATTAAGAAGAAGAAAATGACTTGTGCGTATTTGGAAGGTAAGGGGCAAGCAAAACGCCAATAGACTACAAAAAATTAAAAGAAACTCGGTAGGAAGAGTGACAGCAATTCAGACCAAACTACCCAATTCCCAAGTAATCTATTCTCATTTATGGGTCCCTAAACTTGAAAAATCAACCCCAATAAACACACCATGACGAAACAAAGTTTGGTTAAACTTAAAAGACACCCATTTATTATTTATATCAAAACTGAGTCTCTCAAGTCTTGGTCTTTACATCTCTTGAAAAAGACAGGTACAATTAAGCATCCCAAATACTTTAGTCTAGGCGGCAGAAGCTTCAATCTCTTTTGGGTCTTTCCTTCTTGGAGTCATCTTCTAAGGTGTCCAAAGACTTTTTCCTATAGACTTGCTTTTCCAAATTTTTATATGTAACAGGCTAAGGAAACCCATCACAGTGTCTTTCTCATTGCCAAGCTATGCATGCCTTCACCTTCTTCATCCTCTTCTTCACTTCCATCTTTCTTGAAACACAAGCAAGCGATGAAAACTGCGCAACTATGTGCACTCATGGGACTCCCCATATTCAGTTTCCTTTCCATGTAAGAGGGCAGCAGCCAGAACACGGCGGTGACCTTATTTACGAGCTTGACTGCAACAACACCACCAAAACTACCACAATCCACTTCCCGTCTTATGGCGACTTGGTCGTCAAATCCATCTCGTATGACATGAAAAAGCTTGATCTTCTCGACCCCAAGAGTTGTGTCCATGAAGTCTTTCTTAACCTCAATCTCTCCCTCACCCCATTTCAATATTACTATGTTGTGAAGGAGCACTCATATCTCAACTGTTCAGTTAGGCTTTCGCCTTCTTTCTCCGAAATCCCCTGCTTAAGTGGCTCCGACTATCATGTTTACACCGTTCCCCCTTCTTTGGCTGTCCCAAATTCTTGCAGGGTTGTGAAAACAGTTCCTATTCCTTTCGGGTATAGTCCTTATCTCGGTGACAATAGTTTTGGTCTTGGATTAACTTGGGGCTCAGATGGGGATGGAGAACAAGAAACAGAATGCTTCACCATGGCACATGTGAAAGGTAAATTCCATTTCCCTTTTCTTTTGCCTGCACTTTTTTCAATTATTTTCTTCCCTTATAATTATTTATTTAATTCATGGACGAAATTAAAGTAGAAACAAGAGGGATATTATTGTTCATCTTGTAAAACCAGAAACCACCCACATAAATTCATATATAATAATAAAATATCTATCATTTTGTTCAATAATTTGTGACTGAAATTTTAGTCAATGACTAGAAATGATATTAAAATGACATTATAAATTCTATTAATTTGATCTAGTCATAACAAACAAAGAAAAGTCTAGTCTACGGAGAATACTCTAATCTAAAAGAAGATTCCAAACTGGATAACTTTGATTATATTGACAGAAAAAACATGCTCCATTTCCCACTTGTCACGTATTCCTTTGGCTTTTATGTGTCTACTTTGTCTTTGATTCATAAAAAAATACTACTTGGGAACTTTAATCTGTGTTCAATATTTGAAGCCTCTGTCAAGTTGATTAAATATATATGACCCAAGACTTGTGCCGGCTAGTCAACCAAAGAACATAAGGAAGCTTCCCTTCTTGTTAAATTTTATAGAGAGGGCCAACGGCTCGTTACTAGCAATATTCGATATTGTTTCTAACTTAACCACTTACAAAGCTCAGTATGTGTGGGGTTTTATCAAAAATGCCTCAGTAATATTAGTAGTGTAACCATTCATTATATCTTGTATTTTATTTAGTCAAATTTTAGATGTGTGACTTATATTCTTCAACACTTCTAGTCACTTTTGACCAAATCAGTGTCATATATTACCCGTCTTCTCCCACTTAAATTTATGTCTACCAAATGATGATGAAATTGTCAACCATCAAGGTGTAAGAAAAGGCCCTGCTTTTTTTTGGTGAAAAAAAAGGGCCCTGCTTAGGTGACCAGTTTAATGAACTTGTATTTTACAAAGAAATGATTTCTAATACTTCTGGTTTGATGTGTGCAGTTGTATGTATTGCCATCTTCATTTTCGCAGCTGCGGCACTGAGAAAATTAAAAATTTGTCGGTCTAAAAAGCTACAACATTTGATTGAAGGGAAGAATCAAGTTCAGGTTGAGAAATTATTAGGAGATTATAAACCCCTTAAACTTGAAACATGCTGCAATTCCGATCTCAAGCAAGGAAACAGTCAGGGTGAAACAGTTTTGGACATTAGTATCATGAAGCAACACAAAATGCAAGCTATGTAATGAATTATTTTTAGATTTATGGCAGACCAAGCACTCAAGAAAAATGTAGCATCCACCTTGTGAAGAGGGTTAAATGACTTTTGCAATGTCTTTGATGTCTGCTAAGCATTGGTATTCTAGCAGCCTTTGGCTACCAAGTTTTTTCATCATGTCTTATGGTAGGGAATTTCAACACTATAAATCTTCACCTGTTTCAGTTGTTGAAGAATTGTTGTACTTAGTAACATACAAGCAACCTTATACGTTTTTGGATAATGAAATTCAGTTGAAAAGTCATAACCGAGAGAGAGAGGCTGTACATTTTCTACCAATGAACTTTTCTTTTATCAACTCAAAGCCAAGAACAAACTGTTTTATGAACTATAAGCATTCAAGCGCTAACCGGTACTTAGTAAATAAATACGGCGCCAAGAACTCATTTTCACCAACCTTGTTATACTCAAAGTTACAATACAGGCAAGAAATCAAGGAGAGCTTTATGGAATTCCCAAATAATGAACAACAAAATGAAATCATCCAGAAGCTTTTTGTTTTGCCTTTCTATATAAAGAACTCTAAATAAGACACGCCCACATTAGAGGTGTAGAACCGCTTACCTTCTACAACAGAGCAACCCATGGACAAAGAAAGAAAGAACGAAAGATTAGATAGAGAGTATGTAACACTGACAGTCTGACATTGAAGGAGCGTGGCATGACATTCGGATCAAGCGAATACTATTCTTGTGCAGCATCAGGTTGGATTGTGGAACTTTCTAAACCTGATTACATGTTGAAGGCTTAGGAATGCCTGAGAAGGTTGAGATATTTCTCATTACCTGCATTCAAGCAGTGAGCAGAAACTAGTGGAGAAATTGGGACATGAGTTGCTGGGGTATATGCAACTAACTGCTTGAAAACGAACTTTCTGGATGTCATGCTTTGCTTAGAGATTGTGAGGTTGACTTCCACATCTAGATGACCATGCTTAGAAAACATCAATCATTTCCTTAGTGCTGCTTCAAATATCCAAGTATGCGAATCAAAACTTTCATGTGTGCTCAATTAGGAGGGTGCATAAATTGACTTACCACGTTAACAACGTATGCTATATATGGACGGTGCGTAAGTTGGCCACAAACTATAAGCAAGCTCTCTTCACTGATAGAGCTCCAGTTATGAAAATTTGATCTTCCTGATGTTGACCTCAGATCATCAATGCCCTTTATAAATTCTTCTTCCACCTCTCCTCAGGTCCTTGAACTTTCTGAGAATCTTCTTTTCGATTCCTCAATATTTATTGGATATCCAATCTTAGCAGCGACCTTGTCCATATTGGATTAGAAGGAAATCAGCTACAAGGTCCCATCCCAGATACTTTCACAAACATGGTCTCTCTAACATCTCTTCAACTCAACACTAATGATTATACAAGTTTTTCTTTTTCCGGTCATTTATCACCAACCAAACATGAAAGAAAGTAGAACATGTGATTTATTATAGAAATTTTGTAAAGAGATAGTGTATTGGAGAATTCAAACCAAAACAGAGCAATTCCCAGAATATCTGAATCTGAAATTGTACTGATTTTGGTGACTTCCGCTATCACTTTTCTTGGCAACCAAACGGATTTCAAATCTATAATGTCAAAGAATATAGAACATGTGATTAATTAGAAAGTTTTTAAAGAAAAGTATATTAGAGAATCCAAATCGAACACAATAATTCCCAGAAGATCTGAATATGAAAATGTACTGATTTTGGTGATTTCCAATATCACTTTTCTTGGCACATTACTCTTCTCTTGGATTGAAAGAGAAGAGTAACTTAGCAATAGGGTGCAGAGGAGTTTGTGCTTCTTAAGTATTAAGTTGAATGACCTTTTCTGTCTATTTACACAATAATAAAACTTAAGAGCTTAATGATTTAAGTATTGAGGTGAACAAAGAAGAGCGTGGGGTTTAAATTGAAAACCCATTCTTAGCACTAGTGCTATAGATAAACACCACATCATTTAATTTCTATATAAATAAATAAAAACCCCAAATTCGATAGATGGCCCTGTTAAATTTAATTTTAATTATTTTATACACAGCAGCATGACAGCGCACACATAAATTTTGACTATAAAAAAACCCAACATTAGTGAGGGACTTTCTGTTTTTCACGGGTTTTCTTTCTATTTTTGGTTTATTAAATTGGAAATTAGAATTGGGAAAACAAAATTTATTAGAAGAGATGGCTGGTTTGGCCCGTTAGTTTGTGGGCTTGGTACGTACTTTTTCCCTTTCTTATTTTTTCTAGGACAGGAACACCAGTCTATACTTCCCTAATCCTAATCCTAATCCTAAACCTAATCCTATTCCTTATCCTTTGACACAAAAAAAATATTTTATAATGTGAGTGAGCCAAGTAAAATCCTATATGGAGTGGGAGTTCCCAAAACCCTACACAAACTCTATAAATATACATGGTCTCCCTGGTTTTGAATTTGTCTCACATATTGTTCTGCAATCCATCTGTTTGAAAATCAATAACCCCTGATCTTCATAAACCCTAAATTCCATCAACTTAAGTGTTTACTATATAGTGATAATCTTCACAGATCTTTCACAGGCCGGTTTCACAGTCGGAGGATATCGAAGATTTCTGTTGGCAACAATGCAATTCAGAATTATTGAGTGGGATCAAGGATGGAACTTTATCCAGGAGGGGATTATGAATCTAAAGAGGAGAATTGCAGAAGGTTTACCAGAGAATCAAGTCAATGCCGTAGAGATTGTTGATATGTACACAACTATCTATAACATGTGCACTCAAAAACCTCCCTTTGAATATACTGAGCCCCTTTATGACAGATACAAGAGGACATTTGAGGAGTACATTACTTCAACGGTGCTGCCCTCTTTGAAAGCGAAGGCCGACGAGTTTCTGCTGCAGGAGTTTGTCAAAAGCTGGGGAGAATATAAGGTTATGCTTAGGTGGATGTCTCGCTCCTTTGCATATCTTGATCGTTACTTCCTCAATCGGCGATCACTTCCAGGGCTAAAGGAAGCTGCAGTTAAATACTACCGTGATTTGGTTTACCGGGAGGTAAATGCTTTCGTGAGAGAAGCTGCAATTCGTCTTATTGATAAAGAACGTGAAGGAGGAGAAATTGACAGAGCACTATTGAAGAATGTGATAGATATATTCGTAGAAATTGGAGAGGGACGAAGGGATGCTTACGAAAAGGACTTCGAAGGATACATGCTAACCAATACTCGCGATTACTATTCTCGTAAAGCATCGAGATGGATTTTGGAGGACAATTATACGAATTATATGTTGAAGGCAGAGGAATGCTTGAGAAGGGAGAGGGATATAGTTTCTCATTACCTGCATCCAAGCAGTGAGAAGATGCTGGTGGAGACAGTGAAACATTGGTTGGACGTATATGCAAATCAACTGATTGGAAAGAAGCGTTCTGAATCTGGATGGGGAGGTGATTGCCTTACAGTTGATAATGTTGACGAGCTTTCTAAGAATTTTATTGCTGCAGTAGTATTGGAACAGCAAGTTCCTGCTCAGTGTTCAACCTTGATCCAACAGGCTGAAGATGCTGCAATGCAGGAATGAAATCAAGCAAACACTACTAACAAATTGTAAACAATAGACATGGTAAATTTGTGTGGTTTTTATCATTTAATTAATCTTGAAAAACCTTTTTTTCCATTTTCTTTCACATTGTAGAAAAGTTTTTAATTTGATCCTTATCTGGAAAAACTCTGCCAAGGTGATCAAATTGACAAGTACTTTGAATTGCTAATCAGAGTTCTTGCCATTGTGAATTTGTAACAATAACTTGCGCTTTGGGTACAAAACCCAAAAAAAAAAACCCCATACCCAATACCAAAAAAGATGGAGGATCTTTGTATATATGGCCACTCTGAAAAATATCCCATTGAAGCATTCCGTCAAACAGTATGCAGGCAAAATCCAAACTAACCCGGACATAACATACTCTAACCAGGTAAATTCTGACTGAAAAACAGGTACATGATCGCATTTCCTCACTTAAAAAAAAACCAATCTTGATAATAAATGGGCACAAATAATAACCATCGGAAATGAATCAATTACTACTTGTAGTTGAATATGTCCCTAAAATTGAAAATACCATGATGACACAAAGTTTGTTTAAACTTACAAGACACCCATTTCTTTACATCAAAACTGAGTTACTCTAGTCTTGGTCTTTACATCTCCTGAAAAAGACAGATATACTTTAGGTCAAATAAAATTGAAGTATACCATTAATGCTGCACTGATGAAATCATGAAAGCATTTTTGAATGTTTCCCAGGAGAAAAGGGAAAGAAAACAGGCAATTTTCACATGAATGCTACCACAGTGCGCAGCTATGCCTTCAAACTAATAAAACGTTCAGTATGAAGATTTACAGCAGTTCCACAGATCAGTCTACTAAGTCTTCCCCTACTTCACTGCCTTCTTCCGTTCTAGAATTTTACAATAAGAAAATGAAAGATTTTGTTGAATTAGTTTACAGCAACCATGCGCGTGTCCTTCATTCTCCAATTTGTTCAATCTAAAACAGGATGTCATGAGCTGCATGCCAACATCTTCTTACATTGCAGCTTGTTTTCTACCACCGCTTTGCTTTTCCTTTCTCTTTCCATTTCTTTCCGGTTTGCCATCATTCTTGCTGCATGGGGGCTACTTCCTCCTTCCTGACCGCTATTCCTGGTTGGCTTCTTAATGAAAACACAAGATACATGAAGGAACCTTACGGCGTGAAGCGGTAATGAAACCAGAAACAAGGATCATTCTTGGGTTTTTCCTGGTTGGCTTTCTCATGCTGCACGGGGTCTACTTCCTTCTTCATGCCCGCTATTTCCTGCTTGGCTTCTTTCAACAAAAGCAAAACTCAATTATATTACGAGAAACTAGGCCCAAATGCTAATAAAAACACTTAATAGACATGCAAACAATTCAGTCTCTTGATTCATGGACATTAAACAAATAAAAAGATTTCATGTGTAAACACCATATTTCTTTCACCTGTGCAGTTCTCAACTAAATGGTTTCTTCTTCTTGTTTTGGCTGCTTCATGCCAGTCACACACTCCCTTTGCATGGGTTCATATAATCCCAACAGTCACTAAGTCATAATAATCGAAAACCATGTATATAAGGGTATTGTTACATACAAAATGTAACAGAATCCCAAAGTTAAAAATTTAAGTTATTGATGAAAACACAAGATATGTGAAGGAAGCTTACAGCGTGAAGCAGTAGTCAAGCCAGAACCAATGATAGGCCTTGATATCCAGAGGAAAAACAATTGAATGTAAGGTCTTGCTCATATGTCCTCCTTCTCCAACAACAATTTCAAACATGGTGATACATACATATTGAACATCGGGAACTTCTTCGCAACGACAATTCTTGGCATGAAAAAACTCATGGTTCCCCAAATGAACCAAATAATTTGAAGAAAAAAAAATTCACAAAATGGCAATGGGGGATGCACAGACTCTGGGGAACGCAATACAAACAGTTTGCTTAGTGAATATGTATCACCGTCATCACCTTCATCCACACTAAAGGAGAATGCTAAAATCACGTCATGCCCAATGAAAGGGGCATTATCACAACCACAGCCCTCCCGCTAAAAGGGGCATTATCACAAGTATTGAGTTTCAGTTTATTCCATTCCTTTCCCTTTCTAATCTGGTGAAAAGCAACAATATCAAAATCCATGGACCAGTAACCCAATGAAAACAAAATTACCCCATAACAAACAGCATAATCCTCTATGTTCATATGATAGCCATTGAAAAATAGAAAAGGAGGCATTGACCCCCAAGTCTTCTCATCAGGATCATACTTCTCAAAGCTTAGTTTCGGAAATGGATGCAAGCACGATAGAAATGAAATATAGTAAATCTTTTCATAGGCAGAAAACACAAATCCATTTGGCTTAAATGATTTGGACTGAGGAATGGTTGAACGGTGCAACAACCTAGTCCCCACGTCAAATATATGTCCACACGGTGACTTAGCGGAGGAGGCATCTGATTGAGTATGAATAAGTTGGAGTGGCTGAAGAATCTTGCAGTTTGAATGAAACACCCATCAGAAAAAGTGGCAAGAGGTTTAAGTGTTGGGGGTTTGACACCTTCTCTACCAACATCTTCTCCTTTGAATTTAACTTCATAAATTGCATTTTTGCATTTTCCCTCAAAAAAAAGAGCCCACTAAGAACACTGATCTATCTTCCCCCTTACATATAGAACAAGAACAAGTCATTGATGCATGCTCCCCCTCCATGGGCATGCTGGACAGAGAGACATATAGGACAATTCATTGATGCATTCTCCCCCTCCATGGGCATGCTGGACAGAGAAGAGAGACACATAGAAAACTTGAGCAAAATTCACCGAGAAACTAAACAAACAGAAAATTGATTGAAAATTTTAAAAGGAAAAAAGAAAAGAAAAACAATGCGAATCAAGAACATCAATAACTTTATTTACAGAAAAATAAAATAAAAATTTAAGAAGATGATATCCACTAAGCCATGCATGCGCTGACCTCGGATAAGGATTAACGGCCTCATGCACAGTGGAATTTGGAATCGTCGTCGTTTCGGGTTGACTAGGGTTGGCACTACTGGCGAGTAGTAAGCGAAGGTCCTCGACCAGTTGGGTTAGAGACTTCTCCACCTCCTCGTGCTTATCTTGACGATGGTCCTCCTTCATTGATTTCGTCAAATCAACCAGTTGGGTTACAGATTTCTCCATATCCAATATCCTGTGGCGTGAAAGTGAAACCACCGTCAAGGCATGGTCATCCTGAACATCATGACTCCAGTTGAGCTCAGTGGCGGCAGAAAGTCTAGATCAAGGTCTTAAATATCGGTGGTTCAAAAACACGAAAATATCAATGAAAATATCGGGAAAATATCGATATCGATAAAAATTAGATAAAAATCACGGAAATTGTGATAAATACATGGAAATTTTTAATGCAACTTTAGAAGAAATTTATTCAGTCAATCATCTATTATTTTGACACAAAAAATTGGAAGGAAATGCATTGCATAGTGGGTTTGAGTGATTTAAGTTGATTATATTGCGAGCTGACAAACTCTGTGACTTGGAAAATATGGAGTAATTAATGAAGAGAATTAAACACCCTATAGTAATTTATTTATCATTTTTTAGTACAATATTTTACACTTTATAAATTACATGGTAAGATACATGTGTAACCTTATTTCACATTATTCATTGGACATGGTACACGTTCTTATATTTATTATTTATCAAAAATTGAAAAATAATTAAACCAACTTGACTTTTCATGAAAATTAGGCACTTTACCATACTTAAAAAATAATAGTGAAGATTGAAAATTAACTAAGAACATAAATAAATTTATCAAAGAAAGAATTAAGTAGTAAACAAAGAAAATAATTATAGAGATTTAAGTTATTAAGCAGCAATTTGAAGGGGAATTTAGTAATGTAAGTACTTATAATGAATAATAAAATAATCAATAACATTAAATGGATTAAATAGAAAAGAAATAAATTATATTAAGTAATTAAGTAACTGATCAACAATATAAAACAATAAGTAATTATGTTAATTTCTATTTTGAGAAACAACTCGCATGTTTTATAAATACATATTCTATTGCTTATTATCACAAAGTGATGACTGGCATGATGGTTAAGTGGCTGCAAAAATTCAAAGTTGGGAAGGCACTGTGTGCTGCAAGTTTAAATTGTTTAATTTTTGAAAGTTCAAGTCGCGATATTATGACCATTTAAAGCTACAAATTGAACGAAAATATCTTACCCAAAATTATCGAGGAAAATATCTTACCCAGATATATTCCCATCGCCCATGATAGACAATGAGTGATTGGTTCGAGAGCCGCAATTGATGTATTCAATCAGGGTTTATAGGATTTTGAAAGACTTTAAATAATATTTAAAAAAAAATGAGATTCTGATTTATTTATTTTATTGGACGAAGATTCTGATATTTTAATTGATACTCGGATAGATTTTTACAAATAAGCCCCATTTTAAGCCCATTTTAGCATGACATAATATACAAAAAAAATTATAAAGCTTATTTGGAGAGAAAAATGCAAAACATAGTCACTTGTCATTTTTTTTAATGGCAAAAAGTCACTTTTGGCCCATGTAGTTTGTCATTTTAACCACTTTAGTCCTTGTAGTTTCAATTTGATCAATTTTGTCCTTATACTTTCAATTTCGAGCAATTTAAGGACAAAAATGAGTTTATGTCAAATGTATGTAACTTCTGTTAGTTTTTGGTCACGTGTCCCTCACGTGGAAGGGCAATTTTGTCCAATTGTGCATAGCTTAAGGTCTACCAAGGTACCCTCTCATTCCATTCCAAATTAGACTCAACTCTCGTCATCGGCTTTATACTCAAATTCACTCTGATGTATTTGTTAGCACCTACTTTGTCTGCTTCAGCTACTACTCTTCTTTCGATCTTCACCAATTACCCGGCTAGCCACATGTTCGAATGAGTCTTCACAACTTTTTGGTTCGCTGCTGGGCCTGTTGGACTTCGTTGTCAAATGGGTTGATTAAACTGAGGAAGAAGGTTAAGGGTGTGATTTGGTCCCCTTTCTTAATAAGAAGAAGAGGATGAGATTTAGGGATTTCAAGAGAATAAGGAAGAGAGAATGTAAGAAAGAAAATAGCCTTGTAATTATGTATTTATGATTATGTGAGAACGATGGTAAAAGCACAGCTTTAGTACAATGCTTATCTCCTAATATCACGCTAACAAACTTAACAAATACAGTAACTCTCACTAACAGACTTAACAGAGAGCACATGAGCTGCACACGATGAACTAACAGTTTCTTAACTAAAACACGTGGTTAACATTTTCCCTACCCAGCTGAACTTCTCAGTCTAAGATGAAGACAATGATGTAAGAAAATGGGACTATGTAACCCTTTTGTAAAGACATATGCTATTTGTTCTTAAGTAGGTATATACTGCACAAAAAGATCCTTTCTTTGTACATTCTCTCTCACAAAGTGGAAGTCTGTATCCAAATGCTTAATTCGAGAATGATATACTGGGTTTGAGCTTAAAGCTAGTGCTGATAAGTTGTCACATTACATAATAGGAGCATCTGGCAGAAACATCCTCAGATCCAAGAGAACCTGTCGAATCCATGACAAGTCAGCAATTGTGTTTGCTAGGGCCCCGTATTCTACCTTTGTTGAACTCCTAGATACACAACCTTGCTTCTTGGACTGCCAAGAGATAAGATTACTAACCAAGAATACTACATGTTCGGTTGTAGACCTTCTAGTATTGATATCCCCTGCCCAGTCTGCATCACTGTATGCATTAAGCTGCCAAGGACCCTTTGTAAAACGGATTCCATACTCTAATGTACCCTATACATATCTAAGAATACGCTTCACCAAAAAATAGTGAACCTCAGTAGGATTATTCATATATTCACACACATGATTCACAGCATAGGCCAGATCAGGTCTTGTAAATGTTAGATACTGTAGAGCACCGACTAGACTGCAAAACATAGTAGGATCTGCCAAAGGCTCTCCATCAGTATGTAACACTTGAGTGTATGGCTTATAAGGTGTTGCACAGGCTCCATATGAACTCATGCCGGCTTTCTGTAGTAGATCCTTGGCATACTTAGTTTGACTCACGAATATGTCACCAGAGGAATTATAGGAAATCTGCATACCTAAGAAAAAGGTGAGTTGCCCCATATCTTTCATTTCAAACACCTCACTTAAGTCTGTAACCACTCTTTGAATCAACTTATCACTAGAACCTGTTATAATGATATCATCAACATATAAGAGTAAAATGATAATGTCATTCCCAGTATGCTGCACAAACAGACTTGGATTAGAATGTGAAGATTTAAAGCCAAGAGTAGGTAAGTAACCTATGAATTTGGCATTCCAAGCCCCTAGACCCCGTTTAAGACCATCAAAGATTTTTTTTTTCAGTTTACATACAAACTGTGGATGAGTAGAATCTTCAAAACCAGGAGGCTGTTTCATAAAAACTTCTTTTCAAGATCGCTATGTAGAAAGGCGTTCTTGACATCAAGTTGTCGTAGTTTCCACTAGTTCATAGCAGCTATGCTTAACACTAACCTCACAGTTGTATGTCTAACAACTAGACTGAACATTTCCCCAAAGTCAAAACTAGGCTCTTGGCTGAACCCTTGATTAACAAGTCTGGCCTTATACCTACCTATTGTACTGTAACATCCCACATCGACCAACGGAGAGGGGGTGATGTGCCTTATATGTACATACCCGCCTCCATATGGCACGAGGCCTTTTGGGAGCTCACTAGCTTCGGAGTCATGGGAACTCCGAAGTTAAGCGAGTTGGGGGCTAGAGCAATCTCAGGATAGGTGACCCACTGGGAAGTTGCTCATGAGCTCCCATAAACAAAACTGTGAGGGCAGAGAGGGGGCCTAAAGCGGACAATATCGTGCTACGGCGGAGCCGATCCCGTGATGTAACAATTTGGTATCGAGCCACTCTGTGTGTGCGAGTGTACCAACGAGGACGTCGGCCCCTAAGAGGGGTGGATTGTAACATCCACATCGATCAACAAAGAATGGGTGATGTGCTTATATGTATATACCCGCCTCTATATGGCACGAGGCCTTTTGGGAGTTCATCGCTTCGAGTCATGGGAACTCCGAGTTAAGCGAGTTGGGGGCTAGAGCAATCCCAGGATGGGTGACCCACTAGGAAGTTGCTCGTGAGCTCCCATAAACAAAATCGTGAGGGCAGAAAGGGGGCCTAAAGCGGACAATATCGTGCTACGGCAGAGCCGATCCCGGAATGTGACAATTTGGTATCAGAGCCACTCTGCCGTGTTGTGCGAGTGTACCAACGAGGACGTCGGCCCCTAAGAGGGGTGGATTGTAACATTCCACATCGACCAACGGAGAGAGGTGATGTGCCTTATATGTACATACCCGCCTCCATATGGTACGAGGCCTTTTTGGAACTCACCGGCTTCGAGTCATTGGAAACCGGGTTAAGTGAGTTGGGGGTTAGAGCAATCCCAGGATGGGTGACCCACTGGGAAGTTGCTCGTGAGCTCCCAGAAACAAAACCGTGAGGGCGGAGAGGGGCCCAAAGCTGACAATATCGTGTTACGGCGAAGCCGATCCCGGGATGTGACATGTACCATCTGGATTTCTCTTTATTTTGTAAACCCACTTACTTCCAATAATATTTTATCACCTGGATTAGGAACTAAGAGCCATATGCCTTGCAAATGAAAAGCATCAATCTCCTCTTTCATTACTTGTCTCTACTAAGAAGAAACGGAAGCCACCTTAAAACTCGAAGGCTTATCTAATTTAGGAATAGCATGAAGGCAGGTAAAATAACCTTGATACTCTGGGAACTGTTTGGTCTAAACTATACCATCTTTGGCCCGAGTAATCATTGGATGATCATTAATAGGCACTAGTGGAACAGATGAATCTTGAGTACTCACAGACGAGGAAGAAGCATCTGAGACCTCAAAAGGAAACATAACCTGTAACTGTTGTTCATTCAACATAGGTATAGAACCTGCAGAAGCCACTGGAGTATCATTCAATGAAGCTTGATGTTAGATGTGAGATAAAGACCCATGAGTAGATAAGATAGACTGAGATTGAGAAGTGGAGACTTGTGTATCAAAGGAAAGAGACAATGGATCCTGAGAGCTAAGAGGGACTTGAATAGGCCTTAAAGGCAAAGAAACAATGATAGGAGCCACTGATGTAAGAGAAGGAGACTGAGAAGAATGCTCACATATCGATTTGCGTAAAAGGGAATACGCTTTCATCATGAAGAACATGCCGTGAGATCACACTTTGGTAGTAATTCTATAGTAGTAGACAACCCCTTTGTATCCAGGCGCATATCCTAAGAACATACATTGAGTGGTTCGAGGTTGTAACTTATGCACATTATAATGTTTCAGATACGGATATACCGCAGTACCAAATATTCTCAAAGAAGCAAGATTAGGATGATGGCCAAATAAATGAAAATAAGGAGACTAATTATGTAATACAGAAATGGGCATTCGATTTATAAGATACACAACATGAGCAGTGAAATGAAACCAAAATTGACCTGGTAAGGTTGCTGCAGTTAACAATGTAATGGCTATTTCAATAATATGCCTATTCTTCCGCTCTGCCAGTCCATTCTGCTACGGAGTATATGGGCAAGACAAACGACGCACAATTCCCTTAGAGCCCAAGAAATCTATAAAACCCTTGCTAAGAAACTCACCACCACCATCACTCTGAAAACACTTAATGGCAGCACTAAACTGATTTTGTATCAAAGCATGAAACTGTAGGAATTTGGAGAAAACTTTTGATTTAATAAAAAGTGGATAAACCCATAAATAGCCAGTACATTCATCAAGGAAAGAAACAAAATATCTGTAGGCCTCAACAGATTTGTAATGGGAAGGTCCCCATACATCAGTATAAACTATATGAAAGGGAATTTCAGACCTACTATGGCTAATGGGAAATGGAAGCTGATGCATCTTCCCTTGAAGACAAGCTGAACACAAGGGATTCGAATTGGAGGAATCACTTGCACACTACAAACTAGAGGCTTTAAGCATTGATTGCACCGCTTCATTTGTTAGATGGCCAAGTCTGTGATGCCAAATGGAAGACTTAACATGTTGACCAAGCAAAGCTACTTTCTTGGGCAGGCAATGAAAAGATACATAAGAGGGAATAGGATACAATCCGTTGTTACTCTCACCTTTTAGAAGGATTGTCTTGGTGACTTGATCTTGTATCACAAAACCAGAAACATCAAAGCTGATAACACAATTATTATCTTTGCATAGCTGATGCATAGACAAGAGATTAGCAGATAATGTGGAACATGAAATATTGATGGCATTTTAAGAGAAGTAGAAGCATAGGCAAGGGCAGTAGTGCCAATGTGTTTAATTTTCAAACCTTCTCCATTACCAACAATCACTTGCTTTGTAGATTAACAAGGAGCAACATGATTTAATGAGGAAATATCAGACACCATGTGATGTGAAGCCCTACTATCTGCAATCCAGACCTGATCAAGCACATAGGAAGCTTGGGTAGTTATAGCAAAAAGGTTGGAAGGAGGAGCTTGACCCTGATAGACATAGTTGGATCTATGGAAACAATCCAAGGCTCCATGACCCCTCTTACCACAGATTTGGCATTCAATAACTTGAGATCCATGCCTAGAAAAGCTTGCCTTATGGCAAAAATAACAGTTAGTAGCTGGGTGACCCCATTTGTTGCATATCTGACATTCAGGAACAACTACATATTTCTAAAAAGAATTGGAACCAAATCGATTTCCTGAGAAAGATGACGTAGAGGCTCTGCTTTCAAATCTGCCTTTTATAGAACCAACATGATTAGTAAAACCAGAAAAACCTTCATGCTGACTATTGCCAATACCGTGATGCTGATGATTGTTAAAACGACTAAAACCACCATTGTTACCAAGAACAGGTCTTGAACCAGAATTGCAATCCAATGAAGGCAAGACAAAACGATCATAGGACCCCATATAGTCAACTGGTAAAGAAGATGGAGTAGGCAATAAACCCATATCGGAATTAGAAGGGCCCATAGCATTCACAGAAGCATATGACGAAGAAGAAGAAGTAACGAACATAGCAGAGTAAGGAACCAATCGAGCTTCTGCAGTTTGCACTGCAGCCAGCAATTGAGCACGAAAATCCTTCAAAGAAATTGGAGAATCCCTTGCAATCAAAACCGTCTTGATCATGTCATTTTCCTAAGGGAGGCCATTAAGAGTCGCAATCATAAAGTCATCGTCAGACACCTTAACCCCAGCTTGAACTAATTGATCACGGACCATTTTCAGATGCAAGAGAAAGCGCTCGATCGAATCTTCACCCTTCTAGGCCGTCTGTAATTCAGTCATCAAATGATTGATTCATGCCCTAGAAATTGACGCATAACGATCGGAAAGACTCAACCAGGCGTGACGAGCAGTCTTGGTGCCAAACACATACTCGATGGCCTCATCAGAGAGTGGCAATAAGCAAACTGAGTAAAGCCTTATCGGTGCGAATCCATTCCTTGTAAGCAACAATAACTTCAAATATAACACCTTCCTCATCAACAATAGCAAAGCAAGGAGGAGCAACATCAGTTCCGTCAAAATGCCTAAAAAGATCATAACCTTGAATAATGGATTCCAATTGAAAACTCCACTTGAGAAAATTATCGTCTTTGAGACGAAGAGTAATCATCCTAAGCAAACCGTCAATTTTGATCGAAGAGGAAGAAAAGGAAGTCGCCATTGATGAACAGAAAATAGAGAAAAACAGAAAAGATGAAAGAACAATAGAGACAGAGCAAGAGAAGAGCACATCGAATAGACAATTCAGAAAATCAGAAGCGGATCGAAAGTGTCAAGCCACGATGGGCTCTGATATCATCTTAACAAGAAGAAGAGGATGAGATTTAGGGATTTCAAGAGAATAAAGAAGAGAGAATGTAAGAAAGAAAATAGCCTTGTAATTATGTATTTCTGATTATATGTAAAACGAATGGTAAAAGCACAGCTTTAGTACAGTGCTTATCTCTTATTATCACGCTAACAAACTTAACAAATACAGCTATAACTCTCACTAACAAACCTCACAGAGAGCATGTGAGCTGCACACGATGAACTAATAGTTTCTTAACTAAAACACGTGGTTAACACCCTTTGGCTTTGTGGATGTTTTCAGTTTTGGGTTTTTGTGTTTGTGTGCCATTAATGTTTACTTTGGTGTTGGCTGGTGTTTATTCGTGCTTTTGGGTTTGGTTGGTTGTTGAATGAAACCAAAACAAAAACTGAGGAAGAAAATGGATATGAATTTTGAAGGAGGGTTTGTGGTGTTGGCGAGGTTGACAGGTGCTTAGAGTGTTGGGGAAGTGAAATCCATGAAAGAAGGGGGTAGTTGGATCAACTACATAGAGGAGAAATTGGTGGAGGAGAGTAAGATTGTAGAGCAATAAGTCGACTTACAACTTATTTGATTCTTGTTGTTTTATGTCTTGCCATCATTTTTTGTCATAACTTTGAACACTCTGAAGAATGGGTGGGGTTTTGGAGCAACAATAAGAAGAAAATCATATGAATTCAACCAGTTCTAAACCTAGGAATCAAAAAATTTGACCAACCCAACCCAAAAAATCCCCAAAGTCTAATTTGGAATAGAGGGAAGGTAACTAGGCAGACCTTAAGCTGCGCATGATTAGACAAAATTGCCCCTCCACGTGAGGGGCACATGACAAAAAACTAACATAAGTTACATACAATTTGACAGAAATTCACTTTTGTCCTTAAATTGCTCGAAATTGAAAGTACAGGGACAAAATTGATCAAATTGAAACTATAGGGACTAAAGTGGTTAAAGTGGCAACCTACAGGGACCAAAAGTGACTTTTTGCCTTTTTTCATTGGTTCTTCGAAAATTTTCATACACTAATAACCAATTAGAAAGTGACAAGTGTCGAGTTTCGGATTTTTCTCTTCAAACAGGCACCATAAGGGTTTTTGTATATTATGTCATGTTAGAATGGGCCTATTTATGGAAAGCCCTATTTTGAATTATAATACTAAGGCCATCTCCAGTCATGGGCCATATGCCAAATATAACCCTAAAATAATACAAACTCATCTCCAACCATGGGCTAAAAGAAATTTTGGTCAAATTTAGAGGGCCACATTTGGCCTTTTAGAGCAGTTCCAACGACCCGGGCAAAGGGGTTTAGGCCCAAAACGGCTTCCATGGACAAACGCGTTGCGGGGCTATTGGTGGGCTCCACAAGCTGGGCCCTCAGCAAAACCAGCCCTTGCTCTAGCATGGGTTTGTTGACATCGAAACAAAAAAAAAAAATCTTAAAAAAATACTACAAATTTCAGAATTTTTTTAAAATAAATACTTAGTCATATTTTTCATTTCCCACACCAAAACTCTATACAAATTCATCTCCTCATATCTCATGTGAATAGTGGTTGTCATGGCAATGGGTGGAAACACCACAAGCCTTTTGCAAGGGTTACTACTATTCACGTGAATAGTAATAGCCATTGACTCTCTTTGCCTTTTGCCATGGCAAATGAATGGAAGTGCTCTTATTCCTCCAACTAGCCAAATGTGGCCTTTGCATAGGCCTTTGTGGGCCCAGAGCATGTGTTTTCCATGAAGAGAAAGTATCACGCGTATTGCAAGAGCACGAAACATTTCATGCAACTGCAAATCCAACAGCCAATATTAAAGGCGCATTGACATTATCGATGACGTCAGCTAGTCATTAGGGTTTTATTTTTATTTTTAATAACCTTTTTAAATGTTTTTAATTTGTTTTATTTTTAATATATATAATTGGTTTCTGATCATTGGAGGTCAGAACCATTGATTGAAATTTTATTTTTTATTTATTTATTTAAAACCTTTTTAAATGTTTTAAAATAATTTTTTTTTTAAATATTGTCTCTAAATCATAGTTTAATTAAATTAAACTATACATAGTTGTGGAATACATGAGTATCATACCATAATTTTTCTCAAAATAATAAAATATGATATCTTATTGGTCTAATGGGGAATTTTGAATTTTGGGCGCAGGCAGATGCTTTGGCAAACTAGGACACGATCTTTAACAACCATTTGTTTAGGAGATATTCTTGGGTTTTTTTTTCTCTTCTTTTTGTGTCGTAAAACCACAAGTATTATTTGAGACCATTTCTCTGTAACTTACAAATTCTTTAAGTATAGCAAACGAAGCAGAAGCTGTGCCTGCATCTTGATGCCTATAGATGACAAGTTTAACATCACTCTCTAAAACAAATTATAATTCATGTACTTCTACTGGTTCCAGCACATAGCAAGAAGTTATATGAAGAGTCCAACACTTGAATCATGCAAGATACTTGAACATGTTATGATTTTCCTTGTCCCTCTCCAGGTAGTCACGGACGATGAGATCTTCAATCTGCTTCTTAATTGCTCTCATGTCAGGCTTGAATTTATGTCTTAACTGCTCAACACACTCCATAACTAATTGCTGATGACCCAAAACCTTCCGACTCTTCATAATCCGCACGATTGCAGCATCAATAGCATATCGCCTGAATCTGTCAACATCTTGGATCACCTCCTTCCTTTCATCCACTGGTGGGAGAGGAATCTTAATTCTTCTCATTCTGTCAGTGAATTTGGAGTTGAACTCAAAGTCGTCATTTGGCGAGATAGTCTTTGCATTAGGCTCCTTAATAAGGATCTTGTACTTGGCACATGAAAGCGAATGAAGGATTCGAACAGCTGCGTCATGGGTAAGGTTTAACTTACCTAGTATTTCTGAATAGCTCAATTTATCAGCGCTATTGAAAAGTAGCAGGAGAGCGGCCTGATAGGTTGACACAACCAATTCGATTTCTTTTGGCTCGAACTTGCCAATAATGTTGCAAGTGCCCAATGAGTAAATCCATTTAATTTTTCTGCATTTCGTCTTCGTTTCATAGAATCCCTTGAAGACTTCAACACATTTCACCATTTCTGCAGGTAGGCTAAGATCACATGATTTATAACTTGGCCAGAAACCAGTTGTAAGAACGGTGACGGTCAAATCCATCCCAGGATTTACATTTGGGTTACTGTGAAGATACTCCTCAAAGCTGGTCTCATTGTCCCGAGCCAATGTCAAATCTGTGACCATTCCCTCCATCTTTGAGGTGAACTGTCCACCAAATTGCTGTTTCATCTTTGTTAGAATACTTTTTTCATGTTCCTTGTTGGCACTCTGATCAAAAAGTAGCCGGCGAGAAAGTTTTTTCCTGTAGAATTCTGCAAAAAGGTCTTTGTCACTGATATAAGCAAGCAAGTTAACAACCTTTTCAAGCATTCCTTCTATGGCATCATCGCTCAACTTCTGGCTCCCACCCTTTTTGAGGATATCATCACAGAATGCAGCAAGTAATTGAGCACTTGAATTCCCGGAAACAGATTTATTGCAAAATCCATCAAACGCCTCTCTCAGAGCCTTGTGAAAGATAGAGTTTTTTATTAAGAAATCTTCGAAATGTGCCATATACTTATCATGAAGCTCGATCATTTTTGTGACAAGGACCTGTTCCAGCATGCCAGAAGCTCTATCAGAAGCCTGGTTGTTTGCTGCATATTCAGCCTGTTGGACCAGGGTTTTAACTTCAGTGCTAACTTTCTGTTTAAATACATTAGCAAGAGGTTCAAACAACTCCTGTTGCACTTTTTCCACCAGCTTTTGCTCACTGCTTGAATGCATGTAATGAGAAACTCTAGCCCTCTCCCTTCTCAAGCATTCCTCAGCCTTCACCAAGTGATCAAAACAAAAATCCTCCAAAAGCCAACTTGATGCTTTACGAGTATAGTATTCACCAGCATGTCTCAGCATGTGTTCCTCAAAGTCCTCCTGATAAGTATTCATTTGTCCCATTCCAATTCCAACAAATACATCTATCACATTCTTCACTAGTGCCCTGTCAATCTGCTCTCCAGCACGTTCTTTATCAACAAGACCAATTACGGTAACTCTGGCATTAACATTTATCTCTCGATAAACCAAATCGCGGAAGCATGTAAGTCCAACGTCATTTAGGCTAAGAAGTGATCTCCTAGGAATGAAGAAGCGATCAAGAAAATTAAAACAGTTTGACAACCACCTAATCATAACTCTATAATTTGCCCATCTTCTCACAAGCTCCCACAGCATAAATTCGTCGTGTTTCTCTATTACAGAGGGCAACACCGTTGTGGTTACATATTCCTCCAATGCCTCCTTATATTTATCATATAGCTGTTGAGAATAATTATGAGGAGGCTTTTGGGTACACATATTGTAGATAGTTGTGTAAACGTTCATATATTCTACCGAGCTGAACTGAGGCTCCGGTAATCCTTCTAAAATCCTCTTTATTTTTGTCAGCATACTCTGGATATAGTCCCATCCTTGATCAAACTCGATAAGTTGGCGACAAATTCCAGCTATAATGAAAGGATATGCAACAACATGTCACGGAATCTGCTATGGTTTCTTGACAATATATCAAAGTGAGTGAAAATCAAAAGACCAAATGTTTTTTAATGTCTCCCCATCCTGTATCTCTCTTGAAATTTTGACATGATACAAGTTCCAAATAAGAATTCCTCCTCCCCAAAACGCTCATAGTTTGACAGGAAATAGAAATTAAACGTTCTGCAACAGGAAATAGAAATGAAAAGTTCTGCAACTTGAAATTTTGCATCAGATTTTTCCTAGTACAACATTTTGCATGCTTGTTCTGAACTGGATAAATTTGATCAAACAAAAAATGAAAGAGAAATCTATCAGAATTACGAATTAGTCAATTGAAAATTCATGGAAAGAAGTATACCTGAGATCATCGCTATGAGGGAGGAGCTGACGGCTTAGGAAGAAAACCCAGGAAGTGAAAAATCGAATGGCTGCGTGGACCTTCTTCTTCAATGGGCTCTCTGCCACTCCAATTGTCACCAACAGCTCTCTCTCTCTCTCTCTCTCTCTCTCTCTCTCTCTCTGTATCTACGCAGCTGGAACAAGTGCTCTAAATAAAAACCCAAAAGCAAAAGCAAAAAAGCAAGAACGAGGACTTGAGAAATGGAAATTTCTGTTATACTTCTGCACAAATTGAAGTTTGCTCAGGCCATTTTCTACGAATTTGTCCCAACCTGACCTGACAAAGTCAACAACGATAAAGCAGAGTCCAAAGCTTCAAAGCAAAGCAAAGCAAACCTGCACTAACAAGATTGGGCCTATACCTTCCTTACGGGGTTAGGCAATTACACAGACTTTCAAAGGGCTTCGTTGGACACCCAAGAGATATCTTTGGATACCCTTCTGCTATACTTTAAAATTCCCATAATTTTTCAAGACACCCAATCTCATTTCAGATATGCCAAAGGTAACACTAGAAAGGAAAAAATAATAATCATATTTTGGTTCTTAAACTTGGAAATAAAGAAAAAATAAATAAAGAGAGAAGGAGGGCAACCACCCTAATTTATCATCTTCTTCCTCTTTTTGCCTCGTTTGGTGGCTCAGCCTTATATTTTTTCTAATGTAACACAATTTGCATTTTGCACATTAGAATATCATCTCACGAATGCATTGTTTGTTTATGTGAATTCAATTTTTTTTTTTTTATAACATGATAACTATCGTATTTTAGTTACGTTATTCCGATGGAGCATAATTCAATTTTCATATTAATATTTTGTCTTAGAAATATACTATCCTCATTTATTTTTCTACACCAGGTTATATTCACTATCTTGTTAGAAAAAAATATGGTCAAATATGTACTAAAGTGCAAGTGAAAATCATTCTACTTATCACTAAAGAAAACTCTGATGAATAAACCTTACACTAATTAGGCAACGTATCTAATTTTAAATGGAAAATGAGAGAGGATTCAACTTATGACGAAAGAAAAAAACTGAATAAACCTTGCGAGGATTCAACTTATCGCACCCCAATATGGGTATGTCCAGTGGCGTAGCTAGAAATTTTGTTAAGGAGGATCAACCTTAAACAATTATGATAATCACGTTGTAACATTGGATGAAAATCAGATCTCCAATGCCCGAAAAAAAACCCTCATGCAAGCTACCTAAAAGCAAAAAGGAAAGTTTTAAATCATATTTCTAAATTATGGAATCATCCATAGATCTAAATACATGATATATAAACTATAGAACTTATAATATGAAATAAAGAAGATGAAAACACCATTTTATGAGATGGATGTGCTACAAGTGGAAAAGTGTCAATCATAGACAGGTAGAAAACAATTTAGAATGGTCAAAATGTTCTTTCAAAGAAGTGACAAAATCAGAGTACATAAAACAAATTAAGGCCCCGTTCGGTAATATTTTAAGGGGTTGTTTTCATTTTCAGAAAATAAAAATGAGGCAAAAACACGTTCGGTAGCCTAAAAACAGAAAACACTGAGAATGTTTTCATAAAATGAAAACACGTTCATGTGTACTTGTAGAAAACAGAAAAAAGTTGTTTTCATTCTCATGGGAAACATTTTCATAAAAAGAACTCACATATTATTATTTCAAATTGTACTACCAGACACGTTTTCATTGTTTTTGTTTTCTCAAGATGTTTTCTAATTAATCTACAGACGATTTTCATTTCACGAAAATGAAAATTCTAAGAAAACATTTTCCGAAAACGTTAGCAGACGGGCTCTAAGAGTCTCACAGAAAACAAAATAGATTTCATAGTTGTCACCACTACTGTATGCTTTCACCTCCTCAAGATCACCTGCATCAAAACTGGATTCCAAACCAAGCTAAAATCGCAGTAGGATAATCACAATAGTATCTTTACCTTTTGAAATTAAAAATGCAGAATTGTTCATTAGGTGGGGGACAAAAGGGCTCTTTATTATCTTATAAGATAAGATTTTCCATTATTTACAAGGGGGAAAAAAAAAAAAAACTAAGCCAATGACCAAAAGAAAAAAGAACTAACAGAATGGGAAATTATAGAATAGTACGATATCGCTATGTCATCTCCGACTTTTATGTAATGACACTGTCAGTCTGACTGATACTATTATTAGCGACTTTTTTTTTTTGGTTCTTTTTTTTGTTTTTGGCAAATCAATCACCCAATTGGCGACTTCAAGAAGCAAAGCAGAAGATGTTATCAATAAATTCGGGCAAAGAAACAGCCAGTAGAAGATCCAATAGTAGCGGTCGCTCCTCTCACTCGCGTGCCTCCGTGATATTATTTGCTTCTTCTCTACCACTCACACACCAACAACCAACAACCAACCGTTACTATTACTATAAACACATATTTTGTTCTTCCCATCTTTGAAAAAGGAATTTTGACAGACAACAACCCACAAGATCATGGACTTCACTTCCCCTTCCATTGACTTCATCTTCATCTTGGCCTTCATCATATCCATCCCAAGTTCACTTTCCGTACCATTCGTCGTGCTTCATGGTAATTTCCTGCTCCCTATTTCATTGTTGCCAGCTTTTTTCTTTTTCTTTCTATTTAAAGGATGTGTATTTGGTTTGATGAATCTGTTTTTGCATCTGGGTTATTGATAATTTTTCTGGGTTTTGGTTGTTATTATTTTCTGGATATGATGATTATCCAAGTGTTGACTAATGGGTTGTTGAAATATGCTTTATTTAGAAAAGATTTGAAGAACTAATGGGAACTTGATTATTATCATGTTCTTAAAGATGTTCATGTAGACACTACTATCCAAAATGTCAGTATGTCTATGCGTGGATTTAATCTTAGTGTGGAAAAAAATTCCTGAAGCGAGTGATCTCCAGTGAATTTTATTTTCTGCAACTCGAATTTTATGTGCTTTTATAGAAACAGAAATCTAGCATATCCACTAGTTAACCCGACGATTACAGATCAAAGAATTAAGACCCTGTATATCAACGTACCTTTTCCACTTAAGAGTATAATGACATAGGTTTTTCCTATGTTGTATCCTCTCTGCAGCAACGTTAAGGGAACATAATTGAGAAAAGAAAGCAAATTGCTTTCTGTGTCTTTACTGTTTTTGACTTAGCAGTAGAGTGAAAAAAATAGGTCGTCATTTTTTAAAATCATCACCAAGAAAAAAACTGAAATTAAGAAGGTTGATACTGTGGCGATATGATTTCAGTTCTGAAAGTGTTACCAATTGGATTATGCACTCTATCCCTTATAATTGCCGCATGATATTGTAGTACTTCTTTTGGCCTCCTTTTATATGTTTGGCTAGTATTTCATCCTGTTCTCTTATCATTATTTATCATTGTACTCGTATGCTCTCTCTACTCCAGTCCTAATGCTTCGTCATGGCAGGCATTGGAGATCAGTGCTCTAATCGAGGAGTTAAACAGTTTACAGAGGAACTGAGGAACTTTTCTGCTACTGAAGGATATTGCATGTATGGTGCAGTTTTTTTTTTTTTCACCCAAATCTGTTTGTTTTTTGCCACTAATATATGTAATCCTGCTAGAGATAATTGCTAACAGTTCATTCATGACATTTCTCTTAACAACTCTTATATTGTTTCCTGATTCAAATTCTGATTATAAGTTTTGTGTTGACATATGTTGTTGCCCACTTGAGTTTTATAGAACAAGATGATAAAATATGGCACTTCATTGTTTTTAAAGATTCTTGTTAGTATGCCAACTGAGAAGTGCACCCTTATAGTTGTTTACACGTTTTTTTTTTTTTTTTTATAAATGTTTTAGGAGCATCTTTGTGTTTTTCCATGTGTAACGAGATTGCTTGCCTTTGCCTTCCTGCAGAGAAGTTGGCGATGGAACATGGGATTCCTGGTTTCTGCCTCTTGAGGAACAGGTTAAAACTAAAAACTGGAAAAACAAGACTTGTCATCTTAGACGTAATTTTTATGTTCACTTGTAATTTGACTTTTTGTATGTGTTTGCAGACCAGAATTGTTTGTGACAAGGTAATAATGCTCTCTACGTTAGTATATATTGCTGGTCTGGCTTTTGAAGTTTTTGTTACCTTTGACTGTGTTCCCCACTACAACTACAGGTAAAAGAAATGGAAGAACTGAGACAAGGTTACAACATTGTTGGTCTCTCCCAGGTATTATCATGATTGGATCTTTCCGTTTGGCACCTATATCTGTAATACAGTATGCTCCAAGTTGTTTATTGATTTACATTGGGGCACATTCACAAACCTTTAAATTCAATCCTTTTTCTTAAAATGTGTTTGCTTATGTGTCGGACTGGTGAGACTTTCTGAGTAGAAGTAATTTCATACGTAGAAGTAAGCTATTTTTTAGTTTCCATCTCAGCTAATGATGTCGCGCATGTTTCTTTTAACAGATGAAGTGAGCTTATCATGTTCAAATTTTACATCTAGTTGTCTTCTTAGTATATGCGTGTGTGAAACAAGGCTGTATTTCCATATTAAGTGTTCTTTAGCACGGTACAAATGATGTATTTTCCTTAGTGCATGCCCTAATACCTAATAAAAATGGCCTCGCAGATTTGTGAAGGCCTCTCTTGCCTTAAGTCATGCAGCCTCACGCGTTCTCAGAAAAAAGTGATCATTTGATTTATGTCCCATGAAAGGGTTTTTCAAGTTTGTCATACTTATGTAGCATATAAGATAATGGAACTGATACCTAATATTCATGGCCACATACTCATGAATAAAATGGTGATTCCGGAAATCAAGTCCCCAGAACCAGAATAGCTTCTTGAATTCCTTCCTCATCGGTTACTCTTAGTAATATATGTCATTAAGTCTTTTCTTGCCTCATCCGCCTAATTTTGTTCCTTGTTCCATTGCTTATTTGTGATTGTTTATCAATGGTTCTCTTAGCACATTGACTTTGAATCAAATGACTCCTTACAGGTGCTATTAATCACCATCCTCACCCAACTGATTCTTGGTTTGCAGAACTATATATTCTGTAATATTTTTCATTCTGCTGGTCGCTGGGCATATTGAAACTTTATGAATTTTCATTTCTTTAGCTGAACGAACAGAAACAAATATCTTTCAAGCCTTTGACTTGTGGCTTTGCTTGTTTAGGCGGGATGATCTGTTGTTACTTTCTTTTCTTTTCTTTTTCCGGTTTTTGAATTTTCTCATGTTGTTGGTTTTCATGTTAGACTGTTTTCTCAATCCCCAATGCTTATAAGTGAATTAGTTTATTATAGCTTACAAACATAAATATTGCGTGTATTCATATGAGTTTTGAATGATGTTCAAATAATTGCAATCAATTGATTCTTTCTCATACATTTTTTTTCTTTTCTAAATTTAACAGGGTAATTTGATTGGCCGAGGTGTTGTAGAATTTTGCATCGATGGACCTCCTGTAAGATTCAGTTTAGTAAACTCTGATATTTCCAAGTTTTTTCATCTGTCTTTCAACCAACTACATCAGTAGTTATTATAATTAATTAAACTTCAGTTATCATACACATATTGAGCTAAGCTGTCTATAACATGTTTGAAATGTATAACAAATGGTGTTTTAAGTTCTTTATGATTTTCTTATACCATTGTAGCTCGAAAAGCATTTAAAACTACTAGTTTAGTTGTGTGTGTTAGCCATGCGAAGTTCATTAGTCGATACATTCAGCTATGGAATCGCGTACTACTCTGTACTCCTTATGTTATCCATATAAAATACAGTTCCTTTGGTAGTAAATAAGAGCAAGCACATTTTTGTATGGTCTTAGTCTATAGGGAAATGCTCCATTAGATTTACAGGTCTTTCTCCGTATCATTGTTTGTTTTTTCTTAATGCACATTTATTGCGTAAGTGGTTGTTTTATTTCCTCACATCTGTGGACTTTACCAATATCAAAATTTTTTGCTTTTTCAATTATTGAAACAGGTTAAGAATTTTATCTCTTTGGGAGGACCTCATGCGGGTACTGCTTCGGTGCCTCTTTGTGGTGTAAGTATCATACTATCATCTTGGAATTTTGATCGGTCCTTATACAAATGCTTTTGTCACACCGAGATTTCTTCTGGTTAGGAGAGTACATATAAACCACAATTGGACGGACATGCAGTGTAGAATCCATATTCTTACAAACTACACCATAGTATGGTATATGAGCTTGATGTTGCCTCTTCCCAATAGCCTGGGCCTTTGGGAGAAGCTTGGGGTTGTTAAATGTAGTTTGTAAATTTTAGGTACAATTGACACACATTTGGAGAAATTTATGCTTTTATACAATAGTTGGACTAGCACTTTCTAAGTACTTCGTCACAAATGGCTGCAGCAAGTATCATTTCCTACATCGTTCATTCAATCGCAGAAGATAAGAATAGTTTGAAAACATGTTGTATCATAGTCCACTTAAGAGTGGAATTTTCAATGCAAAGATCTCATTATTCTGGTTTTCTACCTAATTGTCCAAAGGTTACCCTTAAGTGATGTCTCAAATCAAAATGATCATAGAGTAGATAACTATCACTCATAAGAAACCTCTAACGCTTAAAGGTTTAGTTAAAAATAATGTGTGACCTCTTTTGAGATATGTTGATATTGCTCAACAGCTTTTGTGTTTGCTTTTGTCTTTCTGCAGTCTGGTATATTTTGCATTATTGCAAACCAGCTACTCAAATCAGAGATCTACTCTGACTATATCCAAGTATGCATCTATTTCTGCCGATTCTTTCTTTTTGTCTCCATTCTGGTGTCAACTTTCAATCTCCTAGGTATATTTCTGATGAGGCCTGACCATTTGAACCAATTCTGGAATTGCAGGCTCACTTGGCTCCCAGTGGTTATCTTAAATTACCAAATGTGAGTGGCTAAAAGTAAAGCACTAGGAGACATTTTAATGAGGCTTTTACTGCATATTGTTATGTTATACGTATATACAAATAACCTTGCAGTTATAAGTTTGCTGAAATTAATAGCCTGCTTTTGTTTTCCTTTTCAATTTTTGGCTTATAGATTAATTTCAAAATGTTGTTTGTGTTTTCTGGGATAAACTTGGGATAAATTTCATTTGATGTAGTAGTTTTCATGCTCTCAAGTGTCCATTCATACTACAACAAAAGCCATATATGCCACTTGTAATTTTTCACCTAAGATTAAATCTCTGTTTGCTTAACAATAGCTGTAAACCTAAGCATCCAGATCAACAATTTCTTCACAGGCAATGGCTGACTATTTAGAAAAATGTAAGTTTCTTCCAATGCTCAACAACGAAAGACCGGATGGGAAAAACTCCACTCTCAAGGAAAGGTTTAGTAGCTTAGAGAACCTGGTGCTTATCATGGTAAGTTGTAAAATACATATTTCTGAGCGTAACATTTCTTCAATCTCTTTCTAGATTCATTTTTGTCAATGTTAATTTTGTATTTCTGCAGTTTGAGCATGACACTGTTTTGATACCTAAGGAGACCTCATGGTTTGGTTATTACCAAGATGATACCTTCAAATCAATTTTAAGTCCACGACAGGTAATTCCATAATGCTAATACTATTATTGTTAAACTGAGTATTTATTTACATATTAATGTTCGCTAAAATCGAGTAGCCTTGCTGATGGTTTAGTTACTTATTTCTTTTTGCCACTTAACAGTAAATTCAAGTGGGATGCGTTACAAGATTTGCTTTTATGCATTAAGCACGAACGTCATCTTAGCTTTCGCTTATTTTTATGCAGACCAATCTCTATAAGGAGGACTGGATCGGTTTGAGAGCCTTGGATGAAGCTGGAAGGGTTAAGTACATCAGTGTTCCAGGAGGTCATCTCGGAATCTCCACGAGTGACATGAAGAAGCATGTGGTGCCTTACTTGAACAGTTTAGCATCAACAGAGATTGGAAAAAAGGAAGGTAATGATCCTAGAAAGAGTGGAGTTCAACATGGAATGCCTCTTTTGGATGAGAAAGCATCAACTGAACTTGTTCTAGAAGGATCATCATCATACAGATGGCCCTTATCAGTCAAGACTTTGTTCAGTGAACTTCTTGGGCTCACAGAAGACGAGTCACTGACTTAGCCTTGACTAAAGATTAATTATTAGTTGAACTCAAACAATAAACTCAAAAATTAAGCTATATGTAGAGTAATTGAAATTTATTCGTTCCCTGTTACTGAAATGGTTATACTATCTCTGTAAATAAAATTGCTTGCGATTGTTACCACAAAACATATCATTTCATATTCTGCATGTATGGTGTTTTTGAGAAAACATGGGAGCCATGGTATCTCAAATTTATCTTTGGAACCAAGTCTCACCAGAACTCTGAAAACTTGTTCATGATGTAATTACCAACATGTTGGTTCGTAATTCCGTTTTTTTGTTCTTTTTAGTTTTTGTGTTTACCATTTTTCTTTCCAAATTTTACTGACCAGATGATGTGACACTGAAAAGGTTAAATTTATTTAAGTTTGAGCTCACTCTGAATTTTATCTATTTCTAACGAGCATTTTTTTTGTCTTTTTGCACAATAATAAAGAGCTTAATGATTCGTCCAAAATAATAATAATAATAAAGAGGTTAATGATTTAAGTATTGGGGTAAACAAAGAAAAGTGTGGGGTTTAAATAGAAAAAACCCTATTTGGAATATACTGATTTGAATAAATTGCAAACCAAATTGTGATACTGCAATGGTGTCCATTTTCCATATGCACAGAAACTTTTCTTGATAAGCGTTTTGTGGCCACACCAGTTGTTTTGTTCATACAATTGGCCAACTCCAACCTATGGCAAAGAAGTAAATGTGTATGACAGCTTTGTTTAGGCAGCTAAAATGAATTGGGGATCAAAATCTTTGCACCATCTTACTCTCACAAGAGAATAGAGTGATTCTTAGTCAGCATTTTGAACTTGATAACAAACCATGCAGGTTCTGAATGACTTTTCCAAGGTTCTTTCCTACCAGCTCACTCAATAATCACTAAATTATACGTACTCCATATATAACCACTATATTTTATGCATCATTACCATAATGCTCAACTTTCTTTCATTTCGACTCAAGATAAAGTAGCGGACTCAAATTACAGGAGGAAAAACACAGTTTAGTGCTGCCTAATGTAACATTATTTTCCAATTTCTGTACGAGAAGAAAGTATAAAAGAACGCTTAGCAAACATCTTATATGCATTCTAATGAGGTTTTCCTTAGTAGACTTGTATGTCCACATTAATGCTTCCCATATGATCAGCCCTCATCGAGCAGCTGCTTTCCCTACCGAAGTTCTCTCCTGACATCTTCTGGTGGGCACGGCAGCGGAGCCACAGACATGAGATTCTTTCCAGAGCTGCCTGACCGGCTACTCGAACCCGATAGACAACACTTAAGTCTGCCCATATCTCACTTCCCACAGCACCTGACTGGTGATTTGCATCATATCCTTCAAGATCTGATTCAGTTATCACTACTACAGAGCCTTCGTCGAATGGAACTAGATCCTGTGAGGAAACAGACTGCAGGGATCGAATCATTAGATTGGTCATGTGGCTGTAAACAACAGCTTTCTTCACCATTATATAGTAGTATTCCTGTACAGCCTGCAAAGCAACCGTCAAAGAAGAGCTCAGGAAAAGAGTAAAAGTCAAATTGAAGAATAGAGTTAGATCATGCCAGACAAACAAAAATCTAGTTTAACGAATTATAAGCAAACTGATCCACAACATACAATCTCCCAAGATGGATTACAAAGAAGCTCCTAAGATCTCTTTAAGCATCAGTTTATACACAATGATCTTAATGTGGAGAAAAAGTGATACTACAATGTCAAATGAAAAAGAAAAGAAAGTATATCTCCATTCACACCCAATGTTGTGCTCAATACACCAAAATGTCAAAAACCATTTCCACCCAAATTTTGCCCTTGTCAAAGTTCGGAGAGGGAAGGGACGAAAAAAGGGGGGAGAAGATGTACGTTTCTCAAAGAATAAAATTTTCAAATGGTTAAATAGGATTCATAATCTGTACAATAATTTTGCAAATTTGTTAGGCAACAATGTGGAGTTCAATTAGAATCACCTAAAAAACACCTACAAAAGAAAACACCAAAATTCCCACAAAAAAGGAAAATGAACAAAACTTCCAGAGCTTCAAACACGAAATAGCAGGACCAGCCAAACAGCAGGGAGAATGAACCCGCGCTGTGTAAGTTACCTGCCACTGAGAAGGGGCTAAAAGCACCCTTGGACGAATTGACTTCAGATATTCATAGGCAGAATCAGGTGTCATCTGCTTGTGATGGACCTATATAAAGACAAGAGATCAGAAAAGGTGGCAATCTTCAAGTAATTTGTTATTTTCAGAGTTCAATACTAACCAGGTAACAGATAACAATGGTCGTACTACGCCCTCGTCCAGCTTTACAGTGAACATATGTTGTCTGTCCACAAGATGCATTTTCTTCATGACAAAAAAGGAAAAATCATATCAACAAATAATAGTCTTCTGGGGAGAAAAAACAACCATACTTAAGAAGTTAGAATTGAACATTTAAAGGAAACTAACAAAGTTTACATCCCAGTAAATACAGGTAGAAATATAATGACTCAACACAACACCCCTTACTGAAGAAGCAACTGCTTCAAAAAACATGACACAGATTTCAACAGAAATATCTCTTCAAGATTCTAAAATTTCGCCTTATTTTTTATTTTTTATTTAATAAACATGAGCAGTAGATGGTCCAGAATATTCAACAATCCAAATTTAGTTACACTGGAAAAATCCAGAAGGGCAGCGTCACAACACCCTTGCATATCAGAAAGTAACTGGATGAGTGTATCCAGTCACGGACAGAATATCCTAAGTACCTAGAGCCGTGTTATGCTAAAGCATGCAATATCAGATGCTAATCAATATAATTAAATCAAGGATGCAAAAATGATTACCATGAATGAAGTCTACAGCACGACATGTATCACTCAGTGATGGTGCAAAGCAGTAATCTCTTGTAGGAATCACCAGATGGTTAATTCCATGATACTGCCAAAAGTTTAATGGTTAGATTAGAGCCCAAAAAAAGGGTAAAAACAAAAACAAAATCCCAAAGTTTTATCCCAAATACAGGCAATCACAAAGTCAACTTTAATCCAGAGCATTCACAAAGCCAATTTTAATCCAGAGCATTCACATATTAATACATACAAAAGTATGGCAAAGACCAGCTAATGCTGTCAGATGCCTATGGCATTTTGGAAATACTTCTTCTACTGAGAAGCACAGCAAAACTTCTACTAAAAAACCAAGTCCTTCCTGAAAATGCACTTGCAAAGCACTTCATGAGGAAGCACATACAGCACTAAAAACTGCTTCTATAAACTAGAAGAACTTGTACCTTTTCTGCCAAATGTGAAGTTTTACTTTTAAAAAACCCAAGTGCTTCCTGAAAATGCACTTGCATAACTTCCTGAAGAAGCACATAAAGTACTAAAAATTGGTTCTAGAACCTAGAAGCACTTGTAACCTTTTCTGACAAATGTTTCCAAAAACGCTTTTGGCTATCAGAAAGTGTTTTTAGCACTTATCAAGGCATTTCCCCACAGGCCCTAAATATTACATGAAAATAAAATACAAAAAAACTCTGAGCAGCAATAACATTTCATTTAAAAGAAAAATGTATCAGTTTATCTCCAAAACCAAGCAAAATCTGAAAATACAAATCTAGAAAACCACTAACATGATAAAGAGACGTTGGAACCAAAGTCTCATATGGCTCATTAAGTACAAAAAAACTCTGAGCAGCAACAACATTTCATTTAAAAGAAAAATGTATCAGTTTATCTCCATAACCAAGCAAAATCTGAAAATACAAATCTAGAAAACCACTAACATGATAAAGAGACGTTGGAACCAAAGTCTCATATGGCTCATTAAGTGTGATGACTCCACAAACTCCAACTTCCTTTAAGCGGGGCACATCAGTAGGGAATGGAACTGCACCTAACAATACAAACTGAAAATTGAAGTGTTAGAATTTAAACAAGAAATTGATTCAGATCAAAAAGTCCAAGAGTTCAAGCACATAAACTCTGATGTAAAACTACACAAACTTTAACCTGACAAGTCTAAGGAATAGCACAACTCACAATAATCAAAAGAGAACTGAATCAGGCACATAACAAGGCCACATGGAGAATAAACATAAACAAATTTCTTTCATTTAAATATAATCAGCTGCATCTCATTTACATCTACAATTAACAAATATAAAAACAAAACCAAAACAAAAATCGCATATTAAATCATAGCTGCAGAAAAAGGATAAACACCCACATTTATAAAATAAATAAAAGAGCTTGATAAAATGATATTTGTACTACACAAACGAGCTTGATAAAATGATATTTTTACCTCATCGACCTTGTCCCACCACCGAAACTCAGCCTGAAGCTTATTCCTGATGACATTGTAAAGCAGAGTCGGGTAAAACAGCGCACGAGCCCCAGCGCCGATCAAAACCCGTTTGGCATCCGAACCAACGATGCTTCTGCTACCAAAATCGTTATTTCCAGGGCATGAATTCCCTTCTTCCACACCTCCAACTTCCCCTACTTTCAATTCCTCAATATACATAGCCTCGGTTGAATCCCGAAACAAAAACAATCACAATTACAACACAAATTTAACAGAAAATCTTAAAATTTTAACAATATCTACATACAAAGGACCATTTACACAAAAAGCGCCATAAAAAAAATCCTAACTTGTTTATTCCTCTATTTACCAAATAAAATTATAAGCGAGAAGACCTATAGTTTCTAAAACAGTGAGATGAAGAAAGGATCGGGAGAAAATTTGAATTGGAAATAGTGGAAATAAAAACCATGGGAGAAATCGCGACCATAATTTGCGAAAAGGGGGACGATCGGAAAATGAGAAAGACCAGGGTGCGATCGATCGAGGATGGATGAAATTTTTGGGATCAATTGGGAATCGGGAACTGGTGAGAATATGAGGAAACCCTAACCCTACAAAACAAGAATTTGCTTGAATCAGAGGATAGGCTGAGGTTATACTCCACCTTTTGCTCAACAAACTCTGAAAGCGGACGGATGCAAAGAGAAGAGAGAGAGAGAGAGAGAGAGAGAGAGAGAGAGAATTAAAGAAGAGCGTCGAAGACTCGACTCGAAGGGGTTGTGGGATGGAGGGAAAGGATAATGTCACGGGGATGATTAAGGAGAGAGTTTGAAAATCGATGGACACGTGGAGCCATTTCAGGGATCGAGGGGGTTTAATTTATCGATTTTAAAGGTAACAGTGGGGTTGGCCGACAAGATAATCACATAAAAAATATGATAATTCGAATTATGACGTAATTTTTGTTTTCTTTGCTTTTTCTAATTTTTTGTGGGTGCAGCGAAAAAACGAACCACCCGAGTCTTCCTACGCCACCCATTGTGAAGAGGTCAGCTTAATTTTATCAAATTAGCATGAATTGGAATTGAAACTAGTTAGATTACTAAAATGTCCTCATTATGTTAAATTGGAAGATAAATTTGAAATTTGAAAAATTATGTGAGGATATAATGGTAAAAAAGATAGATTCTTAGTGGGTTAGTTATTCAGGAATTAAAATACCAATTCTCACTCAAGAGTTTAATTCCTTCAAAAAATTGAATTCCGCCCTACTTAAATTTTCATTCCTTCATGTGAAGTAAACACATGAGTCATTCGTAAAAATGTAAAATAAAAAACAAAGACTAAGTTTGACCAGTGTTTAAATGTAAACCTGATTCAAATATTGAGTGAGTGGGGATTCGAACACATGACCTTGAATATAGAGATAATTGCTCATTACCACTGGAGCTACACGATCCATTCTTCTTCTTTTTCTCAAGTTCAAATATTTTTAATAGGTGAGATTGTTGAAGTCTTGAGTTGAAATGTTATTTAATTGAAATTACAAACGAAAATGTAAGGTTAGGTTGACAATAATCTCATTATCAGAGTTGAAACTTGAAAGTGAATGAATAACTTTTTGTGCTTAGAAGCAAACTGAAAATTAATTTGAACGATAATTTAAGTTGCCTAACAAGGGTTTAAAAAAAAACCAAAATGATTGACAAATTGACAGAAAAACAATACAAAATAGATATGTCAGAGTAAAAACTACATTTCAGACCAAAAAAAAAAAGAGTAAAAACTACATGACTCACATAAAATACAGTATCCTTTACATGGACTCTGATATTTTCATAGCATTTTTAAATTAACGCTATTGACAATCTTATCCTCTTATGACATTAATTAAAGGCGAAAAAAAGGAAGAAGAAAACGAAAGGTCAACAATAGCAGTGCCATGGTGGCAGTACCCTGGATCCGAGCAGTGTTTCCCAACTTGAATTGGAAGAGAATAACTTACAGACGCAGGGATATCTCCTACTTTCTATTTTTTCTTTCTCACTCATCAAGTGAGAGGGTTCGGATACATGTCCAGAGACTTGGAAATAAGTTTTTTTTTTTCTTTTCTTTAAACTATTATTTTTGGAATCATTTTGAATTTGAAACTTCTTCCAACATCAGGAATAGACATAACAATTTCGTGATTTGGAGATGCGAATGTAGGGGTGCAAGTTTGATTGAAAATTCCGATTCTTATCCTTTGCTTTTGGCGAGTTCAAATCAATTCCGAAATCCGAAAATTTTGAAAAAAAATTGGATTGGAATTAGAATGTATCTCAAGATTCCAAAAACTTCTGAAATGTATTGAGGGTTCAAGCTTAGAAATAATGACTAATTTCATGTTAAACAAAACATGACTTTTTTTTTTTTAGAACAAAATATGACTTAATGACCAAATAGACAAACAAGAAATTTAATAAAGGATAACAACATATAACCCTCCATTTGGATGAGGGAAAAAACACTCAAAATTTAGCTAAAAATTGGGAATTTAATTAGAGAAATTGACAATTCTCTTATTTGGCAACTTAAGTGTGAAATTTATTAAATGACGTGCTGAAAAAATAGTCGAAATTGGGACATCAAATTTCCGAGTTTAATTTCTACCAAAATAGGCGTCATTTTACAATTTTCATATTGCCTTCTACAAAATTATGTCATTTATAAAATTCGGCATACATAAATCCAAAAACTGAAATCTTTAATTGCCAGAAATTTAAATGATGGAAATCTAAATTCCGTCATTTTAGAATTCTATGTAGTTTTTCGAGCTTTTCATATGATTTTTCAATCTTGAGCCAATTTTAACCTTTCAAATTGTTTTGCATGTTTGAATAGGGGATTCTAACTCCGATCCGATCTGTCCGAAAAGCAGCCCCATGTGAATGACATCATTTTACTTGAAACCTAAGAATGGCATTTTTCAATAAATGAATCGTAAAAATCAGCTTAAAATTGATTAAATCCAGAAAGGTCGGTTGATCGCCACCCATGCAATAAAGGCATTTAAAGCACTCTTGTTTTGTTCGTCTAAAAAATATAAAGCACTCGTGTATTCCCCTTTTTTTTTTACCTTTCTTTTCTGGTGAAAGATTCTTATAGTGTCTACTTTCATGATTCACAAGGAATTGTGACGCATTCATAATCATGCACCGACTACTTACTTAGTGCAAACAGCAAGAACAACCCCATAAGGTGGGAGAAAGAAGGGACCACAAGAAAAGGTGTAGGTTTTGTGTCTTTTGATGCAAGTAACAGAACCCATTAAAGGGACCCTTCTTTGTTGTTTTTTCATTGTCAATCAATACGGAAAAGACCATCCTACATGATCCACGCTAATGTTGGTCCAGAATCATTTTTACCTAATAATTTGTACTGAAGTTCTACCTAACCCGACACACACAAGATGAACAAGAAGGCCATTCAGGCTGGGACATTATAGATGTACCTTTCGGAAGAAACTACAGATGAGAAAATTATTCCATTTTAGTCGACATCACGAGCCGTCCATTTTTTCACAGCCAGAACTTCTGGTAGGTAATGGCTCAAATCGGAGATGATGGAGAGATTCTAGGTTGAGTGCTTTATGTTCTGTTCTTATACTTCACCCAGAACTTGAAGGTCATATATGTCCAAGCAGTATCAAGCATGGCATGGAAAGTGCCAACAAGTTAGCCTGCCTTCCTTTTCATCTGTCATCATATATATAATGATTAAGATTTGGAAAACGTTTTGGTGATTAAAATGTATTGCTATTGGTACAATGATTGGGCCTATAAATCTCACCTCAGACCAAGTTTACAAACTAATATGTTTTCATGAAGGAATTGCACTGGTTAAATTCAGAATTATCTATTTCTATTAAAAAATAATAATTAATTATTTACATGATTTGATCATATGGAATGGCATCTATTCTGTATTACGACGTGTTGTAAGCGTTTCAATTGGCTTTCAGAATCTGCTAATCCTCAGTGCAGTTTCTCTGGCTTTCACATGAAAATCAATGACAGATTTGTCTGAACTTCAACAAACTTTAATTAGGAGTGGTGATTTCCCCACTCTTTTTTCTCATATTTTATCCACTTACACTCCTTTTTTAACTCAAAAAGGAGTGTAAGTGGATAAAATAGGAGTGGGGAAATCATTGCCCTTAATTAGCCCTAGGTTTTGTCACAAAAAATTTCTCTCAACACCTCTCAGTGAAACTTTTTTTTTTCTTCAAACAAATTATAGTCTAAACTATAAGAGAGGAAGTTTCTCATACACACACACACACAACTAAGATGTCATGGGGGTTCGAATCTTAAACCTCTAGTCTACAAGTCAAGAGCTTTTTTCACTTGGTTAGACCCTGTTAGCCTTCTTAGAGAAACTTTAGTTACAATGTCATAAGTGTTTCAATTGGTTTATAAAAATTGTAAGTGCTACATGGAGGGCATGTTTGGTATCCTACTAAAAAAAGTGAACTAAAGAATCATAATTTTGTTTTTTAAAAACACGAGTTCTCAAATACTGATTTTAAGATCTAAAAATTTATTTGGTTTTGAAATTAAAATTATAAAAAAAAAGAAACCCTAAATTTTCAAATTGAAATTTAAAAAAAAAAAAAAAGGGTGGAGAAATTGAATGCAATTTCAATTTGTGCTTCAGACTCTACATGAGAGAGAGAGAGAGAGAGTTATGGGCTTTGGACTCAATAATTATTTTGAGTTTAATAAGATACCAAACGGGCCCGTAGTTTCTCTGAGAATTCACTATTTGCCTCGGACTTTCAACAAACTTTAATCACGTCCTCGGTTTTGTCACCAAAAGTTTCTATAAATACCTCCTAGTACATGAAGTAAGTCGTATACTTTTTTTCCGTAGTTTTTTCTTTGGTTATGATTTCAAATTCAAAACTCAGAGAGAAAACGTTTGGGTTTTAAGGGTAGCAGAAAGGAAGCAGAGAGGAGGAGGGGGGAAAGAAAAAGAGAGGAGGAGGGGTGGAAATGGGTTTTGAAAAACTCGAGAAACTAATTAAAATTCACATGGCGGTCTATGATTATGGTTTAGTATTATAAATTTGTATTAAAATTACCTCATATTTTGATTTGGTGGAAATTTGATTTTCTAGTATTTTTATTTGAATCCAAATGGGGGGTACTTCTTACATTGTACTTAAGTAAATGGAGGTGACAAAGCTTGAATGTTGAAAATGGAAATAAGGTAATCTATACACCACTTGAGTAAAGGGGCAATGAAGCAATGATTTTTCGGGAACTCATGTTTTTGGGTGCATGGTATAATTCTTCCTTTGCCCTTTAGCTGCTCTTTTCTGCTTTTGTTATTTGTGTTTATCAAATTTTTGTTCCTTTTTTTTTTTCTTCTAATTATAATACTTATAACAAGCTATGAGCACCTCACTCTTGGTTTATTTTTTTCCTTCTCTTTCCTAAATTTTTATTTTCAATGCTCAACAAAAAGTTTTGCGTAGGGTTTGCTTTGTTTCTAAAGTTTGATGCTTCTAGGGTTTTTAAAGCATTGTTGCTACCTAAAGCACAGCAATATATTATATATATTTACTCTATCAGATCTCTTAACCATTCATCAATCTCTTTGGTTCTTTTTTCAATCCTTTGACAATTTTTTTTTATTCTTTCAATATCAGGAATTTCAACAACAAAAGGCGAATTCCTAAGTTCATAAAAACCACTCAAAATCATGTAGTCAGATTCAATATCAAATCTCAATTCAAATCCAGGTATGTATCTAAATTTCAATCTATATATTACATGACTTATTTTATTAAATTATTATCATGTTGATGATTGGTTATATAAGAAAATATAGTTCTTAGAAATATTTATCTATTTCTTGTTGGGTTATCTTTCAAGTTATATGGTTTTGGAATTTTTCTTTGTAATCTAAGAAAAATCGAGGAATTGACTCAATCTCAAAGTGGAGCTCTAAGATAGATTCATTGGTACATGCTACAATTGATGAAAATATTTCCAATGAACAACAACAAGATGTGCTGAGGAATTGCAAGATATTGGAAACAATATGGATGCATGTGTGACTAATGTTGAGCATAATGAGAATGATGACGATGAAAATCTTGTTTTATGACATTAAGGCATGACAAATTTTTTTATTATAGTATTTTCATATTAGATTATGTGATGCTCCAATTTAATAAGTTTCTCACAAAACCCTCAAAATCTCAAGAACGGCGCCCTACTTCTGGCCTAAAACACAGCCAATTTTGACAGCTCTTGCATTGCTTGAAAAGCTAACTTATCGGTTCTGATTCTGTTGATTTCAGCACCTACTGAGACTGAAATTATTAGGTTACTGGCTCTTTGAATGTTATTGCTTCCAACAATTGTTTGTGACCCCAGATTACATGGTAGGCAAGGCAAGAAGGATTGAGAAAATGGGTTAGGGATGGTTCCATTTTTGGAGAGGATGAAGAACGTGTAAAATGGTTACTATTGTAACAAAGATGATGAAGAAGAATCTTTTTGGCTTGCTGCTTCTTGTTCTTATACTCTTCTTTTTTTTCTTTTTCCTTTTTTTTCCAAAAAAGAAAAAGACTCATGTGGCCAAGGCAGTACATGATACTGTATTTGTCCATCAGATGCCAATAATATTGTTGCCGAATATATAAATTCCTTTTCACACTTTTAATGCAAGTGACAATCTACTCTAAATCAATCTAATTTATGAGGAGAGAGATTCAAAACTTGAGTATAAGGGGACGGGCTCACTGCTCTCTCCAACTAGCCTACACAAGCATATCTTTGAGATATAAGTGAATAAGTAAATAAAGTACAAATTTATAAATAAATCCAATCCTCATGTATTTATACACACTATTTAAACATGAAATACACCCAAAATCAACCCAAAAGTCAACTTTTTGGGTGTGTTTATAAATATTTTTGTATAAGATGGGTTTTGGGTGTGTTTATAAAGTGTTTTGGGTGTGTTTTTTCATAATTTCAATCCATTTTGGGTGTTTTAGTGAAACTCCCTAAATAAAGTTGGTGGGTGTGAAATAGGTCTCTCTCTTTTTTCAAATTTTTCTTTAATTATTTTATTTTTACTAAATTACACTCACATCATGAATGATGTTATTTTTAATATATTATATTAATTAAGGACGTTCTAAATAATTTTTGCAAAACGACTTATAGTTCAAGTGATTAAAAGCAGTTACTCCTTAATTTTTATGTCATTATGATATCTCATTGCTAAAAGAATGACAAAACCAGCTCCAAGGCAGTCAACCAAAGCAACCACACCCCAAAATTTGAGGGGCCCTTTTTGTATGATCTCTCTTGAAATCTCAAGGGAGGTGTGCTTGCTCCCCACTGATGTGTTTTATAGTTTCATGAGTTCTCTCTCGAACCGAATTGATATGTGTCTAAACCTACATGAAACTATAAACACATCAGTGAAGTGCAAGCAAACCTCCCTTGAGATTTCAAGAGAGATCATATAGAAAAGGCCCCTCAAATTCTGGGGTGAGATTTCAAGAGTTAGTTTGTTACAAATCTCCACTAGTCAAAGTTCAAAATTATCCATTTTTACACTTTTTTTAATAAAACATATATTCTATAAAAACATATCACATGAATATTATAGAAACTAAGACGTGGAGCAAAAGCCGTTTCAATTGGGATTTTAAATTTGTAACTGTTGCATTCATTTCTATGTGATTTCACGTGAAATTGTTGAACAATTTATTCTGTAAGCTCAACAAACCTTAATTATGTCATAGAACTTTTATACTACAAAACCTATCACGTGGTGAATCCCATAGAAACTAAGACGCATGGCATAAGCAGTTTCAATTGGGTTTTAAATTTGTAATTGTCACATTAATTTCTTTTTGCTTTCACGTGAAGTTGGTGAACATTTGTCTGTAAGTTCAACAAACCTTAATTATGTCATTGGTTTTGGTGCCCAAATTTTCTACAAATACCTTCCCAACCCTCTTCCAATTGCAAGAGAAATGTCAATAGACCAAGAGTTAGTTTATTACAAATCTCCACTAGTGAAGTTCAAAATTATCCTTTTTAATCTTTTTTTAAATTTTAAAAAAAAAAACTTAATTCTATAAGAACATATCACGTGAATGCCATATAAACTAAGATGCGTCGCATAAGCCGTTTCAATTGTGTTTTAAATTTGTAATTGATGCATTCACTTCTCTGTGCTATCACGTGAAGCTAGTGAACAATTTGTCTGTATGCTCAACATACTTTAATCATGTCATAGAACCTTTATTCTACAAGAACATATCACATGAATGCCATAGAGATTAAGAAGCGCAGCATAAGCCGTTTCAATTGGGTTTTAAATTTGTAATTGGATGCATTAATTTCTTTGTGCATTCACGTGAAGTTGGTGAACAATTTGTTTGTACGCTCAACAAACCTTAATTATGTCATAGAACCTCTATTCTACAAGAACCTATCACGTGAATGCCATAGGAACTAAGACACGTGGTATATATAAGCCGTTTCGATTGGGTTTTAAATTTATAATTGCTGCATTAAATTCTTTGTGCTTTCACGTGAAGTTAGTGAACAATTTGCCTGTAAGCTCAACAAACCTTAATTATGTCATTGGTTTTGATGCCCAAATTTTCTACAAATACCTCCCCAACCTCTTCCCTACTGCATGAAGTAAGTCATATCTTTCATAGTTGTTTTCTTTGTACATGGTTTACCAATTAAAACCTTTGGGAGAGCTTAAGACAGAGGAAATAGGGAAATAGGAGGATGAGGAGGAAGAAAAGGGAAGGAGAGGGGGAAGGAGGAAAACTTGAGAGACAATTAAATTTACTCAAAGAAACTTATTTTGGTGTAGAAATGCGTGGCATGGGAGGAAAGATTTTAGGGCCGAAGGGAATACTAATTAACAATATTAGTGTTGTTTTGGCCTTCAGGATGAGACCATCGAAGCTACTCGACTTCGTTTGAGAAGCCATCCCAATGATTGTGCCTTGATGAACAACCGTGTGAGTGAGAGCTGTGGTTTGATGATGAGCTCTCTTTGCCCTCACTCTCACCCATCTCATCCTCAGCCTCAGCCCTTTTGGGTAACAACATTGTTAACCCTAACATGAGGCTTTCTCATCAAAACCATCCACCCCTCATTTACCATATGCCTAGCTGTCATCTTGGCCAACTTTGTCTGAAGCATGGCCGCACGCAAGGACAACTGCTACTGCACCACGTAGGGTCTGTACATCCACACAATCATGGACATTGACGAACCAGTGGTGCAAAACCCATCAGCAGCACAAGGCCTAGGAGGCCCTCTTCTTCTTGGTCAGCGGAGCAGCAGCGGTTAATTACGGGGCGCTCAGTCTTATTTCGTCGGAGGAGGGGGAGGGACTCGGAGTTCAATTCTCATAAACAATAAATATAATCTTTGTGCAGCTGAAGAGCAAAGTGGAAAACATGTGGTTCCATTTTTGGAGAGGATGAAGAACGTGTAAGATGGTATGGTAATAAAGACGATCGATGAAAAGAATCCTTCTGGATTGGTTCTTGTTGTTAAATTTGTAAAGAAAAAAAACTAAAAAAGAAAACAAATGTTAGCCCAGGCAGTAAATGATCAGCTGGTTCTTGTTTTTATTGAATGAAGTCCTTCTTTCATGGTGTAATTATTATTTTATTTTATGTTATTATCATATCTTTTCATTAAAGAAATAATGGCATGAAGTATCAAATCCTTCATTAAATTTATAGGTGAAATATTTTCAAATTCTGAATTCTAAAATGGGATTTACTTATCCCAACAATGTCGGGCTCACAGCCCTAGCCAATTGGTCTAACCCGCATTTACTATTACACCAAATTTTAATCATCAATTGATATGACAATTTCTTATTTATTTTGAATAACTAAAGTTGGAGTTGGTTCATACCAAAAAAAACCAAACGAAACGCTATCTTAAAGTTTGTGGGTTGGTTTCTCTATTACTACTCAAGTATGAAATTGTTAGTGTCCATTGTTTTGTAAATCTTACAGTAATAGCCGAATGACATTCACACTTTCCTTAATTTTCTAAATTCAAGCTAAGTTCAAAATTTTGTATATCTCGTATATCTCAATCCAATCAAGGTCTTGTAATTAGGTTCATATTTTTTTTTAAAAAAACACACACACACACTTATCACGCGATATATCATGAAAATTAAGATACATGATTTGATTTCTTGAGGATATTAATAAAACTCCAAAATGTGTTAACCTTTAAATGTGAACTTGGAAAATAAAGATGCCATCCTTTACAAATTACACTGTTCTACGTGAAGTTAGCTGACCATACAGCATTCATAACAATATTGAATTCGAGGATGAAAAATGAAATTTAATTACAATGTGATAAAAATCGAAGTACATATATTAATCATAAATCAATGGCATGCCTAATGGGATACAAACTTTTCTTAAAAATAATTAGCTTGGTGAATGCCCCAGAGTGAATTATTGGTTACGAATCTCCACTAGTAAGAGTTCATAATTATATCCACATTTTTACCTTCTTTTTTTTTTCTTTTCTAAAACATCTCAATAGTAGAACCTATCATGTGAATGTCATATAAACTTAGACGCGCAGTATAAGCCGTTTCAATTGGCTTTTAAATTTGTAACTGTTGCATTCATTTCTCTGTATTTTCATGTGAAGTTGGTGAACAATTTGTCTGTAAGCTCAACAAACCTTAATTATGCCATTGGTTTTGATGCCCAAATTTTCTACAAATACATTCTCACCTTCTTCCCTAAGTCATATCTTTCATAGTTTTTTCCCTTGTTCATGGTTACCATTTTAAAAACTTAGGAGAAAACTTGTGAGCTGAGAGAGGATGAGAAGGAAGAAAAGGGAAGGAGGAGGAAAAGTTGAGAGACCAATAAAATTACTCGAAGAAACTTATTTCGGTGTAGAAATGCGTGGCATGGGAGGAAAGATTTTGGGGCCAAAGGGAATGCTAATCTTGCTCCTCTTGCCGCCTAAGAAGCTTAAACTATTTCCTGACCTTGCAAGGTATATTTCTTTCTTTAGTGAATTGGATATATTATATTATATTCCTTTTCTTTTCTCTATATATGTATGATATGAGCAAACTGTCCACCCAACTCTGTCCAGAGTCTGCAGATTTTGCAAACAATGAAAGAATCCAATGTGATGAGTTGGTCCATGCCGATCCCTATGAAGTTATGGGGCAACTCTACAGGCAGCAGCTGTCTTGCCTAACTGCAGGTTTGCTCATGAAAACCAGCAGCAGCAGCTGTTGTGGCTAACGAGGCCCTGAGAGCCCATGAGGAGGTTGTGAGAACTCAATGCAACCTCAAACGCTGAGCGCTTTCTTGGACTCCAAAACAAGGGCCCCGTCTATCTTTCAAAACCCTACTTCTTCTTCTTCATCAAAACCTAGACTAACTCGGAGTTCAAATCTCATGAACAATAAATATAATCTTTGTGCAGCTGAAGAGCAAAGTGGGAAACATGCGGTTCCATTTTTGGAGAGGATGAAGAACGTATAAGATGGTATAGTAATAAAGATGATGAAGAAGAAAGGGCATGAAGTCTCATATCCCAACATTAAATTTGTCGTACCTCAAATATTTATCACGTGAAATGTGTAATGTGGTATACAAATATGGTATACAAAGGGTAGAAGGTGGTATGCGTAGCATTGCTCTTTATCTAATTGTAAGATTTTGTTATATATAAATAATAATAAAAAACTTAGAAGACTCTATCATGTGAAATGTCATAAAAACTTAAGACACATCATAAGCTTTTTCAAATGATTTTTTACATTTTTATGAGTGCAAGAAGATTCTGGGTTATTAACTTTTTATTGTTATTAGGTTGCCGACTTAGAGGATTTAATACAAGATGAGTTATAACCTTTAAATAATGTGGTTCATTAGAAATCTAAAGGTTGGCCAAAAAGCATTATAACAATATTGATTTCGAGGATAATGAAATTTAATTACAATTTGAAAAAAAAATCCAAGTATACATTGCCAATGCCTTTTCTTGAGAATAGTTAGCTTTGGTGAATGCCCAAGAGTTAGTTGAATACAAATCTCCACTAGTACTGTTCAAAATGATCCGTTTTTAACTTCTTGTTTTCTTTAAAATATCTATTTTAGAAGAACCTATCACGTGAATGTCAGAGACCAAGATGCGAAGCAGAAGCCGTTTCAATTGGCTTTTGTCTGCATTTATTTCTCTGTGTTTTCATGTGAAGTTTGGTAAACGATTTGTCTGTAAGCTTAACAAACCTAAATTATATCATTGTACAAAATGACCTTCTCTAATGCATGAAGTAAGTCATACCTTTCGTAGGTTTTTCATTTGTTCATGCTTTACCAATCAAAAACTTGGGACAAAAATAGTGGGCTTAAGGGAGAGGGAAAAGGGAAGAGAGAGGATGAGGATGAAGAAAAGAGGCGGAGAGTGGGAAGCAGGAGGAAGGGAATTATAATCTTGCTCCTCTTGCCGCCCAAGAAGCTTAAACTATTTCCTGACCTAGCAGGGCATATATTTATTTCTTTAATTAAAATAAATTCGATATATTCTATTACTTAAACATATGATATGAACAAATTGGTCACCCAACTCTCTCCAGCTTGCAGATTTTGAATGATCCAATGCCATGAGCTGGTCCATGCCCAACCCCATGAAGTTAGGTAATAGGAGAATGATCATCAGAAGCTGAAGTTATGGGGAAAGTCTCCGGCAGCCAGGCAGTGAAATCCACTCAGCTGCATGTGTTAATCCATTGGTGTTTTTGTGGTGTTATTGTACATGCATTAAGGATGATTAAGATTGTAATTAATTACTGTATAATCTTATATAATTCTGCCTTATGGAAACACCATTTTGTTTCCTTCTTGGCTCTAAGAGGCAAGAGTGCATTGAAACCAGATCTAGAAGATCATGCTTTTGCTGAAAACGTTTCAAAGTTATCAAGGGTTATGTTGTTCATTAATGGCGGATCCAGGAGTGTCATAGTTATTCCTTTTTTTTGCGTAGTTAGATTGCTGTAAGACGCATATTTATTCGCGCTAGATCAACCCATGTTTTCCCTTGATTTGTATCGCTACTTTATGCTAGGTGTGGCGCGACGCCGCTTCTTCAAGTGGTGGTGGTAAGGTTGAATTGCTTTAGGGTTTCAGTTATATTGGGTATGTGGGCTTTCTTTGGGATCATGTTTAATTGGGGTGAGGTGGGCTATTAGTTTTATTGCGGCTTTTGTTTGCTTTTGTATTATTTTTAACATGTAGAGCGCCCCCCCTCCTCCCCGACCCGTGCCCCTCTTTTCCTCAATGCAACCCACCTAGACCCATCCCTCTAGCCCGCACAAGATACAGAGATCATTGATGCCTCTGATCCCTTTTACATACACCATTCGGGTCAAACAGGTCTGGTCCTTGTCACACAACTTCTAGATGGTGACAATTATGCAATTTGGAGTCAGGTGATGTTGAACAACTTGGAAGCAAAAAACAAACTCGGTTTCGTTGACAGCACAATCAAGGCACCACCAACAACCAGCGCCAAGTACCTATTTTGGAGGAGATGCAATCAGTTGATTAAATCTTAGATTATGAATTCCATTAGCCCTTCATTAGCTAACACTATAATTTATGCCAACACCACCGCTAAGGTTTGGTCAGATCTCAAAGAGCATATTGCTCAAGGGAATGTGTCTCGTATTTTTCAGATCAAGTGAGAAATTGTTGAAATGCGACAACACCAGCAGTCTATTTCAACATATTACAACATGCTTAAAGGTCTTCGGGATGAGTTGGGATCATATCTTCTCATGCCATCATGCCAATGTGATCCAGCGTGCAAGTGTGGAGTTATGAAGGAGCTTGCTGACAGAGAGCAACAAGAACAGGCACTTCAATTTCTTATTGGCCTAAATGATACTTCTTCGACTGTTCATACGCAGATGCTTCTGATGTCTCCCTTACCTATGGTGCGCAAGGCATATGCCATGCTCTTACAAGAAGAAAGACAGCGACAAATAACAGAGAATAGCACAATCAGTTCCGTTCATGCCATGAACACATCAAATAGTACCAACAAACAACCTCGCAGAGTGCACGACGATGACAACAAGAATTTACATTGCACACATTGTAATGGTGACACCCACACGGTTAATCGCTGCTACTATCTTAATTGTTTCCTAACATGGGATAGATGACATGGAAAGGCAGTCAAGCCACCCAACAAGAATAAAGCATATGGGCGCCAACAACACCACCTAAGAACCACAAAAGGGAACCGTTACTCAGACTTTGGATGATCTGAAATTCAATTATATATTTTTTATTTTGACCGGTTCAGTTCGGCCCGGTCTGATTTTTGAAGACATGGAACCGGATCCAAAATCGGTCCAAATCATCCGATTCGGTTTTTGACCAATTTGGACTCGGTTCAGTTTGAGTCGATCTCCGAAAGATCTATTTTTATTGATGTCGAGACCATGCGAAGCAGAAGGAATTGGCTGGATCTGTGTTTTCAAAATCGGTAACAAACCTAAATTAATCATTGTTTTTCGCAAAATGACCTTCTCTAATGCATGAAGTAAGTCAACCTTTCGTAGGTTTTTCTTTGTTCATGCTTTACCAATTAAAAACTTGGGACAAAAATATTTAAGGGAGAGGGAAAAGGGAAGAGAGAGGATGAGGATGAAGAAAAGAGGCGGAGAGTGGGAAGCAGGAGGAAGGGAATTATAATCTTGTTGCCGCCCAAGAAGCTCAAACTATTTCCTGACCTAGCAGGGCATATATTTATTTCTTTAATTAAAATAAATTCGATATATTCTATTACTTAATTTTCTTTTCTCTACATATGATTGAACAAATTTTCTTGAGCTTGCAGATTTTGCAATGGATCCAATTGAGCTGGTCCTGCCCAACCCCGACCATGATTTTCTGAAGTTATGGGGAAAGTTCCGTAGCCAGGCAGTGAAATCCACTCAGATTCTCAAATATTTTTTTTTGAAAATAATTAATCCATTGGTGTTTTTGTGGTGTTATTATACCACTTTTTATATCATTAAGGATGATTAAGATTGTAATTAATTACGCTTATATAATTAACTTCATTTCCTTATAACCTGTTTGGCATTTCAAGGTTTAAGAGGCAAGAGTTAATAATAGAGCATTGAAATCAGATCTAGAAGATCATGCTTTTGCTGAAAACGTTTCAAAGTTATCAAGGGACTAAATTTTAACATTTCAGGGACCAATATCAAAAAAAAGTTGTTCATTCCCAACAATGGCGGATCCAGGAGTGTCATAGTTGAGGTTCTTTATCACACCCCACCTTCATATCGTCACTTTTGTGTATTCGATTGCCTTTGCTACGCCACTCAAACAAGTTCCCTCCACAAATTTGATGCATGGGCTCTTAGTTGTATCTTTGTTGACTATGCCGCATGCTAGAAAGCTTATCGTTTATATGACCTCGCAACTCACCAATTCTTCTCCAGTCACAACATGGTCTTCCACAACACATATTCCCATTTTCCACAATTTCTCAACACACCCAAACAGCACTCCCTCACGGCCCAATTTTGCCATCCCACCTATATGACCCATTTCCTCCTGATGCCACTTTTGAGCAGCCTATCATCACCTCGGAAATACATAAACCCTCTTCAGAAACAGTTTCCCTCTCCTCAGATGCCCATCACCACTCTTCAGATACACGTCCCAACACCAACCTCAACACAGATCTCAACATCATCTTTGAGTCTGTCGCTAATCCACCACTCCTTTAACATCCTCCGATAATCCCATCTCAACTTCTTCCTCTCTAGCACTTCGACACAACACTTGTTCTCGGAAACCCAACGTACGCCTCATCGACTACACATGCTCACTGGTGACTGCTCCTACTCCCACTCCATCATCTTCTTCGGTGTCAGGTACTCGGTATCCTCTCTCCAAATATCTTTCTTCTTCTCATTTATCTTCCTCATATCGCTCTTTTCTGCATAATATTACTACCTGTGTCGAACCCACTTGTTTTGCATAGGCTAACCTTGATCCCAAGTGTCGTGAAGCCATGGCAGCTGAATTGCAGGCTCTTGAACAAAATCATACATGGACTCTCACCTCACTACCTCTTGGCAAACATGCTATTGGAAGCCGCTAGGTTTACAAAATCAAGCATAAATCAGATTGGCTCTATTGAGTGCTATAAGGCGCGCTGGTAGCCAAAGGCTACACCCAAACTGAAGTTTTTGATTATTACGAGACTTTTGCCCCGGTGGCTAAATTGGTCACTGTTCGATGTTTATTAGCACTGGCTGCTCATCACACTTGGTCTCTTCATCGACTAGACATCCAGAATGCTTTTCTCCATGTTGATTTGGAAGAAGAGGTTTACATGATCCCCCCTAGCCTTCGTCGACAGGGGGAGCACTTGGTTTGTTAAGTCTGGAAATCTTTATATGGCTTAAGAAAGCTTCACGACAGTGGTTTTCCAAATTTTCCACAGCTATTCAATATGTTGGTTTTCGGCAATCAAGGGCTGATTACTCTATGTTCACTCGTGTAAAAGGTAAATCCATAACTGTGGCTATTAGTCTATGTTGATGATATGATCATAACCGAAAATGATCCTACTGCCATACAACAATTAAAGGACTTTCTCCATCATCAATTTCGGATCAAAGATCTTGGTTTGCTAAAATATTTCCTCGGAATTGAAGTAGCTCGCTCCAAGGAAAGCATCTCCATTTCACATAGAAAGTACATTTTACACATTCTGGATGATGTTGGATTGTTAGGGACTTATCCTGTGGATTTTCCTATGGAGCAAGACTTAAAATTATAGTCAACAGAAGGAGAATTTTTGAAAGACCCCACTCATTATAGAAGAATTGTAGCGCGTCTCATCTATCTCACAATAACAAGGCCTGACATTTCATATCCTGTACAAGTCCTCAGTCAGTTCATGAGCCACCCACGCAAACCATATCTTGCAGTAGCCATGCCTGTGTTGAAATATTTGATAGGGTCAATAGGCCAAGGATTAATTTTTCCATCCAACAATTCTTTCCAACTACAAGGTTATGCCTCTTGGGCATTGTACCTTACAACAAGGCGTTCCGTTAGGAGATACTGCATCTTCTTAGGTAACTCCTTAATATTTTGGAAGACCAATAAGCAGCATACAATATCATGATCTTCTGAAAAAGCAGAGTATAGATCAATAGCAGCAATTATATATCAATGGCAGCAATTACCTATGAACTCACATGGCTACGTTTTCTACTACAATTCTTTGAGTCCTTCATACCACACCTACTTGAGTTCTCTGTGATAATCAAGCCGCGCTACACATTGCGGCTAATCCTATCTTTCACAAATGTACCAAAACACATAGAGCTAGACTGTCATCTGATTCAAGAAAGAATTCAAGTTGGGCTTATCACAACTCATTTCACACCATCTAAACATCAGGTTGCATACTTGTTTACCAAAGCACATGGTAAACTCATGTTTCAAGCTCATTGCCGCAAGTTAGGCATGCACAATATCCATGCTCCAACTTGAAGGAGAGTGTTGAAATATGCAAATCATATCACAGATTATGTGGAGACAAATTGCGATTTAGTTACCTTATATAGGTCTTTATTTTTTGTAATTAAGGCACTTACCTTGTATAGCCTAGCCCAGCCCTATATTACTATGTAATGTATTCATCTTTCATATATGAAATTATAGGGGAGTCTTCTCCTTCATTAAACATTGCCTAGCCTCCGTTTCTTTTCAAATTTTGATGACCTAAGATGACACCCAGCGGAGAGGACAAGGTTCACCTTCTTTTGTAGTCTTTACTGGTCGTCTTATATGCCACGTTCATCACAATATTAAAGATTGATAAGTGTAAACTATCATATTCAAAGAAGTATGAAGAAGATATAGGAAGAAGAAGGAAATAGAAATAGAGAGAAATCGCAAATCTTGATTTCTATATTACTTAATCTACCTTTAAGCTACAGCACTGTTACACTTTATACCTGTTAAGTAAGGCTTAATCGTGTAACCAATCCAGCTGTCTAACTAATTCTACTAACAACTCACGTGCCTTGCACACCTGACTTACTAACTGTTTAATATCAATAGTTAACATTTTCCATACCCTGTTACATTCCCTAATCGAAGATGATTACAATGTCGTGAAAATATAGGACTACGTAATCCCTTTGTGAATACATCTGCCACTTGCTCTTATGTAGGAACATACTGTACAAGTAAGTCTTTCTTCTGAACTTTCTCTCTCACAAAATGATAGTCAATGTCCAAATGTTTGATCCTGGAATGGTAGACAAGATTGGAGCTAAGTGCTAGGGCAGATAAATTGTCACAATACACCACAGGAGGATTAGGTAGAAAGAATTTCACATTGTGTAGCACTTGTCTGATCCAGGCAATATCTGCAACAGTGTTTTCCAAGGCTATATACTCTGCCTTTATTGAGCTTCTGGAGACTGATCCTTGTTTTTTGGACTGCCAAGAGATAGGATTATTTCCTAAAAACACTACAAAGCTTGTGGTAGATCTCCTGGTGTTAATGTCTCTAGCTCAGTTAGCATCATTATATGCTGACAGCTGCCAAGGATCACTTACTGTAGGACTGATACTAGTAAAATTAATCCCAAAGTTCAGAGTACCTTGAACATACCTTAAGATTCTTTTAACTAGAAACCAATGAACATCAATAGGGCTATTCATATACTGACAAACTTTGTTTACTGCATAGGTCAAGTCAGGTCTTGTGAATGTCAAATATTGTAAAGCCCCAACGACACTCCTAAACATGGTAAGATTAAATAACGGTTCACCACTGTCTGTCAGAATTTGATTGTGTGGTTTACACGGAGTTGAACAAGCTCTACAGGACTGCATCCCAGCTTTATGCAATAGATCCTTAGCATACTTTGTTTGATTCACAAACAGACCTCCTGAGACAGGATATACAACCTGCAATCCTAAGAAATAAGCAAGGCGACCCATGTCTTTCATTTCAAATACTAAACTCAAGTTGTCAACCACAGTTTATACCAAATCTGCATTAGAGCTAGTCAATATAATGTCATCGACATACAGCGGCAACACAATCACATCTTAACCTTCATGTTTCACAAACAGACTAGGATCAGAATGAGATAATTTGAAACCCAGAGCCGGCAAATATCCTGTGAATTTAGCATTCTAAGCTCTTGGAGCTTGCTTCAGACCATACAAGGATTTCTTAAGCTTACACACATACTCTGGATAAGCAGGATCTTCATACCCTTGTGGTTGACGCATAAACACCTCATCCTCTAAACCTCCATGAAGGAAGGCATTTTTCACATCTAGTTGCCTTAATGACCAATGATTCATAGCAACAAGGCTTAAAACCAACCAAACTGTGGTATGCCTCACGAAAGGGCTAAATGTTTCTCCAAAATCTAAACCAGGTTGTTGACTAAATCCTTGAGCAACCAGCCTTGCTTTGTACCTTACAATAGATCCATTTGAATTCTTCTTTATTTTATATAGCCATTTACTACCAACAATATTTTTGTTGCCAAGATTGGGCTCCAAACTCCAAGTACCTTGTGAATGAAGGGCATCAATTTCCTCATGCATAGCTTTCCTCCATTCAGTTGAGTATGAGGCCACTTCATAACTACAAGGTTCATCTAGCTCACCACTTGCAGTTAAACAGGTGAAATAGCCTTGATAATCTAAAACTGTTTTGGTCTAACAATACCAGACTTAGATCTGGTTTGCATAGCATGAGTGTTTACTGGTTCTGGATTAGGAGGAGGAGGAAGAGGGGAAGATGCTTCATAAGGTAGTATCGCTTGTAATTGCTGATCACTAAATACATGCGGATCATTCTCAGACTGTAATGAGAGAGATGCAGTTGATATGAAACCATTCTAGGAATAGATTGAGTAGGTACAGAGCTAGAGCTTAAGGAGACCCCATTCCTAGATAAATTATGACATGCAAGACTCTGAATCTGGATGAGATTGCGATGGTAGAGAAATTATAATAGGAGAGGTGTTCACAACAGAAGATGAAGTAGAAGACTGCTGTGAAGTAATGGAAGGCACAAAATGATAAACAAACTCGTTATGAATGACATCCCTAGAGATCACACATTTTCCAGTTGCACAATTGTAGCCAATAGCCCCTTTATATCCAGTAGCATATCCCAGAAACACACACTGAGTAGTGCGAGGTTGTAGCTTGTGCACATTGTAATAGCGAAGATAAGGATATATAGCTGTACCAAAAACTCTCAAGGAGTGAATATTAGGGTCCGTTCCAAACAATCAAAAATACGGAGCTTGATTATCCAAGGTAGAACTAGGTTATTAAATAAGCAGCATGAGCAGTAGCATGAAACCAAAACTTCCCTGGTAATGATGCTTCAGTCAACAAAGTAATAGCAGTTTCGATAATGTGCCTATTCTTTCTCTTCGCCATCCCATTTTGTTGGGGTGTGTATGGGCAGGACATTTGATGAAGAATACCTTTGGATGAAAGAAACTTAGAAAATAAGTGGCTACAATATTCGCCACCCTCATCACTTTGTAAACACTGAATAGTTGCCTTAAACTGATTCTGAACATATGCAGTGAAATGAAGAAACTTAGAGAACACCTCTGATTTATTGAATAGTGGAAAAAGCCACAAGTAACCGATACATTCATCCAGAAAAAGATACAAAGTACCTATAGCCATCTAGAGACTTGAAATAGGAAGGACCTCATACATCACTGTGGATTCTAGAAAAAGGAATCTTAGTTTTAATATGAGTATCTGTAAATGGCAGCTTGTGCATTTTCCCATGAAGTCAAGAAGAGCAAATCACACTTGAATCATCATTTAGAGACTCTAACTATGAATTCTTGAGCATCAATTTGATGACGGCATTGGTGGGATGACCAAGTCTTTGATGCCACAAAGAGGAACTAATTTTCTGTCCAAGAAACGCCACTGCCTAGGACTGTGAAGGCAATGTACATGGGATGGGATAGATACAATTATGACTCAGTCCTCGGAGTAGAATGGTCTTGATTCGCTTGTACTGTATGTAAAAATCGGAAGCATCAAAGCATATAAGACACTGATTGTCCTTGCACAACTGATTAACAAATAAGAGGTTTGCAGACAGTTTAGGCACATGAAAAATAGAAGGCATATGTAAAGAAGAAGAGTTGCAAGAAAGAGATATAATGCCAATATTCTGAATTTTCAAACCTTCACCATTTCCCACTGTAACCTGTTCTGCAGATTCACAGGGAGTAACATGATGCAAGGAGGAGACATCTGCAACCATATGATGAGATGCACCACTATCTGCAATCCAAACTATATTAGGGATATAAGAGCTCCGTGCAGTCATAGCTGAGAGCTTAGGAGATAGAGGTTGTCCCTGATAGGAGTAATTGGAACGATGGAAGCAATCAAGAGCTCCATGCCCCCTTTTTCCACATATCTGGCATTTAATCACTTGTGCAGAGCCACTGAGCGGGAGAGGCATCATGCCTAAAATAACAGTTGGCAGCGGTATGACCCCGCTTGCAACAAAGCTGACACTCAGGGACAATATTGCTCCTATGAAACGAGTTAGAACCAAACTTGGAGCCAGAAACCAGGAGCCAGACATTTGAGAAGATGCAGATACCGGTTTACAAAAACCCCCATTAGAGAACTTTCCTCTACCAAAACCAGTAGACCCATTGGACATTAGAAAACTACTCGAACCAGACAAACCACGTGGACTAGTATACCAATGATGAGCATTATATGCATAAAAAGCAACTGTTGAACCAGAAGAGGTCGGTAGTAAACCTGTATTATTAGACAGAGAATGAGACATAGGAGCATACCCATTGAAAGAAGAAGCCACATAATTACACCCAGATGCAGGATGGTGAGAAGTAAGCATAGCAGAGTGGGTCAAAATTCTTGCTTCTGCAGTTTGTTCAGCTGCGAGCAACTGAGCCTTGAAATCCTTCAACGAAATAGAGGAATCTCTTGCAATCAAGACAGTCTTGATCATATTGTGTTCAGAAGGCAGCCCATTGAGTGTAGCAATCATGAACTCTTCATCTGAGACCTTCACACCGGCTTGAGCAAGCTGATCTCGAACATGCCTTAACCGAAGAAGAAATCTTTCAATAGAGTCCCCCCTTTTTGAGTAGTTTGGAGCTCAATCTTCAAGTCATTGATATGGGCTCGTGAAACTGAGGCATAGCGATCCACCAAATTGAGCCAAGCCTCTCGAGCCGTCTTAGTCCCAAAAACATATTCCAAAGCTTCATCCGACAGAGTGGCGATGAGCAAACTGAGAAGAGCCTTGTCAGTCTTCAGCCATTCCTTGTAACCTGCTATGACTTGAGAAGTAACACCCTCTTCGTCCAAGATTGCAAATTTTGGAGGTTGAACTATAGAGCCATCGAAATACCCAAAAAGCTCATACCCTTGCAACACAAACTCCAATTGAAAACTCCATTTCAAGAAATTATTGTCACTGAGACGAATGGTAACCATAATGAGCAGACCATCAATCTTGATGGAGGAAAAGAAGCCATGATGAATCAGAGAGAAAACAGGGAAGAAAATCAGAGGAAGCCCTATAATTGAATTTGGGTGAGGAAATAGAGAGAATCGGGAAGAGAATCAGAGAATCGGAGAATCATAGAATGAGGAAATGAGTGGATTGAAAGACAGAGAAAGCGCAGAACGGATCGATTGATTATGTGAAAGCCACTGAGGGCTCTGATACCATGTAAACTATCATATTCAGAGAAGTATGAAGAAGATATAGGAAGAAGAAGGAGATAGAAACAGAGAGAAATCGCAAATCTTGATTTCTGTATTGCTTAATCTACCTTTAAGCTACAGCACTGTTACACTTTATACCTGTTAAGTAAGGCTTAACCGTGTAACCAATCCAGCTGTCTAACTAATTCTACTAACAACCCACGTGCCTTGCACACCCGACTTACTAACTGTTTAATATCAATAGTTAACAATAAGGGTATAATATATGTACAAGGAAGGGGAGTGATCAACTAATGGATATATACTAAGTTTCTAGGGAGAATCTTATTTCAATTCTTCACTTTATTTCTATTCACTTCACTTCATCTCACAAATAACATAGATACAAGCCTTATTTATAGACTCTACTTAAGTACTTAATATTTTCTGTCAATGGCTTACAGTACTCGATGTACGTAAGAAAATGTCGAAGGACCACTATCTCTTTTATTACCCCAAGCATAATAGCTCTCGTGAATTCTTTATTTACTCTTCATTCATCCCACCAATTCATGCACTTATTAATACAAGAAAAAGAAAAGATAGCTCAACACTATCAAATTTCGCTGGTCCGGGGCCATTGGATCTTCCTCCGACGCTCGCTCTCAGGTCGCTGGAATGTAAGGGCGACAAGTAAGCACAAAATACCACATATTAGATAGACCCCAATGCCAAACGGACTGTGTTGGGGCAAGACTACAAACAACCCTGATGCAAATGCCACCATCATTCCTCCTATGGAATATTGAACAAGACGTGTACGCATGACTTGAACTCTTCCAATTCCAAACACAGTTGCCTCTATGAAATTAATAAAGACAACGAAAATTGACAGAAAGAAGGAGAGGACATCGGATAGCAGAAAGACTTGGAAAGATGTCTTGTCATATAAAACCGGCATGCCATCACTTGTGAATCCTCCAGGCATTGTGAAAGCCGCTGCAAATGTGACTGTTGCGATAAGTATTGCTACCAGTAGATTGGTGTCAAATCTTCTCAAGTCCCTATCTGTATAGGCTTGCATCTCTTGTCTCGGTTTTGTGGCAAGCATATGGTCATTCGCTTCAGATTCCAATTTCACGAAATCACGACAGATTTGTTGTTGGAAAAACGGCACGCCAATGGGGTAACCCACGTGGAAAAGAGTAGGAAGACCATTGACATCCTATAACATAGAGAGCAACACTTATAGTCAACAACTAAAAAGATATATGTGGTTCACATTTGTAAAGTTTCAATTATATTCATATTCTCAATTGAATAAAATTATAGTTAAAATAAATAAATAAATAAAAGGAGCTAATTTTTCTACTCCCCTTTTCTCCACTTACACTCCCTTTTGCTTTTTATTTTTAATTAATATTTTATTCTTTTTTATTCTTTCGCTTTCCTATTCCACCCTAAATACCATACATTCAAGATTTCTTTTTTACTTTCACTTTTATATTATTTATTTGGCTTAAATGTCAAAATGATCCATGTATTTTATAACGTTGGCCAATTTAGTCCATGTGTTTTCAATTTGGCCAATTTGATCCTTATGTTTAAGACCGTCAGTCAATTTGGTTGGTTCCGTTAAAGTTGCCGTTATATGCACATGATAATCTGTTTTTATTTTATTTTGAAAACCTATAAAGCTTTTTGAAGTTAATAAAAAGTTGAATTAATTTAAAAATACATTAAAAGTTCAATTAAACTAAAATATATCATTAGAAAAAAGGAAAAAATATTGAAAAGAATGGCATAGTCTAGTCTGGAAGGAGAGGAACTGCTTAGCAGGTGGAGAAGTGGGAAGGACCATTGCGGAGTGGTAAGGCTGCAGAGGCTTTTTCTTTTCTTTTTTCTAATGTTTAATTCAACTTTTTATTAAATTCATAAAGCATAATAGGTTTTCTAAATAATAATAAAAATATATATATTATCATATTCATTTAATGGCATAAAGAAAAAGAAATAATATAAAAATATAAAGAAAAAGAAAATGGAGTGCAAGTTGTAAAATTAAGTATAAAGAAAAAGAAATAATATAAAAGTGAAATAAAAAGAAATTAAAGTAGAATAAGGGTAGAATAGGAAAGAGAAAAAAAAAACAAAAATTAATTAAAAAGTATTAAAAAGGAAAAGAGAGTATAAGTGGAGAAAAGATGAGTGAGAAAATTAGCTCCTAAAAAAAATTCTTTATTTGCATAATACGTACCTCTCCATATTTGTTGCCAACTAAAATGTCAAAGGCCTTTAAGAATTCCTTGTTGATAGCAGTCTTATCCACCATAGGGTTGCGTACCAAAATGCGTATAATTCCAATATTTTTGTGAATGGCTGCTAGATGCATAGCGGTGTTTCCATCTTTATCTGCTTCATTTATAAGTCTCGCAAGCTTAGGCGTCGTCAAAATGTAATTGACTACATCTTTACGTCCCCCTAAAACTGCAACATGAAGAATCGTCTGGCCTTTCTCATTATACAAATCACAAGTGCCAGGCTGACGTGTGATAAACTCTTCGATAACTTGGATGTGGCCTGCATAGGCTGCAAGATGAAGAGCTGACATTCCGGCTATGTCCAGTATGTAACAAGCAGAGCTATCCTCTTTAATCACCAGTCGAATTGCTTCAAGGTTCCCTCTTAATGCTGCGTAGTGTAATGGAGTCCACCCAATTGCGTCGCGTTCTCGGATTATCTTAGCACCATCATAGGATACCATAATTCTCACAATTTCTACCTTGTTAATATAGAAACATTAGGCCATTTCTACCTTGTTCAAGTATAACACATGATTAATTAATAAAATTAAATCAATTAATCCCAGGTAGTTTATTACCTTCAGCTTCTTTGCCCGCGCAAGTTATCGCCACATGCAAAGCCGTCACATCATGGGTCCCCTGAAAAGAAGGACATATTTGATACTCCTGTAAAATAGAACGAGCTATGGATAGAAACCCCCGGCGTACTGCTAGGAACAATGGTGATTCATTGGCGCTATTTGTGAGACAACACAATTCATGATCAAATTCCATTAGCAAATTCAAGATTTCACCATGACCATATCGGACAGCAACATGCAGTGCTGTATCCATTTCACAGTTGGTCCTTCGTACCAACTCTTTCTGGGCTTCTTTACCAGTGAGTCCGCTTTCCTGATCAACTCCTCCACTGGCAAGTCTGCTCACTGCTTGAGCGAGTAGTAGCTTTACAATGTCATCACAGCCTACTCTTGCAGCAACGTGTAGGGGAGTGTTGCCCTTCTTGTTGGTGTCCCAAAACAGTGGAGATTGATTTGGAATGTTTTTGAAGAAATTTGTTTGCTTGAATTCAGCTGCAATGTGAAGAATATTATTGCCATTAGGAGTTTTCTGAAGAAGAATATCATCTGCAACATTTGCTCTTAAGAAGTCAACATCTCCTGAAGCTGCAGCCTCATGCACGGAATGATCCATGAAATCCATCTCTCAACTTAATCAAAATCCAAAACCTCTCCCTCTCAGTCACACAAATATGTACTTGCTATTTGAGAATAAATAAAAAGATAAATAGATGATTTTCTTTTTCAAGTCAAAAAGTTCGTGGAGTGCAGAAGCCCTATATAGAAATGTTCTCATGCCAAAGATTTTGCCATATGCCGACCCTCTGAGATGACACAAGAGGTCAATTATCTTCATCGATAAGGCTTAAGTTGTAATTAGTTATGTAGGCTTATTTTTCTACTATACTCAGAAGCATATAGATATGGAGCAAGATGATGTAATATCATTGGTAAGTGCTCAGGTACTCACTATGATGTGTCATTTGACTTATTTTTGGATCCCTTTACTATGCTAGGGCCGTCCCTGTTTAAATAGTATATTAAAGTAAAGGCAACAATTTGCATCCATATATATTGGGTATCAAAAGATTCAGATGATAAAGGCTTTAAATATTACTTAATTATTTGGGCTTAGTTGACATTCTCAAGAGACCAAATCTCCTATAGCCTCAAAAATAGGCTAAAGATTAAGTTAATGTGTGAGAGCGTGCCACTTTAACAGTGTAAAACTCTATAGACTTGAATGAATTTAGGCTGATTTACTGTAGTGCCTTCTGAAATTTTGGTCAAATCTCACTTTACTCTCTGAAAGTTAAAATGACCAACTTTACCCCATTGACCGATCTTTTGCATCTCAATGTACCCCCACCGTCAAGTCAGTCAAAAGCTCTATTAAAAATGTTGATGTGGCATGTCAGCATTTTTAACAGAGTTTTTGACTGACTTTACGGTAGGGAGTAAATTGAGATGCAAAACATCGTTCAAGGGGGCAAAGTGAGCCATTTTTAACTTTCAGAGGGTAAAGTGAGATTTGATCAAAGTTTTAGGGGGTACTACAATAAATAAGCCATGAATTTATATGATTTATGCGCTAAAAAACCTGACTTCCAATGGCTAACCATTGTGCATTGAATGAGGATCTGGTTCAATATAGGTTCTTTTCCATGTCTCAAGACAAATAAGGAACTTATTAGTTCTCTAATACAAAGCTACAAAATAAGAAAAACAAAAAGCAAGTAAACAATAAGTCAGATCGATGAGATTTGATAAGAACTCAGAATGCTACAAAATAAAAATAAAGTAGGATTTAACCGAAATTTCAAAGGGTATTGGTGTAATTAAGCCTAAGCATTTCAATTTCAACTAGCTTTTATTTACTACATACATTTCCTCTACACGCTCCTGTGAGATTTGTGAAAAGTTTATCAAGTTTCAAGAAACTTTGATCCGGCGTAAGTTTTGTCATCCAAACTTCTTATACATACCAACCAACCTTAGGTTAGAACGCATGAAGCACGTGAGGCGGAAGTCTATCAATAATATTAGATTTTGAGGAGAAAAAAGTAAATTATTAGTGTGAGAAGGTAAGAAAATTTTAGTAGTAATTGTAATTTTGAGGATATTAATAAAACGTCAAAATGTGTCGAATTTGACATTAATGTTCAAGACAAGAGGGAATTTTAATCTTTACAGTTGATTTTTTTAATCCTTCATTTAGAGACTATGTAAAACTCATGGCCCATAAGTATTATAACAATCGCAAAAGTTCTTGAGCTACAAACCTCTTACTATTTCTTTCGTTTTATGCGAAGTAACATGGAGGAAGAAGGGATCCAACACGTAACCTGAATCCTCTTGCATTCCAATGGCAATAAATGCCTAATGGATGCAAACCTTAACTTCATAGATTGAAGCCAAGTTCAAGGATTTCTTTTTTGTTGGTACATATCTTAACCCAATTCAGGTCTAGAGGTCTCTATAGTTGAGTTCAAATCTAAGCTGTTTCGCTATAAAATAAAAGCTCAAAATTATCCATTTTTTACCTTCTTTTTTTCAAAACTTTTATTTTAGAAGATCATGTCTCACGTGAATGTCATAGAAACTATGGGCGGTATACGCCATTTCAATAAGCTTCTTTTTTTTTTTTTTTGGGTAACTGCTGCATTCATTTTCTTTGTGTTTCGTGTGAGATCCGTGAACGTTTTTTGTGTGTTTTAACATAAAATCCACGAACGATTTGTCTGTAGCTCAACAAACTGTTGTCAAGTTATTGATTTTATTGCCTAAATTTTCTACAAATACTTCCACCCCTTCCTGAAGTCAGTCATATTTTTGTACTCAATCTCTTTGGTCAGGTTACCAATTTAAAACTTGAAAGACAATTTTTAGGTTTTAGAGAAAGGAGAATGAGGAGCGAGAGGAGGAAAGGGATGAAAAGGGAAGGAGAGTGGGAATGGAGAGGAGAACTTGAGAGACATTTAAAACTACTCAAAGAAACCTATTTCATGAGTGTAGAAATGAGCAGCATGGGAGAGACAATTAAAATTAACTTCAAGCATCCAAGCTCTTGCAAAGGTATATGTCTTTCTTTTATTAAAATAAGTTGGATACACTGTATTATTTTCTTTTTTATCTGTATATGTCATATCAACGAATTGATCACCAATTGCCTCTCTCCTGCTGCCAGTAGACTTTCATCCGAAGACAGAAGAGTTGAGCTTGGAGTATCACAGAACAAGGCCAGCGGATCATCAGGTGAAGAAAATCTGTAAGAGAGAGAAATCATGATTTGCAGCAAACTTCAACTATGTATTTTCTCTCTATCTTGCTTTTTTTTGTTTTTGTTTTTGTGTGTGTACTGTTTCAGTTGTAGAAGAATTGCCAAAACACGAGCAGATTGATGAAGGCAGGCATGAGTGAGCAAGTTTTGTGACCATTATGTAGAGCGATAATGTTATTGAATTCTAATTGTAAATTGATATTGTGGTATAAATTATTAGTGTGATTTTCCATTAATTTTCATAGTGAATGATTACTTTGGAATTTTAGTAATTTTGTGGATGTACCAAAACGTTATTATCTAATGCTGTTTAGTGTTTTTTCATAGAAAACGTTATCTAATGTGATTTTTCCACAATGGTTTTGTAAACAATTTAATACTAGTTTCTACAACTGTTTTAGATAACAACAGTTGTGGAAGGTGATCAATTACAACGGTTTTAGGTAATGACTGTAGTGGAAGTAGGGAAATTACAGCATCTCTGAATAAAACTGTTGTAGAAGTGATAAATTACAACGGTTTTATGTAAAAACCATTGTGGAAGGATGCAAATTGCAACGCTTGTTATTTAAAACCATTGTGGAAGTTAACCAATTCCAACGATTGTACATAAAAAGAAGGGTGGAAGGTAACCAATTACAATATGGTTTTCATAGATAACAGTTGTGGAAGAATACAAACTACAACGGTTATCAACCGTTGTATATAAACTATAGAATAGACGACACTGCTAAAGTCGAAGGTTTTAGAACTGAAATCACAATGGTTTTCAGCCATTGTCTATTAGAGTCATATAAGATTTGGGGTTGTTCTAGAGGTGACTAGTTCAATGTAAGAATTTATTAGAGTCATATAGAAGGGCCAAAACTACAAAGAGATTATCAAGATCTTGTACATGTATTAATCATTATAACTTTCATAGTCCCTCATGTCATGTATGATTAAGATTTTCAATCAGTGTTATTAACTTCTAGAAATTTGATTATGACAGCATCTCATATATCTCAAAGGTTTTAGAGTTATCAAGAGATAACAAAAAGAGAAAGGAAATTTGTTCTTTCATAAGTAATAATAAAAAGGAAAGCAAAAACAAGAACATCCGCCTTATTCTTGGTAGTTCTCAGAGGCCAATGTCGTGGCAAGTTCAAGAATTTGTTGGACATTTAACTGTCAATTCAGTTCAGTTCCACCAACCTATTACTTAAGTTAGGAATTATCTGTTTCTTGTTTCTTTTTCATTTTTTTTAAGAATCTTTTATTTCGAAAGATGTTATCACATGAATTGTTATAGAAATCGAGACACGCATCATAACCGTTTCAATTTAATTTTATTTACTACAGTCTTCTTCTACACGTTCACGTGAAATTTGTGAAAGATTTGTCGTGTTTCAACGAACTTTAATCCCCGTAAGTTTTGTCACCCAAGTTTTTTATAAATACCAGCCCTATGTGGTTAATATAACTCACGAAACATGTGAGCCTCAAGCCTTTCAATAATATTAAATTTTGAGGAGAAAATAGGAAATTAAATAACAATGTGAAAGGGTATGGAAATTTTAGTTTTAATTCCATCTTACACTAATGGAAAAAATTAAAAAGAAAGTTTAATCCGGCTCCTCCATTCCCCGATATGAAAAATTATAGAAAATAATAATAAACTGACCGAATGTATGATATTAAAAATTATGAAGAAAAAAAGGACATAATATATACAATATTTCTGTAAAGAAATACATTTATTAACAAGTTTTACCATAAACACCCTAAAACAAACTTGACATGTATAGAGATTTCAACTTATTACATCAACCAATGTGTATGCAAACAAAAGAGAAAAAAAAGATGGAGGAGGGGCTTATGACCACTCTAATCCCTTAGAGCAACTCCAACAAGGAGCTGAGCCCAAGGTTGGGGGGGAAAAAAAAAGGAGTTTCCAGTGGTGAGTCCAGGCCTGGGCAAGGGGTGGGTCCCACGAACTCGGTCTGGCCTGAAGGCGATTCACTGAGGTCCAAGTCGCGGGTTGTGACGTCATGCGCGAAGCAGGCTCCATCGGTTGGAAGCCACGTGTCAAGCCCCCAGCACTCTGATTTGCTTCTCCAATCCTCATCCAACGGTTGGTGTTTTTCATGCAATAAAATTATGAAGAAAAAAAAAATCGAAATTTTTTAAAAAAAATACTAAAAAATTCTGATTTTTTTTTTCTATAAATACCTATCAATACCCTTCACTTTCAACACCAATCCTCATACATTTTATTCTACTTCTACTAGTACTCAACATTTTATTCACTCTTTACTCAACATTTTCCTCTCTTTCAACTTGTATTTTTATTTCTTATTTTTAGAGCTTCTTCTATCGAAACTGGAGGGGCATGGAGCACCATGGAAGATGTTTCTTTGTGTGAGGCTTGGCTCCAAGTTTGTCATTGTCCCGAGACAGGCAATGAGATGAAATTTTTCTATATGTGGAAAAAAATTCATGCCGAATTTTGCGAAAAAATTCCGGGAGGTGGAAATAGCATTGTCGAGTAGGTGGAAAATTCACAATAAAGAGTTGGAAAAATGGAGAGATGTCTTGGCAAAAGCGATGGACAACTATAGAAGCGGGAAAAATCGTACTAACGAGGTAAGTATTTTGTAATTTTCGTTTTATTTATTTTAATGTCCTAATATATATATATATGTTGTTAATATTTATTGCATTTTCAATATTTTGTTAATATTTCTTGTATTTTCAATATTTTGTTAATATTTCTTGCATTTTAAATATTTTGTTAATATTTCTTGCATTTTCAACCTTTACCGATTATCGCTTGTTAAAAATCTTATCCGGAAATTTTATCCGATTATGAATAGTCTTGACACGTACGAACACGGAAATCTTATCCGAAAATATTATCCACATTAATTATTGAGGTAAAAAAATTTGTGAAAAAAACAAAAAAATGAATAGTAATGCCCTTAGCCTATGGCAACGGGTGGAAACACAAAATACTATTTGCAATGGCAACCACTATTCACGTGAATAGTGGCTGCCCTAACTCCCCCCTTTCCATGGCTAAGAGCAAGTCCGGTGAGCAGCCTAGCCCAAGGTGGGGAGTTGTTCGGGGACAGCCCAGGCCCGAGGAGTGTGGGACCCACCAACCCGGCTGGCCCGGCGCTTCCGCCAAGGTCCAAAATGAGGGGTGACGTCACCTCGACGCGTCGGTGACGTCGAGCACGGCGGTCAATTTTTACCGTTGGTCCGTGCAACATGCGCCGACATCGCGCGACGCAGTCCAACGGTTGGAAGCCACGTGGCACGCCCCGCTCGATTTGCTTCTCTGACCTTCATCTAATGGTGGTGTTTTTTCAGAAAAAAATTAAAATTTTTTATAAAAAAAATACTTTAAAATTCTGATTTTTTTCCTATAAGAGCAACTCCACCCATTTGCCCTTAGCCATGGCAAGGGAGGAGCTAGGGCAGCCACTATTCACGTGAATAGTGGTTGCCCTTGCAAAATCAGAATTTTGTGTTTCCACCCATTGCCCTAGCTAAGGGCAGTTACTATTCATTTTTTTGTTTTATTCACAATTTTATTTACCTTAATAATTAATTTGGATAATATTTTCGGATAAGATTTACGGGTTCCTACGTGTCAAGACTATTCATAATCGGATAAAATTTCGGGATAAGATTTTTTGGTTCAAATTTCGGATGAATTTCAAAATTCAAATTTCAGATAAATTTTTGGGTTCAAATTTCGAATGAATTTCAAAATTCAAATTTCGGATGAATTTCAAAAATCAAATTTCAGATACATTTGGGTTCAAAATTCAAATTTCAGATAAAATTGGGTTCAAATTTCGGATGAATTTCAAATTTCAGATAAGATTTTCATCCAATCAAATCAAGCCACGTGGCATCTTTATCTTGCCAAATTTTTTATAAAACCAAAGGCTCACCTCATACCTCTCACACCACATCTTTCAATATTTTCATTTCTTATAGTTTAGAATTCATACTTCATTCATTCTCAATGGAAGAATATAGGAGATGCTCGGAGAGGCATGAGAGAGAAAGAAAGGAGAGAAACTGTAGAGCCGATGAAATCAATGAGTTGCAGAGGCAAGTTGATGAACAAGTTCTCATAGCAGTGGCAATGGAAGAGGAAGAGAACCAAGGTCGCCGCCGTGGTTCACAAGTCGGCCGTCGCCGGAATGTGGACAGACATAGGCATTCTCGGGGTAAGAATCTTTTGGAAGATTATTTTATCCCAACTGCTTTGTACTCTGATGTTGATTTTCGAAGGCGATTTAGAATGCAACCCCACTTGTTCAATAAAATCATGCATGATATTTGCAATTATGATGCATACTTTGTTCAAAAGTGTGATGCTACTGGGGTTTTGGGCCTTCTGCCGGAGCAAAAACTGTTATCGCATGTTGGCGTATGGAGCATCTGCTGATCAGGTGGATGAGGTTGCCCGAATGGGGAAGTCCACTACGTTGGAGGCTTTGGTAAGATTTTGTGATGCAGTTGAAAACCTGTACACTAGGGACTACTGCGTAGACCTACTCGGGACCTCCAACGGCTTCTACAAAAGCGAAGCTCGAGGATTTCCAAGAATGATTGGTAGCATCGACTGCATGCATTGGCAATGGAAGAATTGTCCAACTGCCTGGCAAGGTGATTACGGAAATAGGAAAGGCACAAAAAGTATCATCCTGGAAGCCGTTGCTGGCTTCGACACATGGGTTTGGCATGCTTTCTTTGGAGTTGCCGGAGCCCAAAATGACCTCAACGTCCTGCGTCAATCTCCGGTCTTCAACGATGTTTTGAGCGGCCAAGGCCCCAATATTACCTATGAAGTCAACAATACAGTCTACCAGAGGGTATTATCTAGCGGACGGTATCTACCCAAGGTGGACCACATTTGTCAAATCCATTCCGAATCCCCGATCCCATAAGCAAAAATTATTTGCTACTTATCAAGAAGGATACAGGAAAGATGTCGAAAGGTGTTTTGGCATTCTTCAAGTTCGATGGTTGATTGTTCGAGGTGCGGCCCGTATGTTTGATGAGGAGATCCTCCGGAGCATTATGATGACTTGCATCATCCTCCATAATATGATTGTGGAGGATGAGTACGATTATGATGCTGGAGAGGTCTATGAACCGGATCCAATAAACACGGCCTTGACCCGGATTTATGAAAGGCCCATGGGGCCAAATGGAGAACCGTTTGAGCCGGAACCGTTGGTGAGGGACGATCGTATGATGACCCGGATGATAGATCGATATACAGAGATGCAATCTTCGTATATTCATGAAAGCCGTCAACTTGACTTGATAGAGCATTTATGGACGGTGAAAGGGAATGAAGATGAATGATGGAGCATAGATGCTTTGGTTATGTTTTAGGCCTTATGTTTTGGTCGTGTTGTTTAGTATTGCTTATGGTTTGGTTGTGTTGTTTTTTTATTTATTATTGTGCCTTGTTTGTAGTTTTTGTTTTGATTTTAATTATGTTTTGTTTGATGTATGGAATATGTTGAATAAAATTGTCTTTTATTGAAGGCTTTGTTTATTAAATAAAGAAATCCAATACAAGTCATTAAGAATTACTACTACTAAAATAAAAAACATGAAGTACACCAACTTTAATAGAAAACAAGAAAATTAAAAATACATAAAAGGTATGCCAACTAATTTAATGGTTTTGATCATTTAACCAATCCGTGTTGCTAGGCCCATCATCCTGGAAAAGTCTTCTTCTCATAACATCCCTTCGTTCTAGCTTCCAATATTGTTTTGTATCAGGGGACATATGGCTTGTATCCATCGCCATAGTTTCCCGATCCGTCTTCTCCATATCTTTTTTGCACAAATACTCCTTTTCTCGTGCACACTCGGCTTGAATTGCCACCTCCATATCTTGGCATTTTTGCTCCATTTCAATTCTTATGCCGTTTTGCCTTGCAATTTCCTCCAAAAACTTTGAATTATGATTGCTTGAATTACCCGTTTTCTTTGCCTTCGCAGCCTTTCGGCCAATGGGCCTCGGTTCCTTTTGGATGGGTGAGTCTTCACTCATAGGGGAATCGAGAGGTGAATCCGATGTCGTTGCATCACGGAGAGGCGCCTCGTTTAACACAACGTCGGGACCCGTTGGAATAATATTGAAGCGTTTACAGTATTTCACCACCTCCCAACATTCATTATGGGTGAATTTTTTTTTGCCACCCCCGGTTGCACCGAACCACATCTGTGCTTGAATGAGCTATTTAACAAAAAAATGGAAATGCAATAACTATTTAAAATATATTGGATATGCAAGTAACAAAATAAAAATAATGGAAATGCAATTAACCTTACAAATAAATTGGAAGTGCAAGAAATATGAAGAAACAATTGGAAATGCAATAAATATTAACAACATATTCAAAATGCAAGAAATATTAACAAAATATTTGAAATGCAATAAATATTAACAACATATTGAAAATGCAAGAAATATTAACAAAATATTTGAAATGCAATAAATATTAACAACATATTGAAAATGCAAGAAATATTAACAAAATATTTGAAATGCAAGAAATATTAACAAAATATTTAAAATGCAAGAAATATTAACAAAATATTGACAATGCAATAAATATTAACAACATATATATATTAGGACATTAAACTTAATAAAACGAAAATTACAAAATACTTACCTCGTTAGTACGATTTTCCCCACTTCTATACAAGTTTATCGCTTTTGCCAAGGCATCTCTCCATTTTGCCATCTCTTTGTTGAGAAGTTTCCACCTACTCGACAATGTCATTTCCGTACGAGGCGAGTCCGAATTTTTTAAAATTCGGCATGAATTTTTTTCCACATATGGAAAAATTTCATCTCATTGCCTGACAAGGGACAATGACAAACTCGGAGCTAAGCCTCACACAAAGAAACATCTTCCATAGTGCTCCACGCCCCTCCGGTTTCAATAGAAGAAGCCATAAAAATAAAAACTAAAATTACAAGGTGAAAGAGATGAAAATGTTGAGTGAATAGTGAAAAAAATGTTGAGTAATTGTAGAAGTAGAATAAAATGTATGAGAATTGGTGTTGAAAGTGAAGGGTATTTATAGGTATTTATAGGAAAAAAAATCAGAATTTTTTAGGATTTTTTAGTATTTTTTTTAAAAAAAATTTGATTTTTTTTCATAATTTTATTGTCCAAAAATCGCCAGCCGTTTGATGAACATTTGGAATCAAATCGGAGCGCTGGGAGTGCCACGTGGCTTCCACCCGTTGGGCTGGCGTCGCGGCGTCGCGCCGCGGTTCAAATTTTTACCGTTGGCGCGTGCAATGCCGAGTGACGACGCCACCGACGTCGTCATGCGTCACCCCACCGCGTTTTGGACCGGGCGGAAGTTGCCTTCGGCCAGCCCGGGTTGGTGGGTCCCACACCCTCCAGGCTTCTCCGCTGGAGCGAGTTTTTGTTTCCCCTCGGTGGGCTGCATGGCTGGAATAACTCTAAATACCTATCAATACCCTTCACTTTCAACACCAATTATCATACATTTTATTTTACTTCTACTATTACTCAACATTTTATTTACTCTTCACTCAACATTTTCATCTCTTTCACCTTGTATTTTTATTTCTTATTTTTTTGACTTCTTCTATCGAAACCGGAGGGGTGTGGAGCACCATGGAAGATGTTTCTTTGTGTGAGGCTTGGCTCCGAGTTTGTCATTGTCCCATGACACAAAGAGATGAAATTTTTCCATATGTGGAAAAAATTCATGCTGAATTTTGAAAAATTCGAGTCGCCTCCTGAAATGGCATTGTCAGTAGGTGGAAACTTCTCAACAAAAAATGGCAAAATGGAGAGATGCCTTGGCTAAAGCGATGAACTTGTATAGAAGTGGGGAAAATCGTACTAACGAGGTAAGTATTTTGTAATTTTCGTTTTATTAAGTTTAATGTCCTAATATATATATGTTGTTAATATTTATTGCATTTTCAATATTTTGTTAATATTTCTTGCATTTTCAATATTTTGTTAATATTTCTTGCATTTTCAATATGTTGTTAATATTTCTTGCATTTCCAATTGTTTCTTCAAATTTCTTGCATTTTCAATATGTTGTCAATATTTATTGCATTTCCAATTGTTTCTTCATATTTCTTGCACTTCTAATTTATTTGTAAGGTTAATTGCATTTCCATTATTTTTATTTTGTTACTTGCATATCCAATATATTTTAAATATTTCTTGCATTTTCATTTTTTTGTTAAATAGCTGATTCAAGCATAAATGTGGTTCGGTGCAACCGGGGGTGGCAAAAAAAGTTTCACCATCATGAATGTTGGGAGGTGGTGAAATATTGTAAATGCTTCATAATTATTCCCAGGGGTCTCGACGTTGTGTTAAACGAGACGCCTCTCCGTGATTTAACGACATCGGATTCACCTTTCGATTCTCCTATGAGTGAAGACTCACCCATCCAAAGGGAACCGAGACCCATTGGCCAAAAGGCTGCAAAGGCAAAGAAAGCGAGTAATTCAAGCAATCATAATTCAAAGTTTTTAGAGGAAATTGCAAGGCAGAACACCATAAGAATTGAAATGGAGCAGAAACGCCAAGATATGGAGGTGGCAATTCAAGCCGAGTGTGCACGAGAAAATGAGTATTTGCGCAAAAAAGATATGCAGAAGACGGATCGGGAAACCATTGCGATGGATACAAGCCATATGTCCCCTGAAACAAAACAATATTGGAAGCTAGAACGAAGGGATGTTATGAGAAGAAGACTTTTCCAGGATGATGGGCCTAGCAACACGGATTGGTTAAATGATCAAAACTATTAAATTTGTTGGCATACCTTTTATGTATTTTTATTTTTCATGTTTTCTATTAAAGTTGTTATACTTCATGTATTTTATTTTAGTAGTAGTAATTCTTAATGACTTGTATTGGATTTCTTTATTTAATAAACAAAGCATTTAATAAAATACCTTTTTATTCAACATATTCCATACATCAAACAAAACATAATTAAAATATAAAAAAAAACTACAAACAAGGCACAATAATAAAAAAACCACAACCAAACCATAATAAATAAAAAACAACACAACTAAACCATAACTAAATAAAACATAACCAAAGCATCTATACTCCATCATTCATCTTCATTGCCTTTCACCGCCCATAAATGCTCCATCAAGTCAAGTTGATGCCTTTCATGAATATACGAAGATTGCATCTCTGTATATCGATCTATCATCCGGGTCATGAAACGACCGTCTCTCACCAACGGTTCCGGCTCAAACGGTTCTCCATTTGGCCTCATAGGCCTTTCATAAATCCGGGTCAAGGCCGTGTTCATTGGATCCGGTTCGTAGACCTCTAAAGCATCATAATCGTACTCATCCTCCACAATCATATTATGGAGGATGATGCAAGTCATCATAATGCTTCTGAGGATCTCCTCATCAAACATACGGGCTGCACCTTGAATAATCAACTACCGAGCTTGAAGAATGCCAAAACATCTTTCGACATCTTTCCTGTATCCTTCTTGATAGGTAGTAAATAATTTTTGCTTCTGGGATCGGGGATTCAGAATGGATTTAACAAATGTGGTCCACCTTGGGTAGATGCCGTCAGCTAGATAATACCCCGTCTGGTAGACTGTATTGTTGACTTGATAGGTGATATTGGGGCTTTGGCCTCCCAAAACATCGTTGAAGACTGGAGATTGACGCAGGACATTGAGGTCATTTTGGGATCCAGCAACTCCAAAGAAGGCATGCCAAACCCATATGTCGAAGCCAGCAACGGCTTCCAGGTTGATACTTTTTTGGCCTTTTCTATTTACGTAATCACCTTGCAAGGCAGTTGGGCAATTCTTCCATTGCCAGTGCATGCAGTCGATGCTACCAATCATTCCTGGAAATCCTTGAGCTTCGGCTTTTTGTAGAAGTCGTTGGAGGTCCCTAGGAGTAGGTCTACACAGGTAGTCCCTAGTGTACAGATTTTCAACTGCATCACAAAATCTTACTAAAGCCTCCAACGTAGTGGACTTCCCCATTCGGGCAATCTCATCCACCTGATCAGCAGATGCTCCATACGCCAACATTCGTATAACAGTTGTAAACTTTTGCTCTGGAAAAAGCCCCAAAACCCCAGCAGCATCACACTTTTGAACAAAGTATGCATCATAATTGCAAATATCATGCATGACTTTATTGAACAAATGGGGTTGCATTCTAAATCGCCTTTGAAAATCAACATCAGAGTACAAAGCAGTTGGGATAAAATAATCTTCCAAAAGATTCTTACCCCGAGAATGCCTATGTCTATCCACATTCCGGCGACGGGCGACTTGTGAACCACGGCGGCGACCTTGGTTCTCTTCCTCTTCCATTGTCACTGCTATGAGAACTTGTTCATCTACTTGTCTCTGCAACTCATTGATTTCATCGGCTCTACGGTTTCTCTCATTTCTTTCTCGCTCTTGCCTCTCCAAACATCTCCTATATTCTTCCATTGAGAATGAATGGAGTATGAATTCTAAACTCTAAGAAATGAAAATATAGAAAGATGTGGTGTGAGAGGTATGAGCTGAGCCTCTAGTTTTATACAAAAATTTGGCAAGATAGAGATGTCACGTGGCTTGATTTGATTGGATGAAAATCTTATCTAAAATTTGAAATTCATCCGAAATTTGAACCCAAATTTATCTGAATTTTGAATTTTGAAATTCATCCGAAATTTGAACCCAAAAATTTATCTGAATTTTGAATTTTGAAATTCATCCGAAATTTGAACCCAAAAATCTTATCCAGAAATTTTATCCGATTATGAATAGTCTTGACACGTAGGAATCCGGAAATTTTATCCGAAAATATTATCCAAATTAATTATTGAAGTAAAAAAATTTGTGAATAAAACAAAAAAATGAATAGTAACTGCCCTTAGCCATGGCAACGGGTTGAAACACAAAATACTATTTGCAAGGGCAATCACTATTCACGTGAATAGTGGCTGTCCTAGCTCCCCCTTTGCCATAGCTAAAGACAAATGGATGGATTTGCTCTTAGTGGCTCCGCTCCTTACTTCAATGGTAGCGTAAGTAGTTTCATTGTTCAACGCAAAAGTACCATTCTTATTTGCCCTTTTCCTTCAATAATCATACAAAATAAAGTCTTTAACATATCCTTAAATTTGGTGTGGGCATAGAAAAATAAGAGAGCATTGCACGTGTTAATGTTTCATAGGATTGTCCTATTTTGTTTAAGGTTAAAGAGGTCTCATCACAAACAAAAAATTTCAATTTTTGGACATTCCAAAGCATGAGAATCAGATCCGTTGTTTAGGGATCTTTCCAATGTACTTTCGGCCACGAATGTGAAGAAAGAAGGATACCTTATCACCCTTCTTCATCCTTCTTTCGTCTCATCTTATGAGGATTAATTATCTTCTTAATCTTGCTTTTTCTTTTTCTCCTCCTAAAGCTGCCTACTGCCATGTCTGATTACTTCATTAAGCACCCTTTACATGTTTGAGACCCGCAATCAGCAATAAATTTATTAACCATTATTTTGTGCTCTGGCTGTGGCTAAATAAAGGTCCCCTTTCAAACTTTACTTGTTCGTCCTGTCAGCCTCGTCATTTAGGTTTATGGGCCTCAATTCACTGGCCAGTTAGGCTTCGGCCTGACCCGATTTGAGTTCATGACTCGTCGTTTTGAAGAGAATAAGAAGACGATTCAAAGTAACTGATTTGCCGTGACATACAAGCATTTTAGGTCAAATAACAACTTTTGCTGGGTTAATACAGTGTTTTAACTTTAAGTTTAAAGGATAGAAATGAAAAACTTCTCAATTACGATGAAAAGCTAATTAGAATTTCTATGAAAGCCTGAGTTTTCTCATCAATGCTGGTCAATCTGTCTTTTCCAGGAGTATCCAGTCAATGTTAAAAAGAAAATAAAAGAAATTTTAGGGCAGATATGTTCCATCTGTTTTAGTAATATTTTTCCAGAACAAATATGAGAAAGTGCAAAGTTACATAGTAGTTTGATTTGATAAGACCCTTATGGAATAAATCATAGCCAGAAGCCCAATTTCTAATAAATATTCCTAATAAACTGCATACACAAGGAATAGAAATCAGTGGCAAATTCTAGTTTTCCTCTACTTCCACTACTTTACAAATAAATTGGTAAAAATTATTTTTATTATTATCTATTAAATTTAAGAATTACCCAACTGGCTGCGTGCCTCTTAAGAGCATCTAACATCATCTTCATCCTCCTAGAATAGCAGTTGAAGAATACAGCAGCAAAATAGACAAGAAAAGCATTCCCACCAAAGTTGCAAATAAACACAATTTTTCTTTCTTTTTTTTTCCTTTCTTTCTTTGATGAATATATTATTACCCCCACAGAAAAGCTAGCGTAGGCACTCCAAAAGAAGAATCCCCACCACATCCCACGCAACCTATTTGCCCCTCCCATTTTCCAACATCCCCAGAATGTCCTTGTCCCCCTTTCTCTTCTATTCTATCAAAATCAAAATACTCACACTGCTTTCCTTCCCACTTCATTCCTTTATCTAATGCTTGTACAAAGCAGAAACGAACATGTTTGTGAGGTACAAAGTATAACTTACAGTTCAGCAAAACCTTATCTTGAGCATTGGATTGTGTATTTTTTTTGTTTCTAGATTCACATTGACGCGTCAGTGTTACGATTATCTGACTCAATTCTTTTAAGTTTTTTTCTTTTTCTGAGAAATGGTGAATTTTGGTTATTTGACTGCACAATCAATGCTATATGTTTTTACTTGTATTATGGTGAGTTAAGCCGTGGTCGTGACTGATTTCTAGTCGAAAATGCATGTAAACTTTATCACGGGACTAACCTAATTTTATATAATTCACGTAAACGACTGACAGTAGCACTCCTATAAACCATATGCACCGCAATTTTTATTTTATTTTTTCCGTTTCTTCTAATGTACATAAACTGGGAAAAGGAAAAAAAAAACCATGATCACTTTTCCTGAGCATGTGAGTTTCAGCATAATGTGCAAGACTGCTTTTGTTCACAACTGTATTCAACAAAATTGTGGATTCCAAGTAGACTAAGTGGGATTATGTTCTCACCACTTCCCACTAGAATGTTAAGAAGCATCTTTCCTTGAAGAAAAGGAATAATGGGAAACCATTGGTGCATAGCCAAATGGCAAATGTAGGCTTAGACTTGACTGCTTTTTTAACTGGTTAGTTCTTGAAGAATTCTTTAGATAGGTCATTTAAACTAAACAAAGCTCTTTTCACCAATTGTTGAGAAAATAAAAGATTGAAAAAGAAAACATTTTGAGGAAATTTAGTAAATAAAAGGCTATAAATGTCAATTGAAAAGAAAGGCTAAAAGCAAAAGAATGAACATTTCTCTCACACCTCTCTATAACTTTCTTCTCCACTGCCTCTACTTTCCTCTCTCTGCACTTTACCTTAATCCCTAAGTCTTCTTCACCTTCTTCTTCTTCTTCCTTCCATTTGTTCTGTTAACAAAAAGAACATTGAAGCCAGGGCTTCATTCTGTCTACTCTATGTGTTCTTCAATGGCAGAGAGTGAGACAGAGTCTAATTACAGCAAACACCAAAAGTTGGTCCCAGAACAAAACCATGAAAACCCAAGTAAGTTTTACAATCATTTTCTATACAAAGTTGTTCTAGTTGTAGTTTTCTTTGTTATTCTCCCACTTTTTCCTTCACAAGCTCCTGAGTTCTTCAACAAAGTGTACTCACCAGAAGCTGGGAGCTTCTGCACCTTCTCCTTGTTGGCATAGCAGTCTCTTATGGGCTTTTTAGCAGAAGAAATGACATAACAGAGAAGGAAAACACTACCGCAAAATTCGATAATGCTCATTCATATGTGTCTAGATTTCTTCAGGTGTCTTCAGTTTTTGATGATGAGACTGAAATTCCATCTGGCTCTGATGAGAACAAGGTCCAATCATGGAGTAGTCAGTATTACAGGAACGAACCGGTGGTGGTTGTAGCTCAAGAACACTCTGCTCTTGATGATCAGAGAGGTACCGCTTCAAGAATTGGTGAAAAGCCATTGCTTTTGCCTGTTAGGAGCTTAAAACAACATGTTCCTGATACGGCTAATATAGGGTCTGTTAATGAATCTAGTGCCAGTTCTGGTTCTCTAAGTAGGTCTAACTCAAGGTCAGGCTCGAGAAGGTTTTCGAGCAAATTGAATAACAAGGCTCTAGGTGGTGAATTTGGAGGGTTGGATCATCAAGAATTGGAGAGTTTGAAGGAAAGTGTTGTGCTTCCTTCTCCAATTCCATGGAGATCAAGATCAGGAAGGATTGATGTGAAGGAAGAAATTGTTAACAGTCCTCCAATGGAGGAATTTGAGCTTAACCGCCAAGAGTCTTGGGGTTCGAGGTCCCAAGGTTCTCGATCTTTGAGATCGAATTCCTTGTCTTCATCCCCAAGCTGTCTCCTTCCCCATCACTTTCGTCTCCAAAGAAGGCATCTCCTTCGCCTTCATTGTCATCGGAGTCTCAAGCCAAGAATGCCGAGGATTTGGGGAGGAAGAAGAGCTTTTACAAGTCCTGTCCTCCCCCGCCTCCGCCACCCCCGCCAATGTTTTATAAGTCATCATCAATGAGACCAAGCAGAGATGGGGTTTTGTATGAGAAGGACTTGAGGAGAAGCTTCAGTAGTGAAACAAGGGACTTGGATAGGAGCAATGGAGAATATGTGATGGGGGGAGTGAACTCAGGGGTTGAAACCATGCATCAAAGCTATGTTGATGGTTTATCAATGGGGAAATCAATGAGAACAAGCAGAGCTGGAGAAAATAGGGCAGGGGCCTTGAGATCAGGCAGAGAGATGGGGGAGTATGGATATGTAAATGGCAATGTGGAGAAAAACTTCGAGCAAGTTGAAGAAAATTTGGTGGAGAAAGCTGCAAGAAAGAGGGTAGGATTTGATGAAACTTCTTTTATTGGGACTGAGAACTTGGGGCATGAAAGCATCCCCAACATGCCAAACTCAGCTTTCAATGGATTTTCAGGGGAGGAGAAAGAAGATTTTGTCGACAGCGTGATTATGGAATCGGAGGAAGAAACAGAAAGTGAGGATGACAACTTTGGAGGAAGTTTCATCCAGAAAGACATTGAAGAGACCCCAAAGCCAACTCCAAGGAATTTCGTTTCGGCTTCTAGCAGTGGAAGTGATGGAGGGCCTGATGTGGATAAGAAAGCTGATGAGTTCATAGCCAAATTCAGGGAGCAGATTAGGCTTCAGAGAATAGATTCTATCAAGAAATCGAGTGCTCAGATTAGTAGAAACTTGTCAAGGTAAACAGGATGAATTAATTAAACTTGGTGATTATAGTTCCCTTTCCTTGGGTTTTATGTTCCAATTGACTTGGTATCATATCTTGTGTTTCAAAATTATAATCATGGTATACAAAGATTTATATGTTTTCTTTTTTCTTTTTCTTTTTTGGTTTTGGTATGGGCAGTACACCAATTGCACTGGTTAATAAAAATTTACCCTCTTTGTTATGGTTTTCATTTTCTGTTCCTTCTGTTGTAAAGAAAAATCCAAAGCCATTTTTAGCCAAGCCCCAACAAGAAATTTGAGTTTTCGGAAAATAGTTGTGCTAGTCCATGCATGAAAAATTAGGGAAAAAAAAAATATGGCTGATTAGGATAAACTTATGAGCTACTGTTGCTTAGGAGAAAATCAGGATGCTAATTGGGTAATGGTTAGGCCATTAATATCTATCACTCTGAATTTCTAATTACTAATGTGGTATATGTGGCTTGGAAAATCAATCAGCATTGCCACAATTCCTTAGTTTTGATAATAGCATGAACATGTGGAGATAATTTTAGACCAGATGTGAAACAACCGATAGAAATACTTGGTTATCCATGCGATCCATGCGAGCCCATATAGCGTTTTGTATGCATTGGGCATCGGATTCTTTGGTTCAGTCCAAGTCTAACGCGGCATCTTTACAAGAGGCAAGGGAAGACGTGCATCGTTCAAAGTGAGCTATGTGTAACAATTTTTTAAACAAACCACGAATATCTGGAGTAATACAATTTAAAATCAGAGAACAAAAAAAGGACAATAGGAAAAGAAACACATAACAGGCTTCTTTTTTTTCTGGCAGAGATATGAGTGCTCATGCCTTATCCCTAAGCCACCCTGGGATCCGCTGTCGATGTCTCGCTGCTTATGGAGATGCAATTAGTGCTGAACCAAAAATTGGCTCATATGAACCAAAAATGTCTTGCTGCTAAAAGTAATAATGTTCCTATTAAATTTACATTTGGATTTATGCAGGGAGATGCAGTGACTCAAGATGAAGTGGGCTGTCTCTTCCACATTTTCTTGTTACTTTTTACACAAGTGATAAAAGCAAAACCAATTATAAATTGAGAGTAACGTCGGCTGCAAAAGCATATGCACATCTTTTGGGGAAGTTAGAACATCCCATAAACATGCTTAAATTGTATAAATCTATGAAATCCCTAATCTAAACGAACTTATAGTTGCCTTCAATATCTCAAAAAACGACATATAGACAAGAAAATGTGACACTTAATTTTTCTTGGTAAAAAAGTGAAACAATGATAAAAGTACATTTTCTCTTAGTTTGCTTACTTTTCTAATGAAAATTATGTCAAAAAGTCATAATAAACATGTTGCTCATTTGCATACAATTGATATGTGACAAGGTCAATACGTCATTTGCATACAATTCATCCAAAACTTACAATGTTATTTTGTTCACGTACTTTTTATGTATATATTGCTCATAATTTTAGATGTAGTACAATCACATTACATGTACTCAGAATATAAAATTGGCACAAATTTACAATCTGTTTGCAAAGCTAATCAAGCATAAAAAGCAATAATAACGAGAATCATTTCTCATGTTGTGTGAATCATGATAGATATAGGATGATAGAAAAACATTAAAAACCGCCTCACTTGCCTTACATGTCCTCCCTCTTTCTTTTTCTGTCTTTACATCCGCATGCATGTACTAATAATAAAACATACAGTTTCTTTTTCTTTTTTATTTTCTTTTTTCCTAAAGCCTTGTTATGTTGTTTTGAGAAGAAGATTTTATCTATAGAACCAAATGCGTATGTAGAGCGACACGATATAATGGCCTCGTTAAAATCTTTCTAGGAAAACTACTTGGGATAAACCCCATGAGAAAAAAGAGTACCACACATGTCGTTAACTAATAAGAGAGTTTGATTCAAGTCACTTTGGACCACTACAATAATGGAACAAAACAAAGTGAAACCCTACACAACGACCTCCTATGAGAGCACATCAACACATCCCAACTGTCAAAAGAATCCTGCTATGAAACCATAGTCCTTTGTATGGCCACAAAATAGTAAAAGCACCCAACATAGAGTACACCAAGAGAGACTCCAATATTGACAGAAGAGGAACCCCACGGAAGCACACCAACTCAATCAAAACCCACCAAAGAAAACCAAAACTCTTCAATTGGCGCTTAAAAGAGATAATCTACAAAAGACAACACAAGAGAATAAACAAATCACAACGAACAGGCCAGGAAAGAAAAAAACCGAAAAATCCCTCAAGAAGCACATCGTCTCATCTCAACACTCTCAAGAAAAATTCCTATGAAAGTACCATAGTCCTTTAGGCAGGCGAAGAATCAAAAGGTATGCTGAGATAGATAATATCATAGAAGAATGCCACGCAACAAGAAAACAAAACTGGCATCAGCAACTTAACCTAAAAAGAGATGTCAGGTATCAAAGCATTGGCCGGATGCCAAGCCCATAAATGCTCCATGTAGACATTAAGGAAGGCTTAGCATCCATAAATGCTCCATGTAGACATTAAGGAAGGCTCCCAGGAGACCCCACTAGACCAGTCTCCATAGGCTTATCAAAACACGTAGCACTGCAAAGATGCTTAGGATCCACGAAGTCTACCCCATGAACTAAGACATCACTACCAGAGGACGCCGCAACTGGACTCTCGCTTAACGTTGATTTTAACAGACGCATTGCAGGAGGCCCCCCTTTTTTGGGTCTGTCGTGACCCCTCTTTATCAGAATACTCGCAGAAAACTAGATAATAGGCATAAGGTCAAAAGGATCAGAGAATACCAGATCCACAAGAGCTTGAGTAGTAATCGGAGGACCAATGTGAGCGCCAATCATTGGAACCGCTAGTATACGGGGAACAGCCATGGAGGAAATTCCCAATGCCGATACATTCAGATCTAACAGAGAAACTAAAGGAGAACGAGCAACATCATCAGAAACTAAAGGAGAACGAGCAACATCATCAGAAGATACGGCATGGCAGCGAAGAGACTCGACAGCCTCTAGTAGAATGGGGCAGCGTGGTAGAGACAGGGGAGATAGAATCCTAGTTCATTCTGATCCCTAGAAGACGACCACCAAGACTGAGCATCCGAACTACCACGGTCACCCGAGCTATCATGATTCCAAATACCATCCTGACGAGAAGAATTATTGGGGCTCTTATAAGGAGATGAAATTGTCGATGAGTGACATGCAAAAGTACCAATAGATTTACTCCGTAAATTGATGTCACCCTCCAAATTTTAAAAAGCATATGTAAACTGGGCTAACAAACTAGGATTGAGGGACCCATGAATGATTTCATACTTTTCAATACACACCTGAGTAGGATGATTGATTCTACCCTAGACAAAACAATATTTAGGAATATGGATCATACTTAAACTCCACTATTTTCTCTCCCACCTCTGGCAAGGTAACTGGAATCCATCAAATAAGGGGATGTGTGACGTCAAACCGTACACAAATACAAATAGAGATTTTCTATTTAAACATCACACTTCTCTTAGTTCACCCCACATACTTAAATCATTAATATGTAAGTTTTATTATTGTGTAAAAAGACAAAAATGATCATCCAACTTAATACTTAACCCTAGTACATCTTTACACACACCCCACACACCTACACACCCCACAACTCTTCAAATTAAGTTTTAGAAAAATACAAACTCTTCTATATCCTATGTCAAATTACTTTTCTCTTTTAAAGACGTAAAACATTGACGAGCCTACCTCTTTGAAATTTGCGCGGAAACTGATAGAAAGACTTGTTGATTGTTTCACCGTAATGATTTTATTCTCTTCCCTTTGTTGATTGCTTTTTTTTTTTTTTGGTACTCTTGGTTGTTAATTGCTTGATTGTTTTGATTTTTGATTTGAAATTTATACCTGATGTTTTGGTAAAACTGTTCTCTTTCTCTAGAAAGTACGGGGTAGCTTGAATTTTTCTTCATATTATATTAATTGACATACACGTTGAAAAGCCACGAAACCAGGGAAGCCACACAGGTTGTTAGCTACAAAACTGAGTATGAATGGTACAGTACAAGTTGATCCATCTTTACCCACGTAAAAATACAAAGCACATGTTCAAATTTCATCACCATAAACTAATAATATTTTAATATTAATAATAAAAATACTTTTGGTATTGAAACCAAATACCAAACCAGACTGAACTATTTACATTCATACCTTCATTATAACTACACCAAACTGGAGAATGTGCGATGGTGAAGAATGTCCTCTTGATAATGAGGTGGTGATCCTGGGAAAGCAGACAATGAATAAGACTCTGAAATATCATCAAAAATTAGGGTTTAAATAGAAAATCTCTTTTTATTTCTTATTTTTTTAGCTCGGGGTGTATTTAAAGGTAGTTTGGGAAGATAGTGGGGTTTACTTAGAAATTGTGAAAATTTAAATTAAAAGTTAAGGTGAACTTAGAACATGGTGTGAACTAAGAGAAGTGTGGGGTTTAAATAGAAAATCTCATACAAATAAAGCTCCCCACACAATCAATACCATCACGTTTATCCACCCAAAGAACTCCTCCTAGAGTGGCCTCAATAGCTTTAGCAACGGCAATAGTCACACAAAAACCAGGAACAGCCTAGAGTTGAACCCAAAAAGTGCCAAATGACAGAGACATAGAATGCGTACTCCTATCATCCGAGAGATCGGCCAACAAAATCAAATAGCGCCGAAACTCCCGGGGTTCCATATCAAGGACTCGTTTTTTATCACGATCACAAGCAAAACGCACCCAAAATCTATTGGGGTCAATTCCTTGATAGAGACATCTGCAGAGCCTTTCCATAGTTGCAAGAAGGTTCTAATGAACCCATCCCGATTGGCAAGTTGATATGTAAGAACCTTAGCCACAAGATTATAAATGAATCCAACAAAAGTATCGTAAACGTCAGAAGAACCAATTACCACACCAACATGTTCCCATGGCGTGAGAACCAATCGGCTCCCAAATGACCCTTCAATATCAGCAGCGGTAGCATCACGATCAGAAGCCGGAGAAGACATGGCGACAATGGCAGAAGCCTAAAGAAGACCAGCCCCAATCGCAAGGAAATCAAACCACCAAACCCCTAAGACTTGGCTGAAAAATGAGGGGTGCAAACGGCCGTGAGAAAGATCCAACACGAGCACACCAGACCCAATGAGTATCGAGAGAGAATGGAGGATCGAACGATACTAAACAGGATTGGACCAGACCGGACCAGCTGCGTATTTTTTTAAAGTTATTTAAGTCCAATGCTAAATTTCTAATCCTATAACTAATATTTTCCCAAGCCTAACTTCAAAACATCTTTCTTTTCTAGGCTCATTCATCTCTCTTTGCATGACATTGGATTATTTGTGAATTTTTAAACCCCAAAAATTAAATTTTAGTTGGAATTTGTAAAATTAAATAATTTGAAAATTAAATAAAATAATATCCAGTTCGAACTGAAAAAACTAAAAACCGCACTAGAACTGATTTAAACTAGACCGATTTTATTTAAAAAATTCACTAAAATCGGACCAAACCGCACGAGTTAAATAGTACCAATTTCAATTCCAGTATGAGATGGAAATCAAACCAGACCGAATCACGCCCACCCCTACATTTTACATTAGTCTTCTTCTTTTCCTAATGAAAATTATGTCAAAAAGTCACACACAAAAAACATGTTGCCCACTTGCATACAATTGGTATGTGACAAGGTCCATACGTTTTTGTCAGACAATAAGGACCCGTTAGGTAACATTTGAGAATGTTTTCTTACAATATTTTCAAAAAATGAAAACAAGAAAACAAATTTGCATTTTCAAGAAATGAAAATGTGTTAGATTAATTAGAAAACATCTTGAAACAAAAACAATGAAAACGTGTCTGGTAGTACAATTTGAAATAATAATATGTGAGTTATTTTTATGAAAACATTTCTCATGAGAATAAAAACAACTTTTTAGGGCCCGTTCGTTTAAGTTTTCAGCACCCGTTTTCATTTTCAAAAAACAAAAACAAACCAAGAATCCGTTCGGTGGACTAAAACAGAAAACACTGAGAATGTTTTCATAAAATGAAAACAACATCACGTGTACTTGAAAAACAGAAAAAATGTGTTTTCATTCTCACAGAAAACAAACGCCTAAAACATAAACCGAAATGCACAACCCCATCGCTCTACCCAGCAAAACAGAAATGAAACGAAAATCAAACTCACCACGGCCACGACTGTCAGACCATCATCATCACAACCGCCACTGATTCTGCCACTGCCACCAAACCTCACAGACCCAGTCCCCACATCACCACCACCTATCAAACCCAACCGACACCAACACCAACACCACCACCATGCCAATGGAATCAAAACCAAACATCCAATCGAACCCAATACACATCTCGCCACCTAGTAAAAAAGCAATCGGCACCTCCACCACCCATACCCAATCAAAGCATCACCATTGCCATCACCACCCAATTAAGAGAGAGAGAGAGAGAGAGAGAGAGAGAGAGAGAGAGAGAGAGAGAGAGAGTGAGTGAGAGAGAGGAGAGAAGAGGAAGAAAGAAAAGGAAAAAAGAAAAAAAGAGGAAGAAAGGAACGGCCTGGGAAGGGAGAAGAAAAGATAAAGGAGAGAAGAGGAAGAAAGAAAAGGAAAAAAGAAGAAAAGAGGACGGCCTGGGAAGGGAGAAGAAAAGAAAAAGGAGAGAAGAGGAAGAAAGAGAAGGAAAAAAGAAGAAAGGAGGAAGATAAAAAAAAGTTTAACTTAAAAAAAACAATATAATTTTTTATTTGTCAAATTATACATTAAAAAAAATATTTTTTAGAACATAAATTAGCAAAAATACACTTGAAAAATAATTGTACTACCAAACACGTTTTCATTGTTTTGTTTTCTAAAGATGTTTTCTAATTAATCTACATTTTCATTTGAAAATGCAAATTTGTTTTCTTGTTTCATTCTCAAAATACTTTTTTATGTTTTCTACAAGTACACATGAACTTGTTTTCATTTTATGAAAACATTCTCAGTGTTTTCAGTTTTTGGGCCACCGAACGTGCTTTTGCCTCATTTTTGTTCTTTGAAAATGAAAACAACTCCTTAAAACGTTACCGAACGGACCCTAACTATTCATTCAAAACTTACCAATGTTATTTTGTTCACGCGCTTTGGGCTTTTCAGAGGAGTTAAGGAATTGGGCTTCAAATCCCAAATCTATAACAATAGATTGGGGTCAGCAATTCGTCTTCTTCTTTAAGCAGAAATTGGACTTCATCTGAAGAATTCTGAGCGAACTTTACCTGAAGATTTGGCAAACTAAGTGGGGCCCTACATGTGAAGAATCTAGTATTCTTTTGAAAAATAAAAAGATATAAAAGAAAAGGGAAGCGAAAAATACTTGTCGTTAAGAACTTCAATGGACATCCATAAAGAAACAACATTATATGAACTATTAAATTTAAGATAATAACATTAAAGAAACAAAACACTTCGAATTGAAGATGATACATAAAAAATTTAAAAAAAAGACACAATTTGTCCATTGAACAAAAAAATACATAAAAAAGTTATAGTCCAAGAACAACAAATCCAGCTTTCTTTTCATTCTGCAACTTCATCAAAGAACGTTCACAATATGGACATGTTTTCATTCCGCAACTTCATTAAAGAACCTTCACAATATGGACATCCTTTCAAGTCTGCACGATCATATTCTTCAAATTATCATAACTCACATGCCATTTAGAAAAGCTACAAGAACTTCACTCCTCTGCCTTGCATGGCGTTACCTTTTGATTTCCAGTCAAATCATTAAGTTTAATGATCAATTCTTTGTGAACAATAAGGGCGATGCAACCGAGAGATGAGCATAAGTTTTGTGCAACAGTTCTTGAAAAGCTATCAAGAAGGCAAAGTGTATAGGTTTCAATTGATATTTTCTCATCCCAAGAATTACCCAATTGTGATAAAAGTTGCATCACATTTTTGGTAAAGCATGGAGTCGAGCACTTGGCGCTCAAGATCAAGAACTTCAATCTCCATACATGTCAAAAAATTTAAACTTCAATGAGAGATATTTGGTAAAGCAAAAATCTCTTGTCAATAAGAAGTTTCTTGTTCAGTGAGAGATAATTTTTATATGTAATTGCTTTTCCTATATAGTGGCGTACTATGTACATATATAGAGATTTATACAAATTGACGGCCGCCTTGTGCTCCAGGCCAACAATTCCCAATCTATAATTACAACAAAATTATAGTTGCCTCCAATATCTTTAAGACATACGCAATAAAATGTAACATTTCATTAGTCTTTGTAAAAAAAAAAGGAAACCATAATAGAATTACATTTTTCCGTAGTCTTCTTCTTTTCCTAATGAAAATTATGTCAAAAAGTCACAAAAAAATACATGTTGCTCACATGCATACAATTGGTATGCGACAAGGTTTGCAATGGTATTTTGTTCACGAGCTTTTTATGTATATTGCTCATAATTTTGCATGTAGTACAATCACATTACATGTACTCAAAATGGTAAAATTGGCACAAATTTTACAATCTGTTTGCAAAAAATTTAAAAATAAATAAATAAATAAATTGGGCTTCTCAGAGGAATTTAAGGTATTGGGCTTTCAAATTCCAAATCAAAAACACGTGAGGAATATGGCATTCTTTTGAAAAATAAAAAGATAAAAACAAAACATCAAGATCTGAAGAATCAGAACCCAAATATTATCAAGGATTTCATTTGCTGTCTTCAACCTATGATATTCTTTCCAAAACAATCAAAGATACCCAAAAAAATCTTCAAGAAAGCATGCAACACTCAAAATTGTTAACTTGCCCAAATGAAAAGACCGAACTAACCATCAATGTCCAGTTTCATGAAAATTTTAAATGAACAAGTGATTCACTGATTATAATATTCCCCCAAGATTAGAGTTTGACATTCTTGACTTGAGAAAAGAAAAAGATTAGCCACAATTGAGGAACAAGTTTTTTTTTTTTTTTTTGTCAGACACTTGAGAAGAAGCCCCTAGAATCAGGAACCTGTCCACACACCCCCCATGACTAAAAATCATGATCTCTCAATATTCAACCCCAAATCCCTAAATCCAATTTCCCCCCACCAATTGGGGGTCTTTTGAATATTATACAGAATGGGGAGAGACAAAGGAGATCAAAACTAATTAAATAAATACAGTCTCTTCTTCTTTTTTTTAACAAATATTAAAATGAAACTTTTTTTTTAATTAGACATTACACTTTACAACAAGCCTCTTCTTTCCCTTTCTCCTTTTCCCCCACTACATGAAGGAATTAGGGGAGGAAATATTAGAACCCACCAAACCCTAATCTACAAAAGAAGATGAAGGTGATGATGACGATGGTGAAAATGATGGGTCAAAATAATACAAAACATGTAGAGACCCACCAAAATCACATCCCTTAACCACCATATCTTAGAGGCCTAGACTTGGGAATATATATAAGAATTGGTACGCTATTACAACCGCTTCTTTTTTCGACATCCCACTCCGTACAGATTCTAAAATAGTAGTAACATACACAAAACAGCCTGACTTTCTAAGATAAAAGGGGATTTTTCTTTTCTCCTTTACATAGGATTTCGCTATTTTTTTCCCCTTGCAAAATGACCAAAATGCCCTTTTTGTGTCCGGTGATTTACGTCCGGGTGTGGAAGGCGTCGAACGGCAGCGGCCGGTGGGGGATTGGGGTGGCGGATGCCCACGGGTTGATGGGGATGGGCCGGGTCTGGACTGAACCCATTTGGGGGTGGGGCCGGGGCTCGACGGTTGAGGATGAGGAGTTGGGTGGGACCGCGACACGCTCACACGAGGGGCACATGGTGAGTGTCGTGGGTGGGGTCATTTGCATGTAGAACTGTGGGGAAAGTTTCAGTGCTCTCAGCTCCTGAACCTCCTTCTGCAACCGCCTGTTCTCTTCTGTCAGATTCTCACAGCACCTCTTCAAGAACTCACAGTCCACCTCCGTTTGCTTCAACTTAGTCCTGCAAAAAGATAACAAAAAACCTGTAAATAAGCCTACTCCACAAGGGCATAACCGTAATCTCACAATATTTTTGTTTTTGTCCAAAATACTAACCTTGCTCTTCTGTTCTGAAACCAGACTTCCACTTGTCTAGGCCGGAGGCCAAGCTGTTTAGCCAACGCCAACTTTTGCTTCTGCACCCAATTAAAATGAACCGTACATGTCAGTAAGCTTTCTCAAGAACCAAACAGAAAATTTTCTCAGGAACCAAACATAATTTATGACGGTGCAATAAATAAGACGAGTGAAGCACACACTTACTGGGTTGAGAGTGTTGTGCTCCTTGAAGCTCTCTTCGAGAATGGCGGACTGGTCCTTGGAGAGCCTGAGCTTCTTTCTAGAGGTTTCACCGTCTTCTTCATCGCTGATGCCTCGAGTCTCGATGTCGAGATCTTCGCCATTGGCCTCTCTCTCGCTCCGCTTGCCGCTCACGCTCGACACCGTGCTGTTGGGCGACGACACGCCCGCCTCGTCTTCGCAGTCGCCCGTGGAAGGCAACCGGTTCACGTCGATGCCCCGAAGGAACGATCGGGGCCCGACCCGGCACGTTTCGAAGTTGGAGTTTCGATCTGCATGTCGGATCGTAAAGAAATTAGAACAAACCAAAACAAACAAAAAAGTAATTGATGAACGAATTTTTTGAAAAAAAAAAATTGTGGCTTTGGTTTAAAATTAATGAAAAGGTTGGTGCGGATCTGAAAGATGGACATTGATAAAAGCTGAATTCGTAAAAGATGTCAAAATGGGAAAAAGGGAGAAAGAGAAGGGCTTAAAGGGTGTTTGGTTCTCTAGAAAGAGGAGAGAAAATGGATGAAAAGTGATGAGGAAAGCCAGATCTGAAATAGTAAGCCACATGCAGATAGATAAAAGTTTACAAACCTGAAGAAATCAAGGCCTCATTCCAAGAGGGTTTTTGAGGAAGAAACCCAGAAGGAGAAGAAGCAGAAGTAGGGACCAAAGAAGGCATGAGATTGAGCTGAAGGGTGCTGGTTGTGCTGCTGCTGTTGTTGTTGTTGTGGTTGTGGGTCTGAGGAAAATTCAAGCTCAGACTCAAACCCAAATCTTGATCTCTCTCAACCATCATGGCTAGTTGGTTAGTTGTTGTTGTTGTTGAAAACCCAAAAGAAAGAAAGAAGGGAACTTTTAGCTCTCCTTTTGTGTGAGTTTCAGTCTGAATGCTCTCACTGCTGTGGTTTCAGATAAAAAAGAGAAACAGAAACAGAGAGCTGAGAGAGTTGAAGGTTTGATGAGAGAGAGAGAGAGAGAGAGAGAGAGGTGGATGGGCATGTTTTGGAGAAGAGTGGTGGGGATGTTGGGGGTTTTTATAGAAAGAGAAGGAAAAAATATGGGTGGGAGGAGGAGAGAGTGGTGTGTAAGTTCAATCATGACTAAGGTGTCAGGGAAGCCCCAATTATCTCAATCATGGCTCTTGTTCCCCCAAAATAATGCCCCCCAACTCTCTCTCTCTTCTCTCTCTCTACCAGCTTTGTCCTCTATTTTCTCTCTCTCTCTCTCTCTTTCTCTCTCTACATTTACTTCTTTTAACCATGGTAAATGGAGGACCAACTGGGCTTGGCTCTGCCCAACTTTATTGAGTTCACTTTGCTGTCATGGTATGGTGAGAGCACTAACTGTGTTGTTGACCCTTGACCATGTCCAAAAACAAAAACAGAAATAGAAACAGAAGAATATCATATCAGTTACTTATTAATTATTTGTTTATTATTTGACATAAGAGTTTGGGGAATTGAATGAATTACTGTAACTTATTTTGTTAAAGTTCTACTAAAAGATATGCCTTTTTTTCTTATCAATAAATCATAATAAATGTTTATGTTTTTTTTACCATAAGAAAACATGCAATCTCATTTACTTTCAACCCTACTTAGAATCATTAATTACTGCTGATTTAAGAATTTTATGAAGTTAGAAATTAAATGATGTGAAAGATACTGTACATAAAAAAATTATATTTGTATATGTATTAGGTGTTAAAAAAAGAGAGTTGTATTTATTGTACAGTCTCTTTCAGTTGGAAATTGTATGTTATAAAAAAAAATATTTTAAAAAAAAAGGGAGAATAAATAGACAAAAAATGAGTTGGAAAAATCAGCACTCTTCAAATAAACAATTTTTTAAATGCACATCTACACTTTTGAGGATTATTTATTTATTTTTATTCTTTTTGGGTCTTTTGATTCTGATGTTATTTGAAGAATTGGTGATTTAACTTGTTACATCTTTTTATTGAATTATGCCAATCCATTTTGCCTCACTTATTTGTCTCTTGGCCCTAATTATAAGTCACTTTTCATAGAGGTCTAAAGTATTGAAAATAAAGCAAGTTCGTTATAGAATATATTGGATAATATGATTAAAAAGATTGTTAGTAACTTACTTTTAAAGAACTTTGTGACAATAATTTTTCTTGTTAAATCATAGCGAGAACTTTATTTTTTAATTTTTTTGGGAGACAAATTTGGAATTTATTTAATAAAAAAATCTAAAAATCTTGGTATAAAAATCAATTCGAATCTATGAATAAAGGAAAATATTTCTCTTCTTACCAAATAGGTAAGAGCTCTTACATTCATACTAATAATAATGTGAAATATGTATAGAAATTTTTTTTAAATTTTATATATATGTGAAATTGTAATTCGCATGGATGAAAGCACTCGGACTCAAGCTCAAAATTAATTCAAAGTTTCAAGTTTCTTTTTTTGCTAGGATCCAAGTTAATGCAAGTGGCTTGCACTCATATCCACCAATTGGCATGCAAAACCGTCAAATCCAGATGCAAATCACACCGAATCTTGAGCATTAATGTCAAGGGCCACATCCCACCGTTTACGAGATAGTCCTTGTAGAGATCAACGGCCGAGATCGATCCCGCCAAACAGGCCCGTACATATTTATCCTGTACGCTTTATAATGAAGCTGGACAACCATCAAATCAATGGAACGGATGGTCATGATTGGAACAAGACAGATAAGCTTTTCATCTGGCTAGTCATTGCGGGCCCCGCTCTCCGGCAAAACCCCCCATGGGTCCCCCCACCGGCAAGACCCTCTGCGGGTCCCACTGTTATCTTCTTTTTTTCGAAAAATCTTTTTCTTCTTCTACCCCCATGCGATTCCCACGAGGGGAGTGGGGGACGGGGGTCTCCTGTTTCAGCCAAACGCGTCGCTTTCTCAACCTTTTCTTCTGATTCAAACGGTGCGTTTCGCTCCCTCGGTGGTCTAAGAGCAGGTGTATTGGCGTGTGTAGCTTCTGAGATGGCTTAGAGCCGAGGCTCTTTGGACGGCCGGGATCATGTGGCTGCCTCACAGCCACTAATTCACTTGAAATTTTGTGTTAGTGTGTAATTACATTTTTGACTCTTCTAACTCCACATTAAGTTCTTTTTAGCAATGAGATAAACATGTGTGGGGGTTAGTCAAACATGCTTTAAATGTAATTGTGAAAACCAACTCATGAAAACTAATTTGTATCATCAGCCGCCTTACTGTAACTTTCGCGTTCCTTATTTTTTACGTTACATTCATGAATTCTGAACCTCTATATTTATAAACAGTGCATTTATTCGTATTTCGCAATATTAGGCCATTCCAATAATCTAACGATTTAAAATTTGACACTTCACTTTTAAAATTTTTACACTCATCAATTTAATTAACTTCAACTTAACAATGTTAAGTTTAAATAAAATTTAAAAAAATTAAAACCTACAAGTCATCCCACCTCTTCGATAACTCTCCCCATCTTCCATGAATGTGTCTTTTTAGCAAGAACACGAAACCGGCAACCCAATCCTAGATGGGTGGAGATGCCTCATAATTGTTTTGAATGACAATGATTTCCAAGTGCTAGTAGTATTGTCCCAGTGAATTTATTAAAAATGTGATTCATTGCAATCTGCCAGCTAGAAGTACCTTTTTAAAAAAATAGTTTATTTATGTATTTTCCAAATAAAACACTCAAATTTGTTTTGTTTGAAGAGTACTTTTTTAACAAACGAGCGTTTGAGGTGGGGGAGGCTGGCTGTGAGGAGGGAAGATGTTGCGTGAGTGGGTGGGGCAAAATTGTTTTTTCTTTTTAATTTTTTTAATTTTTATTTAAACTTAACACTGTTAAGTTAAAGTTAATTAAATGGATGAGTGTTAAAATTCTAAAAATAAAGTGTCAAATCTTAAGTTGTTAGATTATTGGAATGGTTTAGATGTTGTGAAATCCTGGTAAATGCACCATATATAAATGTAGAGGGTCGGAATTCTACATTCATAACTCGTTACGAACACATAAAAATAATACTTGTTGGGCCATCATATCTCATTGAGTTATACATTTGACTCTTGCAGACACTGGCGGACCAGAAATTTTTGAGCGGAGGTGCAATATTGACTAAGTATGAAAATGGTTTTTCGGAATAATCATTTTCTCAAGATAATTTTTGGCGGCTTTTATTCCTTATACATCAAATAAGAAAACTTGAATTTATGGGATTTTAGTATGAAGTATATATTGACTTAATGAGCCATCATTTTTAGCTTAAATTGTATTTTGCACTAAAACCGAATTTTCATATTTTGATTTGGTGGGAATTTGATTTTCTAGTATTTTTATTTGAATCCAAATGGGGGGTACTTCCTTATTTACATTGTAAACTTAAGTAAATGGAGTAATATAAAAATAAATAAAAGTAAAAAGACAAAGACATTTACTTAAATGTTGAAAATGGAAATAAGGTAATCTGTATACCAGTTGAGTAAATGGGATTTGAAGCCTTTCTGATAATTTTTCGAAAGGAGGTGCAGCTGCACTCTTTGCGCCTTAATAGATCCGCCTCTGCTTGCAGAAGAATTGGATCGAATTTTAGATTTCGTCATTAAATTGCAATTGATATCAAATTACATGAGTCAAAATTGTTAGAATTAAAATCACATGGACCAAAATAGAAAATCTAACCAACTACATAGACCTTTTTTTTTTTTTTTTTTTGGGGGCCTAATTTATGATATCAGCCTTCGTGTAGCATTGATGCAATTTCATGTATTTTTACGATACATTCATGTACTCAATAGACCACATGAAATACAATATTCGATACATTATCCAAGTCGTTAGTGGGGAACGTAATAAAGCTGAAGCTGGCTGAGCCTTGAAGCCAACCAAAACATGAAGGCTGAAGCTAGGGAAACAAACAAACAAAGGAAGAGAGAGCGAGAGAGAGAGAGAGAGAGAGAGAGGAAGGGGACAGAGGAGAGTGGAGTTCACGTGGGAAAGGAGAGGGGATAGCAAAAATGAGGGAAGCGTGGAAGAAAGAGGGTTTTGCATCCCCAAACTCACGTGGACCAACATGTCTTGCCTGGCCCATTACGGACACGTGCTCTCCCACGCTCTTCCTTTTTGCTATTACAAACCCAACCCCCCCTGTGGGCCCCACACCACACACAATCGTGCGTGTCATCTTGTCCCTCCACTTCCCGACACCCTCCTCATCACAATCATTTGAACTCATCACCAATCCTCGCCCGTCTTCTCCCTCCCCCTACTCTCCCTTCCTGCGCGTGAAGAGCACATCCCTGCATCCGACCAGTGAGAGGAGCCACGTGAGAGGGTGGTGGTGCTCGTGGAGCGTGGGCTGTGGTTTGTTTCCATCTCCATCTCCAGGTTCTCTCATCCATCATATCTCTCATGCAACTTGGTCCTCACGAAATGACAAAACAGTCCCGAGATAATGAGCCAATCATTATTTCTATTTTTTCACTAATTAAAAAATCAAAAATAAAAATAAATAAAAAGAAATTGGCACGGTTTTAATCTGATGATGATGAGGAGGACAATATCCATACTTAACTTTGACATCAAATTTACATCTACATCCTTACATAAATGGAGTCATTTTTTTGTACAATGATGATACCATCAAGTGTTGTCACAATTCACTCGTACTACAATACGGGTAATTGATTTTTTTTTTTTCTTTGCCAAACACTACTATGCCATAACTGCAGTACAAATACAAAAGTTGCAAGAGCTAGAACAAACACCTTTAAATGGCTACATCAAACACAGAGAAATCTAATCACAGCATCAAACTTATACGGTACATCCACGCATAGCCAACTTAATGCCACACAGGGCCACATACAGTCAGCCTTAATCGTCTCAAATTTGTAATAACCAAGTACATCACTCATAACGCAACTTACAAACCCAAATTCTCCTAAAGAGAAAACCACAACCACTCATCAAACTCAACAAATTTGATGCACTTATGGGACCAAAACAAAAATTGAAAACCAACAACAGCCAACCCCAACCCATGATTATGGCTTGAAAGAAGCCAGACTCGAAAAGAAGACCCATAAAGCCACCATCATCGGTGTCGTCGATGCCGCCGCTACCACCATCATCACTGCCCAACCAGATACCTACAACAAGAACACACAAAAAATAACCCAACCTAAGATCAGGAAGATCTGGGTACAAATATAAACTGTCCACCCCCTAAACTCCACCTTCTCCACAATCTAGTCAAGCTTTCCCCACAAGGAGAGCAGCAAGCTAGGAAAGGGAGAGATTGAGAAAGGAAAAGAGAGGAGAAGAAGGAGGATGAGGAGGAGTGGCCTCCTCCCCTCCCCTTATCATGTGTGCTTGAAGAGAAAGGAGAAAGGAGGGTTTGAGAAGAGAGAGACATAGGGTCTAAGGTTTTGGGGTGCAGTTTACAACATTATAATTCGGGTAATTGTATATTAATACTATAATATAACTTCGTGACATATATATAAATTTGGCTTAATAACGGTTTTACCTCCTAAAACCAAAGCTAAAATCCAAATTTAAAAATATATATTAAATATTTTTGGTTCTTGGAAGAAATTTTCTCACTTTATGCCCTTAAAAAATTCAAAAATATTTAAAATCTGTTTATTTATTTGGATTTTAAAGTTTTTTAATAGCAAAAAACTCATGCCACTTCAGCACACTTATCGGTTTTGTGGACGAAAATGGACGGAAGTGGTAAAGTAAGAAAATTTCATCAATTTTCAGAGATTCTGGAGGTTAAGTGAGAAAATTTCAATTTCAAGAGGTAAAGTAAGACCAAGCATCCTTCTAGGGAGTAAAACAATAATTAAGCCTATAAATTTAGTCATCCACTCATATTACCACTCTTATTATAATATTTAGATTGATAACTTCATATTTACTTAATGTCAAACTATTTTTGACTTTTTGTGATTTTGAGTGGAGGTATACTAAATGTGTTGAAAAAGTTGTGTATCTTGTTATGAAGTCTCTCTTCCAATTTTTTCAACAACAATATGAGTTTGATGTTATCGATGAATCATTACGTTGGTTGTAATATCTTTTTAGATAGTGATTTTAACCTCTCTATGAATAACTATAATGACTCATGAGACTTTTGCCCTTGTGGCGTATTTATAAATGTAATACTTTTCCTGCATATAAATTTATGCACGAACAAAATAATACAATCAAGTTTCGACCAAACAAAAATAATACATCAAGTTTGACCACATTCTTCATACAAATTATCACTTCATCAATTAGCTGTACAATTTGGACAAGTTGCTAATTATGGCACCACCAACACAAAAAGAAAAAACCTATGAAACTTCATAGAAAGGTTTCCCAGAGACCGAATCTAAACCCTTAGCTTTAAATATTAGTAAATGTATGAACATGACATGGTTTGAAATGTTTCCTCCCATAGTCACTTTCTTTGCCTTCAATAAATCAAATACCATGTGATTGCAAATGATTTTCAAAGTTAAAATATTGTGTCAGATTGCCAGTTTTGTTATGGTAGACTGACATGCCGGCACTTAGGCCTACCCGGTAGGTGGCTTGGCATTCAACTCATCACTCTCATTCTCATATAGTACTATTAATAAAGGTTGGAATGAATTAAGTTATATTATTAATTGCACATTTGATCATAGAAGTTAACTTGTATAAATTTGATACATTTGAAAAGAAACATGAGAAATGCTAGGAAGAGTCGCCCACGTGTACAGGTGGCTGTCATTCATTTACAATTAGGTTGGACTACACTATAAATGGACAATTAATAATAACCCATACGCATATGAACGACTGTACTTACAAAAATAAATCACGAAACATATATATTATCAAGAAACTATTGTTCGTCAAACCATCGCATAAAATGTCAAACCAAAATAAATGGTACTTAATACCCATCTTTGAATTTGGTACATCTTTCAACATTTGAGTCTTTTCTCAAATATATCTCTATTTCATCAAATAATTTGATACAATTTTATATGTAAATTCGAACAAATTTTTAATATGAAAAAGATGAATTCCACTAAACTAAGAGCAGATTCCAATAAAATACAAATTGTGTTTGTAATCCACACACTTAACCAAGGTTGTCATAATGCTCTTTTCTCTTCTTTTTTTTTATTTTTTTTATTTTGGGGGTAAAGCTTCAAATTATATTTGGACAAAAGCGATGGACAAGCACTTTCTAAGGAGAAGGCTAATCAATCCCTTCAATGTCTATACAATTGCGTGATAATTTTTGTATGGTCTATACATGCGAAAAATTTCACTAACTTAGTCCAATGATGATGATGACCGGATGTCCACATCATTATTCAGGACATTGCAATACTCATTACTCAAATTAATTTCCAACGACTTCCTTCGCACTCTAATGGCCCTTTCTATTAATTTTCTTTATTTTCCTCAATATTTCTCATCAATTGAACAAAAAATTTAAGGCGACTAATAATTGGTGATGAGATAAGAGGAAATAGATTTCGATGATAAAAAGAGAAATGACTAGAGAAATTATTCAGTATGACCGTTACACTGTTCAAAACACTTTTTTTAAAAGAAAAAAAAAATCAAGTAGTTATTTGTTTCTTTTTATTAGAAGCATGATGTTTTCCATAAACATATCTAACAATAGTATGAAAAGTTTAAGTGAAAGGTAATAAAACTAAGAACATTACAATAGGTTTTAAATACTTTACATTTATATGTTTTTATTTTATAAAAGAGCGATAGTATTTTATTGATAAGATAAATAAAAATAAGCATAAAACAACTAAGAGGCCGAATATAAATACAACTTTTCTAGTAATCAAACGCAGCAACAAGTTGAATTAATATTGAGAGAATATGCACAACCAAAAAAATGATTAAAATCATTGAGTCAGCAACCAGAAGCACATGTACTCAAACATGCAATACAGATTTACAGCACAATTGCAAAAACGACAAATCTGTATCAAAAGCCGAAAGGAAATAAAATATCTTAAATTAAAAATAAATAAATTAAACAAGATCAAACTCCTTAAGACTTCATGGGAATTAGACTAAAACAAACTAAAAAATAAGACCACCGCTCCACAAGAAATGGAAGGAAATGGAATAGGAAGGGCGGCCGCCACCCACTTTGGGCATTGACGGCTAGGGATTTTTTTTATAAAAAAATTTATTTAATAAATGGTATTCTCAAAAAGCAGCAATCACATCCAAAATAATTTTTTTTTTTTTAAACTACATAAGATAAAAAATAGTAAAAGAATTGACTCCATGCAATTGGGGACAAAGGAAATGATGATATATTTTTGTACGATCACGACATTATTGACTCAGTTGGTATATTCGTCAAAGAAAATCATTTACTCATACAAAGCACAAATCAAATATATAAATGGACTACAACATTTAATTAATCAAAAAACTATATCGTAAACTTTACGTTAATGTTCCTTTATAAGTTGAGGGATTGTGATATATATTCTCTTGTAAAAATATAAAGAAGAAAATTTCAATCGGAGAATGTAAAACGTTTTAGAGAGCATCTATAATCATGTTCTTTGTTTTTTAGTTACAATTTAGCTAAAAATTCACAAAAGCTGTTTTAGGAGCTCTCTATAAAATTTGAACTTCACCAATCATACTCCCTAATTTAGGGAGTCATAAATAATATAATTATTTTTTAAATTCAATATAAATGGTTCATCTCTACATATATATAATTAGCATTAATCAAAAGGTTAAAATATTCATAAAATAAAGCAGCATTAAATTATAGAGAGTTACTAGGAGTCATTTCTCTCTCCTCAAAATTAGAAGCTCCTAGAGATCTCCCTATTTTAGAAGGTGGATTGGGAGCATGGTTAGAGTTGTATTTTTCCAATTCCTCTGTAAAATTTATTTAAGGAGATAATTTAGGGAGTTCATTACTAATGCTCTAATAGCTCTTTTTTATTTTATTTATTTATTTCTTAAATTTTTATAGAAGATTATTTAATTCATAAACCATAAAAGGCATATAAAGACCGACACGATTACAGGGGCCTCATTAGAACCTTATTAGGAAAATGACGTGGGACAAACCCCAGGATAGGAAAGAGTGTCATATATGTCATGGACTAACAGGAGAGTCCGACCTAGGTCCTGTATGACTGCGACAAAAACCTGAAAAAAAAGAAAAAGACAAACTTAAACATCAACACAATAGACTTACAGGAGAGAACCACAACGCATCTCAACTGTCAAAAAAAGCCTTCTATGACAACTCATAGTCCTTTGAATAGCACAAGAACTACACAACACACCAAGGGTTTGAGACATAAGAGAGCACACAAAGGAAGAACGCGGAGACAATAGCAAAGAGGAACCCCAAAGAAGCACACCAACTTAACTCATAGATTGACAAAGAAAACCTCATATGGCTAAGCATAGTTCTTCAGACGACGCAGAGATGAGAAAATATGCAAAGGGTCAACACAACATAAGGAGAAACAAAATGACAAACAAAATAAGACACCGAATGACGAAGCCCCTTAGAGGGCACATCGTTACACCACCACATCCCAGCAACTACCACCAGCGTTGCTTCTACCATCGCCGTCAAAACAGAGATAAAATATCAGTAACTAGGTATCATAACCCTCCTGAAAAGAGACCAAATCCAGTGCCACTATTGCCGCCGCCTCTGCGACAAAGACAACACCAGCCACCTATAACATTGCACAAACAAACCTAGATATAGACTTGGCAATATTGTGCACGACCCGTTAACACGACAAGAATTGGCAAAAAAAATTTAGTATTCGAGTCCGGGTTATCGTGTCGTGTTGATATCGTGTTGACTCGTTAAACACCGTTAAGCTAACGAGTCTTTTCGGTGTTCATTCATGAATACACAACTCACTGGCTTCGGAGTCATGAGAACTCTGAAGTTAAGCGAATTTGGGCTAGAGCAATCCCAGAATGGGTGACTCACAGGGAAGTTACTCGTGAGTTCCTAGAAACAAAACCGTGAAGACATAGAGATGGGTCAAAAGCGGACAATATAATGCTACGGCGGAGCCAATCCCGGGATGTGACATTCTTTTTCTTCTTCTTGCGATCTCACATATCTCTCGCTCTCTATCCCAAAACTTGTCAAGAATAAAATACCCATCCATCACCCACAACACTAACCATGTCGGCAAATCCAGTTGCAGCAACCCCTCACCACCAAACCCAGTCAAATCACCACCCTATCACCAACCCAGATCTGAAAAACCCTATAATACTTTTCTTCTTTTTATCTCTTTAATTGAAAATTTTAAAATAGCTTTGTAGCTTGGGATTCGAATATGGAACTTTGAAGTTAGGATGAATGTTAGTCGTGCTTATGACAAGTTTTGGGGAAAGAGAGAAGGTGTGGTTGGAGATAGCTAGAGGGTGGTCGGGATTAATAGTGTGGGTTGGGCTTTTTTTTTTTAATTGAGTAGCCTTATCTTCTTCTTCTTGATTGATTGAGTAGTTAGGCTTGATTGATTGAGTAATTAGGATTGGGGAGGAGGAGAGAAAGGGGAGAAGGGGCTGCATAGTGGTTGGTTCTATGCTTGGTTTCATTTTATTTATCTCAGTTTTAATTTTTTTTAATTTTTTTTATTCTTAACGGGTGAAATGAGTCATGTCGTGTGATTTGAGAATTGTAATGGGTCGTGTTCGTGTTTGATATTTTCCACCTATTTTCTTAACGGGTTGACAACAGGTCATGACGTGTCAACTCGTTAAGAAAATCGGGTTGACACGAACACGACACAAATGTGAGGTCTACCTAGATCCAAACAGATCTAGGCTAAAAACCCAAGATCCAAGTAGATCTGGGGATGGGAAGGGGTGGAGAAGAGGAATGGGAGATATGGACCAACAAGAGCACCTAGGAAAGTGGAGAAGAAGAGAGGATGAGAATGAGGGGAAAAGATGGGTAGAAGAAGAAGGGGAGAGGAAGAGAGAAGAAGGGCGGAGGGGCAGTGGCCACGTCCCCCTTAACTAAGGAAGGGTTGGTTGTCGGCAACGAGAAAAAGGACCAAGTTTGCTTTAATAGCTCTCTATATTAGAATCATTACTAAACATTCGTTTACGTTTATTCGATTCAAGAAAGTCATCTTTCACTACCACTTCCTAAACGTTATGTTCAAAATATGATATTAAGAAAGTTAACATAAAATTCAAAAGCAATGATAATTTTAGTTGCTCACGCATGCGTGTGAATTTCTGTCAATTAATGCCTATAGAACTAGTGCGTCAACGTTTAAAATCGACTCACACTCATATGAGAATTTCCAACAATTAATATTTGTGAGATTAGAACCCGCACACATGACCGACTAAATTATAATTCAGAATTTCAAATCCACAAAAATCATGATGATAATGGTCATGATGGTAATTATGCTAATGATGATCATCATCAACAACAGAAGAAGAAGAAGAAGAATGTGGCATAGGGTTTAGTTTAGTCATAGAGTGGAAGTTGTGAAGTGATGGGTAGTACTAGTAAATAGGTGAGGATAATATAATAATAATTATAGACCGACAAGATGTCGGGTGATGATTAAGGTGTCCCCACGGGTGCGTGCTAGCTGTCCCACGTGTCCCCTATACCCCACATCCTCATCAATGCATGCCCTAGTCCATCATCATCTCCTCATGCCCACTCTTTTCATATTGATTTTTCCTTTTTCTTTTTGATTTTTTTTAAATTTTTTATGTTAATAAATAATGATTTTGATTTTTTGTTTTTGTAATTGACTAATTTGGCCTTTGGCACTAGCCGACAACCCGCATGATGGGCTTTGGGGGTCTTTTTCCTTGCTTGCCCTTTGAGTCTTTGGCCGTACGAAGCTCTTTCCCTACCTTCATGTGATTCTCACGTGAACTAGGCCCCCTCCCTCCCGCACTTGTTCCATCAAATAATCAAGTTTTGTTATTTTCAACCCTATGTTGCCTTGTCCCCTCCTATTCATTTTTCCCATTTTTGTTTCATTTATTTGAGTTTCTTTTTTCTTTTTAATTCAATTTTTATTCCTATAATTTTATTTCTTAATAACACGCGTCGGTATAACCTTGATACTCCCTATTTTGAAGGGAGTCCATATTAAATATTAATTTATATTAATATGTTGTTGTAGCATAGTAATGATATTAATTTAATAATATTAATATTCATTTTTCATTTGTCTTCTAATATAAAATAAGGAAATTGAGCCCTATAATAAATATTATTTTATTCATGTGAGTTTATTATATACAAATTTATAAATAAACCCAATTGCTATTTAAATATAGAAACACACCCAAAATAAACCTCAAAGTCAACTATATATAAATAGTGATTGATTTATATTTCATGTGAGTTTATTATATTGGTATCGATTGCTTCGGCTTCTCCTATATTAATAAGATAATATTAATGTTGATTTTCTAATTCATTTAATATTGATTTTCATGTTGCCCAATATAGGAGGCCTATGCTTCATCTTCTTCTTATTTCCAATATTTTCATATCCATTAGATTCAGGTAAGTTATAAAGGAAGAAACTATGGCTTTAAAGTTAGGTATTCTTTGGGCAAAAAGAAGGAGATTCTCAAATCCTAATCAATATCTTGACAAAAGAATAATTCAACGCCTCGTTGTCGGCTTATTTTGCTCGTTGAAGACATCAAACAACTTTTCCAAGAGATTTAAGTTTTTAGTGTTTGACATATATTTCGTGAAGTAAATATGGTGGTCGACTCTTTATTGATTTTATATGATGTTATTTTGGGTTCCAACAAAAGAAAATATCTTTTTTGGGAAACTAATTTTCAATATTAGCATCATTAAACTTTGCTCAATTATTATTTGGGAAAAGAGAGTCCAAGGCTTGGAAATGATGCAAGAATCAAGAGATTGGATTTTGTTATCCAACAATCCCTATGGTGGCCCCCCCCCCCTCCTCCTTCCTTCTCTCCATCCACCTTGCCCCGTACAAGGTTCTTTCCCATGTGAATGGCACGTGAAGTGAGACCCTCCCCACTTGGGCTGGGTGCTTTGGTTTTATCCGCTTGATATTTGTAAAATGACCTTATTGCCTTCCAGATGTTTATTCATCTGGACCATCTGTAGCTTCAATGATTTGAGGTATCCATGAGACAGTGGATGGAGTTTCCATGGCTTTGTTTGGTCCCGTTGCTACAAAACTCCCCCCACTGATTAGACTTCTCAGTTGGCTTAGTCATGTTGCTGCTGATCACAAGAATTTCATGCCCTTTTGATCCCCACCCCACCCACCAACCACTTTGTGTCAGTTTCAAGACCCATGACTACCAACTATCAAGTTAAGTTTCATGCTATTTATCAACAAAGAAAAAACTTTCAACTCAATAGTTATTTTCACGATCCGAGTGGTATTTCTATTGTCAATGTTGAAAGTGGTAATAAATTCGAATTGCTCGTCTTTTTATCATATTTGCATATTCTTAGACAGATATTCATAATGTCATTTTGTAAATTTGAATTATATATTGACGAATGATAAGCTACTTTCCTTATTACATTTCTCATTCAGTTTATTCTATGTATATTCTAACTCACACGTAAATCTATGTATTGAATGCAAAGTACTATAATAATTTGCTTGTAAAGAGAACAGAGAGATTTTGAACACATTATACATAAATTGAAGTAGGAGTAGAATACACACGACATAAACTGAATGAGAAATGAAAGAAAGGAAAGGCAATAAAGGAAGATAGCTAGCATTCATTTTGACAAAATCAATCTTATCAACTGTCTAAATTCTAGCAGTATGTGTCTATCCATTTTATTGGAAATGTCTCAAATTTGAGTTACCGGCCCTCAAGATCAAAAGAAACCAAATCTCTCCTTATACATATATATATATATATAATTAAAAAGAAATTGACTTATTTGTTATGAGTACTGTTGCGTACAACCAATAACCAAATGCATATGAATGACTGTAGCTAACACAATGTATGGAAATCACTACACTGTATTGTCTTTATATTATGTGAGTCGAACTCATGACATTTCCCAACAAAATACAGAAAATTACCACTAAATGAAATGCTATGTGATCCTTATATTTTACTTCAATCATGTATTTTTTTCCTCAAACTATTCACCATCTTCCCTTAAGCATGTAGAAAGAAGTACAACTTGCCGGGTCTTCCTATGTGGATTCCTAGCTATCATTTTTCCACCAAACTGACAAGCAATCATGCTCCTCCTACCAATGAGTTATTCAAGTCCACAAACTTTAGATACAGAATCCAAAATTGATTTCTCGGATCAACTTAATATTTGATAAAACGCATGCATAGGAAACCCAGATTTGGTGATTATGAATTATTACGAGTATGAAAAACTTGTCAACTTTGATTAAAGAAAGCTATGAATCATTCAAGATATAAATGGTAAAAAAAATAAAAAAAATAAAAAATTGGTCATTGGGGTTGGACTCGAATTTAAATTTCGTCATCACACTTCACGTCAATTTTCTTAATTGACAGAAACTAATTAATTAGATTTAATATCCCGATGACTATGATGAAATTGAGAAAATTGACATTTAGGTAACCAAATTTAAATTTGAGCCTAATTCCAATCACCAAAATTTTTTTTTACCTCGAATATAAATTAAGGATATGAGATTGAAATAACTATATGACCAGAGTTTATTGTTTTCATTATTGGAGAAATACTGCAAAATACACCCATCTTTCACAAATATGTCCTTTGGCTGTAATTATTTTGCATGCATGTTTTTAAAAATTCCTAGTTCCTACCCCACTTGGCCCTCTCTATTATTACCGCTCATGTGGATCCTACGTGGATCACCGTTTTCTATGGAGCCGACGGACAGCAGAGCACACGTGTAGCCTGCCGACCCACACGTGCACTCCCGGTCAAACTTACCCTGTCTTTGCTGGATCCAGTCAACGGTCAAACCCACCAAATCATTTGCCCCTCAATTTTTTTTTAGTATCCCATCTCTGCCCCTCTCGCCTTCCTCTCATGATCTCCACCGCCCGAGCCGGTTTCCCACACGCACGGACGCTCCCCGACCGTCCGATGAACCGAAACCACTCCTGGCCGTTGATCGCATGATCTCTCCGCAGTGCACGTGCGACCATGACCAAAAAGAGGGGCACTAACTTTGCTAAGCCACAGCTTTGCTTCGCTTCGATGCTCGCTCAAAGCATTTCGGGTGGGCCCCACGTGTCTCTCTGACCGGCTGAGCTGGCCGCCATGTGATTAAGCAGTTGAACGAATCGTTGCTTAATACGGTTTTTCCCGTTAATCGATGTTCCTGTTTTGGCTTTGCACGTGCGTCGCACGTACGCAATTTCAAATTATTTTTATAATTGGCTTTAGTACAAATGTCATTGACGCATATACCCATGCGTGATTAAACCGAGAGGGTGGTCCACGTCACCACGTGAAAAAAAAATAAAGGGTACTTTTGGAATATAAAAAAGTTTGTATGATTTTAAGGATTGTGTTTGGAAAAAGCATGTTTTGTTGGTGGGTTTTATTATTAATAGGGGAATGACAGAGGATATTAGGCTATCATAGTTTAATCATTTGAAATATTTTAATTAATTAATTAATTAATAATTAATTAATAATATTTATTTTTAGTTACAAGATTGAAAGCTAATCTTTCAAAACATAATTACCACTCAAACTCAATCAAATGATAAAAAGTTTGATTTGAGGATTTATAAAATAATATTTTCAGATTGAAAACCTAGTGGAAGTCCCACATCGAAGCATATATTTAATATATTTATATTTATATTTAATTATATGATTTGATTTAGTGAAAACTGCTAATAATGATTAGGGAACAACCTATTTTTGCTTGGCTGTAAGCATGAGAGCGACCAAGTTGAATAAAAAAAAATGGCATTTGCCCTTTTTATTTATTTATGTCTGTAAATACCAGGATCCTTGTAAGCATGTTTCCTATGAGCTTGAGTTAATGAGCTTTAATCTGACCATAAACGTGGTCTACTTGCATTATTAAAAGGAATTAAACAATCTTAAGCTGGCATGAGCTTTTTTTTTCTGATAAAAAGTACCATAATTTAACCTTGATCATGAAGGCTCCTATTCGTTGCATTGCATGAGGTTGGCCAATATATTATGGCAAATTAATCATCCTAAGTGTTTTTTTTTCTTTTTCTTTTTGTTGGGGTAGAATCTTTTAAGTTGTTATTAGGTCCAGTTGAGCTTGTTGTAGGGCCTTTAATTGGGCTTAGCAAAGTGTTTAACAGCGCTTTTGGAAAGCGTTAAAAGCACTTTCGAAGAACTAAAAATAAATAAAGTGTGAGTTTAAAGCAACTGTTTTTTAAGGAAATGTTTTGGGTTTGAATTCTAGTATCTGTGTAGTGTGTGTGAGTTTATTATATTATCGCCTCTCAATAAGAAAAGTCTTGAAAAACAAAATTAGAAAGTGAAGAATTGATTCGATCCACGAATCTAAATTGAAAGGACTACTTGTATTTAACCACAAAAGAATATTAAGAGGAAAAAAAAACTTTTGTTTCAAAAAACATTTGTTCTTTTTTATTGTCACAAACACTTCAAGGGAAGGAATATGGTTGTTGATGGGTTTTGGGAAATACAGCCATGAATTCAGTTTGGGTTATCATACCCTACTTTATGCCTACGCTTTCCCAATAGAACTTAGCCTGAGTAGCTAGGCCTAGGCTTAGTTGGCCCAGACACATAAGTGATTAGTTGGATGTTTAGGGCCTTTAGGCCCATGTAAAAAAAGGAGGCAAAGAGAAAGTGGGGTTATTGTCGGAGGTTGTTAAAACTCCAAAACAGTCATCATACACTTATTCGTTATTTTATTATTATTATTATTATTGTGTGGTTGCTCTTTAGAAACTTATAAACCTACCTAGGATGAAAATTACTGTATTCGGATGCGACAATGGTAATTATTATTATTATTACTTTTTGGTATACAACATTTGCAAGTGTTCATGTGAAATGTAGAGACACTTATGGTGTTGGCCTTCTTCAACACAAATACAGATTGGTTTGAAGTTCAGCTCTCCCCTGGCCCAAAATAAAGTTCATGTGTTTGGCTTCATCCACACATTTACCTATGGAATTTAGTCCTTCAAATTCAAGGCCTCAGATGGAAGTGGAGCAGCTTGCCTTGGTTGACCGGATGTTTGGTTGAATGGAATGGAATCATCCCTATCACCTCGTTCGGTGGCTTGGCCGTAAACTATATTGAAATAAAGTTGGATTGTTGTTCAATTTAATTAGTTTAGTCGGAATATTTCATGAGTTCATCAAAGTATAGTTCAATTTAATAGAAATAATTTGGTTTGGATCGAGGAACCAAACGAATTCAGCCAAACCAAATAATAGAATTATTCCTATTCCTTCCTCCATTCTGATTACCATTTAACTCCATCCCAAATATCAAACATCACCTAAGTTCAATATCGCCTAACCCAAGCCCCAATTAGAGCTACACGGTTAGGCCCTAAGTATTATTATTACGCTGTAATGAGGGGTCATAGGTGAGGGGGGGTTGTGGAGGGGTTTAGGGTGAAAATTTAAGTTTTAAGATATTATTCAATCACTCATTACGGTGAAAAGAGCAAAATGTCAAGGGCCTTGCCCAATTTGCCATTTTGGTAGGCAAGGGAAATCAATTGCTTGTAGGCCCCGTTTGATTTATGGGAAAGCAGTGTGAGGATGAAATCAATTGCTTTCCCATGTTTGGTTAGTCCAGCACATAAGAAATGGTTGCCTGACATATGGGAAAGTAGGAGGAAAAGCGAAGCCTTCCTCCTCGCTTAGGTTTTGTTTTCCCTCTCATGGGAAACTAAGGCCATCATTAAATGCACTTTTTTTTAATGACCAATTTGTCCTTAGTAATAATTTTTAATTACAATTTTATCCAACTGTTGGTGTTTTTATTAAATATTTTTTAAAATTCATATTTCTTTAAATCATCTCAACAACGTTCTATTTCTTATAACTCTTATTTACACAGAAAAGGCAAAACTTCAATCGTACCTAAGTTTTTACATTCTCATCCTCAGAGCAACTTCAAATAAAGTGGGTATTATATTTCTATTCATCACCCAGTATGTATAGACAACTTTGGAATGTTAATGATGCTGTACTTTTTTTCTTTCTGGATCTTATAATTCAAGGTTTATACCTTAAAGTGATTTCTCAAGTGATTGATCTTAAGTAATTACAAGATTATGTGTAAGATGTGAATTGTGTGATGTGCTTGCAAGCTGTGTGATGATCATGTATTTGTCATATTGATTTACCAAAGTTCATTATAGTTTTTTCTTTTTCTTTTTGGGTTTGTTCAGTTATTGCACCCTTACCACCTTCTTTCATCTGACTCTACTTCCAGTACACTTTTTGCTTGATAGAACAGACGTGAACTAATCCAACACCAAGGCCAAAAACTGAAGTTTTGCATATTTTGACTATCAATAGGACGTTGGTGTAATATTTAATAATTCAATTAGAGAGGTTAATAAAATGAATAAATTTTTCATATTTTTAACAGGGGTACAATTGGGAAACTAAACAAAATTCGTTTTCCATTCCTACTCAAGAACAAATATAATAAAGGAAATAAAATGATTTTTCGGTTACTTTCCCAAAGCATTACCAAATATGAAATGAATTATCATTTATCATCCTTTAAAAAATGACATGAGAAATAATTTCCCATCAAACTCGTTCCGTGAACCAAACGGGACCGTAATGTTTGAATTGGCTAAGCATTTGGCTCTCCTCCTCTATCCAGACCAGACCAGAGTGACATTGATGTACTGACTTGCTTCTTATACTAATGAACTTATTTGACTTTCAAGACCCCAAAAAAGAATAAAAAGTCTTTCCTTAATAGCCATCAGCAAGCATCTCTTAACACTTGTTTTTTGAGAAAATTGGTGCCGGGGGCCCATCCTTGACACAAATTTTATATCCACCCAGATGTTTTATCTCCAAATTTTAATGCTCTCTGACTCCAAAATAGGACATATCGTTCTTAAGTTCTTTGCTTTCTTTTAGTCTTGGTTTTAAATCAAAGTGGTAATCATTGAGTTTTGCGCATTTGGTGCACATGACATATTGCTAAAGATTAAACAGTAGTCACATGACCTAAGTGCTAATGTGGGTTTATTTATAAATTTGTATTAAAAAAAAGTGATTTTGCACCCAAAAGAAGAAGTGGTTACATGGGTTAGGATTAGATGGATGCATGGCTCGATTCCTTCTAACGTAATTCAAAAAATCCAAAGATGCAACAACCGCATCAGTTGATAACATAACATTCATAACACTCAACACATCCGGTCTTTAAGAAAGATATGAACTACGAACAGAGAATTTCTGTATACGAATAATCTTGCTTTATCAATAGTGATCTAAATAGATCCATATGATATGATACATATTGTGAGAATGAGAATCTTTGTGTTCTTATTCTTTCCTTCTTCATAACCACACCGCACCTAGTTGTGGGCATCAATCCGGCCAAACCGATGAAACCGACCGACTCACACCCCCCTCTTCCTCGTGCTCATGAATCCCTTTTGTCCCTTTCAACACACTTCAGGCACAGCCATTGATAAGTTACCTTTTTCATCTATCGGACCTAAATAGGTTGCCATGAGCGAGTCTATTCTCTTCCCGTTTAAACTCGGACGAAGCAGAGTATGGATGGCCCCACTGACCTAGCAAATAAGGCATCTAAAATAAATGGCTTGACAAAATAGCAACCAGGAATTTAATGTTGTTTATGGACTTCACCATCACTAGGAACACAAGAAACTGAAGCCATCTGCTGCCACGTGTCCAAAACTCAAAATACTAAAAGGATTTTTTTGTTTTGGGGCTGGGGTGGGTGTTTAAATGTCCTGAATGAGCTTTATATTCCAAGTAAGTCTGCTTCTAATCACAAGTTTACTCATGAATATACAAAAATAATAAAAAGTCAGAACTCAGCACCAATTGGCCCTGCAATCTTCAAATGGCCTCAAGATTGGATCAAAACCAGACAGGATTATTAAGGAGACAAAAAAAACTAAAGACACTACATGCAAAGTGCAGCATCAGTTTAGTTTCTGATATCAACAAAAACTGACTTCAGTGAACCATTGCTATTTAATTTCGATCCCCAAATTAGAAAAAGAAGAAAACAGGTTATCCAAGATTGTGGGAGTTTCAAGAACTTTTGTCGTCCTTGTAGAACAAATCATGTTGTTCCAGTACAGAGTTCTAGCCAGCAACTCAAACATTAGGCAGCACAATGCTTAAGATTGCATAATATTGCTACCTGTTTACCTTTTCCATTTCCCTTGATCATATTACCTTCTAAATGAAGGCAAGCTTAGCTGCCACAGAAATATAAACATTTCTTCAGCTATTGAAGCAATCCACAAACACCCAGGAGGCTTCGGCCCTAAAGAAAAACAGCAAAGGAAAACATTTGATTCTGAAGGTTTGATGAATTGTTATGATCTGAAACCTCTCACACTCAGACAAGTTTTTGTACCAATTTCTTGATACTTCAAGAAGCAGCTAGGCTGACTTCCATCCTGATTATAAAGCAGAAAATACATGTCAAATGCTGTATATATACTAATATAAGAAATATTAATACCAAGCCCTCACTAATCAGATCATTATGATCAGTAGAATGGTATATAAAATGTCCGGGAGCAACACACCTGCTTAATCAATGATGGAAAATGAAAGATTACGATTACGAGTGCCTTTACCATACTCTTTGTGACAAAAGGACCTTTAACAATGATTTGAAAACAGCACGACTAAACATACAAAGAACGTAAAAGAACTTGGACTTTAACCACCAGCCAGACTTTGATTATAAAGAAATAGAATCTAAAATGTCTTTAGAACTGGATAGAACAAGGCATAAACGAAAGGCTACAGAAAACTTCTGTTTCATAACAGTATCCAGTTGAGGATAGAATTATTTTGTTGAAAACAATAGAGCCAAAAGCCAATTTAAACACCAATTTCATGTGCAACCGATCAGGTTCCCTTCACATAAAACCAAATACAAAGGGAATTTGGAGGACAAAAGATGGGGAAAGAAAATAGAACAAAGGGTATCGAAAGACTTTCAGCCCTTTGCCGGTCTCCTTTAACTTGTTGGCTTTGTGATACAATTAAAGGTCCGCAGGTCTTAGGTTGGATGACTGGCACCCATTGGATCAGCTTATTGTCATTACCAGGCACAAAAAAAAAAAAAAAAAAAAAAAAAAAAGACTTTCAACCCTTTGACTATTCTGACCTAGTAACAGCCAGCCAGCCAGCAAGACAGAAAAGGGTATGGCCAAGAATTTGCTCATGGTGTCAATTTTAATAGGAGACTAAACAGAGCGACAGAAATTTTGAACATCAGAAATTACCATCAGACTAACTGATATCTTCAGAAAAAGAATAGATCAGAGAGACTGATATCTATAGGAAGCAACCACACCTGATGAGCATTAACTAATTAATCTGATGTGGAGATACTAAAAGAGACCCTAATCATGAAGCACAACAATTTAAATTCATGCCATTGAAAAGGAACCACAAGAATCTAACTTCCTAATACAAGTGCAAAACCTATATGCATGCATAATAGGTACATCTATAAATTCCCACATGCCTAAATATTAGAGATCAAATCATTAGATGACTAAACAGTAAACGCAAACCTATATGTATAACCTATTTGCTAATCTGTAAGCAAAACTAGAAATAACTACAAGCATCAGCGTGAAACATGAAAAGAAAGTTAAAAGATGAAACATGCAGATGCAAGGTAACACTTCACATTCAACCTCATAAGGTTTGTCGGCTCAACGGAACTGAGGAGGTCTTCCAGAACAAGGAAGTATGCAGTCAATAAACCCTGTACCAAAATAGGGTTTGCAAACTATGTGAAACTCTGCCCCCCTGGGGCAAAAAAGATGTAGGGAAGTCTGTCAAACGTTGTAAATAATCAGAATCATTTATAGAAAATGAAAGAAAACAAAATGAATCTCCCACAAGCCTAACAGGCTAATACCATTAACAAGGTCTGAAATTGACTCTATATCATGTACATATATATATATATATATATAAACTCCATCTTTACATATTGGAACTACATCAATGTAAAGCAACTAGATCGACCCTGCATCCTGCCCCCAATGAGCAATACAAAATGACCGAGAAAAAAAAAAACTACAACTAAAAAAAGGGAAATTAGATAAATTTTCTCCTTTTTTCCTCTTATATTTTTTTGTTTTGCCTTCTATAGGGTAATTCCAATTCTTCTTTTGTAAAAATTCAGGGCATAATACCTCCGAATTGAGAGTTCCAAGCCGCAGGGGCAGCTGCCTTTTCCATTTACGAACTTTCAACAAAGTCACAATCTTCTGGGCACAATACAAATCTACCTCTGCAACAAAGACCCAATTACAATTAGCAAGAGAAATCTACAAATAAGTAACCAAAGAAAAAACTTAGAATTTGTAGAAACAGAGAGAAAGAGAGACCTTAGAAGGAGAATCAGCAACCTTGTAAGCATCCACCGTAACACCCACCAACCACAACCCAGGAAAAGTAGTCTGCAAATTCATTCAAGTCACATATAAATTATAAAAAATAATAATTAAAAAAAACTTGCTAAACTCAACAACAAAACAAGCACAGCAGAAGCAGCAAACGAATAAACGAAGAAACAAAGAAAGGGAAGGAGCAAGGTGGACGTACATCGAGCTGTTTCTGAACATTCTTCGGCCGCTTCTTGGGCCTTCTGGCGGGCCTCGACCCAGTCATCACAAATATGTCCTCTTCAATCTCCTCCTTCGACAAAGCGATCCAGAACTTCCTCTTCTCCTTCTTCTCCACATTCTGCCCCTCCGCCGCCAAACCCCTCAACCTCATCGACTTCGGCTGCTGCAGCTCGCTCTGGTTCTGGTTCGGACTCTCCAGTTCGTGCGGTTCACTGTTGGCACCTCCCTTGGAAAACGACGTCGTCGCCGGAGCTCTCCTGGGCCTCAGATTCCAGGGCTTCTGAACTACCGCGGCTTTGTCAGCTTCCTCGCCCTCCTCCTGATCGCTCTCTCTCTCCTCGCTCCTGCGACGCTTGTCGCCAGCGCACGGGATCAAGGAGTAGCGGTGGCGGGAGACGCGGGAGGATCCGACCCGGCTGTTGTTGTAGTGGGTGCGTTCGGATTCGGAGTCGGGCTCGGAGGCGGGTTCGGCGGAGACGGGTCGGCGGTAGCGGTGGTTGTTGTTGGTGGTCGAGTTGTTCTTCGCCCCCCATTTCAAGAATGCGAGAGGGAAGTTGTGCAGCGGTGGCTTCACTGGCGCCGTCGCCATTACTGATCAACTCACAGAGCTCAAAGCCTTCAAAGTTCAAACCCAAAGCCTATGAATACACATCAAACCATATATGTATACATATATATAATATATATGTATATCAATTTTGTATGCTTGTGCTTCAAGCTTTTACAGAGAGAAAGTGAACAAGAAGCGAGAGAGAGGGGTTGTGTGATGTGAGGGGAGGAAGTGGCAGGGAGACGGAGGCCTTTTTTGGGTTTTATATGTATACAGTAGGAAAACAGGAGAAGCAGGGACTTTGTTTTTTCCTACCTCTACGTCTACGGCGTTACGGTTGTGAATTTACTGTTTTAACCTTGGCCTTTTTTTCTTTGTTTCCGTTTGTGGGACCATTTAAAATCTGCTGTTCTGTATTGTACTATTTTGACCTCTTTGGGTACAATACCGGATGAGCATGATGGGTCTCTATAGTGGGCTCCACTGAGTGCTGTAATCGGACGGTGGACGCGCGTAATTGAAGAAGAAGATGATGTACAGTATTTCTTGGTGTCGCTGGGTTTTCCGTGAGGTATTTTCCTCATGTCTTTTGGTTTTTGGGAAAAAAGAAGAAGAGGGAGGCAATGATGGTTAGATTTTAAATGGGCAAATACGTAGAAGTTCATAATCCAAAATAAAAAAATTCAATTAAAAAAAACCTATTGACACTTGTGTTTTGATCGAGAAGATACTATTATCCAAAGCATAGAATATGCAAAATATGTAGGTTTAGAGAGGTGTGAAACGGAACGGGCTGACCCAGAATGACATGAACTCAATCCGTTTAAATGGGGCACGACATGATACGAGACGAATATTAATGAAGACTTGACACAACACGAAAATTTGGGTCGTGCCGTGATGAGAAAATTAGGTCTAATGGACCGAGTCAACCCACAACCCAACACGGGCCATGCTTGGCTCGGGTCCGCTTCTAGCCCGGCAAGAATGTGGCATGGCCCATATAACTTGTCAAACCCACTTATGTCTCTTTTTAACGACTTGGAAAACACACGAGCCCATTGATATCAAACCCACTCATCTTCTTCTCGATAAAAACAACAACGCAGAAGAAGGCGTCTCTTTTCCATTTGCTCTAGAATCTCGTTTTGTAGATTAGTGGTTTCTCGGTAAATTCGAGAAAGGTCATATTATGGAAGCGGAGTTATGGGGCTTATTCTTTGGATTGTAGCTCGTTGTGAATACCAGAATTTCAAATATTTTGATTGAAATGGACTCTGCGTTGGTTGTGAACTTTATTAAGAACACTGAGGCAGCTGGTGCTCATCCTCATGTCGGTCTGTTTTATGGCTATTGGGATTTAATAAAGAACTAGTGTTATTCAGCATGTGTATAGATAAAGAAATTATGTGGCTGAGAGGCTTGCGAATGGCAACTATAATATGAACTTAGGCCTACAATGGTTTGACTCTGCGCCTCTGTGAGTAGTAGAGGCCTTGGCGGATGATTTGTTAAGGGTCTCCGAACTTCGTTTTGTTCGTTTGGTGTAGTTTCTCTTCAGGGTTCTTCCCCTGTATTTCATTTTTTTTAAAAAAAGAAGAAAAATAGGGAGCACCCCCATATTTCTTTTACAAGCCAAGCCAGGCAAGCAAAACCACACCGTACATAAGATGAATTCTTCAAGGAGGCAACACACCCAGCTTTCTTATGCTTTCTCAGCCCCCGTCTCTAATTCAATATATCATGCATTAATACAAGCATTTATGAATTAATTCACACAGAATATATACAAACAATATATATATATATATATATATATATATATAAAATTTTATAAACTAAATTCACGTCAAGTAAAAGCATGTTGTGCAAAGGGAAAATAAATTATTTTATCTACAACCCAAACATATTAGTCAAAGCAAAATATATGTTCTAATAAATAATGCCAACCAATCTCAATGGCGTTGTTGTTAATTCAAGCAAAATTGATGGTAGAATTGTAAATTTAAGCAAAATCGGTGGCAAAATTGTAAATCCAGGCAAAATCAATGGCGTAATCGTAAATCAAAGCAAAAGTGGTGGCAAAATTGGAAATGTAAGCAAAAGTGATGGCTGAAACGTAAATTCAATCAAAATAAGTTGCATAATCGTAAATTCAAGGAGCATCGGGTGATTCTTGGCGATATGAGACAATTTTTGCAAAATGCCAAAAACAATCTAGATTGTGAAATTTGGAAAATTGAAATCATCAACAATGATGTAGAAGCAAAGAAAAGTCATGTTATCATGCCAAACATTATTGCAACAAAAGGGATATCCCAAGCCACAACCATGCAATGACTGAAACAAATACCAAAAAGGCTATGTTGCAAGAGTTTTTGTATTGAAACTCATGCAAATAAAATATTTTCCTGATAATTAGAATGCCATGAACTAGGGGGCTTCTCTTTTAGTTGCCTTTCACCTCTCGCAAACAAGCATAAAACTTCACGACGATTACTTGGGGGCTTTATGACTAAATAAAATCCGACAAGGAAGCCGAAAGTTATGCATAATTACCAAACCAAGCACACAAGTCAATGCAACTCATACAAATCACAACCATGCCAAATCAAGTCTCTCTAATCATTCAAGCAAATCAATCAGGCAAGCTAAGCTATTTTGGGCTAAATAACAAATTCAACCAAGCATTATCTTTTCTATCATGCCACAAAATAAGCCAACTACTGGTAACTTCAGTGAGTAACCTCCAATATTACAGTGTCTAGGAAAGTGTTTTAAGGCGACACCTTCAGTGTCTAAGAAGGATTGGGTTTTAAGCGGGACCATTGCGACCCCTCCAACTTTCCCGGAAAGACCTGGGTATAATTTTAGAGACCTTAACTCATCATCCTTGAATTGCTTATTGTTACATTTAAATATATATGACCAAGCTCATTGATCAAGCAAATCAAAGCAATGCCAAGGCGAAAAGGAACTTACAAGCCAATTACAACATGTCGAGTAGATTTACTAGCCCAATTCACATGCCAAGAAAATTGCAACATATCGAGAAAGCAATCCAAACAATCATGAACTATCAAAATTATTCAAGTTGCAGCTATTTGGACATATTCCTAAACCCATGCCAAACCATGTCATTCACCATGTCATTCAATATCAAGTTCCTGCAATTATTAGTTTCTTGCAAACAAACAATCATAACATGCAAAATTCGATTGTGTAAGCAACAAAGCAAGTAACTCAAGAAAAACATGCACCAAGCAATTACGTTTTGTTTCAACCGTAATCAAGCAAGCATGGACACTTGATGCATATTGAAGGCTGCTGAAAGATCATTATAATGATGTCAATACTGGAAAAAGCTAGTCATGCCACTACCACATCTTTTGGGCTGAAAATTGATTATTCCAACCATTTCAATGCTTTTTCATGGCCTTAATAATCAAGGTAGCCAATGTTAAGACTAAAAATGTCATGATAAGTCCAATGATATTGATAGCCCAATATAACATACAATAGTTGCTACATGCTAGTGGTGGGCATCTTATCCGAATTATCCGCGTATCGACCGTACCGTACCGACGGTTTGGTTTGGTTAAATAATTATTTTTTAATTTTAATTATTCCGATCCGATGCGTACCGAGATATTTTGTTTGGTTAACGGAACAATATTTCTAATCGACGGAAACCCGTACCGATCCGATATTTATACTTATTCTATTATTTAAATACAAAACAAGAAACTAAAGATAAATACAATCAGCACTTTGTATCACTCCTTTATCACTGTTGTATCACTTCTTTATCACTATTGTATCACTGCTCTATCACTATTCTATCACTTCTTTATCACTCGGGTACTGTAGCACTTTTTTGTCAGAGATGAATTTATGAATTTCCTATGTTTTCCAGTTTCGACCTTTGTCCCCTTTTTTACCTATAACTTTCCAACCGTTGATCTAAATTTTATTTTCTTTAATAGTTGGATTTAGCATGAAAAACTAAAGAACCCTGTGTAGAACAAATGTCAAAATCATTTACACAAATGTAGAGAATTCAGTAAAAATAACACTCAAATGTTCAAACAACAAACACAAGTGGCTCCCATTACATCTTGAGTATATATGGAATGATATAGTGACTAAGTCATTTGATTTCATACTTGGATGAATTAGACTATTGGATTTTACATTTTACGAGGATAATTTGGTTTATTTGTTCAAGAACTTATGTTATGTGAAATTATTATAAATTGTATTTTTATTAGTATGTTTTTATTATAGTACTACCGGCGTACCGAACCAATCCAAACTGAATATTAGGTTAACTGATTCGAAGTCTAACGAAGTCTTTCGTTTGATTAACGGTTAACGGAAGAGAAAATGATCTACCGAAGTTTTTGGTTTGGTTAACGGAAGAGCCTTCTATCGTTCTGAACCGATCCGTGCTCAGGCCTACTACATGCTAATCCAAGCTATATTTTGGGAATTAATTCATTAAATAAATATAGAAATAATATACATATCATGCGAAGCAAATAATACATTATTCCATAGGACTTGCTTCTCATTCGAGATACTTTGGGCCTAGTTGTTGCTTACTCAGAAACGGGGAATTGAAGGTTGTATTTACCTCTTCACAACTATTCAATCAAGTTAAGCCTTCCCAACAAAAAAGGCCTCCACAAGAGTGATTCATGTGCATTATTGGTTAGAAATCTATAGTCATGCACCCACACACGACTAACCACATCATTTATTTATTAATTACAAGATATTGTGAATCATCACATGCTAATCACATTGACTTCACATTAAAAAAAAAAATTATATACTACATATTGGTAATATACTACATATATGTAATATACCACACATATATACACATACAAAGGTGATCTAATAAAGTCCATCTTTTATAATTATTTAGTTAATTATTCTTGACATTTTAATTTTCATACCTCTTATAAATAAAGCTAATAAAGTAAATAATAGTATACTAATAACTATTTGGCCTTGTAGCATTTAGTTCTCGCTTTGTTGGACGATTTCTTAAGTTAAAATCTTGTGAATGAGAGTTTACTTTGTTAGCCATGAGAATGCCAAATTACAATGGGAAATGTAGAGAGGCTACATTTCTAGACTGCTTCACCATCTCCCTAATAAAGGTGAGACACATTGTATTGGTGGACTCTACCTCAATTAAAGAGGTGGTTCATACACAAGGTATTTATAAATATGGTCTTCCTAGAATGACCCACTTATAATTTGATAACGTAAGTATCAAACTTTGTCATAATGGGTTCCTACAAAAAAAAAAAAAAAAGGTTGACAATAAGATTTAAGGGATATCAATTTGTCAAATATTTTTATTTTATTTATTTATTTTTTTGAGTTGATTGATATTCTATTCTAAGGGGAGAGGGAAAATCTATTCTAAAGGGACACCCATAAGGGGATTCAAATTGGTGCCATGGGGTTTGCAAACAAAGATCTCAATCACTGTGGTAAACACCCATGTACTGAATTTGTCAGTTTGCTACCTTCAAATTCACGTAAAATTGACTACTCGTCGTAATAATACTTATATTATTACCTGTAGGGCTTTTTCTTCCGCAGCTACAAATGGGCTAGACTGCTGTAAGGAGCAGATTGATGAAAGTATCCCCTGTGCCTAAGTTCAAAGATCAAACCCCAAAGATGCTTCGAAAGGATAGTAGGGCCTTAGGAAACACCTTGGTTACCTTCACCGACAAAAATAACACCAGCTTACAGATAATTTCTTAGTGCTTACATGTAAAATCTTAGCTTGGCATGAGAGGCTTGTGGCATGGGAGCAAAGTTGCCATGAGTTTAGCACTAAAGAGAAAATTACGTGTTCTTGGGAGGAAGAAGGGTGTCCAGGTAAGAGAGGAAAGGTTTGCAAGAGGATTTGGCTAAGAGGGAAGTGGAGAGAAATGAAATGGTAGCTTGAGTGTTTCTTCCGGTAGCTTGATAGTGACTCTGTCAAATGTTAGAGCAATCTGCCACAAGAGGGAAAATGGGGAAGAAGGGTAAATAGTGTACGAAATTGTTGGGTTTTGCAAGTAAGAGAGGAAGCTTGCTCTCTAGTTGTGGATGATTTTTGTTGGGTAGAAGAGGCCTTATTTATAGCAGCTGGAAGCCATTCTTTTTCCAAGAAACCCTAATGGCTTCTATCCCATTTTGCCAAGTCTTTCCCTTCCTTTCTTTCTTTATCTCTTCAATTATCCTATTTTGGTAAAATCTACTCTGCTCCTTTGCACAAAATCAGGGATTTTGGGGGCTCAAGGTCCCTGCCCTAATGAAGAATTCCTATTTTTAGACATCTCCCATCCTCTATTTTCTCCCCTCTTTCATGGTCAGATCTGATGAAGGAAAGAAATGGGTATACATTCTGGTTCGAAGGATGATTCCCACTTTACGCGCCAACATCCCATGGTTCGCTGGGTGTTTCTTGCTTGAAACTTGTTCCTTCCCATGTGCTGGAGCCTCCCAACAGCTCTGCACACATGGCCTTTCAATCTTCACCCGTGACTTTGTTTTCTATCCAGCTGCTGATGGTTTTGCAGATCATTATTTTATTTATATGGGCCTTCTAGAACAAAGGGTTGACTTATCAAATAAATGGGCCAACTTCACCAAGTTTTGGCCTATTTTGTTGAGGTGTTGGGCTAATTTTGGTTAAGCTAATGGGCTATTTTGACTAAGGTAATGGACTATTTTGGTTGGGATATTTTCTCTCTTGTGCTCACCCATATGTTTGGGCCTAAGAAATGGGCCTGAGTTCCGAGGCTCCCAAGCAACCCGGAACTTCCATTTCTCGGCCCATCAATGGGCCTCATGACAACTTATTACCATCCATACTACAACCCACTCAAGCAAGCCCCGAGTATTTGAGTGGCTTGGGGCCCACTCAAGCTTGTGGCGTGATTGGGTGCGGAATAATAATTCCTTGCTTGGCGTGGTATATCGCTTGACGTGCTTCAATTTTATTGTCCTTGAAGAGGGACACGGTATTTAGTTCAGCACGGGCTTGTATTTTATAATATTATTTCAGTCTTTGGCATGTCAAATTATTTATTTAGCATGGCACGTGGACTATGACTTGTATATGACGAGCCTTAATGTACTTGATATGTGACTTTTCTTACAATATCGTATTAGACCGAAAACTTATTTGGGCCTAACCATGGACTTTTTTGGGCCTTAACATTACCATTATTGTTCACGTGACAATGTGATATATCGAGTGCATATGTTCTTTCACATTTGGTAGGTGGGACTGGACTGAATTATTTCAATTAAAATGGACAAGAGTCATGATGTTGTCTAGTGAGCTCGGACTGGGCCTATTAAAGTGGACAACAGACAACAATCGGTGGAACTCATAAGGATTTGTTTGGACGCAACTTTCCAATGCAATCCAATTCGGATCACCAAACGATAACGAACATGAAAAAGTTAATACTATTCTATAGGGCCGTGGGCAGTAACAAGGTTAGGTTTAACTTGTAATGTTGAGGTTAGGCCTACTTTCGCAACCAACTTGCTCTTCACATCCTTTCATGGTTGTGTTCCAAACCAAAAATCCCAATTTTGAACCTTTTCTTGAAAACCCTATATCTTTTTATTCTCTATCTCTATGAATCTTTTGTGAAAGCTCCAATGACTCATTTCACTAAACCCTAAAACCCACCCACTCTCCCTCATTTCGATTCATAATTTCTAGGGTTTCGTGTGGAAGAACCTCTCAATGCCCCTATCGACAATGCTCTCAGCCAACCATCCCCATTGTTTCTTAGCATCGAAACAACACCATGGTCACAAAGGGTAATCGCAAGACTTCATCTTCACCGGCTGCTCCTGGCCACATACTATCTCGTTTCGTGCTCTTGCGCTCCGTCGCTACCCAATCTTCAGTCTCTACGATTGCTGAATTCCCTTCCATGCCCTCCTCCTCACGACGTTCTTGTTTTATTGGTGCCTCACTTGTTCATTACCGTCATCTGCTCACGCAATTTGTTTCTCTGGCAAATTCTACTCGGTATTTTAATATTGTTTGTCATAATCCGTTGCTTATTGAAGAAGATTTTGATCTTTCTAGTTTTGGGTCCATCTTCGTTGATTTTCTCACTCGTCATCGTCTCCTATGGTTGGTTCAAGGTTTGTCGTTGCCTAATTTTCAGATTGTCTCCAACTTCTATGCTAACTTTTCTACTGAACCCATTGCTTCCAATCTTCATTCTGACATTGTTGTGAGTGTGAATGGTGTACTTGTTCCCGTCAATTTCGTGTTTATTGTAATTTCCCTTGATTTGGCCCTTATTTGACCTGGTGCCACTTGTGAGCCAGTTCCAGATTCCATTCCACGCCTTCAGCTTGTAAATCTCCTCTATGTTTCTCAACCCGAAGTTCTTCCAACCGAGCTCTCTTTAGGTATGATGTCCCAATGGACTCGCACTTTATATATGCTTGTTTGTAACTTCTTGAATCTTACTTCCCAACATGGAAAAGTGAGTTAGAAGGTTGCCTATCTTCTATTCCAGCTTGTGATTGATCACTTCTTTAGTGTAGAGTTCTACATCCATGACAGCATCACCACCACTGGTGCCACCAATGCCTCTGTTAGTGTAGAGTTCTCACCGCTCTTGCTGCTCATGTTGGTGTTCTTGTGCTTCCTATGGATGACATTGGCTCTTTCAATTCTATCAAAGTAAAGAATCATATCACTCTCCATCGCCAGAGATGCTCATTGTACCTCTGGTGGTCTCTCTCTATCGAACAAGCACTTTTGGACTCATTTTCTGCTTCCCATAAAGTGATGCATGAGCTTCTTCGCCACATCTAAAATCGTCTTGATACTTATAGTGAGCTACTGTTAACTCTTGTTGGTCATATCCAGTCGCATGATCCTTCTTCTTGTCCCTCTCAGGCTCACAGTCTCTAAGGTCCTTCTATTTGTTTTTGGCTTTATTCTTATGTTCTAATTTTGTTGATTTCTCTGTGTTCCTTAGCTTTCCTAAACAAAAAGAGGGAGAAAACTTTTGTTACATATATTAGTTAGGGAAAGTAACTTGTCTTTTGGTAGTTAGAAGCATGTTATTTAGGGGGAGAAATTTTTATATTTTATTTTGTGATATCAGAACTTGTAATGTCTTGCCTAACCACTTATTATATGAAGAATTGTTGTTTAATTGTGCCAAGTTTTGTTTGTGGATTTTCAATTCTATTTTGCTTCACTGGTGGCTTATTTGTTGGTGTGTGGAAGTTACAAGAACTGAATGTTTGTTGGGCATAGTGAATTAGGTTGTTTAGTTTTTCCTTGTAAATGTGTCTGCAATGTAATCTAATGTTTTGTCTAGGAAATGCTAAAGGGGAAGATTGTTAGTATGAAAATTGTATTGGCATTTCCTAGACTCTAGCATAGGTCGGGAATTAGTGTGTGAATTTCTGTTATTGGAAGTTTTGGTGCAACATATTCAAACCCGGATTTTCAAAGTATGACTTGATCGATATGAGAAAATTGATTTCAGGTAAATCATGACATAATTATGCATTCATGATAGGATTCTTAGTTAGAGTCATTTTCACTCAAGTGCTTATGTGTTTGTCTTATTTTTAATAAGATTAGATTTTATCTCTTGAGATTACTTTCATAGTTGGACCTTATTTTGATTCTCGTTAAAACTTTACTTTTCCTCTTATGACTTAGAGGGCACGTTGCTCTATTAAAGTCCTCTCCTACCTAATTGGTTTCATTGATTTATCTTGGTAAATAATATTTCCTTATATAATAGTTAATTTTAGCGAAAGACATTCTTCTCAAATTGTGCAAAAGATTGATGTTTTTTATTATGATCCTAAAAGAATCAAATATGACATTGATGAAAAGTCATGCGCTTTCTTGCACTTAGACTTTTCAAAGTGAAAACCTCTTTTGCATAAAATGTAACATCCCACATCGATCAACGGAGAGAAGGTGATGTGCCTTATATGTACATGCCCACCTCCATCTAGCACAAGACCTTTTGGGAGCTCACTGGCTTCGGAGTCATGGGAATTCTGAAGTTAAGCGAGTTGGGGCTAGAGCAATCCTAGGATGGGTGACCCCTTAGGAAGTTGCTTTTTAGTTTTCAGAAACAAAACCGTGAGGGCAAAGAGTGGGGCCTAAAGCAGACAATATCGTGCTACGGTGGAGATGATCTTGGGATGTGACAATTTGGTATTAGAGCCACTCTTTGTGGTGTGAGAGTGCCGACGAGGACGTCGGGCCCCTAAGGGGGTGGATTGTAACATCCCACATGAATCAACAAAGAGGAGGTGATGTGTTTTATATGTACATAGGGGTGCCATTTTAGACCGAAAAAATCACAAAAACCAACCGACAATTTACTGCAATGGAACCACAATCGTGGGAAACCTAATTGCATTTACGGTTGGGGTTGATGTATTTGATTTTCAAAACTTTCGGTTACCTTAAACTGCGACTATATTTATAAATAAATAAAAATTACATTTTGTATATAACATTGGTGCTCAAAACAACACAACGGGGTCTTTCAAATCCACTCACCACTATCAACACTAGAGTTTGTAATTTTAATTTGTAACATTAATGCATTGCATTTTCCTTTTAGTTTGTAACTTTAATTAACTTTGAATTGGATTTTTCCTTTGGGTTGTAACTTTAATTCATTTTGCATTGTATTTTCCTTTTGGTTTGTAACTTTGAAGGATTTAGAATTAGAATGCTTGAGAAGTTGAGGTTGTGAATGCTTGAGAAGTTTAACTTTAATTGGAATGCTTAGAATTGTACCTTTAATTTTCTTTAGGTTGTGAATGTTTGAGAAGTTGAGGTTGTGAATTTATATTTTTGGGTTAAAGTATGCTTGAAATCAAAAGGCTTCAAAAGAATCATCAAAATTAGGCCTAAAATGTGGAAGATTGGATTTTTATAACAAAAAAAGAACTTGCGGTTTTAAACCGCTAATTCATGGTAACCAGATCGCTCTTTGCGGTTTCAAAAATCACCATACCACAAATAGTCGGTCGGTTTGCGGTTTGGGCAAAAATTCACGGTTACCGAACCACAATCACCCCTATATGTACATGCCCACCTCCATTTAGCACAAGACCTTTTAGGAGCTTACTAGCTTTGGAGTCATGGGAACTCCGAAGTTAAGCGAGTTGGGGCTAGAGCAATCCTAGGATGGGTGACCCACTGAGAAGTTGCTTGTGAGTTCCCAGAAACATAACCATGAAGGCAGAGAGGGGAGCCTAAAGAGGACAATATTGTGCTACGGTAGAGCCGATCCTAGGATGTGACATAAAAGGTTGGGTGCCTCCTCTTTGGTACTCATGACTTTCAAGATTAGTATGTGAGCATATAAAATTCCTAAGAAAGCTATTGTGCATAACTTTGAGACAAGTCATCAGGTGTTCCATGTTTACTTGGTGATTGATCAAATACATTCATATTGCGTATTCGGTGACTCATATGGTTGTGGGTACCAAGACCGTGATGACGGTTTTTCTTCGGCTAGCTTAAAGCAATTGTGACCAATATTGCGTTCAACATAAGGAGTGTCGAAAGATCATTCCATGACAGAAGTTGAGTTATTAAGAAGTTGGTAAATATTATATAGAATGTGTGTAGGATATGCATGTGAGTACTTCTTGTAATCATGGTTCTATAGTGGATTTGTTTTAATTGAGGTGTCTTGTGGATTTTCCCCAAAAGTGGGGTTTTACCACGTAAAATAATTCTCTGTGTGTTCTTTTATTTTATACTCTACCTATTTTAGGATTGATAAGCCATATCAATCATGCTGTTGAAGTTTATTTTTATTATTGATTATAATTTTAAATTGGCCTATCACCCCATCTCTAGGCATTCTTAGTCATCCAATGGGTAATTTCAGATGTTTTTCTATCTTAGTTAGCCAAGTGAAGTGGAGTGTGATAATGAGATGAATGAGCTGTTTTTCAAGACGGAATTGGCTAACATTGATTGTATTATGAAAATCCAGAAGATAGTAAGATTGACTTAACTTTGAAGAGAGCGACTAAATCCAAGAAGAACAAGAGCAACAAGAAGTTAAAGGTTTTATTAGATTAAGTATGTTATCAGAAGCATGTATTAGTAAAGGTTTTGGACCTCAAATTATAAACTAATTTTGAAATACACATATGAATAGGCTTGAATTTATAACACCCATATTTTGGCTAGAAAGGTTGTATATGCAAGGCCCATTATGAAATTTTATCCAAATTCAATGATGCTGGGCATCTCACATCCACCTTGAACGCAGTTTAAACCTTACTGATGCACGATAAGGCATCACTCTAGTGGGTTTCTTCGTTGCTGAAACGGAACCATCACAAGTGGGGTAAATTTGCCCTCCTTAGGGAGTGGATAAACTTTGTTCACTTAGAAGACATCAAGATAGCGTCGGCTAAAAAAAAGGCCTATGTTATTACTATTGACTATAAGGAGGTAAGCAAAGAAGTTAGTTGATAAGGGACCTTGGTTTGTGCATGATCATATCTTCTCTATGCAGCCATGGCTTGATGCTTGTTCCTTGGAGGACATCAACCCTTACTTGGCTTCATTTGGGATCTAAGCTAATGGGAACCCACTTGGTCAAATGAATGCTAAAAACGGAACTATCATAGCAAAAAAAAATTGGAGTGCTATTTCCGTGGAGGACCCAAATCAAACTAGTATGCGTGGTTTTCTTCATATGTGGGTCCAGCTTGATACGTCCTGTCCCCTTCAACGTGGGTTCTGGCTACCAAGCCATAAGAGTGCTCGATCTTGGGTCACATTACGGTACAAAGGCCTCCGTCACTTTGTCAGCAATGTAATCACCCTTTGTGTCCAGTGGTTGAAAGCATGTGCAATCACCCTTTGTGTCCAGTAGTTGAAAATGATGGACCGGTTTTGGGGCATGGATGGTAACCGATGTTGTTTGTGGTCATACTCTTATTTCTTTTGTGCATCCTGAAAAGTAGTCTCGACCGGTGGAGCCCGAGACATCCCAATGACATCGGAGAGTGGACATGATGGTGATCAAACAGTCAAATGACACTCTCGTGAGGGCTGACCTATTCTGTCACAACTCGACAATGTTAGAGATGGTTGCCAACACACACTTGAGCACTCTTATTGTATCTAACGGCAGGATGGGACTGAAAGGAGATGGTTATGTGAGCCTATCGGAGTCGTATAGTATTTTTACTTCACATGTACATGTATCCTATATCTCTCGCACTAATGCACCAATCTTCTTTTAGTGCCCATCCATGTCACTGTCTAGGGATAATTCACTCCTCTATTGAGCCATGTGCTGGTGCCAAGGTGTGAGAAATTCCCCCCTGACAATATGGGAGATGAAGCAAATATTTAATTGGTGGACTCTACTAAGTCTGACAATGATCCAATTCTTTCTCTTTCTACCCATACTCGCTACGCAGATGCTACTTGTGTTGTCACTTCCAATATGTTTGGTGGATAGCGAAAAAGCACTAGTCTGCAATTGTACGAAATGGGTAAAATCATTTTGCCTTCTCTGCATCCATGCATGATGGACACACTTTGGCAAAGAAAAAGGGATTGTGGTGCTCACCCGTTCAGCTAAAAGATTTCATCATAACCATGTTATGGGAGGTTCAATATGATTTTCTAGCAGGGGGAAAATTGGATGTAAAGGTCCCTTAAAGGCCACCAAAAATTGTAAGAACCGGGTATCTGAAAATCAGTTATGTGAAGTGGACGTGAGTCCATTTAAGGAGCTAGAGGTGGTGGAATTACGATTGAAGAAGTCTAGAAATTAACTATTTTCTCTTATGGATGGTGGTGGTGGCTGGCCAACAGCCACAGGAGAACCATGATACAAAAATTAACCATGGTACTGTCAAAGGGGGAGGAATCCCTTGAGAGTTTCATACATCAAAAATCCCATTTTGGCGCAATTTTCTGAATTACCTTTGCTCCACCTTTTATTGGTTGTTAGGTCTTGACGTCTAGTTGCTACCACAATATGCAACTCGTCTGCTCCACTTGTGTCTCTGCTTCACATCAGTGACACTTATGGAGTTGACGATGCTTTTAAAGTGCATTTGGCACTTACCTCTCGAATTATGGTAGCGCTATTTGTAGTTGTAATGACGTATCCATAACTATTTTTCATCCTTTGTTTTGGTTACAGGTTCCTTTTCTTTGGTTGCGATTCGATGTTGGTGACTGGTCACGGGTGGTGCGGCTTTTCCTTGATCCTTATCCTTCGGCTTTTTTATGTTTGTGATGTATTTTACTTCCATTGTGTTGGCTTTATGCCCTTTTTGCTTTCTTAGATTAGTTCGGGTTTAAGATCTTCATTCTATTAGTGCGCTTTAGTTTTAGCTAAATTTGTTCTTGAGTTTTATTTCTGGGGGATTCTTTTGTGGGTATTTTTGTCCTACTCTGATATAGTGTTCTTTGCCCTTTTGTGGGTCTTGAATGAATTGCTACTCTGACCCAAAAGAAAAAAAAAATTTATTTGCTATATTTTAAGCCCAATATTTTATACATTTAACAATAAGCCCAATTATATTCAAATCCATTCAGCCCAATTTTACATCTAACCGAACTTCACATCTAACTAAGGCTGAAGCTAACTAATAACCCTACCTCTTCTTTTGGGCAGATTAACCCCTACCTCTCTTTCCCACTCAAAACCCTAGCATTTCAACGTCTTCTTCTTTTCTCCTCTCTTGTTCTTCTTCTTCTGTTCTCTGTTCTCTTGTTCTCTCATTTATCTCACAACTCACTCAACTACAGAATCCATCCCCACTCACCCAACCACAAACCTCATCCCTAACCCACTGAATCGAACAAACCCAACCCTCAATATATCAATGTTACGAAACCACCCTCACCTCCCCGAAGATCTTCAGGTGCCTTTTTGCTTTTACCTCATTTCAATTCGTTTCCAAATCTGCAGCGACGACTGCAGATTGACTACTGAAGTTTTAGGGTTTAGGGTTTAAGGACCTGTTAAATGTAATGTATGTACTTAATTTCAATTTTTCAGGAAGCATTGGAACACTTGGCATCTATTGATCTGATTGACTTATGCAATGAGGCTAAAGTTGAGCGCTGTCGGGCAACAAGAGACCTGAGAAGCTGTGGGCGATATGTAATGGATGTGCTTATCTCTTGTGGACATGCTTCATTATGTGCAGAGTGTAGCCAGCGTTGTGATGTCTGCCCAATTTGTAGAATTCCAATACCAAAAAATGGCGAAAAATTACGTCGTCGTCTTTACGATCAGTGTTCAGAAGCTCGCCTTATATCCAAAAAGAGATTTCAAGAGAAAGAGGATGGGGAGGAGCATATATCTGCTGACGTCCAACGCCTTTATTCTCTATTTGATGTCGCCCTGGAGAATAACTTAGTTTCTTTGATATGCCACTGTATCCTTTAGTGAACTTTTGCCTTTCTTGAAACTCTACTGTCACTTGTGTTAAATGTTCATATGTTTTCTTTGACATAGATTAAACAGATGTTACAGATGTTTGTTTGGATGAAAGTGCAGTGTCCAGTGATCCTGTTATTGCTTTTTTATTGGATGAAGTGGTTGTTAAGGATTGGTGCAAACGAACATTCCAGAACATCATCACAGAACTTCAAGGCATTTGTATCCTTATATCATTTTTCAAAATTTTTGAAATATGTTATTTTCTGCTCATGTATACTTTGCATATTTGAATGATTTGTATTTCTTAATATATTATCCTAAGATAATCTTGAAACAGAACAGATGAAATCTATGTTGAGTGCACTTCTTAAGTTCTCAGCACAATTGGCTGGCATATCTAATGTGCTTGATGTTCTGGATTCATCTTTTAAGGGGTCTCTTTCAGCTCAGCTTCAAGACTTGCACCAGCTTCAAGAGAGCATATTGAAGACAACGCAGGTCGTTGCTATGATGGTTTACCCTTTTTGTTCTTCGTGATGGTGGCACCTGATTTTTATTTGTGTGAGGATACTTGCTATTATACATAATTACATAGCATAATTGCCAACAAAAAATTGTTTAAGTTTAGAGCTTGATGTTGATAAATCTGCAGATCTAGAAATTCAGTTCGGACAATTGAACCTTCTCAAACTGTTTCTTTTTAAGAACCAAAAGATTTGTGATATCATATTATACATGCTTCAGTTTTTCTAATTTTTAATAGTTTGTAATTTAAACTATCGAGGTAGTACTAACTTTTTAGCTATAATAATTTCGAAGCCCTTGAAAGCACAAGAAGCTACAGCATATCAGACTTTAGTTTATAGAAAGATAAACTGTTTTCTATGTTGCATATTTTACTCGTGTTCCTAAAAATTTATTGTAGCACAATTGCTACCTGTGATCTTTTGGTATTTTATGATATTAATTACTTTGTGAGTTTGGTTGAATCTTACATGTTTTCTTCTATATGCTTTTCAATTATGGATTTCCAAAGAGACCAGGTTGCCAATAAAAGTTCCTATATGTCTGCAAATATTTTGTAATTGTTGTTTGACATTTGATTTTTTTATTTTCAGCATATGGAGGCCATGATATGGTGTCTACGACATGAATTCCTTGAGAATGTGAGGCCTAGCAATGCTAATTTCACATTGTGGTGTTCTCTTGTACGGGAAAGGAAGTCAGCTGCAATTAAGCGTTCTTGGCCTGATGCAGTAAATAACTCTGAAGAGCCCACGGGAGAGGAAGGTACCCTGTTTATTGAAGACGCCCTGGTAAATCTGGAGATTGAGCAGGGAAATACAGTGAAACTGGTAGAAGAATTAAAACTTGCATCTTTGCAGAAGGATGGAGTCTCATCAATTTTCAGTTCTGAGATAGGGGGGGTTGCAGGATGCTATCCATTTGAAAATGTTCGAGCTGCTGTTGATATACTTTTTCTATGTGGTAGTTCAGATTTGGTGGTTGCGAAGCAAGCGATTGTATCCTTTCTTTTTCTTTGAATTTTGTTTGTTTCTTTTAATTGTGCATTTCCTGAATTTCCCCCTCCCCCACCTCCAGGGATATCTGTATTTCCTTAATCTATAACAGTTTCTGTACTACCTATTTGATCGGCATTGGACAATGCCTGATGAGCAATGGAGACACATTGTAGAGGATTTTGGAGCTACCTTTGGCATACCCAGGCATTTATTATTGGAATCCTTAATTTTTTATCTCTTGGATGATCACACAGATGAGGCTCTGCAGGTAAGTTCTGCTTAATTTTTCCAGATGGTTATTCCTTTTGAATGCCAGTTTTTCTCTCTCAATGGTCAATGCCATAAGATTCGTGTTTAACCAATTGTATCAAGATTCAGTGACATTATTTAATTCAAATTTTATGCTCAATTCGTATGTCTATGGTCAGGCTGTGGCATTCTAGGGGGAGGGTTCTTCTCCAGTCCTTGCTAATCTAGGAAAAGAGATTGCGACTTGAGAATATCAAATAAGATTTTGAGTCAAATGTAATTTACTTATTTTATTTTAAATAAGACAGATCTGACTCTATCTGTTGTGGTGCTGCTTGTTTGAGTTCAAAGTAGACCATTATTATTTTTTAAATAATTAAAATTAATTGGTTTACGTATAATGTTTATCCAAGCTAATAGGGATGAAAGTTTTGATTGGGGGTAAAACCAAGAAATATTCTAGTGCTGTTGCAAGTTGTTATATTTGTAGAAGGCAGTTCAAATTTATGCCTTTTGTTTGATATTAGATTATTTAGTCCCGGATTCATTTTAATGCTTGATTCGACTTTATAATATATTTCTCAGGAAGCTTGTCACCTTCTTCCAGAGATCTCAGGCCCAGCAACTCATTCTAAGATTGCACAAGTACTACTAGAAAGGGGGAACCCTGATACAGCCCTTTCAGTTTTACGATGGTCCGGGCGTGATGGTACATCAAAACCAATTTCACTTAGTGAGGCTGTAACTGCAGTTCGGGTAAGGGTAGAGTGTGGACTTTTACCGAAGCATTTATACATCAAAGAATGCTTTGCACCAAAGTCAAGGAGAAGAAGTTGAAGTGTGGACAATTTGGTGATGTAACTGATGATTCAACATGCAAATATAGGGGTTGGGAAGACTGGGTGGAGATATTGGTTACTGAAATTTGTGTCCTTTGTATACGAAGGAACATGGTAGATCGAATGATAGAGTTGCCGTGGAATTCTGATGAAGAGAAACATCTCCATAAGTGCTTGTTAGATTATACTATTGATGATCCTTCCTCAATTATTGGAAGCCTTCTTGTCGTATTCTATATTCAGGTAATTATTATCTATTTTTATTGTTAACTTCAAAATTGAGTATTTTGGTTCAGCATCTTACTAGTGCTATGCTGTTATGCATTGTAACCTTTAAGAAAAGCATCATCATTTATGTTGGCAGTTTCTGTAGCTCATAATACGTTTAAAGCTTGAGAATTTATGTTCATTTGGGGCCAGTTAATGGTGTGAGAAATACTTGCTTTAAAGTTTATGAAAGTCAATCAATGTTTGATTATGCATATCATTATTGCTGCAGCTCTCTCCACAATTTTTTGTGTAGTTCAGGATGGCTTGCAAATGGAATGGATCACAGGCCCTTTGCATTTACCTTTGAGGCATTTAAGCACTTTAAGGAGTCACTATTTTTTGAACTATGTCATCTGGTTTTCTTATATTATTAGTTTGTAGACTGTTTTATCTACTTATTTATTGAAGATATTCTCAGTAGTTAGTTCTATTAAAAGAGCAAGTTCTGTGTTGAGATTTTCTGACATAAAATTGCCCATTTTCCTTCCTTATGCCATTTCAGCGCTACCGGTACTCTGAAGCTTACCATATTGATCAAATACTTAAAAACGCAGAGCAGGAGTTCATCTCAAAGAATTCTGTCAGTGAAGAAGTTTTATCTAGAATGAGATCAATGAGCGGCTGGAGAACAGGATTAATTGTAAGTTGTTTAATTTTTTAAGAGCGTATGAGGACACCTTTGCCACTTTAATAACCTAATTTGTGGAGGGTATAGTCATTGACCATGTGATTTTCTTTGCTTTATTCTTAAGTTTGATATTTAAGTCATTTGTAATGCAATATGTAACTGAACTGGTTACAAGCAGCTTATTCGACCCCAATGTTAACATTCTTATATGACAATCAGACAGTGATTGCATCCTTAGGAGAAAGCCATTGACATAATTGTTTCCATTGATTTAAGCATATTGGAGTGAGTCTCTTTGCGGGTACATGGTGCTTTCCTTGTTTTGTAATTAGATGCATTTGATGAACAGGATAAATGCATGGAGTTGCTACCAGAAGTCCAACGACAACAAGTAAAGGCTGGAAAGTTTCTTGAGATATCTGGTGCCACCTCTAGTGAAGTTGAAATTTCAGCAACATGTCCTCTTCCAGAGGTGCAAGTGTCAAAATCAACTAGTTTACTGATTCCTTCGTCCGTTGATATTTCTCATGCTTTATGGACGGATCGCATGAATCCTTCCTGGAAATCTTCAATATCTGAAACCCCCCAAAAAAGAGTGGCGTTAGTTGACAGTTATCGCTCTGACCTAGGTAACCATGGTTCTTCAGTTCTGAATGAAAGGTTATTTACCAATTCTGAAATGCAATGGAAGCCTGATAATAGCATAAACAAGTCCTTTCAATTTTGAGGATGCATCAACTCCTGAAATTCATTGGGCTACTCCCTCCTCAGCAGTTAAGGGTGGGAACAGGAGTTCATTTAAATTACTTTCAAATAGCCATCTCCAGGACAATCAATATGATAAGATGTCACCAGAAACCGAAAAGAACAGGAGCTTCAACCCTTTCAGAAATACAAGTCCTTTACACTACTACAGCGCTAATTCTAATCCAGTAACTACACCAAGCAGCAACAATGGCCAGTTTAAAGATTCTGCAATGAACCCGCATCGCGTGTCCAGTAAGGCATATTATCCAGATAGGGATGATAGAACTTGGGATATGGTTTCCAAGGATGACTCAATGGACATTTCCTTGAGGTGAGTGTTCAAATTTTTTATTTTTCCCTTCATTTCGCCTGCCCCATTAAAATCTCGTTTACTTTGTTACTTGTGTGGTATAACTGTTTGAGAAGGTTTACATTGACATTCATTTCAGTGTCTTATTTCTTTTTAATACAAATTTTTTTTCTTAATATTCAGCTATGGAGAAAAGAGTTTTGGAATTGAGGACAGAAATTTGAATCATGGACCAAGATGGAGGTCTGATGAAACCAGTGACGAGGAAGAGGAGCAGAGTCCACAGAAAGCCATTGACATCACTCATCATACCCCTACTAGTACTACAAGGGGAGTCAGAAGAAGCAGATTTTCCAAGAGATGAAGATCTTCCAGCTGCTCGTTTTAAACTTCAAAATGGAATCCATATCCCGCTGTGGTCTTTCCTCAGTACGGTTTGGGGAGAAGGTGGCCTTCAAGGGCTATAGAGATCAAAGCTGGTTTATTGTACATGGGGTTCATGCTGATTGAATTCAAGGGTTCCCTTTGGAGGGCAAGTAATTATAGTATACATAATGCACTGTTTAATAGTTGTGAAGTGAGGCTTAGATCAGATGCCTAATTTGATGGGTTATCTCCATTTCTTCCTGCAAGTTGCTTCCAAGTTGATCAGAGATGAATTTCTAGTTTTCTACCGGCTACAAACTGTGAAAACCCGGCGAGAATTTTGAACCATTGAAGTAATCTCAATGCTGAGAGAGCCTGAGGCAAAAGGCTGTTGGTAGTTTCAACATTTTGCTAAGATGTATTTTAACGTAGTGCGCGTTTGTGGATGAGAATGATAATGTCCAATTAACCAAAGAAATACTGATTGCACTGTGTCGTTTAGGATTTGCATACATCTTTTGTATGCATTTAACAATGGTCTAGGTAATGATCAATGTCCTTGATGGAAATGGTTGATTAATATCTTGAGAATTTGTAATTAAGGGTGTGTTTTTTCTTAGTGCCAACATGCTTTCAAATAAGTAAGAAGAACTTTTGTAGCATTTATGTTGAAATAGAGAAAAGTACTTGTTGGGTTACAAAGCTCATTTGTTTCTTGCTTTTTTAGAAGGTGTTTCTAACTCTTGTATGTACAAGAGCTATCTGTCCTTACCATTGGGTTCTACTAACAAAGTAACAAAAGTAAGTAACAATATTAACACTCTCAATTTAGCTTTTAGCGATATTGACACTCTCATTTTAAGTTTGGACGATATATAGACACTCTCGATTTAGCTTTTAACAATATAGACACTCTTTTAGAATGTTAATTTTGACACTCTACATGCTCACTTTAGCTTTTAGCGATATTGACACTCTCAGTTTAAAGTAGTGATACAAACACTCTCAAATTTAGCTTCTAAAGATATTGAAATTCTCATTTAACTTTTAATGATATTGACACTCTAAAAATATTCAAAGAAGTTCTAAATTCGAACTCTCCTGCTAGCTAACGAGATCTAACCCAGTAAAAAATGGCGTTGACTTGTAGAGGTTTTAGGTTCAATCCCCATAACATCTTGGTTGTGTGTGTGTGAGAAACCCTTCCCCTCTAATTTAGATTATTGCTTATACTAAAAATAAAAAAATTCGAACTCTCCCCATACTCGTTAATGAAAAAAAAATCGTCCCCAAATTTTTTTTTTTTTTTGACTCCTCGAACCAAAATGTTTATACTACTGTGGAGGGAGTCAGCAACGGTCCGTGCTCCAGCTTTCGCCACCAGTGCTATTTTCCTTCTTCTCTCCCCAAACTCCAAGTCCCACCAAAACTGAGTTTCAAAAGCAGAGGAGAAGAAGATGACAGCGGCTCTAAAACTGCCTATCATAGACTTGTCCTCACCAGATTCCCTCTCCTCCGCCACTTCCATCCGTCAGGTTCTCACTGAGAAATTGTTTTCCTTTTATTTTTATTTTATGTCGAATTGAATCGCACTATATTTATAGGAAGATAATTAATTTATAAATATGCAGGCGTGCATAGAGTGTGGTTTCTTCTACTTAGTGAATCATGGTGTTGAGGAAGAGTTGCTCGGGCGAGTGTTCGAGGAGAGCAGCAAGCTGTTTTCGCTGCCATTGGAGGACAAGTTGAAATTGGCTCGCAAGCAACACAGAGGTTACACCCCACTCTTTTCCGAGAACCTCGATCCCACTTCCACTTCCAAAGGTTCGTTCTTTCTTATCATCCAATCTCTCATGGTATTTTTTCTTTTTTTCTTTTAAAGAATTTTTTGTTTTTGTTTTGGCTGAGCCTATGGTAGGTGATTGAGCGAGACAATAAAAGTAAATTCAGTATAATTTACAAATATGTTGGTTGAATCTATACTTTGTAACAATGGGATGGAAGTAAAAATGATTTCTTTTTGCTGAAATATATCATGGGATTATGCTTTGTGTGTACTATCTATCTAATTTGTTGTGCTGAATGGAAAAGAAGGAAGGATGTTGATTTTAGTTTTGGGTCGAATGTGAAACAGGTGACTCGAAAGAGAGTTATTATATCGGACCGTTAGATGACTTAACTCGGAGTAATTTGAATCAATGGCCTTCAGAAGGTATGGAAGCATTTTCTTTAATGTTAATTATGGTAGCATGACAATGAATTTTCTTATGCAGAGTTACATTCCTTTTAAGTAAATAGTTTTTTATTTTATTTTTTTTTAATATTTTATGGTAACCTAAAAAAGTTGAATAGTTTTGTGATTGAGCATTGTTTTCATCTTGTTCCCTTTAAGGAAATATACAGATATCCTACCATCTTGGAGACCGACAATGGAATCCTACTATAGAAAAGTCCTGTAAGTGTCTCCTTGTAACAATTTTTACTTCCCAGCATTGTACATCTAGTAAGAATTGTTGTCACAATTCTTTTCATTATATATTTAGTATGCTTATTGGTTTCTTCATACTAATTTTATTTCAAACGTCTTATATAAATGTCTATGAATGCCTGGTGCTTGATTTGCTGCCTCAGGTCTGCTGGAAAAAGATTAATCTCACTGATTGCCCTGGCATTGAACCTGGATGAGGAGTTTTTCGAGAAAGAGGGGGCGCTGAATAAGCCAACAGCAGTTCTTCGCCTTTTGCACTATCCAGGTGAAGTATATCACCCTAAAGCTTCAATATAGGTGTCTCTCTTTTTGTAATTTACTGATTACTAGTGTCGCTTAAATTTCTTTTATTTATTTTATTGTAATTTTGTCTTATGTGTTTTATTTCAGGGTAGTTTTCTTTTTCCATTTTCTATCTTTCATGCCTTGGTATACATTATTTAGGTAAACTGGGATCAACTGATGAAGAAATATACGGTGCTTCTGCTCATTCAGATTATGGGATGGTCACTCTCCTTGCATCAAATGGAGTTCCTGGACTTCAGGCATGGCTTTTTTTTTTTAGTCAATTGTCAATTGTTGTTGTCACCGAACACCTGATGATTCCTTGTGAAACTCAATTATGATATTCTTAGCTGGGTTTTCATTTTTAACACTTTGACAGGTTTGTAGGGAAAAATCTAAACAACCACGGATCTGGGAAGATGTTCTTCACATAGATGGGTAAGTTCAAGATCATGAATTTTTATGTAAATGGATGTATGATTGGTATAACAATTTTGAGCCCACTGTATATGTTCTTTAATCATTTATGTGCAGAGTCCCACATAACATATTTGATAAGATATATGGAGTCGCATTGACTTTGTTAAATTTATCTTTTAGACCACACTGTTAAAAGTTAAGCACTCGCTATAGCTTTTTTATTTTTAGACCATTAATAAGGAAGGGTATTTGTTTTGGGTTATCTTACAAGCATCCTACATGTTTACGGAAGTGCATCTGTGACTGAGGGTAACTTTGTCTGATGATGTTCAAACTTTGAATATGTAGGGCATTCATTGTTAACATTGGGGACATGTTGGAGAGGTGGACTAATTGTTTGTTCAGGTAATTTGTTATTTTATTAACTTGAAGGGCTATTTTCTTCTGACCAAGCTTATACATGTTTTAAAATTTAGAACCCTGAGGCCTGCATAAATTTTCTCTTCTGTGATTTATTTGTAGGTCAACACTGCATAGAGTGATGCCAGCAGGACAAGAACGCTACTCTGTAATCATTTACCTTTTGGTCCAATTTTTACTTGCTTATTAAGAACATTTCGTATGACTACACTTCAGAATGAAATGGTATTATTAGTTCCCATTCTATTGAAGAAGACAAACCTCCAAGTCAAATGAATTTTTTCAGTGTGCTACGTTTTGACATCCTTAAAAGGGAAAAAATTTATGAAAATGGTTGGGCTGAACTTTTTTTGTGTGCTATCTGCAATAGCACCTGCTCTGAAAGTGTCGAACAAAATTTCTTGGACATGAGACAATGTGGTAGCATTTCCTATTAAATAAATATAAAGTTGTAGTATCTTTTGATTTTTAATTTCTAAACTAAATGCTAGTGAGAAGTTGGCTAGTTGCTAGCTGAAAATGATAATGACAAACTTAATTTACATAAGAGGCAACAAAACTGAATTGTCTTATAATGCCACGAAATATGCAATTTAATGGCCTCTGCTTTTATTTTTTGAGTCATTAAGTTATGCTCTTTGCTCTCTTCCATCAAGGGAACTATCTTGTCATAATTGAGTGTCGAATTAAGATGCCTCAATATTTTCAGGTGGCATTCTTCTTAGACCCCAATGAAGACTTTGTGGTAGAATGTCTGAAAAGTTGTTGCAGTGAAGCATCACCCCCAAGGTAAAACCCCCCATTTTACTGTCCTCCCTGGTGTCAATTTTCACTTCCATTTATGCCAACAATTCTTTAGCTTTTCTCTGTTTTAGTTTCATTTTGCTTAATGTCATGCCATGTAGAACTTGTCCTTACAAAATCGAAAATTCTCTTGCAAGGGAAAGGTATCTAAGAGGTCATATGCTACTTGTAAGTTGTCCATTGTTTCAATATGCCACATTGGAGACATGACAATCCACCATGCTTTCATGCCTAACATACTTGTCAGTCCATTCTATCAATACTGGTTTTGATAGCTGGATGGTAGTCATTTCCCCATTACGTAGATGCCTTTCACTTTCCTACCATGTACCAACGTTCAAGGAGGACATCATACTAATGCATTTTAATCCAACTTATTGGTTACTCCTTTAGTGGAATCTAGTCCAGTTGCTTAGTAGAACCCTGTTTCTGATACCAAATGTTATGTCCCACGTGTAATACTTGCGCTTACAAAGTTCGGCTTGCAAGGGGAGGGTACCCTAGAGCTCATATACTACTTCAAGATGTTTTACTTTTTCCAAAATGGGATATTTGGGACATGCCACTTAGTAGTGTGCATCAAGAGCGTGACCATTAAATAGTCCTTGCCTTAGTTTCTTATTCTAAATCGCTGCTGCAATGGTACTGTTAAAAGCTACTTATAGGATGGTTTGAAAGGCCTGCTGTTATTTTCTTGTGGCATGTCCTCCATCTTTATGCAAGTAAATCTTCCTTCAAACAGAACAATGATCTGGAGAGCACAATCAAGAAGTAGTAATACGAATGTTATTTTGGATATCAGAATTGAAAGTTTTATTAGAACATGAGTAAAGCATTCCTCAAATTTCATGTTTGGCTTGTCACATTTCCTTGTTAAAGGAGAACATATTTTCCTTCTCCTGTTTGGCTTTAATCAAGATACACTGGAGATAATATTTATGAATCATCCTTGCAGATTTCCTCCCATCCGCAGCGGGGACTACCTGAAAGAGCGACTCAGGCTTACATATGGCTCATAGGACTGAATTTAAAAGCACTGACTTAGCTCTTCAGATCCTAGGCTGCATCTGGTGGTATATGCAAACTAAAAGGTGTCATGAGCCCTCACTGTCTTTTGTAGGTGCAAGTACATGATGATGATATTATGTGATTATAAACGGCTTTTAGAACCATATAAGTTATAACTCAATACATGTTGTTCCATAATTCTGTTTTCCATGGAAACAAATTACTTGGTATTTAGATTCTGACCCCAAAAAAAGAAACAAAGAAAAGAAAGAGGTTATATTTTGTCTTTTAGATTTGACCGTTTAGTTTAAATTTTGTTTGCATCCATGTTTAAAAAAATGTATATATAAAAGGGAGTTCTTAAACTTTTTGGTGTGGGTTGAGAAGAGGGTTTTAATTGAAGAGATGTAGTGACTGAATTTTGGTTGAACATGCTAAAGTGATTTCATGCAATGCAACTGATACATGAATTCCATTGAAATCATGGATAAAATGTTTTTAAGTTTTGTTACACAATTAATAGTAAAAATCCAAACTGATTGACAATTCAATTGTTACTCTAGTGGTTCATTAAAAACAAAATTGTTACCATTGTGTCATAGACTGAGAACCAAGAGAGGAGTTACTAGTTATTCTTGGCGATGAATGTGGATACTCAAACCCTCTCTTTAAGAGTGATTCTCTTCATATCATTTCAACTATTCAAAGTTCTATCGGAATAGGTATCCTATTAAACACATTATTGAGAATGTTTGGAGATTAAATTCTTCATGATTTTTGCGAAATCTCTGAATTTTATACGGAATGTTAGTATTGAATATTGTAACCCTGAGTGAGATTTTCAATAAAATATCGCCAAATTTCAAACCCCCAAAAAAAAGTCAGTTGGGATATTGAATTTTTGTCATTGGATTTTATTATGGGGAATGTAGCAACCTTCGTTTTGACCTTTCCATTTTCCTCATGACATGAAAGCAACACTTAAAACAATGTCATTTGCATTATACAAGCTAACTTTTGCTCCAAGTTTACCCTATTCAATTGATCTATTTGCGGTTTGGTTTTTTGACAACTGCGGTCTTACCATAGCGGTTAATAAAAACCGCAAGTTCTCAAGCATTCACAAAAATATAAATTCACAACGTCTAAATAAATAAATACACAACCTCAATTGGTCTTTAAGCATATATAAATTCAGGTTTTGGCAATCTCCTCAACTTCTCTTGGGTTGTTATAAATGCATTCATGACATTAAGAAAATAATAAAAAGTAGAGTAGAGCAACATATTCCATAGCATTAATAATGGAGTTAAACTTCTCAAGCATTCCAATTCCAAATCTTTTAAAGTTAATCAAACCAAAAGGAAAATGCAATTTATTTATTTATTTCAAAGTGAATTAAAGTTTTACAACCAAAAAGAATTTTTTATTCTTTTCCTATATATTTTATTCAAGCCTATGTTGTTGGGGGATATTTTGGTTTAAGTTACAAACTAAAAGGAAAATGCAATGCAACTAATGTTACAAACTAAAGTTACAAACTCAAGTGTTGGTGGTGAGTGGATTTGAAGAATGATGTTGTTTGAGCATCAATGTTATCTACAAATAAAACAACATAGTTTAGTACATTTTATAATAAGAAGAAAAGCATTTTCTTTAAATAACATTAGCATAAATAAACTAATTACTTAAGATGGTAAGAAGTTGTCATATGTTCTATTTCCTTGTATAATTCAATTTTATCAGGCTATATTTGGTAAGCAAGTTTTGAAAATTAAATAATGCAAATGCGGTTCGGTTCTTAATAAAATGCGGTTCGCGATTGCTTCATTGCGGTAAATTATCGGTTGGTTTTGCGTTTTTCGATTTTTCGGTTTGACAAAAATGCCACTACAACAGCATGACATGCGAGGTCGCGGGAATTAAAATTCTGTTGTTGGATGATACATTCCGGCAGATAGATATGAGCCGTCCATTTTTTATATATTATTTTCAACCAAAAATAAATATAAAAAAATGAAAAAAAATCTAAGGGCTTGGAGATAATTGTCAATGATGGCTTTTGGATAAGGTCGATAAGTTTTTATAATCCCCCTTTCTCTTTGTACGACTTAATACACGCAAGAATATGCCGTACCCTCCTCCCTACCAAAGATGACCGCCTCCTCGCCTTCCACGTGTACTGCGGATCTTCTTCTTCTATCTCCTTATGACTTTAGCTCCAAATAGTTGAGATTTAGATGCTAAATTAAATGCTAAAGTAATCTTGTATAAGCTTAAAATTAGAGTAATGTGTTGATAGGTTCATACATTCTTTTCATTTGTTTTTATGGTTTTAATTACCACTACTTTCTCAACTATGAGTTTAACCTCCTCTCACACTAGTCTTTGGACTATCGGATATTTATCTCCACGTGGTTGGAAGAGGTATTAGGTTCAACTCACATAGATGATGATATATGTTCACAATGAGTTCGATAATCTAGTTAGTGCCCATTGACATTACTTATTTTGGGAGTGATAGGTGATTTTTTTAAAAAAAATTTGAGAAGCCCAGCCCATTTGACAATCTATGAGAAAATCACATATTGTTAAAAATTAAAGTACTATGCTAATGAAGTGCTTTTATTTTCTAATTATGCGGAATCAGTTCAAAAAGAGGTGCTGGGTTTAATGAAATTTACAAACTTATGAAAATACACCAATCTATTTTCACGCAATCTCTTCTCTTCGTGTGTCTTCTCCTTCGCATCCCTTTGCTTCTTCACGCCATCTCTTTCACATAAGTTCTCCTTCTCTTGAATCTCTTCTATTATTCCTATTATTTTTCTTGTTGAATCAATTGAAGCACACTCATGAGAAGCTACAAGACTCAGATAAGAGGCATATTATGTTTATTTCTTCTCAATTTCATTCTTCCTCTCTTTCTCTTTAATTTCTAGGGTTTTAAACTATAAATTTCATTCTTCACTCTCTTTAATTTCTAGGGTTTTAACTTCAATATAAGACAGTATCTCAACCATATACCTCTCCAGCTCTTGAGCAATCCAAACCATTGGATCATAGGCCCAGCTATCATATAAGTGGACAAACTCAGTAACAAATAGCACGTGATAGTTGCGACTAATTAGGCCTGGATTAGCTTAATTAGTTAGGCTTGTTAGAATGAATCTTTTTAGTTATAGTTTATGCTTCTGATCATTGGCTATATAAAAGCCTTTCATGTAATGATTAATTCATAGTGAGAAAACTTAGTTTTACAATCTTCTTTATGGTATCACGAGCCACACACCTCATAGCTCTCTAAATTTTTTTTTTATGGAATCTTCTTCTCATTCTTCCTTGATATCTCTGAGTTATTCTCTGCCACTCTTCCATGGCGACTGAGTTCCCTCATTATTCTACTCTGCCTATGGCTTCTGATTTCTTTCCTCCTTTCTCGACTTCCACCTTCTGTTACTCAAGTCATTGTGAAAAATATTTGCACCATGGTCCTCATGAAGCTCACGCGTGACAACTACCTTATCGGGCGCTCTCTCTTTGAGCTTGTTCTTCATTGCTATCATCCTCTTGGCCTTGTTGATGGCACTGAGATTTGTCCAAGTCATTCAGATCTGACGATTGAAGTGTGGTACGATCGTGACTAGAGTGTCTTGATCTGGCTCAATTCCACAATCTCTGAAAGTATTTTACCATATGTTGTTGGATTTCCATCTTCTCGCTCTTTCTAGTTGAATTTGGAGAAGCGTTTTGCTGGAATCTACCCCTCGCATGTTAATCAGCCGTGATTTCAGCTTCAGACCATTTCCAAAGGTTCATTGTCTATGCATGAGTATCTTCAACGTATCAAGGAACTTGGTGATTGTGACACTCCGACCCAATTTTAACTGATTAGCCATAAATATACTCATTTATGTACTCTTTTTATTTAGGTTTTGTAGGAGATTTAGATTTAAAAAGGGCTTATTATTTTAGTTTTCTGATTTTAAGTTTTTCTGCGCCCTTAGAAGGTTTTAAAGGAAAAATCAACTTTTCGGAGGAATTTTAGTGCAAGGCTAATTGGAGATGAAAGCTAACATCTTGAAGTTCAATATGTGATTTTTATAGAATTTTCTACCGAGCCAATTGTACAGTATTACAAGTAAAGTTAGCCCACATGCAGACATGACAGTTTCGTACATGTTACGTGAATGTGAAGAAATGGAAGCCTTCCCGAATTTTCCTAGTTACGTGCTATATATAGTTGGAAAGATAAGACATTTATCTTTCTAAAATATATTTTTAATGATTTTTCTACAAGGCCGAATATCCCCAAATCGTGTGACAATTGGGCTGAGCTGTATTTCCATATGGAGTTAGGAATTGTGATTTTTTACTTTCCTATTTGGATTCCTTGTTTACCAAGACTTCTTGGACAACTCTCAGTCAATTTTAGGGTTTAGAACTCTGATATAAGTGATATAAAAGGCCAGCCAAGGCCCCCATACAATGGATTCACGTCCTAAAGAGATCAACCGCGCAAGAGGAGAAAGCTGCCAACGAGTTCTTTCTTTTCCTTCCTTCTTTTACTTTTCAGTTCTGATGTATTTATTTTTGAGTTCATCCAAGAATATGAGTAACTAATTTCTTGTTAGTTAGGGCTTAATCTTGAAGCCCTAAACATGATTTCAATTCTATAAACAAGTTTGAATGGATTCTTAGTTTTTACAGGCGTGATGATTTCGGTTTCTCTATGTTATGTGAATTCTGATATTTTGTTTCTTTGAGTAGCTAACTTTGAAGCATGTATTGGAATTAAATTGTTGTAGAACATAGGTCAATTGCCATATTGAATGTGTTCTTGTTTGCAACGAATAATTGGGTTAAGAACTAGTTATGAGAAATCGATTCTTGAATTTCTAACAAATGTCATGTTTTAGGGTTTTTGTGACACTCATATTCTCTTTGATCTTAATGGATTCTTGATTGTTAATTTGAGTAAATGCCATACTAGATTTCAATTAAGAATACACGTATTGATGTAAATGCCATACACTTTACATACGCTTAAGAGAGAATCATACAACTCGAGTCAAATGCTATGATCTTGTTGTGAGTGTCGTCATCATATGCTTGCTAGAAATTGATTATCTATTATTGTTTATGGATTGATTGATTGTTTGGAGGTGGATAGTGAGTCCTAGCTATTGTTCTTAATTGATTTTAAACCAATTTCTCTTAAAAACTTTAATTTAAATTCTGTTTTGTTTTGTTTTCTTTGTTTTGTTTTATTCACAAAATCAAATCAAACCCCCCCACCTTGGTGTTGGCGTGTGTGTGGAAATCCTTGTGTTTTCGTTGCGTGGCGTTGATAAACATCTCTTTAGATCACAATCTTTGTGGGATCGTCCCTTGCTTACTTACTATACTATCATTTGATTTGTGTACTTGCAAGGTTTCAATATTGTTGTTAAAAATTGCCAACATTAACCATATATTTAATCTATTTAATTTATTTAATTGTGAAATTACAATTTTTCCCTTGGGAATAGGGTCACTTCAGTCACTTTTTGTTCAGGAAAGAATTTTGGGAATTGAGCTACACCGTTGCGTCGGGCTTGTTGAAGCGAGTTCATAGACGCGCGGCACGCTCAATTTCGAGTTGTAAGAACTCAAAAAGGTTTGAAAATTAAAAGGGTATATTGGGAAATTAAAAAAGTGTTAAAAATATAGAAACAAAACTGGTTTTGAGCAGAAGGTGCGCGTAGACCCCCTACCAGCCCTCTCTCTCTATCTCTCTCCCGATACCTCTCTTTCTCTGCGAACGAGATGAGGGCGACGACTTGGTGGAGATCGGCAGCGTCTAGTGAAGCTAAGGCACGAGGCCGGTCAAGAATTGACAGCCGGAGTCAGCGATCACATCCGGGTTGGAGCCTAGTCTTGATAGCCGCGATAGAGGCGTTGTAGCTCGATAAAGGGTCGGATTTTTCGAAACTTTCAGTCACTGTTTCCGGCGATGATTTCTACAAATCCAAGCATCAGTCTTCATCCTCTCCTTGTGCTCTAGCTATTGGTATATGTATTATGGATGGAGTTTGAGTTTGGGAAATTGATTCTTAACCCTTAAATTGTCTGACTTTTTGATATGATTTTTGGGTAGTTCCGGCTCGTTTTTGGCTGGGAATCAAGACAAAAAATTCCCCCAATCGAGATGGATCTTTTGGAATAGGTATTGACTGGCGTTTGGAGATTTTCGACCTTGAATTTACTCAAGCCACCCACACGTTGTCGGGCGTGGGCCACTCTGTGGCGGCAGTTGTGTCGTAGAATTCTTCCCATTTCGTACCAAGCACGACGGTATGCTCGGATTCGAATTCAGTTATCGTTTGATAGTTGAACGGTTTAAGCCTATTAGGCGATATCTGGGTTAGATATGTTCTGACCGCTGGATTGACTCCATTTCCAAGTATGTTGTTCTCTGCACCTCCAAGATCATGTAGGAACTGGTTGATCGAGAATCGAAGTCCCGGATACTTTGAATCAATGATTTTAGAGTTAAGTACTAAGTTGACATCCGATCGTGCGATTGTAAGTGATTCGACCACTCGATCGAGATTAAACTTTTAAGACGAGTTACATAGACTTGGTTGGACTTACAGGAACATTCGGATTGGGAATCAGAGGTTGTGAGCTTTGTGGGCCCAATTGGTCCAATTCCGCGATCGACGTCAAATAGACCGTTGGATTGTGATGAGACTTCTAGGATGAGTTTAATTTTTGGTTGTGGACCAATAGGAATTGTCATGTAACAAATTGAGGTCGTGGGGACTACCCAGTTGACTTAGATAGTGGGCTATGTTAGCTTGGTTGAGGCCATTTAGTAGTTGTAACTGTAATTGGATGGTTGTTTTAAAATGGTATTATGCTTTAAAAGTCTTATTAAATGTTTATGAATTATTGCAATTGCTTTTACTTTCGAAGCATATTATATTATGTTTAATTGTGTGGAGTTGAGAATGACTTGGTTAACTGGGTTATGGCTTAATTAAGGAATTAATTAAATGCCTAATTATATGTCTATATATAAATATATGCTCGGTGGCTTGAAATCGATGAATTATGGATACCAGTTTACTCAATAGTATGTAGTACATATTTAAATATAGTTTAGAACAATTTTGATAGATTATGCATGGTCAAATTCAATTAAGGAATGATGTAATTGCTCTCGTTTTAAGAAGAGGTTTTTGGTTATCTATTTAAGAACTTATTTTGGAAAGTTGAGAAAATATTTGGTAAAAGGATTTGTGGAATAAGAGGAATTTTATGATAAGTTTCAAAAAATAGTTTTCAAACCACCACAGGAGTACTCCCCAGTTGCCTTTGGAACAACTTAGCCATTTATGATAATGCTCCACGAGTCTCAGGGACGCCCAAATCGTGTGGTGCGAGGATATGCGTTCTCAGGATGACTACGTGTCCTCCGAGTTTTGGGAGGATATGCATTCTCGGGCTGACTATGTGTCCCCCGAGTTTCACGTGGTCAATGTTATTTTAATAATTTTCTCGTTTTCCTACTTATCTGTAATGAGCTATTATATATATATATATATATATATATTTGTATATGCACATATGTGATGGGTGGAAGATTATTCTGAAATCAATATCGTTTGCTTGAGTTTCAGCGGATTGATTAGAATTTGAAGCTTTTGGTTTTGGGAAAGTATGAAGGAATATTTAATTCATGTGCTTACATATGGGTTCAAATAGTTTTCGTGTCGAAAGAACTACGTGTGGCTTGATCCCTCGGTAAGGGTACGTAGGTAACCTAGGTGCAACCGCAAAATAAACGGTTGAGTTATGCTTTGGAAATTGTGTCTATTTGTAAAGTAAGAAACTAATTTGTAGATTACATTGATATTGCCCTGGTAAGGTTGAATTTGAGGCTGGAGGCCCATCTGGTAAAGTGTGTGCGTTAGCATTGTGCACGCTGAAGTTGGGAGATATTAAATTGTGATTTTTACAGGTGAAAATAATTTGGTAAATGTTCAATTTTCAAGGGAGACTTTGTCGGTTTTCTTATAGAAGTCAAACCTAAAGCAGTTTTTGGATTAGGGCAAGCAGGGGGTATTTTGGACAATTGTGGAAATACCTGCCAGGTGTTGGTCACACACAGGGTTCAACACAGATTCCAAAGTGGAATTTGGGTTGGGTCCTATTAATGATGCTCTTGTTGTGTATGGTACCCCAATTGAGGATGCTAATCTGGTGTATCACACGCTCCGTGGTCTTCCTAATAATTTAGAACCTTTCATCTACTCGATTGAGGTTCAAACCGATCCAATCCTTCCTGATGAATTGCATATTCTTCTTTTGAGTAAGGAGATATCTCTTCTTCAAAGGCGTAAACAACCTCAGATTGAATCGATTTATGTTTTTCACAAGACTTCACCTCAAGGCTTTGTTGCGTCATCTTCTTCCTCTGATCATCGTGGTGGTGCTTTCTCTTGTCATCGTGACGTTTCTTTTCGTGGTGAACATCATGGTCGTGACAGTGACATTTAATACTATACCAATTCTAGTCTTTGTGGTGGTTCATGTCTTTCTCCTGGTCATGGTAGTTTCTCTATTCCACTACTTCCCACACCGTTGCCTTTTGAACACCTTGTCCTTCTTTATAGCGTTCCTTGCCAAATATGCAATAAACTTGGTCATCAAGCCCTTGACTGTTATCAACGCATGAACAACAAGGTTGCATTCTGCCATCACAACTTCAAGCTATGCATGCCTATTCTAGTTATTCTCCTATTCCAACTTCTTGGATTGGTGATTATGGTGCCAATAACCATGTCACTTCTGATCTCTCTGCTCTGAACAATCTTGCGCCTTACTCTGGCTTCGACAATCTCTATGTTGGTGATGGTACAAGTTTGCTTATCTCTAATATTGGCTCTATTATGTTGTCCAATGTTATAGCCTCTGATTATGTGCTTTGAAATGTTCTCTATGTGCCTACTATTTCTCAAAACCTTCTCTCTGTATATTGGTTTGTCTGCGATTATAACTGTGTTTTGATTTTTACTTCGACTGGTTTTCTGGTTAAGGATTCTACTATGGAGAGGATACTCTATCAATATCCAATTAAAAATGGCCTTTATTTGTTTGAGGCTTGTTCCACTACTACCCCTATTGCTTGTTTGGCTATTAAGGCTCTTCTTGCCTTATGACACTCTAGACTTGGTCATCCCTATATTCCTATCATGACTAAACTAGTTTCTACTCAACAAGTACAATTTTCTGATTCTGTATCTACTTTTCAATGTACTACTTGTCCTCTAGGCAAGAGTTTTAGGCTCCTATTTAGTTCTTCCTCTCACACTGCACCTCCTCTAGACAAGTATTTGATACACACAAATGTGTGGAGGCCCTATCCTACATCTTTTGTTCTAGGATATCGTTACTATGTTCTCTTTCTTGATGATTGTACTAAGTTTAGCTGGTTGTATCCCTTGAAATCAAAGGCTAGAGTCTTTGGAGTGTTTTGCACCTTTAAGGCTCGTATTGAAAAGTTACTTTCTCACAACATTAAAGTTTTACGATCTGATTCTAGTGGTGAATATTAAGTACTGCTGTTCAATATTTTTTTGCTAAATAAGGCATTTCTCATCACCTGGTTTGCCCTCATACCCCTCATCAAAATGGCATTGCTAAGAAGAAACATCGACATCTTGGGGAGCACCTTATTAGCTCAGTCTAGTATTCTCTATTGTTTTTGGACTGAAGTTTTTACCACCGGTGTGTACTTGATCAATATACTTCCCTCTGTTAATGCCTCTAAATTCCCTTGGGAACTTGTTTTCCAATCTTTTCCTCATTACACATTTTTAAAACCTTTTGGTTGTCTTTGTTTTCCTTAACTCAAACCCTATACTGCCTCTAAGCTTGATTCTAGGAGTGTTCCTTGTATATTCCTTGGTTACAGTCCCTCACACAAGGGCTATAAATGCTTTGATACAACTACCTACAAAATCCAAATTTCTTGCCATGTCTAGTTTCATGAGACTACCTATCCCTTTCTTGACCACCTCAACTTATTGTTTTCTTCCTTCCCTTATTCCTCAGTTCCATCCCTTACCTTTTTACCTTCCACTTCCAGCTTTGTTTTCCTCAATTCCTTTGCCTTTCCAACCCCAGCTATCTAATTCCCCAACCCCTTTCTCGCCTTCACCTCCACCAAACTTCGCTTAAGTTCCATCCCAGTCTTTGCAGGCTCTTCCTTCTCATCTTATGGTCACACGTTCCAAAAATGGTATTTCTAAGCCTAAGGTTCTCAATGCCACTAAACACCCTTTTCCTTATGCATTAGATCCTATTTCTACAATACATTCCTTACCTACTACTTACAAATAGGCCAACAATTCCCTTATTGGCAGCAAGCCATGCAATCTGAAATGGATGCTCTTATCAAGATTAATACTTAGACTTTAGTTCCTTTTCAACCTGAGTACAATATAGTAGGGTGCAAGTGGGTGTTTCGTGTTAAGTACAATCCTGATGGCTCTGTTGATTGATATAAAGCAAGGCTCGTTATAAAAAGGTTTCATCAGCAAGCAGGGTTGGATTATTTTGATATGTTAAGTCTAGTGGCTAAGCCAGTCACCATTCATCTTGTTTTGGCTTTAATGCATTTTTTTCATGGTTATCTTAAGGAATCTGTGTATATGCAACAACCCCCTGGGTTTATTGATTCCTCCTTTCCTGCTTATGTCTACAAGCTAAATCGCTCTCTCTCTCTCTCTCTCTCTCTCTCTCTCTCTCTCTCTCTCTATGGTTTAAAACAGGCTCTAAGGGCTTGGTATGAGGAGTTATTTCATAACTTGCTTGGCTTAGGTTTTGTCTCTTCTGCATATGATCCCTCCATGTTTATCAAGGCTTCATCATCTCTTACTGTGGTTCTTGTTTATGTTGATGACATCATTATCATCGGTAGCTTTGTCTTTGATTGTTATGCACTTATTTCTCATCTCGACAAATTATTTCATGTTAAGGATCTTGGTTCATTGAACTATTTTTTAGGATAGTAAGCTCACCGTTCCGCTACTTCTATGTTTTTTTCTCAAACCAACCCGATTAGAAAATAAGGAATATTCCCGAATCATGGTGTGAGTCATACCATAGTCATAAGAATAAAATCCTACAATCATAATATGATGAGAAATAGAACCATAAATAATACAAATTTACTTAACAACACAAAATCAGAGTCACAGTAGCCGTAGTTAAATATACACTAAGATTTTTATCAAACGGTTGACTACTTACAATTATTAATTACACAAATCAACAACAAAAGCCCAGCAGCTTAGTTGAAACCCGCTTCCTCAAACTTCTTCTTAAATCCTGCTCCCATTACCGCAATATATTCAAGTCATGCTCCAATCACCTGAATATATTCCACATTGTTTTTACTCAGATAAATCTAAAGCCTTCTCCCACCCCTTAGATATACCTTAAACTACACACAGACCCAACACAACTGTATTTATGATGCATATGTAATGCAGTGCAAACATTATTTATCTGTGTGGAATAATAATACAAATAATAACAATAATATTTCAGGCTTAATCACATGAATAATAATATTCACCCAACGTCAAATACTATCCATGGAGAAACATCAATAATAATATTCACCAAGTAAAGCAACAATAATATTCATATTTATAGTATTATATAAGCACCCATATTAAAAGTAACATGGCATTATTATCGGGAAGTCAGGAAACCCTACCTCATGTCCAGCTAGCTTAACCTTGTGCGGGTTCGTCCTCGAATGTACGCAAGTAGAACACCTAATTAAGATAATTTACTGATTAAAATTCACTGGAAATAAGGAAACATGTTTGAGTGTCCTACTAGCACACATAGACCTAAAGCCCCATAATACGCTTGACAAGTTGTTCGACCCGATCGCTACTGTCTTAACCTCACGTCCAAGCAAGCATAGAACCAAGCGTCAAGGAAAAACCAATTTATTCCCCTCCTATAATTGTTCTACTCTTTGGGATGTTTAAAATCAGGTGGTTCGGCTCTATACTCGTAAAGAAAATTTAAAACAAAAACTTCAATTTTACTAAACATTTAGGTTGGAACGCATTAACTTTGAAAATTCACTAAATATTGAGTTTAAATAAAAATAACATAAAAATTTTCAGATCACAATTAGACTTAGATAAATTAAAAATGTCAAAATTTGATGGAAATTAGGGTTAAGGAAGCATGTCAAAATAGAAACCAAAACAGATTAGGCTGTAGAATGTTCTTTTTTTAAAGTTTGTACACTTTATTTTGAAAACTCACCAAAATTTCAATTTACAACCAAATTGGATAAAACATTCCATATTTGAAGAAAATACGTGAAAGTAAAACATACTAAAATTTCATGAAAATCCAAGTTCATGAAGTTTTCAAACACGTATTCAAAACAGGCCATGCGATAGAATCAGAACAATTCCAACAGCATAGTCTCCACTTTGAAATTTCACAACAAAAAAAAAAAAAAAAATCAGTTTAAATTCAAATGGCACAAAACCAACTTTGAAATAACCCTTAAGATATCAATTTTGATGTAACAAAATCCCAGAATGAAATTGGTACAAAATCACATCTAAATAATCTAGAACTTCACAGAAACACACTTTGAAAGAGATATATGTTATTGAGGCATTCTAACCGACACTTGATTTACAACTAGCACTCAAAGAGATAATATGAAGATGAGCTTCATACCTTCAAAGAATCATTTACTTGAGATCATAGTGACTAATTTGATCAATGGAATGAAAAGTAACAAGCTATTTGAGAGAAAGTACACATCTATAATAAGAAATTCAATATAATCAATGAACAAGTTTTGTTCATACCAATTATAATAGACAGAATTTCAAACAATTTTGATGAAGGAACCAAAGTAATTTGAGTATAGGAAATCACAGAAACATATTGAAACCAAGCATACTACTGTGAAATCAGGAAATGGTAAACTTACTGTGATCATACCAATTTTTCGGAGTCTGTACAAGTCAGATTGAGATGAAATTGAATCATGTCATAGGAATCACGTAAATGAACAACTTTTATGAAGGAAGTTTTCTCATTTGAGCTTTCTATATTTGAGTTCTCGGCTGCTCCAAGGAAGTGACGAATTTTAGATTTTGAAGAGGAACAAAAGAAGAATGAGGATGAAAATACTGTGAATGATGAAGAGAGTGATGATACAATGAATGATGAGGAAAACAATAAATTCATGATTGAAGAGTCTTAGGCGTCTTAGGCTAGTTGAGTCATCAATTTAGAAGAGAGTGATGATACAATGAATGGGGAGGAAGAGAATAAATTCATGGTCAATTTAGAATAGGTGACTCATCCTTTCATAAATGGTGGATTTGAATGCTTGAGGCAAGGGGGGAAGAATGGGAGGAGGGTGGGTTGATGTCCTCCACGTTTCAGATTCTCATTTTTCTTTTTCTTTTTCTTTTTCTTTTTCTTTTTGCCGCCTATAAGGGTATTTTGGTCATTTTGGCCCAAAATTCAGAAATGATTTCCTACGTATTCGTTGAGTCGACTACTAATGTACTACCTAAGAATCATAATGGTCTCACCTCAATTTCTTAAATGTCCTTCGAAAAATTCACAAAATGTTACGTAAGGGCATTTTTGTCAAACTTGAAATTAAACACACTTAATCCAATAATCTCAGTCCAAAATCACTTGATAAAATACGCATATTTATTCTTCACCATAATATTATTATCATTATTGTTTTTCACTAAAATATGAAAGTCCACTTTTAATTTTTTTTCGAGTTATTACAATGATCTTTTGCTCAAGCATGATATGGTTGGTGCCAAGCCGTGTATTGGTTTTGTTAAATTGGATCACAGTGAGGACCTTCTTCCTGATCCCACCTTTTATCCGTCCATTGTGGGTGTATTACAGTGTATTACTTGGACTCGGCCAGACATATCTTTCATTGTGGGGCAACTTTGTCAGTTTATGCATTCTCCTCACCTCCCTCATTTCAAGCTACCAAGCTTTTATTATGATATCTTAAAGGTACCATTGATCAAAGGTTGCTTTTTAAGCCTAGCACACCTACTCTTCAAGCATTTTGTGATGCTGACTGGGCTAGTGGCCCATTTGATCGTCGCTCTACCAGTGGCTTTTGCGTTTTCTTTGGTCATAACTTGATCTCCTGGTCCTCTAAGAAGCATCCTATTGTTGCCCGTAACTCCACTCAAGGATTAAAATATCGGCCGTGTAGATAATATCGGGCCTCCAATTTACAGATATTTCGAGGGATATATCGTTATCGTTTTGGGTATCGGGAAAAAATCAACAAAAATGACAGATATAGACATTGAAACACATAATTTTGGTGTAAAACTTTCATAGATGTTATGTACATTGTCAATGAATGTATTGAACAAATAAAACTCAAAATTTACTAATAATAATATATATATATATATATATATGATGAAATATAAGTGGTATGTAATACGCGTTAATGAAAAGTTTGAAAATAAAAAGTTGATTAGAATGAATAAACCATGCATAAATCCATAGTTTATTTGAACATTGGATTACAATTTAGATGAGTGTCCAACTACATAAATGAAGAGCTCCTATGAGGTTCAAACAATGTGGAACAACCATCTAGATTCGAACAATAATCATACCAAGTCATGTAACCCGAGTAGTTTGTAAGCCATGTTTGAACATGGTGCACATATGTCTCTCTTGAGCTCCCTACTGTCATCTCATATACGGGATAGTTATAATTAACCCAACTAGTAGGTCCATAATCTGTTTTATCATCTTGAGCTCCATATCTAGTTCCACTATAATCAGACATGACATAACCATAGCCATCATAAGATTCATTTGAGTTAGTACTAGGTCCATATTCTTTTGATGCATAGTCTATATTCTTTTGATGCATACTCCAAAACATCTTTTGAATTGAATATTGCCAAAAGCCTTCACACATATATCTAATCACTGCACATATACCTCCAAAAAATCTTTTCAGTTTCAATTTGCTTCAAAACTTTTGAATTTTTTTGGGTTTTGTTATGGGTATCAGAAAATATCGGGAATATCGGCAAAATATCGGGGATATCGCACTTATCGGGGATATATCGTCGATATCGGGGAAGATATGACCTTACCCCCCAATATCGGTGTCGACAATTCAAAATATCGATATATCGGTGTATCGGCCGATATTTCAATCCTTGACTCCACCGAAGTCGAATATCGTTCTCTTGCTCACACGTCTGCTGAACTCATCTAGCTTTGCCAATTATTTCGTGACTTGCACTTTTATCTTCATATGAAACCACTAATGTGGTGTGATAATCAAAGTGCTCTTGCCTTGGCTTGGAATCCTGTGTTTCATCCTTGCACAAAGCATGTCAAACTGGATTATCACTTATTTCGCGAGTTGGTTACTAGTAATGCTATTGTGGTTCGTCATATTTCCACTCATGCTCAGCCTTCTGCTCCTCTAGCTCTTGAGCGATCCAAACCATTGGATCATAGGCCCAACTGTCATACACATGGACAAACTCAGTTACAAATAGCACGTGATAGTTGCAACTAAATAGGCTTGGATTAGCTTAATTAGTTAGGCTTGTTAGAATGAATCTTTTTAGTTATTGTTTATGCTTCTGATCATTGGCTATATAAAAGCCTTTCATGTAATGATTAATTCATAATGAGAAAACTCAGTTTTACAATATATTTTATAATTGAACTAACTTAGGCATCGGAGGGCCTTTGTCCAACATCCTTCAGGTGTGGTACTTTACTCTTATTTGTTTCGCAGGAATTGAGGAAGAAAGAGAAGGAAACTCGAAGGGTGAATAATCTACACACGAATATTCTCCTGTGAGAAATTTTCACAAACAATTGTCATGTTAAAATAAAAAGCCTCACAGTTAAAAACTGAATTCTATTGTTAAAATTATTATCTTTCCTTGTTCAAACACATACTTTGAATGAGGATGAACATTACCCTAATTTTGTTTTATAAACGTCCAAACACTATATTTCATGAACTTGGATATTCCAATTTATGGTCTCTTATACTACACAAGAATCAAGTGCCAACTGCTGCCACAATATGAACTACCGAACACCTACTATAAGGACAAATGTAAAATAAATTGCAGGTCATCAATAGATAAAGAGATGCCTTCAAAACTATTCATGTTGATGTGTCAAACAAGTGACAAGAAACTTATCTACAATTTTAGCCTCATATACTATCTCAAGTCGGGTGAGGCACCAAAATTTTCAACTCACTCAAAATCCGTAAACAATGACACAGAAAACATAAAAATTTCTTCAAGCTGTTCTTGTGTAGACCTACAAGACGGAATGACTTGTGACAACCGAGTCACGATGTATCATGCCTATTTTCTCATTTTTGTCGAAATTCTAGTCATGCTATTAAGTTGTATCAAATTTGCCACCCAACTTGAGTGAAAATGTTTAAATATATATATATAATAAAATAAAAACTCCAATTTGATATTATCCCGAAAGAAATAAAAAATGACAGTAAAATATCCCACACATAGTCATCCAAAAAATGTTTGACCAAACAAAAACCGGCCAATAAAAAATCAAATAATTTTCTTCCAAAACCATCCTGCGAAAGACCGAATAGTCTCTCCTCTTTATCCACGCCACGATATATGGATAGTGTTCTACTCAAACATCTCCTACTTGTTCTTTGTCTTTGTCTTCTCTCTCTCTCTCTCTCTCTCTCTCTCTCTCTTCTGCTCTACGAAACTCGAGGGTCCGAAAGAGAAGAAGTAGAAGCAACAAAGAATTTTCGAAGCCAAACCACAAATCAACAACAAACCCAACTCCCAATTCTCACGCACAGCCAAACCCAACACACCTTTTTCCTTGTCTCGGATCATGTGATTCGGATCCTCTGATCCGACCAACCCAACTCGCCCGATCCGATTCATTTTCGTGTTATCAATGACTCGGAGGTGCTCGCATTGCAGCCACAATGGCCACAACTCTCGGACGTGCCCCAACCGAGGGGTCAAGCTCTTCGGCGTTCGCTTGACCGATGGCTCCATCAGGAAGAGCGCTAGTATGGGCAATCTCTCCCACTATGCCGGGTCGAGTTCGGGTCTCCACCCGAATAATCCGGGTTCTCCCGGCGACACCACCAACGATCACACCGGCGCTGCCGACGGGTATGCCTCTGAGGACTTCGTGCCCGGATCGTCTTCGAGCCGTGAACGGAAAAAAGGTTCAGCCTTTTCTTTTTCCCCTTTCCTAATCTTAAATCTTTCAATTGTTTTGCTTTTTTTTTTTCATTGTCTAATTTTGAAGTTTTTCATTTTGGGGTATGTGCGTTTATGTGTTGATTCTTACTTGATATGTCCGATTTATAATTATTTGAAGTTGAGTGATTAGCTAAATTGAACTTTTTTTGGGTGCTATTTGGAGTGTTTGCATAATTAGCATATCTGAATTTTGATTTTCAATTGATGGTATTTTAGTAGTTAATAACGAAATGGAAAAATGGATCAGATTCCAAATGAAGTGTAAACTGTAAAGGAAGAAAATGAACAAACATCTGCAACAAGAACACCAAAGCAACAACATGCCTTCTGCTAATTAGGCTGCAGAGGTTTAATCGAAAACAATGTTTTGCATAAATAGAAGGTTTAAAAGAGTAAATTTGTCCCAACTACAAGTGTGCTACCATAAAAGATAGGCCCAGGAGTTTAGTGGTTAAATTTAAGGTGATGAAGCTTAAGGGATGTAAGCATTGGACCTCATTGTATTAGGTATTTTAGATTTCATTTAGTAAGGATGCCTGGTTTAGACCATCCCATAGGTAACCCTCATCGGTACGAGAGGTCACTTGAAATGCAAATATAACCGTTGTCAGTTTTCAGATGTACTGCAATAACTTTTCCAGGGATTTCGGGATCTTATGGTTGTTTATTTACTATTTATTTTTTATTTGGCGTATATGATCTATTTATCACACTGGATTTGTTGATTAGTAGTTACATTGATCTCATTATCTACAATAGAATTCTCGAAGAGAACCTAAGGATCATGATACAAGGAGTTCTACTAAGTTTTTCTATTTGTATTAACAGATTCTAGTTTCTCATTTTTTCCCTGTAGGCACTCCATGGACTGAAGAGGAACATAGGATGTTTTTACTCGGACTGCAGAAGCTTGGCAAAGGTGACTGGCGTGGGATTGCTCGCAATTACGTCATATCAAGAACACCTACTCAAGTAGCTAGCCATGCTCAGAAATATTTCATTAGGCAGACTAATGTATCGAGGAGAAAACGGCGTTCCAGCCTGTTTGATATTGTAGCAGATGATGTAAGTATCTTTTCCGTCCTTGCATAACCAGTATGCACATTTTTTTACATACAGGCACGCAACATGAAAATTTCACCACATTGAGTTTCTTTGCATCCTACGGTACACTGTATGATGTGCTCTCAAGTTTGTGTTGGCTATTTAATCTTGTTGGTTAAAAATTCATGTCCTCTGCATGTGTAAAAATTTAACATACCGGTCCTTCTTTCTCTCATTTTCTTTCATTTTATAACTTTCACTTCTGTCTTGAACCTCTTGGTCTTGAATGCAGTATTTGTCTGGTGATAAACTAGGGCCATATTTAATCTTGACTGCATGATTCCTACTTGAGATCTCTAATTAGGTTCTGTTTTTATCTTTCTTGACTTATGTATGGTTTATTGATAATTTTTCTACAGTCAGTTGAGGCTCCAATGGAACCACTAGACTTCTTACCTGGCAACCATCTACAAGCTGAAAGTCAAAGCAACAACCCATTGCCCGCTCCTCCAGCTTTGGATGAAGAATGTGAATCAATGGATTCTACCAACTCAGATGGAGAACCTGCCCCTCCACAGCCTGATAGCTCACAGTCATTTTACCCAATGATATATCCTGCATATTTCTCACCTTTCCCAGTTCCTTTTCCATTGTGGCCTGGATACAGTACCGAGCCCACTAAGCAGGATAAACACGAGGTTCTCAAGCCAACAGCAGTACATTCAAAGAGCCCGATTAATGTTGATGAGCTAGTAGGCATGTCAAAACTGAGCTTAGGAGAGCCTATAGGTCATTCTGGCCCCTCCTCGCTTACGCTAAAGCTGGTTGAAGGGTCATCTAGGCAGTCGGCTTTCCATGCAAATCCAGGCTCGGGAAGTTCTGGCATGAATTCAGGTGGTAGTCCCATCCATGCAGTTTAGTGGTTAGACATGCCTTGGAATTTTACAGGTTAATGTTAATACAAGGCTAGAAATGTGCATTCTGGTTTGGGTTTGAGTTGCATCTCATTATGGAATAACCTTAATAATGTTTTTTTAATAATAGTTATAATCTATAATTTGGTCTTAGGTTTTAGGCTGTACCATCTCTTGCCCAAATTATTTAAATCTTTGACATCTTGTGTTGGTGTCTAGAATTGTTTGGTTTTTGTCCTCCCAGTGTCGATCATGTAGACATTCTAAAGTCGAGCAACCACCGTACTTGTAGAATAGCTATTCACCGTAATATGAATAAATTTGAATTTCTGCATTTTCAGAAAGGTACACGATTGTTTTTGGGGTTGCATTGCATTGAAATGAAGGTCTCCTTTGTTCATTTTTATTTTTATTTCCTTCTTTCCATTTTTCAGAAAAGAAAATTGGTAACTCAGAAGGTTATTACAACTATCCCGGACATAAAACCATTGATTCTACTACTAGACCTAGAAAACAGGAAATCACTTCAATTATTATACATCTTACTTTGATCTGATTACTTCTAATCAAATGTACTAATCAATGTATTTCATTTTGTTAACGGGTTGTCGGGTCCTGATTACGGTGGTAATTTTTTTTTTTAATGACAGGATAACACGACTCAGCCAGACACGAATGTAGCGGATTTAAGTTGACCGGTATTAGAAACGAACGAGCTGTATTGGCAGGGCAAATATAAAACGGTTGGGTTAGTGTAGGTTTTGTTTGGGGCTTTTTGTCCCCAGTGTCATCAAAAAATTACCACCCCTAATTTGGATTATAATTTATAATCATAAAAAGTTTTCATCCGATTCATCACAACCCAGACAACCCGACCCAAAACACAAGAGAGATTACAATTCAACCCAGATGGGCCAAAGCCGCCAGATCCATTTCCTCCTACCGGAAGTCCCAAAACTTCAAATCTCCGGATTCGTAGTAGCAGTAGCGAAGACACAGAGAGGCAGCCATGAACCTCCTCACCAGAAACAGACCCACGGCGAGACCATGGCCCACCAGAAAACAACCTTCATACAGGTCCCCACTCATCTACCTCACTCTCCTCTTTTCCCTTCTCTTCTTCTTCTCCTACATCTTCTCTCTCACTCCCAACTCTCTCCTCTCTAACAAGACCTCAATTTCCGATTCCCCAAAATGCCCCTCCCTTGGAGGAGAAAAGTTCCTCTGGTACGCTCCCCACAGTGGCTTCAGCAACCAGCTTTCCGAGTTCAAGAACGCCGTTTTGATGGCCGCCATTTTGAACCGGACCTTGGTTGCCCCTCCGGTTCTCGATCACCATGCTGTTGCTCTCGGTAGTTGCCCCAAGTTTCGGGTTTTGAGTGCCAATGAGATCCGAATTTCGGTCTGGGATCATATCGTTGAGCTCATTCGGAGTGGGAGGTATATCGGTTTCCTCCGTTTCTCGTTTTGTTGGTCTATTTGGGGTAAAGGTGTTGAATTTTGGTGAAATTGGAATGTGGGTTGGATTGGTTTGTTTTAGTTTTCATGTTAATGGCCCCAACTTGTTTTTGCTTGACCCATTGTTCGGTTTGTAAAATGATGCTGGGAATGTGTTGGATTTTTCTTTTTTGGTAGGATTGGCATGTTGGTTTATTGGGTTTGTTTTGATTTCCATGTTAATGGTACCAAATGTGTCTTATCAAACTCACTTGATGTACACTTGTGATATTTATTCATTGGTTCCAAATTTATTTCGATATTTTTTATATTCACAATACAACTATCTTTCTCTCTTGTTGTAGGTATGTTTCCATGGCTGACATTGTTGATATATCATCATTAGTTTCTTCTTCTTTAGTTCGAGTCATAGATTTCAGGGTTTTTATATCCTTATGGTGCAATGTGAAAGTAGATGTTGCTTGCTACAATGAGTTGGATAAGCATGCCTCTTTGCTTGAAAGACTTAAGCAATGTGGATCTCTACTATCTGGGCTCAATGGTGATGTAAAGTGTTTATATGCTGTTAATGAAGACTGCAGAACTACTGTTTGGACATACCAAAGTGGTAATGAGGATGGGGCATTGGATTCTTTCCAACCTGATGAACAACTCAAGAAGAAAAAGAAAATTTCATATGTTAGGAAACGCCGAGATGTATATAATACTCTTGGACCTGGTTCTGAAGCTGAATCAGCTACTGTACTGGCATTTGGGAGCCTTTTCACTCTTCCTTACAAAGGTTCGGAGCTATACATTGATATTCATGATGCTCCAAGAGATCAAGGGATAAAAACTCTGATTGAGAAGATTGAGTTTCTTCCATTTGCCCCTGAAATTCTGAGCGCAGGGAAGAAGTTTGCTTATGGTACCATAAAGGCTCCTTTTCTTTGTGCACAGCTCAGATTGCTAGATGGGCAGTTCAAGAACCATTGGAAGGCTACTTTTCTGAAGTTCAAACAAACAGTGGATGCTTTGATGCAAGGCCCTCGTCCTATTCATATTTTCGTGATGACCGATCTTCCTAAAAATAATTGGACAGGAAGTTACTTGGGGGAATTGGTTAGAGATTCACGTCAGTTTAAACTGTTTTTCCTGAAAGAAAGAGATGAGTTGATAATACAAACTGCTAAAAGAATCGTGGATGCAGGTCATGGCTTGAAGTTTGGGACTGTTCCAAAGAAACATGATGGCACTGGTCAGATTGAGAAGGATTGTCCTCCAGGACTACCTGATGTTCTTCTATACATAGAGCAAACTGTTTGCAGTTGTGCTTCCCTTGGATTTGTTGGGACAGCAGGGTCAACTATTGCAGACATTATAGAGTCGATGAGGAAGTTTGGTGCATGTTCTAGCTAGTTTTCTGATTACATGGTCAAATGCCTAATGACATGAGAAATTCTAATTCAATGAAGCTGTACAAATTATGGTTCAGAAGCATGCCTGAGCTATGCAAGCTTGAAGTTGTGAGCCTGCTTCATGGCTCGTAACTTAATGGCACCAGCGGGTGTAGGCAGCAGAGGAAGTGCTTCGTGAAGAACGGAGTTGAATTCGAAAAAGGTTGCAGTCTTATGAAGAAATGCATATCTCATGCTCTAACAAGAAAAGGTGTGGTTTGGTTTCTCATCAAAATTCTTATATTGCCACTGATTATACACTGTTTAGTGTACAATTTTTCTGGAACATCATTGTAAATTAATTCCAAAGTGCCAATTTCTCATCTCGTCTGGAACAATGGTTCTTGTTTCAATTTTTCTTTTTTTTTTTTTTTTTTTTGGGGTTTACACTTAATGCTTGGTAATTAAGGGTTAAAAGCTTCCTGGAAGCTTAAGCCTTCAATGGGCTCATGTGGCCAAGTGGCTTTTCTTAGAATCGTATTAGGTAGCGTTTGGGGTTGCTGCGATTAATAAAAAATCAGCTTTTAATAAAAATTTTGTGTTCCAACCCGTTTGGTAAAACCAAGAAAGCTGACTTATTTTAAAAACTCAGGTCATTGGCGGCAGATTCTCAAAGCAGCCCAAGACCTGCTTCTCAAAGCTGCTTTGAAAAAAACATTAACCGGTCCTTTAATGAACATTTCATATTCCCATAAGGCCCCTAATAACTTTCTAAAATGACAACACATATCCTTCGGAAAGAATAGAATCTCGTTCGAATTGGTTCGCGGCCGAGTCCAAATTCTCCAGTCCACCTGAAAATATAAAATTTTAGATCCCTGAAACGATGACGAAGATGATGGACTTTTTCTAAAGACTAGCGAGAGAGAGAGAAACTGAGAGATCATTGATGAACGAATTGGCTTGCAGAGCAGAACCTCTCTGACTTTCGCATTGTATCCATTGCTGCGGCGTCTACTTTGTCCGGCGAATCAACGTTCCGGTCTTGATTTGATTGCAATTGGCTTGATGATGATCATGGCGTGGTAAGCTCTGTTTGGAAGGAAGGAAAATATCCAAGGAGATTTTTGGGTTTTTTCACGGGAAAGTGACGGAAGCAGAAGGTGGGGTTGGGATGGGGCTTCCTCCGAAGCTGATAGCCTCTTTGTCAAGAACGCCGCTTGCGCCATAGCCATAGTCGCCAAGAAAGGTAGCAGGTTCATACGACTGTTCTTATGGCTTGCGGTTGGGTTTGGTATTGAGTGCGTGCGAGAGAGAGAGAGAGAGAGAGTTGGGATGGGGATGGGGTGGGTGCCTGGTAATGAGAGCAGGGATTGGGAGACCTGAGATGGGGTGGGGTTGTACGGTGGGATAGGTTTGTTTCTTTCTTATGTTTAGGTTACTTTTTTAATTTTATTTTGTTTATATATTTGTTTACTTAACCCTTCTTATTAATTATTAAATTTCATTACAATAATAATTTAGAATTTATGGTAAAACACTGCAGACTAGTAGTCTCAAGTTCAAATCGCTATAGCATCTTGGCAATATGTGTAAGAAAATAGTGGTCGCTGCTATGCTAAACAAGATTATCTGATTCCTTATTAAAATGCTAAAAAACAGTCAACCCCTAACCATACTAATCAATTTTGAAGGCTCCATCAAGAACAACTAAGCTGCGGTTAGCTTTGCGATTAGAGATGAGAATGCTGGAGTTCTTCTGGCTGGGGCGAAGAAGATTGGTGATGTCTCGATTACAGTGTATGGACATTAGAGATGGTTTGGCCTATGTTGCTCCTAAGGGTTGGCGTAAGATCATGGTTGAGGGGGACTTCAAACTTGTGATTGACTCAGTTTTGAAGCGTTGCTCTGCTCCTTGGTGTATCACCTCAGCTCGTGCGAGAGATCTTGCTTCTCACGTATGGTCATATTTTTAGAGAAGTTAACTCAGTTGCTGACGCTTTAGCTTTGCTTGGGCATACCCTTTCACCTTTGAAATTATGGGAGTGTAGCCTCCCTTTTCCGGTTGTAATCTCTTTCTATTTGGAACTTTTTGGGAGAGTCTCGTCTTTGTTAGTTGTTTTGCTTCGTATAAAAAGAAGAAGAAGAAGAAGAAGAAGAAGCTAGTGAGTGGCACTAAGGTGATCTTAACACCCCAACCCCAACGGTGCTTCCCTTTCAATTACGTCATCTTTGGCCTATTCGGCCGGTGCACTTCTAAACAAACTTTGTTCGAGTCATATTTTGCTTCCTCGCTTGTGTCAGCAAAACAGGTATCGACCAAAAGTAAAAAATAACAAAAAGAAGCAAACCGGGTCACGGAACAAGGTCCAACCTTGAGTTCCAAGTTACAAAGATTTACGCCATCACAATCAGCCGGGAATAATTAAGTATCGAGTTCATCATAAATATATCTCGCATTCAAATGAAGACAATAACAATTAAATAAAAAGTATCAATGACTGTCATGCATATCGATTCAAGAAATTTAAACTTAATGCCACTACAATTAAATAGTTATTGATACAACAGTCCAAGTTTAAATTGCCAACACGCAACTTGCTAGCAAATTCTTACGTCGTGTTTGACTGAGAGAGAACTTTTCCACCCTTCAAAGTTTCATATGTGAACGTTTACGTACTGACGACCAGGACAAGATTAAAACTGAAAAAGGGCACATTTGGTCAATTTTATTATTATTTGGTAAATTCAAAAGAAAAACTTTCTGCATTTCTCAGTCATAACCATATACAATTTTTCTTCTGTATTTAAAATAAGATGTACGTAACTTTTGTTTTATATTTTTCTGTTGAGGAAATAACAAGTTGTACTAGTGACTAGGGGTGGACACGGTACGGTACGGTACGATATTAAGCCCGTACCGCTACCGATACCGAAAATTTGAATCGGTATGGTGCGGTATTATACTTTGCAAAAATGGTACTGCATCTTGAGCCAAATCGGTATCGGTACGGTATCGGTACCATTTTGGTACCAAAACGATACAACTAAAAAATGAACTAATTCAATATTCAACACCAAAATAAGTGATGCCTAAGTTACAAATTCAAAGATTCAACATATTCAATATCCATCAACATATTAAATATTCAATATCCATTAACATATTCAATATCCAAATCCTAATCAACATATTCAATATCCAAATCAACCAAATCAATATTTATCCATCAACATATTCATCAAATATAAATGGTTAAAACTCATGCATTATGGCTTACAAACCGGAAAGAGTTAACTTATGCCTTATGGCTTACAAAAAAACAATCACAATCCAAACATAAATGACAAAAGTGTTTGAGAAATTGAAAGGCAAGCGAGAGACAGAGAGCGAGAGAATGAAAAAAAAAAATTATATTTGAGTAGAGTACTATTCGGTGCAGTGCGGTATTGACCGATATCAAAATCTTGATATCGCTACCATACCATACTCGATTGGTATGGTGCGATCTGATATCGAATATCTACCGATACCAAATGAAACGGTATGAAATCGAGTGCGGTGCGGTTAGGGTACGGTTTCAGTATTTTGGTTTAAGATGCCCATCCCTACTAGCGACTTTAAACATATCTCACGATTTTGATAAACAAAACAATTGTTGTAATTTGAGAAGATTCAACACAAGGCCATAGAGTATGTTGTCAAAGCATTTCATCAGCATAATAATAATTTGGACCAAATTTCAGTCAATTCCTTAGATTTGATTGAGAAGTTTGGCAAGCTTTTCACACCTATAACCAACTCCACTTCATTTTAAGTTTTATTCATAATATTTTTTTTCACACCTAAGACTTACAGTGAAATCTGGGTAACAATCGAAGTGAACCGGACCATTACACAGACTAGACTCAATGACTCCTAGAGTACTATCACTGAACTTGGTGAATCTGGCATCACGTAAGCAGAGAAGGATTGAGGCTTGTAATCCTAATATGGTTAGTGGTTTGACTGCCACTTGAACTAGACCTATATGCAAGAAATTATTACCATCAGACTTATGTTTTCTTACAGACTCAAGATTAAGCAACTGACAGGTTTCATGACACAGTGCAGATTCATTAAAATATTTCAATTAGTTTAAGGGGTTTCGTAGCTCAAGTGGTTAAAAGTATTTATCTTTGAACTCGAGGTCTTAAATTCGATTTTCCCCTCTCCAATATCGCATGTATCACAAAATAAATAAATTATATTAGTAATGAAATGTATTGCCTTAAGTGATACCCCCAGTTTTAAATAATTGGAATTCTTTTGGTAGCAGCAACAATTTCATTAATGCAATACAATAACATAGCCCCACAAACGTATCTTGCAAACAATAGAAAGATACACGTAATAAACATAACTATTGCAAGATAATGAGCAAAAACAATTGTACATCTTGAAGACCCAACTCACTAAGAACTGAAGGTTATAAGAGGAATTCAAAAAATTACTGCATTTGGTTATGCAAGAAGATTATATGACATATGAGAGCTCTCTACTAGTTTGGGTGTTGGGGATATAAAACACTTATAAGTGGAATATCAAATCTCACTATCAATTTTATATAAACTTCCACTAGGACACATGATCACGACGTCTGTCAAACCCAAAAACCAATTGATAGTAGATCCACAAAATTAATGGCTCCACCCCTCAACCAAGAGATTTGATGGAGATCCACCTTATTAACTCCAAAAACTGCAAGGACAACACAAACATAGGTTAAAAAAGATAGATCTACAAAGATCCAATAAAAAAGGTTGGTAGGGAGACCCTAGAACAACTAAGGGTGAGATAAATCTTGCAATGAGAATGCTAGCAATCTTTTCTCTAATCTTCCCCTTTGAACATTCTCCCTTTTTTGTTTGACATGTGTCATTCTTCTTACACTTAAAACAATGTCATTAATATATAGGTAATGATTTTTCCACTCCAATTTTATCCATTTACACTCCTTTTTTAGTGATAAAATGGAGTGTAAGTTGATAAAATTGGAGTGGAAAAATCACCACGCTAATATATTATACAAGTTAACTTTTGCTTTCCAAGTTTACCCTTATTAAATGTATTCAATTTATCCAAAAAAAATTCAAAACTTTCTTACCATCTTATTAATTTTTTTAAAACGTCAATTATTTTTTTAAAGAAAATGTTTGCTTTTTTCAAAAAAGAGGAAATGTCCCTTTTTAAAAAAACACAAAGGACTCTTTTTTTTCTATGTAAACCCTTTGTGTTATTTTAAAAAAAAATACAAATTTATAAATAAACCCAATCCTAGACATGTATTTATAAAAAAACCCAAGCACTATTTAAACATAGAAACACACCCAAAATCAACCCCAAAGTTAACTTTTTGGGTGTGTTTATAAATGAGTTTTGAGTGTGTGTAATGATGGGTTTTGGGTGTGTTTATATGTTTAAATAGTGTTTGAGTTTTTTTATAATTTCAACCCCCATTGGGTGTTTTAGTAAAACTCCCAAAAAAAAAGGGACATTTCCTCTTAAAAGCATATATTTTCTTTTTTTAAAAAAAATTTGACGTTAGAAAAAATATAATAATAAGATGGTAAGAAAATTGTGAATTTTTTTTGGATAAATTGAATACATTTAATAAGGGTAAACTTGGAAAATAAAAGTTAGCTTGTATAATATATTAATGACATTGTTTTAAGTGTAAGAAAAATGACACATGTCAAACAAAAAAAGAAAAAAATTTAAATGAGAAAATTAGAGAGAGGGTTGCTAGCATTCATCATCTTACAAAACACAAAGAAGACAAAAGCCTAGTATGAAATAGTACGGAGAAGATAACCTGGTTTATTCGTACGATGGGATGATTCCTCTAGGAAGAAAAATAGAAGGTAAAAAATCCTTTTTGTGGTTTTTCTCTTTTTATTGAGAAGAAAAAAAGAAAAAAAAGAAAATCCGAAAAGTCATGTAATCATGTATTGGCACGGATCCGAAAAGGAAGTGGTCAAATTTCGAACATGAACATTGGGATGCACAGCGACAAATGTTAAGCTTATCAAGAGACCCTCCTTTTCCGCTTCTGTATTAAAAACAAAATAATAAATTATATAGATTTAGATGCCATTTATAAAACTCAGGGAGATACATATCGATCCCAGTATCCCAACCACTTCTTTCTCTCTTACAAAACCAGAGAGAGCACGAAGCTGACTGTTCGTAGCTTCTCAAGTTTTCAATTCCCATAGTCTTTGTTTGCTGGGGCTTTTGCTTTCTCTGAAAATGGAGGGCGTTGATCATTTAGCGCACGAGCGGAGCAAGGCGCAGTTCGATGTGGATCAGATGAAGGTCGTCTGGGTCGGTTCTCGCGACGCCTTGCAAATCTCCGATCGAATTGCTCGCCTCGTAGCTAGCGATCCGGTAATTAGTTCTCATTTGATCTGTTTGGTTTCCGAGAAAATGTTTGAAAGCCTCAGAATTTTGGTTTCACATTTTAGTAGTTAATTTTTAGTTTGCGAGCTGAATTTTTGTTTTACTGAATTAACCGTTCAAAATTATTTACTTACCAGTACTTTTTCGAATGAGTGATTGCTTTGCAGATGATCAGTTGTTGAAAAGTTGTTTCATTACGATTGTTTGAAAATTTCGTTCTTTAAAAACTTAGGCACGGAAAGCAATTGGATTTTTTGTTCTTTTATCCATATTCTTACTTTTCGCTTGTGTGTTTTTTTTATTTTTAAATTTTTAAATTTTAAATTTGACTGTAATTATATTTTCTGTGTTACTGTTTAGGTATTAAGAAAGGATAATAGAACTATGATGACTAGAAAGGAGTTGTTCAAAAACACATTGAGAAAAGCAGCTCATGGATGGAAACGGATCAATGAGCTTCGACTTTCTGGTGTGTCTCCATCTGGGAGATCTTGTTTCGTAGATTTATTGTTATTTTTGTTGTTATTATTATCATTACTGTTACTGTTTTTATATTTTTCTATACCATTTTTCATTTGCTTTAATAATGCAAATTATGCTACCATTGTTACAGAAGAAGAAGCATCCTGGTTTAGGCATTATGTTGATCAACCAGCATATACGGATCTTCACTGGGTAAGCTCCAATTCTCCCTTTTTGTGCCATTCTAATTTGTCTATATTTCAATATCCTGTTTGATATTATTTTTTTTAACTACGATTTTCCCACTTCCTTTTATGATAAGTATTCTGCATGTTTTTGTAGGCTTCGAATATTTGAAATGTTTGTATTTTTTTAGTTAATATGTTAATTTTCTCTTCAGGGAATGTTTGTGCCTTTTATTAAAGGATCTGGTACTGAGGAGCAGCAAAAGAAGTGGTTGCCGTTGGCATATAAGATGCAAATTATTGGTTGCTATGCACAGACTGAACTTGGTCATGGCTCCAATGTTCAAGGGCTTGAGACCACTGCAACTTTTGATCCGAAGACTGATGAGTTTGTTCTTAATAGTCCTACACTCACTTCAAGCAAAGTGAGTAATTTTAATAATGTTGCTTTTTTGTTTTCTTCTGATTTTTTATCTTTTGAGTGAAATTTTAGTATCAATGATAACAAGCTTGTGATGGGAATTGTGCTTAGTGTCATTTTGATCTAGATATTTTCAACCATAATGTGGTGGTTATATTTTTTGTTGATTGAAATATCTAGTTTAGGCATTTATTTTTCTCCTTATTGGTTGTGAATAGTGGTGGCCTGGTGGTTTGGGAAAAGCTGCTACACATGCTGTTGCTTTTGCCCGTCTTATTACTGATGGAAAAGACCATGGAGTAAATGGTAACGACCAAGTGTACATTGTTTGGAACTTCTATCGTGAAGTGAATGGTCTATTGATTTAATTTATAGAACCAATTCTCTTGTTTTAGGTTTCATTGTCCAACTTCGGAGCTTGGATGATCACTTACCTCTTCCAGGCATAACAGTTGGTGATATCGGCATGAAATTTGGAAATGGAGCATACAACTCCATGGACAATGGTGTCCTGAGATTTGATAATGTCCGCATACCAAGAGATCAAATGTTGATGAGGTATCCACTTTGTATGCATTGTACTTGATGATAGATAGGATCGTTGTGCTCGAGTGCTCATATTTCTTATTCAAAGAGGTAGAAAGGATGGCTATTCTCATTTTCTTCTCAAATGTGCCAGGGTCGCACAAGTTACAAGAGAAGGAAAATATGTCCAATCCAATGTTCCACGACAGCTACTTTATGGAACAATGGTTTATGTGCGGCAAACAATTGTATCTGATGCTTCTACTGCTCTATCACGGGCAGTATGTATTGCTACTAGGTATAGTGCTGTTCGTCGACAATTTGGTTCAGAAAATGGTGGTGTTGAGACACAGGTATCTGATGGAACATTGCCTCATTAAGTTTGTTATCCTCTGCATGATTTTGTTCTGAAGATGTGTTGTATTTTGGTTCGTGTTTTGTTCCAGGTGATTGATTACAAGACTCAACAAAGTAGGCTCTTCCCTTTGCTGGCTTCCGCCTATGCTTTCAGATTTGTTGGTGAGTGGTTGAAATGGCTATATACGGATGTAACACAAAAGTTGCAAGCAAATGATTTCGCCACATTGCCTGAAGCTCATGCATGCACTGCGGGTCTGAAGTCACTGACTACTTCTGCAACTGCTGTAGGATATTATTGCTGCTCTTTATTCTTCTATGTTTTACCTTTCTCTTTGAGGCCCATGAAGCTTTTGGGTGACAGCAAACATATACTTCCCGTCCCATTGACAGAAACTCTCTCTCTCTCTCTCTCTCTCTCTCTCTCATATAATTTCTTTTTTTGACAGGATGCCATTGAAGAATGTCGGAAATTATGTGGTGGGCATGGTTATTTAACTAACAGTGGGCTTCCTGAGTTATTTGCTGTTTATGTCCCTGCATGTACATATGAAGGAGACAATGTTGTTCTACTTCTACAGGTCAATGGATTACGAAGCCTTGTTTTACTTGCTTTTGACTGGACCCTTTACCTTGCCTTCTGGGTTATTCCATGCCTGTACTACTATACTTTAAGAGCTGCTTTTGACTTTACTCAATAATTTGTCTCTGACTTTTGCCATGCCTGTTCTACTGTGGCCTAAAAGCGTAGGAAAATGTGCTCGCAAATTGTATATATTTGTTTGTTTTACATCTTGAATTTGTGGGCAGTAGGTTTTAATGAACCATAGCTCCTATTTTGTATGTTCATGGTAGGAGCCTAGTACTGCCTTCAGTATTTATATTTTGTGTGCTGAATTATTTCTCAAATGTTTTTTTAGGTTGCAAGGTTTCTCATGAAGACTGTTTCTCAGCTGCCATCTGGTAAAAAGCCTGTGGGAACCACATCTTATATGGGCCGTGCGGAACGTTTGATCCAATGTCGTTGTAATGTTCAGAAAGGTTGAGTATAAGTATTCTTAATCTACATGCTTTTGTTACCTCTTTCACATCATGAAGCACAAGGATAAATTTTATACTATGTGAAGGGACAATTTGTGCTTGATTAATATGCATTTACACTTACGTGGGTTGGTCCTTTCATGCCTTAGTTGTTTAGTCTGTATTTTCAATGTCATGCAGTTGAAGATTGGTTGAAACCCAGTGTGATACTTGAGGCATTTGAAGCAAGGGCGATTAGGATGTCGATTGCCTGTGCTCAAGACCTTAGCAAGTTTTCAAATCAAGAAGAAGGTCTGTAGTTTTTTTCTTTTCTGAATTTTCTGTTTTTGTCTTTCTTTTAATGAGTAACAGAAGAACTTCTCGCCTATAATCTTAAGGGAATACTTGAGACATTGTAGAATCATTTTTTTAATCTTTTTGGCACCTCAGTTAGATTTTTTAGTTAATTTAGTTCATGTAACATTAACTGTTCAGTTATATGAAGCTGCTTGGTTATTTTTATTCATGCATCATGCTGTGCGATTCTGATGATTTTGATGCATTTCCAATTCTTCAGGCTTTGCGGAACTCTCGTCTAATTTAGCTGAGGCAGCAGTTGCTCATTGCCAATTGATTGTCGTCTCCAAGTAGGTTTCTTCCTCTTTATAATGTCATTTGAATAAAGTTTTGGAATCTATGCTTTGGGTTTGACCTCCTCTCTGAGTTACCTTTGTTGAAGATTATTTCTGTACCTCCAATTACTAATTTAGATAGCTGTTATTAAGTTTTCCACTTAATCATGATATGAAGCTTTTCTTTCATGATAGGTTCATTGAGAAACTCCAACAAGACATTCCAGGGAAGGGAGTGAAAGAACAGCTTCAGAACCTCTGCAACATATATGCTTTGTATATTATTCATAAACATTTGGGTGATTTCCTCTCCACTGGCAGCATCACGGCCGAGCAAGCTTCGCTCGCCAATGAGCAACTTAGATCTCTATATTCCAAGGTTTGCCCCATCAAACTTTTCTTGAAGGTCTACTTGTTCATTCATTAAAGTAGCTGTCGTCTGATAACTGTATCTTGACTTATTGCAGCTCCGTCCCAATGCCATTGCCCTTGTTGATGCATTTAATTATACTGATCACTATCTTGGCTCAGTTCTTGGCCGCTATGATGGTGATGTTTACCCGAATCTTTATGCTGAGGCATGGAAGGATCCTCTTAATGAATCAGTTGTGCCCGATGGCTATTGGGAATATATCCAGCCTTTGCTGAAGAACCAACTCCGAAATGCTAGACTATGATTTTTACCGTGGTGTCGAGGATTCAATCCATGCTAATAAAGCTAGCAGTTACTCGCTGTTAACATTGTATTGTCATATTTATGCAACTACAATGACTAGTTCCAGGATATGGGAAACAAAAGGTTTTATATTGTTCTTGATAAATGTCGCCAGCAGTATTGATAAAAAACATTTTAGTAAGTTTTGGTTTATACTTGAATTTGACGGCAGTTCTCATATTCCACCTCTTATACCACACCCGGGTAGTGCTGCTATTTGAACCACATTTGCTTCCACTATTATGCTAACCACTAAAGTAGGCATGGAAATACCGAGCGAATTACATTGTGTTGTGATCGCTACAGCTTATACCTATTAACAGAGTTCATGTGAGCTGCATCTTCCCACAATCCTAGCCCCTACGAATTGTGACTTCTCAGCCAACCCCCTATGATGTTACCCGTTCATTCTGAAATTTCCATGCCAAACATGGTTTTATCCAGTAGCCCGAAACCCTAAACCTCTTGCTCTTTTACACTCTTAACAGGCACATATTCAATAAAATGGTGGTTTCAATGGGAATTGGAGGTCAGGAAAGCAATGGCAGTGCTGACAACACAAACAACCTTAAAACATCCGAGTGACACTTTTATTACTATATATGTGACTTCAACAAAAGCTCCACAGTTCTACATCAAAACAAAGAGAACGAAAATTTATGATATAAAACAATTTACTTTGTTCCACCGTTGCGACTGACAGGTCCAGACCTGTAGCCACCCTTACAAGGCTTGCCCCAAGGTGTTACAGAAGGCCTCCCCTTGCTCTTACCCTCACCCACCACCATGTGGATGATCAATAGGGTTCATTGCACTCCCGAAACCTTGGGCCGGCAGCCCAACCACTGGCTTTGCCCAGCCTTGTAGAGCTTCTTGTGCTGATTTCCTGAATTTGGCCCACTTGCCGATTGTGGCCCGGCACTTAGAATCTATCCACTTCTCAACATGGGAAGGCAGCTTCACCAAACATCCTGCTGATGAGGGTTCTTTCAAAATGGTTGGATGAGTTCTTGAGGCTCGAACCAATTTGCCACCTTGACCCAGCCTCATCTCGATGTTGTATATCTTGGCCCCAATGTGCATAGCACCAAGAGGCATGCAACGTCCCAATTGTGAATTGATGTCAAAGTTAAACTGATTTGTGCTACTGCAACACGACACATCGGTGGAGAGAGTGCGACGGGCAGTGGTGCCGCTGGTTGGGGCGGAGGACCCTATTGAAGAGGGTTGAGGAAGCCGCTTGAGCTCTCCACCAAGTCATTGGATCCACTTCTAGATTCCTTCTCTTTTCTTCTCATGCAAGCTACAACTTAACCTAAGTGTTGTTGAGCCAAATAAGGGAACACTCACATGTTGAGCTATTTCATGAGCCCATTGCCTATTAAAAGATATCTCTGATTGAGGCTTTTCCAATGGGTCAGGTCAAACTATGGGCTAGTTTTGGGCTTACGAATTTGGGTTGAGCTTCAAGTTGGTTCTCCTTCTTTTTTTGGTATGTGAAAATATTAGGCCTTGGCTTAATGCAATCATGGCAAGTACGTTATATGGGCTGGCTTAAACTCCAAACTAAGGCCCCATTGAATTTGTCGGCCTACAAATTTCCTTTTTTGGAACATACACGATTCACGACCAAAGGAGATACCGGCCGAGGTAAAAAAAATAAGATCAAAGAGAAGGGAAAGGAACAAGCTGGATAGGTAAGTAGCCAGTGTGAGAGTAAATACTCTCTACTAGAGCTAAGGCCCCGTTAGTCATGAACATTTTCCTGACTCCTCCGGATTACCGAAGAAAACTTCCATGCATCGAAGATACATCTTCTCTATAAGGGTATGAAGATAGAGGTACTTATCATGAATTTGAAATAGAGAAATTGGGTTTGATATGCGACGAAAGAAAATTGTACAATTATGTGTTGATCACTCTCCTAAGAAAGGGAATAGTGTCTCAAGATAGGGAAGTTTTTTATCGAAGTTACCATCTCGTACTGTGCCAAGTAATGTGCCCTTCCACTGCCCTGTCTCTTAGAACACTTCCACCCCTATGGACAAGGGCAAGGCAAGTGCAAGGTGAATAGTGATAGCCCTTGCAATTTTGTTTCCACCCTTATGGGCTAGGGCAATGGTAATTACTATTCACATGAGATATGAGGAGATGAATTTGTATATAGTTTTTGGTGTGAGAAGTAAAGAATATGGCTAGGTATTTATATAAAATAAAAAATAAAATAAAAAGAAATCTGAAATTTTGGGGTTTTTTTTCATTTTTTTTTTGTTGATGACGTCAGATTGTGTCATTTTGCCCAGTGTAGCAGCTCAAGTTGAACTTGCCCGTGGGCTTGCCACTTGCGCTGGAGCTGCCTTTGGTTGCTTGGGTCCCTTCTTGACAAGGCTCCTCCTCACCGGTGGAAGTGCTCTTAATTATATTGCGAATGGTCTAGCTCTAAAAACCATGGTTCAACCTATATAGCTAATAATGTATGAAATGAGATATGAGGAGATGAATTTGTATAGAGTTTTTGGTGTGGTAAGTAAAAATATGGCTAGGTTTTTTTTTTTTTAATAGAAATTTTTAAATCTGAAATTTTTGGTTTTTTTTTCTCAATTTTTTTTTTGGTTGCTGACGTCATAGTGACGTCAGCATTGTGTCATTTTGCCCAGGTCAGGCTGAACTTTCTCGTGGGCTTGCTCAGGTTGCTGGGCCCACTGTTTACCCTGGCTATAACTCTTGGACTGGAGCTGCCTTGGTTGCTTGGGTCCCTTCTTGCCAAGGCTCCTCCTCAACGGTGGAAGTGCTCTTAATTATAATGCGAATGGTCCAGGCCTAAAAATCATGGTTCAACCTATATAGCTAATAATGTATGAAATGAGATATGAGGATATGAATTTATATAGAGTTTTTGGTGTGGTAAGTAAAAATATGGCTAGGTTTTTTATTTATTTATTATTTTTTAACATTTTTAAATCTGAAATTTTTGGTTTTTTTTTTTCAAAATTTTTTTGTTGCTGACGTCATAGTGACGTTAGCATTGTGTCATTTTGCCCAAGTCGAGCTGAACTTGCTCGTGGGCTTGCTCAGGTTGCTGGGCCCACTGTTTACCCTGGCTATAACTCTTGCACTGGAGCTGCCTTTGGTTGCTTGGGCCCCCTCTTGCCAGAGCTCCTCCTCAGCGGTGGAAGTGCTCTTAATTTTAATGCGAATGGTCTAGCCCTAACAACCCTGACCAACCTATGCAGTTAATAATGTCTGAAATAAGATATGAGGAGATGAATTTGTATAGAGTTTTTGGTGTGGGAAGTAAAGAATATGGCTAGGTATTTATAAATAAATAAATAAAATGTGAAAGTTTTGGTATTCTTTTCAAAAAAATTTTTTTCAATTTTTTGTTGTTGCTGACGTCTTTATGACGTTAGTATTGTGTCATTTTGCCCATGCAGCAGCTCAGGCTGAACTTGCCCATGGGCTTGCCTTGATTACTGGGGCCCACTGTTTGACCGGGCTGGAACTCTTGCGTTGGAGCTGCCTTTGATGGCTTGGGCCCCCTCTTGCGAGCGCTCCTCCTCAGCGGTGAAAGTGCTTTAATTATAATGCGAATGGTCCAGCCCTAAAAACCCGGTTCCAACCTATATAGCTAATAATGTCAGAAATGACACTGCAGCTAATTTCATGACCCATCTAGAGTCTGGACCATTTCAACAACTCCTTCTACGCTAACTTGAAAAGGTCCCACAATGCCACAAATCCTGCAACCGTAGCACTCTAGCCACACACTCCATTCTCATAGACCAACCTGCCATAAAATCACCATTATTGTTTCTGTTTTCCAAATGTAATCCCAAAAGCTAGCTCATATGCTAATTTTGAAACTTACATCAGTTGCCTGAGGATTCACATCATGGACATTCAAAACTTGGCAATTAATCAGAACTTAATTACATCAGTTGCCTGAGGTTTTTTTTGTTTTGTTTTTTGTTTTTTTGCATTAGTTCAAATTCCACAGCCCGTGGAGGAGATGTAGAGAAATGCTCTTTTGGTCACACAATATTTTTTTTATTTTTTGGTTGAAGTTTCAATTCATTGCAATCCCCCAAAAGGGCAGAGAACAGTACAAACAAAGCCGGATAAAAACACTGGCCAGAAAACCGACAGGAACAAACATGAATAAATCTAGCTAAAACTAGTACAGTATAACATAAAAATCATGTTCCCGAGCCAAAAACTAAAACTTCAAAAGCCAACAAAAAGGGCCGACAATCTTAACATGTTCTATTTATTGTTAAATTATCAATCAAAATTATTGAGTAGACAGAATTACATATGAATCACAAATATATATATAGATATATATATATACATGCCCTAGAAAGTATATATGCATGTAGGGTTTCTTATTTAGATAAGAAAAATGATAAGAATCGAACTCCAATTGGATACATTGTTGTACAACTTCGGCTTAAAATCTCTAGTTATTGCGACTTTGGGAAGAATGGCACATATTGGTACACCTACCAGGAGGAGATTTCACCTTATTTGATTCAACTTTCGAGTAATTTTTGGACCCCAAACACACAAATGAATGAAAAAGACGGTTTTCATGTGCTGCCTTTGAATAAGGTCGTCCACTAAAAGGAGGAGTTGCAGGATATCGATTCCAATTGTCGGAGGTCGTCCTCGTTCTTTGAAGTTTCTAAAGTCAAAAATGTGGTGTCATTTTCAGTAGTGTTGAATTTGTTTTTGGAGAGCAAAATTATTGTAGGCACAAATAATTTACAACAATGACAGTCCTGTAATCAAATCAATGCTTGCATACTAAATTATTGTAGGCACGTAGAAATGACAATGAAGGACAGGTTTCAATGTATCGGGGTAAGAGAAGATAAAAATGAGAAAATGAAAGAAACTTGCCTATCAAAATAATTAGAAACTTGTGCTTTTGTGCACATAGGCTTTTGATTTTATGAACTACGATATTTAGGAAAAGATGTTTTATTAAGAAGAGATGTACTAGGGTCACCTAATGACCATTGGAACTGTTTTTCATAAGTACTTTTTTTTATAGACGCTTTTATTAGAAGCACGTGAAATTTTTATTAAAAAACCAAAGTGTTTGTTGAAGACTTCAAAAAGAGGTTTTATGTCCCAAAAACACTTGGAAATGTATTTGCCAAATACATGCACTGGCGGAACTAAAAATTGATGTTATAGGGTGTCCTTTTGCAAAATATAAAAATAAAAGGAATGAGAGCATAAACACTGCAAGTTCTCAATAGAGCTTCTTGTGCATCATTTTCAGACCAATCCCCTAAAGTAAAAAAATCAAGAAATAAGAGTTTAAATTGGGTGCTGTTAAACGAACCTTAAAATTAACTGAATACATCCTCCTACCAAACTATTTATTGAATTACTAATTCACCATAATATAAAATAATATATTGAATTGTGAAAAATAATAATAATAATAATAATAAGTACACCTTACTCACTATATTCAACCCTAATTAAATCAATCCCTCAGATCAATTAGCAATTCACATGGCAAGAACAAAATAAAGTTAAATTCATCTCAAGGACAACATATGGACGTTAATATTAACCTTAGGCTCCTGGCTTTGGTACTCCTTATTGAATGAGGAAATACATCAACTAAATCGGCATTTGTTAGCTTGACAACATCTTTAGGACAACTACAGTGTAATGCATCAACCACCAATGGACGAATCATAAATGTTGTTTCTGCCGGGTAAGCCCAGCAATTCATTGGCATATACCAAGGTAAAAATTAGGAAATAATGTCGCATGTAAGGATATCATTTATCATTCCCCAAAGACAACAAAATAAAATGCCCCATAAAGAAAATCAATTATTCTACGAAAACCACTGATACATATTAATGGCCTAAAGAATTGACGACTTTTAGAACCATGTTCTCCAAATCACATTAATGCCGGAAAGTTTGCAAAACTTATCTATATAATGAAGCATAAACCTTCTGATCAGCAGCCAATTCTTGAATGGGTTTGATGTTGTGTGATAGAGTGTTTAGGGTGTATTAGGGGTATTTTTGGTAGTTAAAAAGGGATCTTATCAACTTGTTCCGACCTAGGATAATAAGCTCATGAGCTTAGTCTTATTTCACTGTCGAGAAACAAAAGAAGACTTTCATCTCCAAGTTTAAATATTAGGGTGTACTCAGTCTTTCAATTAATATTCAATTCAATTCATACACACGACATTAAATTATTTACAGAGGGAAAGAAAGAAAAGGAGAGTGAAACTGGGAAGAAGAAAAAAAACACAGAAAAAAGAGAAAAAAGAAAAAGAGAGAGAAAATGAAGGGAATAAAGAGTTGAGAAGGGGCTTGGGACCCCTCCCGTCCCTACGTGGCTCCATCACTGCATACATGTTCTCTATATTAAGGATTTGTCGAGTCTTCACATCAAACGTAAATTTGTCGAGTCTTCACATCAAACGTCATATAACATGTTGCACCTGAATCATTTATCCACATACTATTGCGGGTAGGTGCATAATATTCAAGGCATAACCTGTGGTCAATGAGACACGTACAATTTTACCTCAATTTCTTTTTTGATGCTTTGGACGGATTCAACAATTCTGGCTATCCAACCAATTCCTAACATCACGACTATGTTTTGTACAACCACAGGGGTTACACCATTCACTGACCTGCAAGAAAAATATGAAGTGCTCAATCTCTTCGAGTGTGCTATAGTAAGCAGAGACATACTTTCCATTACGCTTCATGGTGAAACCTTATTGCTCAATTCATAAATTTGAGATTCATTAGATCCATCGTATAAGGTTTTTTTAACGGCAGCCGAAACTTACATTTGACCTTAAAATTCTTGGGACGCCATTTGTTGTAAGCGAGATCAATAGAGGCTGGTTGAGGTGAATCAACGGTCAAGTATCCATATCTTTCTACTTTCTTTCTCCTGGAAATTTGTGTCTCCATGACTGGAGACCAAAGAGTATAATATATTGGTCTCATTCAATATATTCCAATTATGGATTGTAACGATCTGTGATGTAGAGTTGACAACGGTTATGACGAAGAGGACGATATATACGTTCTTCCATTGCCAAAAAAAAAAAAAAAAAAATTTCCGTAGGGTAAATGATTTGGGGAAGGGTTCAGATAGAGGCTATAGTTTTGGGATTCAATTTGGGTTTCACTATAGATGAAGGAAAAATTAGGGTTTCTATATGGATGAAGGAAATCTAGGGTTTCTATATGGATGAAGGAAAAACTAGGGTTTAGAGCGGATCTAAGATTGACGGCTCTAATATCATGCTAAATTGCAATTCAGAGAAATTTTCTGAATAATTTATTCATTTTTTTTTCTAAAGGTACGCAAAGAGGTGCACCCTTGCCCAAAAAAGTTGTGTAGGTGCTGCAAGTTTGCCCTGCTGCTAGTTTGGTAATGGTGCACTCAAGTGTGACAAAAAGCCTCACCCAAGCTTTCTTTTCTAAAGAAATAAGGAGGAAACCTGCGAGCAATTCGTGAGCTTTAAACAAGAAGTGGCCATGCATAATTTTCGTGGGCTCTAACAAGGCTTTTTATTTTTTTTTTAATTTTTCTCTGTAAACAAGGGCTGATTTTTAATTCCTTATTGAAATAGTTCACTAGCAGGTGTCACATGTCAACTTCTAATTGGATCAACTTCAAAAATTCGTTCAAAACTCATTTGTGCTCTGAAAAATTCATTGAAAATTACTCCAAACTCGTAATCACATGTAATTTTATCTCATGACCTCCAAATCACATGTACAATGTACTTTTGCTTAGATTAATGGGCATTGATTTTGGTTAGATTCATGGGTAATAATATATGAACATATTATCTACCCTAACGATGGACGTCAAATAATCAGCAAATTATTAAGCATGAATGAATTAACCTTATATTCCAAAATTTCCAAGAATTTGAAAGGAAAAAAAAAATTATAATGAGAAGAAAAAGAAAAAGAAAAGTTCAAGTTTATCTAATTAACATGAGGAGATGAAGAAGGCTTTGTTGACCTTATGAACACCACAAGAGCTGTCTGTGACAAGGACATGCAGACTTGAATAAGCTTCCATAGATTATGACCTACCACAATCACAGATCAAGGACACAGTTGGCTTCTCATTCTTCTTCGTCCTTTTACATCTCTGACCATTTAAATAATAACAATAATCTAACTGTAAGTAACAACATTAATTATTTTTCAAGGTATAATTATAGTTTAATTTATTTATGATTCCCTTACCCGACGAAGATATTATTTTAATCTTCTACTCAAATGAATTTTGAAGCTGCAAAAAAAACTAAACATATTTGGGCGGCTTTAATGCGAAGCAATTGTAGTTGAGAAATGACAAAAATGAGAGTACCTTCCTTGAGTGATCATTCCATATATATGAACCCAAATGTGCCAATAGCGTATGCGCCTACCAACTAACAAACTCTTAGTCTAATGATTTTTTTCCCAGCATCATTGTTCCAATCTTATGCTTGGCTCCTTCACGCATGAGATTGAGGAGGGTGTAAGTAAGGGTGGGCATGGTTAGGTTAGGTTGGTTTTGATCCCAACAAGTAACTCAGCCTGATATATAGTGGTTTCTAATTTCTTGGAACCAAGACTAGCTTATTATTAGGTCAACTTAACCCTTTTGTGACCAGGTTGGGTGGTTCGATCGGGTTAACTCAAAATTAAGCCCACTTTTAATTTTTGTTTCAACTCATAACCCAACCCGTACAAAGAGGTTTATGATTTTTTGAACCCATGCCCTGCTCATTATTAGGTCAACTCAACCCTATAATGATTGGGTTGAGCGGTTTGGTCGAATTGACTCAAAATTGTGCCCACACCTAGGTGTAAGAATATCAATGATGCTGATGCTGCCAAGTGTCAGCAGATTAAAGAGTGAACTGTTAGAATGTTGTTAGAAAATTGTTAGTGTTGTTAACATGTGGTTAGAGTTGTTAGAGAGGTTAGTAAGCCAGGTAAGATTGTAGTTAGGCTGATAAAAGGCTTGTAATGTGCTTAGTTAGAGCTTAACAAAATGCAACAATCATTTCTCACTCTCTGAAACTCTCTCTTTGCTTCTTCCTCTATACTCTTCTTTCTTATATTCTCCAATTCTTTGCTTCATCTTAACATGATCTGCCAAAAGAAGAGTAGATCAACATAGGTCCACCAAAAGCAGGAGAATACCGAAGATCACTAAATATATATATATATATATATATAGATTTCACTTTTCCACGCCCATTTTTTCTACTTACACTCTCTTTTGCTTTTTAATACTTTTTAATCAATTTTGTTCTTTTTTGTTCTTTCTCTTTCCTACTTTACCTTTACCCTACATTAAGGTTTTGATAATTAAAATTAAGAAAAATTAAATAAATAAATAAAAATAAACAAACAAACAAACCAAAAAATAAAAACAAAAAACCCCCCAAATTGGATTCATCCAAGTTGGGATCAAGATGTGCCCCCAATTGATTTATTTACGAGAGCCTAATGGAACTTCTTCCTTCCCCCACAACGACGACACAATCAGTTCGGCAAGATAGAAACCAAACAACACCTCTTGAACTCAACTTCCATTGTAAATCTCAGAGATTATTTGTGATCAAAAGTCGAAGAAATAATATGAAAGTGAAGTAAAAAAGAAATTAATGTAGGGTAAGGGTAGAATAGGAAAGGGAAAGAATGAAAAAGAACATAATTGATTAAAAAGTATTAAAAAGTAAAAGGGTGTGTAAGTGGAGAAAAGGAAAGTGGGAAAATCATCTCCCTATATATATATATATATATATATATATATTGCAAGGAATTTGTAACTCAAGTGTTATATATATATATATATATATATATATATATATCACCTTCTATTGAGGGATCCCTCAAATAATTTTATTTGAGGGACGCCCTTTAGGGTACCCTACAATTTTTTTCTCAATGATCTAAACCATCTATTTTTTAGGTCTTCATTCATAGATCATCCTTACAAAAAATTAGACAAATCTAAAACCGTTTCGACATCCAATTGTGTTTTACAAAATCAATGAACATGGTGCTTCAATAAAGTACTAAAATTTCAATAACTCAATTTAGTGGTCAAATGATATTGGATTCAAGTGATTTTTTGTAGAGATGATCTTTGAATGAGTATCTACAAAATAGATGGTTTGGATTAGTGAAATACAATCCGGAGTGGGGTCTACAAGGGGTGTCCTTCAAATAAGCTTATTTGAGGGATCCCTCAATAAAAACTCTATATATATGTATATATATATATAATCATCTCCCTAATACTACTTTACTTGTATAAAATAAACAATTATATATTTGTTTAAAATAAAAGAGGCAAAAAGGGGATCTTTGTCTAAAGAAATGCATTGAGAAAGGGTAAATGCAGAGTTGGTGTGTGTATGTGACATGCACATTGGACCCCTATGGAAGAAAATAAATTTTATACACAAAAAGGGGCATTGATCCCAAAAGCTGAGGACACACACTTACCAAATAGAAGGTGGGCAGAAGATAGAAAATAACATCAATACACATGGCCTGAAAAGTGACTACACATCAATATATGGAGAAACAAATCAAAGAAATTTGTGGTTACACCCACAACAGAAGACATGAGTAAGAATTTAGAAAACCATACGGGTTCAAGACACATGGCCTGAAAAGTGACTACACATACTAAGCAATTGCAAAGCAATTTGAGCTACCTATTAATTATCGTTATTGTAAACTCCGCAAGCTTCGTCCTTGTGAATTAAATCTCTTCCTATTTTAATTTCCTTTCTTTTCCTTTTCTTTTGGCTTGGGTTTGGTGATGATTTTGTTTGTATGCATGACACATGAGTCGTTTAAAGAAGAGTAGAAAAAGTCCTTTTGTGCTTGAACAGGTTTGTTGTTTTTTTCTTTCTATTTTCTGATCTACGGAAATTTTCAAGGAGCCTCATGGTACGAGTGGTACCATAATTTACAGGTTAATGGGACAAAAACATCCCCTTCACTCTTGGAAGCAACTTTTATCGAAAGGTCCTTACGATGAAACTCTTGAACAAAAATATAGTAGATTGTGTGAGAAAAAAATGTGGTAGGTTGTATCTTGTCAAATATGTTAGTGGTATTTCTCTTGATATCTCTCATATCTTAGAATTTAAAAAATAATGATCGTGATAACATATATAGATATATATGACTAAAAATAATTATTATATTAGTGTGCGTACAATCACGTGTATGTATGGTGCCGTTTCAATAGTCTAATAATACAACATTGCCCGGGTATGTTTTATTTGAGGATTGTAACAAGTAGTTTTTACGGGTATGTTTCTAGGGGGACGGGGGGTACTCTATCAGTGGTTAGGTTCCTACTCCTGCTTGTAGTTGAGCGGGTAAGGCTACTCAATTAGACCGACGACCGAGCCCATATGTGTAGAGAAGCTCGCCTAATCCCCGACGACATTGCCCGGTTTTTGTACTAGTTACGCTTCCCTTTAATAAAATCCTATCACTATTCTCTCAAAAAAAAAAAAATTACAACATATCAAATTTTTCACAACAAGAGAACATTACCCTGTAAATATAAGTACAATTAAATATATGTATGTGGAGACAAGACAATGTAGTAGTTCCATGAGTATATATGGTTTGGGAGTAAATTGTAGTAAAGTCATCTAGTTATTACTCGATTTTAGTCCTTGGATTTGTTTTCTTTGAATTTGTGGTACTCAAAACAGACATGAAATTAAATGAAACACACGACAAAGACTGAAAGTAAGAAACTTAAAAAAGATTCAAGAAACAAAGGATTCGAAAAACAATTTACTGCAATTTACTCATATAGTTTGAGATCTTAGTTGCTACTCTCTCGATAGGGCAATGTCTTTTCCTCTATTTTCTCTCTGCCCAAACAAGTGTATGGGTAACGGTCATATTATGTGTTATGTTGTCTATGATATCAATTTAACTTAGCCCCACGTGATACTAATATGGTCACCATCTAATGCATACTAATATGGTCACCATCTAATGCACATCCCACGTGATAATGTCCAAGTTAATTACTTATTGTTGAAGTACCAACTTAGTTACATGAATTTCTTTTTTAGTAAGCAATAGTCTAAACTACAAGAGAAAGAGGATTTCTCACACACGTATTACCAAAGCGCTATATATGATTATTCACTAGTAAAAAAAGTGGCAACAATCACCATTATTTGGTGACATTTGTGGCCGTGATAAAATGCATTAGCCACCTTTTTTGACTTTTTTAGTGACTAAAAAGGTTTTTAGTTACCTTTTTTGCTTTTCTTAGTGACTAAAGCCTTTAGTAACCTCCACAACAGTCACCAAATGTCACCAAATGATGGTAACTGTTGTCACTTTTTTTTTTTTTTGGTAGTGATTCGAACTTGAGATCACTTGTCTGCAAGTCAAAGTCCTTTGCCACTTGGTTATAACCCGTTGATAATTAATTGCATAAATTTTAGATCACGGTCATGAGATTTTGAGGTCCTAATCTAGACTTTAAAACTAGTGCAAAGAATGATTAATATAAAAAGAAATATATCACAGAGAATTAATATTGAGGTAAGGAAATGAAATGTGACTTAGTTTCAAGTTTTCATCATCAATAGAGGGAGAACGGTGCAAAAATGAAGGGTGAGCATTTAAGATGATTGCAATTGCAAGAAAGCTGCAGATGGCATAGACCACAAGGCACCAACAAACAATCTCAAACCCGCTTCCCATGTGAAATTCGTGGTGGCTTGATAAAATAAACATTTGGGAGTGTGTAGCAATTATAAGCATATATTTTGAATGGCCCACCAAAGCCTCAAATTATATTTCAAATGGTATGCGCCTTGAATAGTCCAAACTTCAAAAACCCAATTAAAAATATTGAGCACATGAAAATGCCCTTAGCAATCCCAATTAAGTTGTTGTTTAATAAGACATGAAGGAGAGGCCAAGATACAAAGGAACTGCAAAGATGATGCCAAACCATACATCACTCAAACATCAACATGGGGCAGCAAAAGATAACCAATATTATACATTTTATAAAATATTTGGATACTTCTCCGTAACGAGTCATCTTTTTAACAAATTACAGTTTCACGCTTTATAAAATTTATTTAATCATATTTGAATTTGAGTGAAAAAATAACTGATCTTAACCACTTGAACTGCAAACCCTTTTCATATATACTTTAGTCGAGTTATATAAATACTGTGAGTTGCAAATAAAAATGAATGGCTCCTTACTTTGTACCCCTTTTTATGCTTTGGTCCATTGCTTTAATTATATATGATATGTACCTTTTTGTTGTATGTGTAAGAACTAAGAGCCATTAGAGAAGCAGTGAAGCACACCCCATACCCTCTATTTTAAGCTCTGCCTACCACACCATTCTTCCAATTCTACTTCTTCTTCTTCAGTGCTCTCCTACCTACACCCCAAAAAACCCACTCCACCATGGAAGAAGAACAATTCAACTCTATAGATTCTGAGGCTCAAACCACATCTTCTTCCTACTCAAATTCAACCACATCTTCTTCTGCAGAATCTGAAGCCCAAAAAGTCAGCAAGAGATCAAATCAACAAGTACTTGATCATGATCAAAAGGGTACGAACGAGGATGATGATGACGATGACGATGAGGATCAAATCAGTCAAAAGAAAGCAAAGATCAATGATAGTAATGGGAGGCAGCATCATGATCCAGTGTACAGAGGAGTGAGAATGCGTCAATGGGGGAAATGGGTGTCAGAAATCCGAGAGCCAAGAAAGAAGTCAAGAATTTGGCTTGGAACTTTTCCCACCCCTGAAATGGCTGCTCGAGCCCACGATGTGGCTGCCCTAACAATCAAAGGCCGCTCTGCTGTCCTCAACTTTCCTGAGCTGGCTCAGGAGCTTCCCCGCCCGGCTTCTGCGTCGGCAAAGGACATCCAGGCTGCTGCTGCCAAAGCAGCTGCTCTTAACTACCCAATAAGCTGTAGCAGCAGTAGCAGCAGCAGCCGTGAAGCCGACGCGGAAACTGAAGCAGAGCTGAGCCAGCACAGGCAGGCTGTCCATGATACACAAGACTCATCAACTTCACCATCAACCAATAACGACGACACGTTTTTCGACCTTCCTGATCTGCTGTTAGATTTTGGGCACCACAGGGATCATGGGTTTTGCTTCTCTGTGCCATGGCTTGAAGAGCCTAATAATTTCCTGTGGATGGAAAATTGAAAGCCAATGGGACAACAAGACAAGAGCATTGAATGAAGAATTGAAGAGAGTTGAAAAAAGCAGCTTGGCAGACAGCTTTAGTTTAAAGTTGATATTTGTTGCTTGCTTTTTGGGTGCTGGTCCAAATTGAGAGGACCACCAGAGTTTGCTCAAATTGGGAAGCTTCAATTCTTGAATCTCTACAGGTTTGGTTTTGGTATATGTTGCCAAAACTTCAGCTTGATTATTTATTTTACTACTGTAATGTACCCTTTCATGTAAATGTATATGAGGTAAATAAAAAAAGTTTCCATATCTAGGAGAGTATGGGCTTTTTCCTAAAAATAATCCATGTCCTTTTTCTTGTTTAATTTATTCATGCATTTGACTCTGAATTTTCCCATTCTGGTAAATTTGGATTCTCTCCATCATTATAAAAATTTCAAGGAAATATATAGTATAGAATATATCAAAGCAGCCTCTCCCACCTACCAATTTATAATTTTGGAATATTATATATACAACCTAAAGCTGATGGATGTTTCATATAGAAAAACATCTAAGGCTAGAATATTTGTTTTTATTTTGAATAACTAATACTATGTTGATGAATTTTTATTTTTATTTTTTATGAAGAGTAAGAAACTGTCATTCCAAACAACAAGAGTACAAATAGCAAACAACAGTATGCAAAAATACCATTCATATTACTGGTCAAATTGATGGTGCTTTCTTCTTAAAGCACAATTGAAGACCAAACTTATAAATTCACGTAGTTAATATGTGAGTTCATCATTGCCAAAGCAGATAGACCACATGTGACATGTTGCACAATCAGCATAATTGGATTATCTCCATCATTATTAAATTTCAAGGAAATATATAGCATAGCATATAATGGTCGAAGGGAGAAAAAAAATCAGTCTTTCATTGATTTTCGATAAAGAAATCTCCAATTGTACATTCGTATTTCGTTTGAGTAAGATTTATCAGGTAAACTAATTAGGGATTTTGTACTTATAGGGATTCGAACTTAGGATGTCAAAGTTCGCTCTAGTCAAACAATTCACCGACCACTAAATCAATTCCGGAATTAACTCTGTAAGACTGCGTGTGAGATTTTACTTCACATTTGTTTGTATTTTGTATTTTGTATTATTTTTTTATTTTTTTATTTTTTTATTTTTGGAGAGGAAGTAGTAAATTTTCATTAAAATTGTGAAAGGTTACAAACTTGAGGGAACAAACGTTGCCTCATTAAAACCTTGCTCAAGCAAACAAACAGGACAAAACCTAAGACGAAGAAAAGAAAAAAAAGCTGCATGCTCCATAAAGACTAGACTACAAACAAAAACTCATGACAACTCTAGAATATCAGCATTAGCTTAAAGAAACATATTTAGCCATAAAAAACAATCTTCAAGCCAAACGTCTATGAAAACACTACCTAAAGCAAACTTAACAAGTCTATCAGCGACAGTGTTGCACAACATTTTGTAAATGTTTTTTAGTAATTCGTGCTTCATTCTCGTCAATTATGTGTGCACCATAACAAATAAATGACATATCATTTCATAATGTAAAATAATTCTATAAATATGTACTCTTTCTTCTGTAAAAGAGAATGAGTGGTTGACATAAAATTTAAAAAGTAAACGTGCCATAGCAGAGCAGTTTTAATAATATCGAATTGAAAATGACTGATGTCATGGTTATGGCAGCATCCTATGTTGCAATTTAACTTCTTCTTCTTTTTTCTTTTCTTTTTTCCCTTTTTTTTTTTTTTTTTTTTTTTTGCGTTTGTTTGTTGGGATATGTTGCAATTAATTACTTGCAAATTGGGTCAGGTGAAGACAAAATATGTTGTGTTATAAATTCAACAATTTCTAAATGTTTATAAATAAAAAATCCAAATTTGAAATATGCTATCATTTAAGATAATATTATCAATTAAATTACAAAATGTGCCATTAACTTTCATTAACTTCTTCTTGTGTAATTGTATATTGATTCTTTTCCTAATAAACAGTCTATGATGCCCTTTTTTTTTGTCGTGATTTTGTATTGATTCCATAAAAAGTAATGAAACAATTTCTGTACGGAATTTTTTTTTTTTTTTTTTGGTTGTAAATGGCATGTATATTATTTTTACAATGTGCCTACAATGATGCTCACTTCTAATGGCATATATCTACCTATTAGTTTTTTTAAATTGATAATAGGTAAATTATGGCATGTACCTACACCTTTACCTGTATTTTAAAAATAAAAAAAATAGGTACGTTATCTTTTTATTGATAATGTCAATTTACCCTTATTGATAATAATTTATCTATTATCTTTTATTGATAATAGGTAAATTATTTTCAAAATGTCTTAAAAGTTAGGTATATTATTTAAATAATAAATAAATTATTTTTCATAAAAGAAACAATAAAAAGTTACTAGTTATTTTTTATAGAACAAGTAATAGATACATTATTTTTTCAATATAATTAGTATGTGTAGTATTATTCATAAACAAGTATAAAGTAGATTATTAATCATGTATAATTCATAAAAAAAAATAACATAAACATTTTTATTAAACAAACCGATTACCTAAATATGAATTTATTGTTAAATTTTAAAAAAAAAGTTTCCAAATTAATTCATACATCCATTACAATCAATTGGAGATCTTTCCAAATTGAACCTCTATCATTATATACAATGCAATTAAAAAACTGTTTTAATTGATTCCTATATTAATATACAAAATATAATAATGGCTTAGTTGGGGATATTTTTGGAATCTTAAAGGTACAATAAATCATATTTTATGCTTAATTAAGTAACTTGCTGAATTGGATTCTAGTCTTTTACTTATAAAAATTAGGTTTTACTTATAGATTAATAAGGTGATGGGTTTCAGATAAAAAAACATTTATTTGAAGGGGAAAAGCCAAATTTACTATTCTTATAATTTGTATGACATAATTACTCAAAGTTTAAGGTTTTCATGCAACTAATGGAGTGTAAGTTGGATCAGCTCAAGTTTTTTGTGTGCTTCTAAGTGATCTTAAGTTCAAGTTCATATGGTACTTGTGTGCGCACCACAAATAGAAGACAAAATTAGATTTGTTTTTTCTATCGAAAATTAGAAACCACGTGTTTACTTATATTGAAAACATCCCATAATTTGTTTGGACCTGGGGTGCAGTATTATACTAAGGTGCCTGCTTTTCTTGTGACTTGTTTGGCTGAGGATGCTATTGGGGTGTCCAGGACCTTGTTGTTTGTGCTTAATCTGTTTGTTCTGGGCTCTTAGCCCCCTTTGTTATCCAAAAAAAAAAAAAAAATTCCCATAATTTTCCGTTAGTTTCGAATCTTTCGAATCTTTCGAATATTTTTTTTTCTTTCTGATTTTCTGTACTTGATATTATAATAGAGAGAGAAACAGGCCCACCTAAATGAAAAAGCCATCAAAAGAAAATAAATTAGTTGGTCCACATAAAGTTTCAAAAGAGAAGAATCCAAATTAATGGAAGAAAAATTTACCAACAAAACAAAACGAAGGAGGAAGAAGAAACCCTCTTTTCCTTGTCTGTGTTTTGATGAGTTGGAAACAATTGCATGGAATGCTTTTTATCTTAATGATTGAGATACTTGTATGCTTTTCATGCACATCTCCCTCTTTCTTATTCACTTTCTTCTTCTCAATAAGAGAGAGATTCCTTGATAAATAGTGTAAAACCAATAACACGCAAAAGGTCAATTCCCAGTTGATAAGGTTCATACATTGTGTGTAGTCCAATTAGTATTCAAGTCCCGCTATCAGCAGTTCTCATTAGTGCGCGATCTGTAATTTCCTATATAAATTTATACTGATGATAATCGACAATGGGTGTCACACGTAAGTCCTTCCATCGAAGTTATGAGTATGCCCTGACACTGGTGGTGAGAGTAGCCAATCTTCCCCTAAATCTATTTTTAAAAAAAATTAAAAATTAAAAATCACTAGGGTCTGATCTAACTTTTACTTTGTTGTGGTTGTATAGTGCATTCACGCAATAATAACGAATATTGATCATTGTGTTCCTTATCCCACACAGTGTTGAAACGAACAGTGCCTTTTTGTCCTCGTGTCTTCCAACACTACATTAACTTAATAATTTGTATTGAAATGGAACCTTCATATCCAACAGAGGAAAAAAAAATTTAGGGTTGACGTGCATGTCACGCTGTTTTAAATTTGACATCTCTCCAACATTGAGAAATTTGACATCTCTCCAATATTGAGAAGAGAAATATTAATTGATGAAGTAGGTATAATAGTACGATGGTAGTATACTAATTGACAACAACGACTTTTCTAGATTTAAGAAAAGTTATTTTCAATATGGTTCTCTTCACATCGTTTCAGCTTTTAGATTGGCTTATATTTTTACCCGTGTTTGTCATATTGTTGATGAGGATGACTTCTTTACCATCAGTGTCCTTAGTTCTTTTTTCCTATCGATATCGGAACATTAAAACATATTAAATGGAACGTTCATAGAAATATATGTTTATGAGGTTACATCTTATATAAGCACTTGTGGAGAAGCATCTCATTGCTATTTCCTCACTTTTATTGGTACCAAAATTTTCCAATACTTTTGTGACTTTTGATTGGTTTGTATCTGATAATTGAAGCGTCCCATCACACATGCATCATGCATGTAGAATATTAGCTACTAAATCACCACTCTTTTACTACTTTGTGTTTGTGACAGAGACATAGTTGTAAAGTGAGCTTACTTAGGAAGGTACAATTAGCATAATTTGCATAAAAAGCCTATGGTGTTTTTGTCCACCTGTTTTTTTATAAAGGAATAATTATTTGAAATTGACAATTATATAACTTTAATTTGATGATTTTACCTATGCAATTAGGCTTCACTTTTGACTTCCACAAAATAAGAACAAAAGTAGGGAAAATACAATTTAGAAAATAAATATATATAAAATTCTTCCAAAATCTACATAGACAATTAGGCAATTAGGCTGAAGTATAGATATCGTACCCTCTTTAAGGAGATTCAAGTCCGCTACAGTTTGTGCATGCCATGAATCAAGGTATGGATATCATTCCCTCTTTAAGAAGATTCAAGTCTACTACAGTGTGATACATGCCATGAATCGATGCAACATTATTAAGAGCATCCATAATCATGCTCCATATTTCTTAATTAAAATTTAGCTTAAAACATAAAAAAAGCTATTTTCGGAGTTCTCTAAAAAATTTCAACTCCAACCATACTCCTAATTTAGAGAATCATAAATGCTTTACTTCTTTTTTAATTTAATTCCTGATTTACAATAAAAAGTTCATAATCAAATAATGAATATTGCCAAATAATAAACTATGAAACCAAATTTTTTTTTTTTAACTGTGATTATAATTTTTCTTTTTAAAGGTCCACTACCATTATAAGAAAAAAAAAAGGTACATTGCAACATAAAAATACAAGACACGCATGAGATACAATCGAAAATGACAATACAAAACAAGATATGGAATCCAGAAAATTACAAAACAACAAATACCTACAGGGAAAAGAATTGGTTTTCTACTTTCAAAGAATTGGCTGTCAAAACAAGAAATCATGTGAAAAACAAATTATAAAAAAAGTGTTCGTATTTTGCAAAATACCTATAGGGAAAATATTTTTTTTATTAAAAAAAAAAAAAGTGTTTGTCTGCTACAAAGGATCCCGAGCCTTTACATTTACATGTTGTGTATTTATCTGCATTTCACAACATCTAAGTCATCCTAGTTATCTAACCGTCTAAAACATGACACATCATCTATTTAAAATTATTTTTCTTTTCTATCAGAAAAACTGTTTAAAACTAATAATTGTTTTATTGTTCAAATAAAAAATAAAATAAAAACAAAAAACCCTCTCCCTCTAAGCGAGGGGTGAGGAGAGAAAAAAAGGGGGGGGGGGGGCTGCCACAAATCATCACAGCCATTGATGATTGAAATTAATTATTTGTTTTTCCTTTACAACAATATGCAAATGGACGAGTGAGAGAGAGATGGCAGGTAGCTTGGATGGTGTTGTGATGGGTGGGTAAGGGTGGGGGAGGGGGAGGAGAGAGAGAGGGAGACAGGATTGTATGGCGGCTTGGGTGGGGGGTGTTAGGGTAGGGGTGGCGGAGACATTGGTGGTAGGGAGTTGGGTTTCTAGTTCTTTTAATTTTGGATTTTATGAATTTTAATTCAATTTTTATGTTATTGGATTTTACGAGTTTAATGATGTGTCATCTCTTAAGCAGTTAGATTATTAAAGTAATTAAGATGTTGCGAAATACAGGTAAATACGCAATATGTAAATGTAGAGGCCTGGAATCCTTGTTGCAAAATATCTACAGCGAAAAGAATTGAAAACAAAAAAACGTGCTTGTGTTTTGCTGGAAAGATGTTGATTGTTCGAGTAAAAAGGCCAAGGATCAAAGAAATTTATTGTCTCTGAACACTCCCACATAATCAAATTAAAGAGTGGAACATTTAAACGTATGTAGACCCACAGGCAAGCTTGCCAAAGTTCTGTTTGAGAAAAAAGTGGGAATGGGAGTGGATAAGAGTTGGAAAAAGTTGAATTTATTTATATTATTACTTCTTCAAGAGGCAATCCCATGTCATAGGAAGCAAAAGGCCTTGACTATCAAAATGTAACAATAATAATCACGAAAACCTAATTGCAAATTCCATGTGCGGAAAGAAAGAAAAAAAGCATAGCATCTCGCAAAAATAAAAACTATATGTATACCCATTTGGCCTTTTTCTTTTCTTCCTTTTTCTTTTTCCATTATGGCCAAAATAGAAACTTGTTGATATATATGAACATTAAGAACAGATTATGAATATTGGATTTCAAAGCTTTTACTGCTGCATTGTCAGTAAGTATGGCAATGTAGTACATTTTGTACATGTATTATAATATGGATGGACGATAGGGTTAATTTCTCTCATTTTATAAAATAGTATAAATAAATATCCACTAATATTATAACATGTGTACAAAATATACCACGTGACCGTAATACTGTAGTATTCTATAATCTCTTATTATCTTTACTATAAATTTATGTAAACTTTTACCAAAATTTTTATAAAGAATTACTGATATTGCACACGGGATGCATTACACATGTATACATGTTGCAGCATTTCCCAGCCTCGTGGGGAGAGAAGACCTTATCTCAAAATAATACATAGAGAGAGGATTGAGTGGGCCAATGTTGATTGACAAGGGTTAGATGGAATAAAGCTAAATTCAATAAAGACAAATCGATCATGACTCTAATGATGATCATCTCTATATTAAAATTATATGCATACATAATTAACATCATAATTAAAGTATATCAAGTTGATTCATGCATTAACCACTATGCGATATATATATATATATATATATATATATCACGTGGATTAGGTGGGAAATAATTTGTGAGTACTTGATCATGATCAACTAGTTATGTTCTCATGGGTTAGAAGAGATGGAAGAGTAAGGACAAGTACCAAAGTGGGGTACTTTGATCATGAAATGCTTGAATATATTCAGTCCAAAGGAAGAAAGCAATAATGCTGAGTTCATAATGGAGGAGGTAATGGGAGGGGGGGTATGTTTTATTCTTCCCCTCAAAGAAAAGGTAAAAAGAGAGAAAACAAAGGGAAATAACTCATGGGGTAAAGAAGAGGAAAAGGGGTAAGAAGACAAATAAAGTACAAAGCCAAACTTGGAAGACAAGGTAGAATCCTTGCCCAGCATGCCTGCACTGCATGTAACCCAACTTTTTCTTCTTTTTTTCTTCTTTTTTTCTTCTTTTTTTCTTTCTTTTTTGGGTATGGAAATTAAACTCAAGAGAAACTTTAAATGGTAGCAAAACATGATGCCATAATTTGGTACATGTTAGCTCGATGCTGTCTTGTCGTATTCCCACGAGAACAATTTTTACTCACCACCATTAACGTGATGGTAATCATCACCACCGGTAATTGGCGGTGAGAAAAATGTTCATGAAAGTGTGCACAGAGTCCAGTAAAGTTTGTCGCCAATCTAAGCATGTAACACTTGTCCAGCTTTCCTAAATGCTAAAAATACACGTTTTTCACGCATGCATGAACTTTTTTGCAAGACTTACTAAAGGCCATTGTCTCGTTGGCCATGGTGGACCTTCTGATGCTATTGTGGTCTTGACATTTGCTTCAATATTATTAGCCGAAGAGTTTAGCTCAGATGCTGATCTTCTCGAGTTAGTCACTCGAAACCCTACGGACTTCGATTTTTAAAAAAATTTCTTATACCGAACTTGAGAAAAATGGGACTGGTTTCATGATCATTCATCAACATTTTCAACACGTGAAGGGGAATAGGACCAATACAAATCAAGGGGAATTGTACTTTAATAATGATTTAGTTTGTCAAAAGAGGTTTCTCTTTTGCTTCCATATGCATGCACTCTTTGTTCGTACTGCTTCTGAGTCAGCTGAACACTTATTTTCGACATGAACATCGCATGGAGTCTGGCTGGCTCCTTCTTTTTATTTTATATTTTATTATTATTATTTAAATTTATTTAATACAAGTGATATTGAGAAAGGGAGGAATCAAACTTAAGACCTAGAATGCAAAAATAAATATTCTTAACTACTTGAGCTACAAGCTCGTTGCGTCCAGCTGCTCGTTTAAGATGTCCTTAACTTGACAAAAGCCAAGCCAAGTACTTGAACTGTATGGGTAGATCCAATTCTCAGACGCAAGTCCAAGGATATATTGTATTACTTGGAGGCTGAATAAGATTGGACAAAGAGTACACGTTTCACCTCATCCTTCGATGTTTTACTCACATCATGAACGATAAATCCATATATATTATGCAACACAACATTTCTCATATATATATATATAATTGCATAATTGCTAATTATGGTTTGTTTATATCAATAATTGGTCAACAAAATTAAAATCATAAGACACACAATCACACAAAGAAGCATACACATAATCTAGCGTGGATCACCCAAGTTGGTCTGCATCCTCATTGGTAGTTTTGGAATTTCTCTATAATTTTAGAGATATTTAGTCATATACCCATTCTTAGCACTAAAACTATAAATAAATCCTAAACCATTTAATTTCTATAAACAAACCCAAAAACTGATAGCTAGTCCTATTGAATTTAATTTTGATTATTAAATTACTTTAATGCCCTATTGAGTGTTTTAAGCATTTTTATGAGGTTTGGGGTTGAGTTTGTTTTAAGAAATCAATTGCAGTTTTGTAATTTAAAAGAAGTTAAAAATCTTTTTGTTATGCTATAAATGGGCTTTGGGTGTGTTTCTAAAGTCCATTTCATTTAGCATTTTTTTTTTATCATTTTGGTATTATAGTGAATCTCCCATAATTTTACATCCACGTTGGTAGAGTTGGATTCTCTATAATGAATACAAATTATACAACTTACATAATAGAAGCTTGAGAGCCTTTTGATAGAGACAGTTATTGAAAGAAGTTGAGGTTGCTAGGTGGGATAAATACTCTTAACACATATTTGTTGAGGTTAGAGCAGGTGTGGCCGTTGAGCGTAATATGTGGATAGCATACTATGAGACCAAGAAGGAAGTTTAAGTTATACCACAAAACTAATTCGTTATGAGAGGAGTAGCACAATTCCTTAGAGCACTTCCACCCATTTGTCATGGGAAATGACAAGGGGAGGTAAAGGTTGTTACTATTCACACGAATATTGTCAGCCCTAGCAAAAGGCAAAGTGTGTTTAAAGGGAAATTACTATTCATTTTTAAAATAAATAATTTTTTTTTTATATACATAAACGATTAATTTTTATAGGGTTTAGGGTTTGGTGTGGGAAGTAAAGAATATGACTACGTATTTATTAAAAAAAATAAAAATAAAAATAAATCTGAATTTTTATTTTTATTTTTATTTTTTTCTCACTTATATATATATATATATTATTTTAATTGGCTACTGACGTCATTATGACGTCAGCATTACGTCACTTGCCCAAGTAGCAGCATGGCCTGGATTTGCCTAGGTTGGTGGGCCCTATGCCTTGCCCTAGTTGCATTTGGCCGCTGGAACCACGAAACGGGCCTCAGGCCTCTTCATGCTTGGGCTGGCCCTATGCGCCGGAGGTGCTCTTATAAGTCCATGTTAGATCCCTTAACTTTTAATGTGGACCAAATACTCTCAACAATTATAGTATGAAGGAGAAAATCCATTATATAGATAAAATATTTGGGCATTTTCTACATGTGGGCTTTCACATGTGCCATGGATTGGCTTAACCAATGGGGTTTTTTTGGGACTTCAATTTAGGTCCATTTTCATCAAGATGTAATGAATGTAGTCCACATGCTCTCACTTTTCAATTGCAATCCACTGTTGCCAAGAAAGCAATTAATATGTACATAATTTTTAAAGAATTTACATTATATGTCACTATCATAAATGGAATTATATGAAAACACATTCCTAAAATTCAGCATTTCCATATATATATATATATATATATATATATATATATATATATTGATCCTCCTACAATGATCCAAACCATCTATTTTTAGGTCTTCATTCATAGATCATCCTTACAAAAATTAGACAAATCGAAACCGTTTCGACATCCAATTGTGTCCTACAAATTCAATGAACATTCAAGAAAATTTCAATAAATCAATTGAATGGTCAAATGATATCGGATTCAAATGATTTTTTGTAGAGATGATTTTTGAATGAGTATCTATAAAATAGACGGTTTGGATTAGTGAAATACAATCCGAGTGGCCTACAAAGGGTGTCCTCAAATAAGCTTATTTGAGGATCCTCAATTCTCTGTATATATATATATATATATATAACACAATTGAGTGGTCAAACGGTATTGCATTCAAGTGATTTTTTGTAAAGGTGATCTTTGCATGATTATCTAAAACATAGACGGTTTGGATTAGTGAAATACAATGCGGGTTGGCCTACAAAGGTGTCCTCAAATAAGCTAAGTTGAGAAATTCTCAATTGAAACTCTATATGTGTGTGTGTGTGTGTGTGTGTGTGTGTCTACATGCATGCGCATGCACATGTGTATATATAAGTTTCCTTATATATAATGCATTTCTTTGTATATATATACATATATATATATATATATACCTGCCTTACAGGTAATAGTTTTTTTTTTCTTGAATTTTCTGAAGCAATTTTTTCTAGAGTTTCCTATGTACACAGACACACACCTGCCTTCCAAGTAATAGTTTTTTTCTTGGGTTTTTCAAAGCAATTTTTATGGAGTTTTATCTTAATATACTAAAGTGTGAGTATACCTGTTGTGGAGGTGGAAGTTTCTTTTTTCAGTTTTCTGTAGCCTTTTAGATATGTACTTTTTTCTGTTAATTATGAGTTTAAAGATCCATACCAAAGGTATTATATGAGTTCAATTACCGAGACTAGAGGTAATTTATGGATATAACTATGTGCACAAGAGCTGGCTTTTGGGTTTAATTACCTACACTAGAGGTAACTTGTGGATTTAATTACCTAGACTAGAGGTAATTTATGGGTTTAATTACATGCACAAGATGTGTATGCATAGATTCCTTACCTGTTGTTAATGTATGAAAACTTTGATTACAAAGTTTGAGGTCGCTTTTCGTCCCAAAAAAAAAAAAAAAAAGGTTTGAGGTTGCAGTTATACCTTACAAATCAATAATTTTCATGTTTTACGAATTCATAATTTACATTATTAATGTTTTTGGGGCATAATTGGAATAACAAAATAATTAATTTTATGTGGCGTGAAAGTCAAAGGACTTAGATCAACAACTTCTACGTAGAGTGCACCCAAAATCTCATAGCTTATAGTTGGGTAGAGAGAGAGAACATAATATCACGTAGGTGCTCAGCTCAATCTGCTGAGTTGATCACTACCCGTTTGGCCAAAAAGCTTCACAGTCAGAGCTTATAGTTAGAGTTGATCACGTCATATCACGTAGGTGCTCAGCCCAACAAACATATGGAGTTTCCATTTGGACCAGTGTAAGTAAAGCCTTAAACCTCCAACCTGGGAAACTCTTTGGGCCATATGTTAGTTGAGGATCTAGGCCCATGTCTATTCTTGGCTGATTTTCTTGTCTTTTGGGATTCGGCCAACTTGGTAGCCGGGCAAGGCAACACAAAATGCTGCCACTTGGAGTCTTATGAGAGCTGACAAATAAATAAAGATGGTTTATGTGAGTTTCGCAAAATGTTTGGAGGTATTTTAGTGCAAGCGATTGGGGATGCGGATTTACACATAAATATATACGGATACTTGTTGGTTTCGAACTTCTATCTACATAACTGGAGTGTGTGCAGGGCTATAAAATGTATCCATGCATGGTAACTTAATACTAGTACAAGTTTCTCCTTAAGCAATCATTTAGCTTGAATAAAATAAAATAAAAAATAAAATGTAAACATGACAAGTAGAGGTGTGCAAAATCTAATCAAATCTTCTTTAAAATTGTTTGCCACTTCTCATGTTTTTATATGTTCTTAAGCTAAGTTATAATTAAATTGTAGATACCTCATCATATCCATCCAAATCTAACTTTCCTCTCACTTCTTTCTCCAACGTCCACCTATCCTATTACTTCATTTTTAATTGTTGGAGAATGTAGAGTTGCACTTCAAAAACTTTACAAAATAAGATACATATATAATAAGGGGTTATATTATTAATAGCATTGATGCCTTTTGTATAAAATCTCACATCTATCAAACTATGTAGATGATTAAGTTGAGAACAATATTAATGTTTGTAGTAATGGTTCACGAGTCTGTCTCTCTGCAATCTTAACACGCATAACATTACTTTTTATGTTATTGTTCTTCATTATTAGATATGTTGTAAGAATTTTATATGTAAACCTTACACATGAATTTATATTCATTTCATAAACGAAGTAGGAAGCAGCAAAGCGCAATTACTCATTCAAATAAGGTAACGTGTTCAAATTTCAACTCTCGCAATATCACTTGTATAAAAAAATAAATAAATAAATAAATAAATAAATGTATGCATACACATTTTCCCTTTGCAATATTCATGTTGCACAGAAACAATCTAATGTTGCTTGTTGTTCCAAATTTTTTACTACTACTGTCCACAGAAACACGTGATGATTGAGTATAATCTTGTCTAGCTGGAAAACTTGTTTGTTCATCACTGGAGAAATCTTAAATCAATTGTTTAGAGAAAAAACAAAAACAAAAAAACACTAAAATATTTTTAAAGATCCAACGATTGGCATCTAACGTCGACGTCTCCAGAGCCTTCCCGCCCCTTCTGATCCAGATATTTTATTTCTTTTAAAATAAAAAGAAAACAAAAAAAGAAACCTAGCCATGAATTGGACCCCACAACGATGTCCACGTCACCCAAAGACTCCCAATTTAACGCCACGTACTCTCCTCCCTCCCTTACCCCATAAAAACGCGCCACAGCTTTCCTTCTCTCATTTGAAACTTTGAAAACCTCTCTGTCCACTCTCTTTCCCTGCAAAAACCCTAGCGACCCTGAAAGCCTCACACTCTCTTTCGCTCTCTTTGCACTCGACCCCACCGCTCTTACCATGCTCCCGCACTCCTACGTCGTCGATACCCATTCCAAATCCCAAGAGCTCGCCTGCACCATCCTCGCCTCCTCCGCCCCGCACCAGATCTCCTCCACCTGCGCCTCCATCGAGTCCTTCCTGCACTCCCTCTCACCCGACCAAACCCGCCACTTCTTCTCCCTCACCTTCCCCACCCTCATCTGCAAGCTCTTCGGCTTCGACGACGCCGCTTCGTCATCACCACCGCCATCATCACAGCACCAACAGGCCTCACCCTCCTCTCCGTCTTCCTCATCCAACGGCTGGATCGACACCGTCCTCGCATCCAACGACGTAGACCTAGCCAACAGGCTCTTCGCCCTCCTCGCACCCAGCAGCCTCCTGTTCAATTATATCTCCGCCGTCGACCGCCTCTCCCTCGTCAAATACGTGTTCCCCATCGAACGATTGCCGGAATGGGTCCGATTCATGCTTTCCTCTGAAAATTACAGCCCGGTATTATCTGATTTAGACCCAATTTTTAAAAATAAGGTTAAGGAAGACCCAATTAAGTCTAACTTGTGTCAAGTTCAGCTCAATGTGTTTGAATATTACATGTTTTGGTTCGCTTATTACCCTGTTTGTCGCGGCAATAGTGAAAATTGTGACAGTGGTTCGATAAAAAGGAACAAAAGGTTTAAATTTGAGAATTGGGTTTCGTCAATTTCGGGTTTTTCAGGCACTAGGCGTGGGGTAGAGGTTAAAATTGAGTGTAATCTATATGTTAGGCTTTTATATGCGTATCTTCGTGCATTTGTGGGCGTAACTGATTTGAATCAACACCTTCCATACCGAAGTTCGCTATTGCATTACGCTTCAGGATATGATAGCTCGGTTGTAGCTCAGGCAGAGTTTTTTGTAAATGCTTTGGTAAACTTTTGGTTGGTTGATAACGATTTTTCACCATTACCTGTTAATCAGTGCAAGTCATTTGGGGTCTCGTTTCCGTTCCGTTCAGCTTTGGGTGAGACCCCACCAACCCCTGGGTTAGGAGAGGTGGTGAAGTTGCTTGTTAAGTATTTGAATCTGGGTTTGGTCGTACTCAGAGATGGGAATGAGAATGTGGAACCCTGTGGGAGTCCGAGGTGGAGAGTGTCAGGTTCATATGACACCTTGAAGTCAAGGGATGTAATGGCGGTTTCACCCTGTATCGGGTCTTGGCACTTGTTGATACAGAGGCCGCTGTACAGGTTTATATTGAGGACATTCTTGTTTTGCCCAGTGGGGGCATCGACCAAGAACATCTCAGAGGTGTTTTCAGTTTGGATTACTTATATGGAACCTTGGGCTATCAATTTGGATGACTTTTCAGAGCTTGATGCTGTTGTTGATGGATCGCCTAGGAATGGGAGAAAGGAGGGCTCGCAGCATGCAGCCTGTAGTTATACAGCTTCTTGGCAGGGTTATGTGCTGGCCAACTACTTGTACTACAGTTCCTTGGTTATGCATTTTATTGGGTTCGCACACAAGTTTCTTCACACCAATCCTGAAATGATAGTCCAGATGGTTTTGAAGGTCAGATTCTAAACCATTTCTCATCTTTCGCTAATCTAGTTTCCTCGTGTCTCCTGAGATTAATTGTTGTGCTTAATCTTCGACATGCAATTTTGAACTGGATATGACTTCAGTCGTGAAAAATAGCTAACTAATCATAAATCAACATAAACTCTGTTTTATGTGGAGAAATGTCTGATCTAATGCTTCGTAACCTTCCGTTGATACCATGCCTTGTCTGTTGAGTTCTAAGTCTTTTTAACTGTGAATGCTCACACACTTTATAGCTGAATGTCTATGAATGAAGATTATATGGAGGTCCATGAATTTTATGATTGAGCAAATAATCATTTAAAAAAAATACTCATGGCAAACTATTATGATCACTTTCAATGGAATTTCACACTTTCAAACTTGGCTAGGTCTCTATTAAGGTTTTATTGAGCTTTAACCTGTCAAGATGCATTGCTATATATGAAGAGATTTGTGATATTGGATTACAAAATTGGAGTTTAAAGTAGTGAAGATCTTTAAGAATTAGCATTACTCTGATGGAAAGTGGAAATTTTTTGGTGATTGCAGCACCATGTTTGCCAAAAACTAGTACTAGGTATTAAAACTTAATTGAGAGTAGCGTGATGATAATTTATGCAGATCCCTCTCCAATGACCTACGCATTACTTAATCTTTATTTATTTCTGAAATTAATAGAAAGACATTTTTTTCTTTCTGATTATAATTTTTTTTTATAGGTTCTAACCATATTGACATCATCCAAAGAGCTAATGGACCTTATAAAGATGGTGGATACTGCTTTTCATTCCAAACAAGCAGGATCAGGCAAATCAATGCTTAATAGCTTATATAGATTTGTTACTCCAATTCGTGAACAATTGCTGGTAATGTCTCTATTGTCTGATGTGTTAATCTTATTTTCAAGTACATGATGTGTGCTTGATTGCCCAACTGTTTGTGTCAGTGTTAGACTGTTTTTTAATTTTGGGTGTGATTTATTGGTAACCTTAGGACTGGGAGGATGGCTTGTCCGAGAATGATGCTGATGGGTCTTTCTTGCATGAGAATTGGAACAAAGATTTACAATTGTTCAGTGATGGAGAAGATGGCGGGCAACAGCTGCTTCAGGTTTTTAATTATTATTATTGTTTTCTAACTATGTATATTTATGAAGTTATTTACATCTATCTAATGAGATCTCAACCAATGGTCACTCTTTTGCTATGGCAGTTGTTCATATTACGTGCAGAAGCCGAGTTGCAAGCCATTTCTGGTGATAATGGTGCAGAAAACCTCCAGTGCATAGACTCTTTAAAAGCGCAGGTAGGCTGCCTATTTAGCGGCCATATTGTAAAGGCACTGTCATTTTCCCCAGAAGCAAAACAGCCTACGCAACACCGTGATGAAATATTCAAGCCCAGGAGAGTTGGCAACCACACTTTGGGTGATATCAAATACAAGGGTGACTGGATGAAGCGACCCATCTCTGATGATGAGGTTGCTTGGCTAGCTAAAGTGCTTGTCATGTTTTCAGATTGGCTGAATGAGTGTCTTGGACTAAACCGGACAGAGAGCAGCCAAGCAGACCCTACATGGTCTTATGTGGAAGTATCAAGTGATGTGTTGGGCAATGTCTGTGGACCTGCTGACACGATTAAGGCAGTGTTCGGTGCTGTTGGTTCTTGGCTTCTCATGTTGGGCGTGGCAGTGGTGAGGCTAATGAGGAAACATGGTGTGAGGGTGAACCTCAGGATGTTGGCCTCAAAGAAGGTTGTAATGGTTTTGCTTTTATCTGCTGTATATAGTATATTGAAGAAAGCTTTTGTACACTTCCATAAGGTGTAGATTGGAGTTAGATCAATGTTGTTGAAAAGAAAGAAAAAAGGTATAGAAGAAACAGGAAAAGAACGAGAGTTTTTCTCGAATGAGGTTTTGTTACACCTTCTGTTGACTTGTAATTGTCACGTTTGCATCAAGAGCAGTAGAATTATACGGGTAAAGGTTTTACCTTTACTGTGATTTTGTTATATACTTGGCCTAACTCCTTTTTCATGCATGCTTCTGTAGTTGCCTAGTGATGACTCCACTCAGCACTCGAGTTCAAAGACTCATAGTTTAGATTATATTAAAATAATATTATTCTCTCTGTAATTTAGATTAAATTTTTATATAATATTATTTGTATAGAAAAAAAGTTGGTATCTTTAGCATTTTCTCTTAGCCTAGCATGGACCCCTTGTGTGGGTTCTCTAAGCTATTTGTAACCTTAATAAGAAGAACCTAGGAAAACAAAGTTTTGTGCGTATTTAGAAACCCTTTAATCTCAATCCAAAATCAAAAAACAAAAACACCCTTTAATCTATACTGGACTTTGATGATCTCCTGGCCCATTACTGCAATTTCCAAACGACTACATTTCAGAAGCTCAGCCGAAGGCCAGTACCTCAAACGGGCTAAATTAAATTGAACGATTGTACCTATGGGGAAAGGCCTGCCTCTTTCAAGTCTGTATGAGGCTGAGGTCATGAGTTTTTGACTTTGTAGTACATTTTATTTTCCCTCTTCGAATTGAGGGCTAAAGTCGAGAGTTTGTCATCGAAATAGAAAACTTTTGGTTATTTTTCTAAAATATCAAAACGGTCTCTATATTTTATATGCAATCCTCCGATTTAGTCTTCCTATTTTTAATTTAACCAATTTGGTCCATATAGTCTCCGTGATCCAATTTAGTCAATGTATTTGTCAAAGTTGGAACATGACAAGAGGTTTCAAGTTTGACTATCGCCCCTTCTCTTTATTCACTATATTTGAGTGAAAAATACACCACTAACATGGTACTACCATACCATTATATACTTTCTCCCTTTATTGATCGGACTATTTATTTTTTCCGGCAGACTACATTGGAAATATGATTTAAATGAAAACATTTAAAACCGAAGATTATATATAGTATGGAGTTCTATGGACACAGAAAACTATACGCAAAGGTTATGGTTTTGGGTTGCATCATTGCATGAAAAGTTGTGGATGGCATTTCGAACTTTATGGTTTGCCAACTTGCTTTATATACTTTTAAACGGGTCACTTTCACGTTGCCGTCCTAATCATGTACATCCAAACATATCTCTCAAACCATATATATGGCTGCATGTTTAATACATATATATATATATATTATAATATATAGCAGCCCAGACCAGGACCCCAGAATTTGGCTTAATTAGGTCACGTTAAGTATGTTAAAGTTAATATGTTGTCTCGTCACATGTGTTTATATAGACTATAAAGTTGACAAAAAAAAAATATATACTTCAGCAACGAGTACAATGCTCCTACCCACTAGAAGTCTCTAAAACCAAAAAGCCATATATTAATTAATGAAATCAACTTAATTACGTGCGTACCAATTTGTAACACGTGATGATCTCTAGGGGTGCGCAATAAACGAATTCCTTTAACCTACGGATCTAGTCTAGTGAAAAAGAATATTGACTTGCAAATTAGTGATTTTAGATTCGAATCCCATGACAGCAAAGGGAGAGAAGTTGAGGGGGTTTTTTTATTTTTATTTTTATTTTTTGTACCTGACCAATTGGGTAAGCAATTTTATACCATGCAATGATGTAAAAGAACAACAACAAAAAAATAAAAAATTTATTCGCAAAGTTACAGAAGTTTTTGGAAGCAGCAAAAAGAAAGTGGAATTTTTCAAGGGCATTGCATGTCTTGCAATTTAACGACTTGGGAATATGGAGTCAAACAAAACGACTGCGTGTTAAACAAGGAAGAAAAGAAAAATATGCGTATATGCTCGTGTGCATGCATGCATGTATTTTGATTCATGAGTAGTATCTCATTGTAGATTAGTAATAGTTATTTTGGTTACCAACATGTAGTTTTTTTGTTTGTTTTTGTTTTTGTTTTACTTCAGATATATATATATATACACATAAATTTTCCTATGCAGAAATTTGGACGTTATTATTGTATAGACGTCATGTATTTTCTACTACTCTCCTGTTTTCTTCCCTGTTTATAATGATATCTGCATGATAATAACGTCCGGATATCTCAAATGCGAAGAAAATCTGTATATATAACTATATTGTAGTTTCTTGAAGGTCCAACGACTCTTTTTATTTATTATTTATTTTTATTTTTATGAGACTCTTCTTTTCATTTTTGGTTCTATTCGGAAGAGGTCAAATCAACTGGTTGGGTTATAAAGCAACAAGTTAAGCATTTTCAGCCACTTATTAGGAAGAATTATATACGACTTCATAAAAGTTAGGTAACAATGAGCCAACAAAGTCGTATAAGTCACGAGTGAATTCCTAATTTGCTATGTTCATTCAAAGTGGGGACACAGTCTTTTTCTTTTCTTGTTATGGAAAGATTAAGGGCCTAGCTAGCTTGCTAGGTTAAATTTTTGAAACTTGATGCTTAAAGACACTGAGTTCTGGTTGCAAGTTGAAATTCTTAATTAGCAGTTCAGCTTGCAATTGATTAAGATAAAATATAAATTTAGAAAAACCTAACCTTTTCGTTTTAAACCCATTAGGATCTTGTTGTACTCATTCGTTTTTAAGTGTCAGGTACGTACGTTTCAACTTTCAGGGATAAGTTTTTTCTCGTATCATGTGTTTTGTGCCGACCAAATCCATTCCAAATGTATAATTTATAATTAATTAATAGAATATTGATCACTTAATTATAAATCTTTCTATATCATCATCTTGTAATTAAACAGCTATAAACAACAAGAGCCATCCCATGCCCGAGTAGGGTCACTACTATAGCTATAACAATTTGATGAAATACGTACTGGCTAAAGGTATCCTTGGGCAGTAGAATTTTCATGCGAAAAATTATTCTTATCGAAACTCAAAAGTTAAACAGTATTTGGACAAGTTTCGAGTGGATTTGGCTTATGAATTGTTTAGGTTCTTGTGGATTTGGCTTGAAATCATGTTTAGTTTTTAGTGATGTCTGATGTGGTGGGCTTTGTAGCGGTTTGTACAACTACTGTCTACTTAGGTTTGCCTCTATGGGGTCGTTGGTTTTGTTGCTCTTTGGTGCTTGATTTTTTTTATTGTTCGATTGAAAAAAAAGGTTATTTGGTTGAAATTTATCTAATTTAATTGTCTGTTCTTTTAAAAAGTGAAAGTGTGACTTTTCCATTTCATTTCTAAAACGAGGATCTTAGCAACCCTTAACTAAATCGATTATTTGAAATCTTATCCACGAGATTTAATAGCTATAGGATGGTTTATTTGTTAGGATTGATGATTTTTTGTTGACCCATAAAAGAAATTGATAATTTTGTTTCGTAGGTGCTAATCCCATGCCCTAGGAATCACCCCTTTTTATTTGTAAATACGAGAAGTCAATACCTAGAACTACACAACTAATAACAACAAACCGCCTTGAAAAAATCATCCAAGAAAGTCACGAAATAGTAAACTCCACCCATTGATTTAACCGATGTTGGCCCCCATACATATTTGTGAATATAATCTAGCACACATATGCTCATGTCCTCCTTGTCTTGCTACTCGTAAGCCACTCTAGATTGCTTTCCCATGATGCAATACTTGCAAAACTCAAGCTTTCAGCCACGAACACCCTTCAACAATTTCCAGTTGTGTAGCTCTTGCATGGCTCACTCACTCATGTGCCCCAGCCTCAAGTGCCAAAGTTGAGTTTCATCTTCCAAGTCCTTGCTAGTGGCTGCTCCACCTGTCACGACTGTACCACACAGTCTATATAGGCAGTTAGGTTGAATCTTTGGCTTTATAATCACAAGTGAACCCTTTGAGATTATGAGCTTCCCTATTAGCTTTAAAAGTATAACCATTCTTATCAAGAGTACTAAGGGAAATGAGATTCTTAGACAACTTTGGAATGTAGACAACTTTGGAATGTATCTCACCATCCCCAATAACCGAACAAAGCCATCATGCATCTTCACCATGATAGAATCGATGCTTTTGACTCTACAAACTGAGCCGTCCCTCATCATCACTTCGCCTTTTTCTTCTTTCTCATATGTATCAAACCACTCCTTGTTTGAACACATATGATATGAGCACCCGAAATCCAAAATCTAGTCAGAAGAGAAAGCCTTTGAAGAAATAGCAGATACGTTAGAATTAACATTGCTATTGATACACAAAAGTTCACCACCGTCATCTGTAACGACCTCAGTTGTGTTAGTTTCCTTTTTCCCTTTTTTCTTCTTATCTTTCCATGTAGGAAAATTCTTCTACCAATGATCTTTTGACCCACACTTGAAACAACCTTCTTCTGCCCTGGATTTTAACCTTTTGAACGACCTCTCTCTTCGATATTTGCAACTAGACCTTCATCTTGAGAGCTATCTCCCGAATGTTGAGTAATCACGTGATGCGTCATGATGTCCTGCACCACTTCCTCAAAATTCAAGGAACTCTTTCCCAACATAAGCGCAATTTGAAAATGCTTATAAGACGGAGGCAATGATGTTAGCAACATAAGAGCTTTATCCTCCGTGGTATAAAATACTTCCATTCTATGCAAATATGCAACACACCTATTAAATATGCTTAGATGCTCCATCAAATTTCCTCCCTCCTTCATATGAAGATTTAGGAGCTCTTCCTTGAGGAAAGGTTTGTTAGACAGCGACATCCTTGCAAACATTTGCTCGCGCTTTTCCCATGTCTACTTCACTATGTCCTGCATCACGTTGATGAGCTCCTCATCTATGATGTAGTTCTCGATGGCCTCTATGGCCAACTAGTCGAGTAAATTCCACTCATCGTCTATCATGTTTCCCAATTTCTATTCCTTGCCTTTAAGAACTACGTTGAGATTCTGATGTGTAAGGGCAAACTTCATCATTCTTTGTCAAAGAGTGAAGTTCTTTTGGCCGATGAACAACTTCAACTCCAACTTCATGTTCGTTGCTTGTGGTTGCTTCAACTACTACGAGCTACTCCCACCTTAAGTTTTCTTGCCATCCATCATCTCAAACACACTAGCACTCTTGAAATCGTAAGAGCACCTGCCGCTAACGCAGCTCGAATACCACTTGTTGTGTGGACATATCTCAAGAACTTGTTGTCAATGGACTATGTGACCAACACTCTTAACTGATGAGGATGAATCAAACACTCACACACTCAGAAAATAAACAAGCAATATAGAAACAATAATTTATAGAGGTTTGCTAATATGCCTACTGAAGGAAACCTTATGATATTTTAGATTCATTAAGCCACAAAGATGAGATTACACTTAATCTATAGGCAATGGAAGCAAAAATTAAAACTTTAAGCTTAAAACACAATCCAACACAAGTATGTTTAGACCTAAAGGGATTGAAGCACTTAGACAACTCTACAAACTACTAAAGAAAGACTAGAGAATTCTATATACATTTGTAGCACTACCTTGAGAAAAGCTCAAGGTTGATCTCCTTTAAAGGGCCTTCACCAAAAGAGAGCCACCCAAATATTTGGTCTCTAACTTTGTACACACTAAAGAAAAAGGATGGAGGAGGAGATGAAGAACCACAAGGAGGTGGAGATGCTAATACCCCCTCCTTGTGTGGCCAACCATGGTGGAGGAGAGGGGGAGCATGTTGTGGCCTCCTTAACCTCCAGAGAAAGATGATGCTGATCTTTATCTGTATACAGGCTAGGCATTTCAAGTTGAGTCATCCATGACCTATATCATTTGAAATGATCCATGTGGTCATCAAGTAGGTCAAAACCCACCATCTCTACCATGTGCCCTAAATTCTTGCTCATTGGGCTTCATCTTTTAAGTTGTCATGTACAACTCATCTTATGAGCCCAATGGGTCAAAGTCCAATGGGTCTTGAAACTCTAAAACTAATTTTAGGCCCAATACAAGTCTCGAGCATGGATTAATTAATTAATCTTTATTAACTAATTAATCTTTGTTCATCATCTCCTAATTGATTTTTCATCTCTTACCTACAATCCTTTAGGTTCTAATCGGCGAGGTAGTGGGCAATTCAGACCCTTCCTTAATCGATTGTGAATTAAAACCCTTTTTAATTCTCTCTATTATGAGGATATAGTTATGACATATCCTCATGGCTTTCACAAACCGTGAGTGACGTCTAGCAATATGTCACAGTTACCCAAGCCAATATATAATAAGGTGGAGAACCTATTTAGTTGGAATTACAATGTAATACTCTCATTCTCTAAAATAATGATCTCTCTCTCTCTCTCTCTCTCTCTCTCACACACACACACACACACACACACACATCATTAGGGAATGGAAAACACGTCAAACTCCTAATGTGAACTTCAAGCTTATATGAATCATACGAGTATTTTGGAATCACCATTCTCAATCATACCTAATGCTTCAGCTGAAGACTCCTGAATCATTTTGTTAGAGCATTCTCCTTCTTTTCTCAAGGTAGAGATCCCTTGTTGTATACTCACCTGCTTCCATGGATTGATTGTGAATCTCAATCATACAATATGGTTATGCCCCTGAGGAGGGCAACATTTTAGTAGGTCAAAGGACCATGATACTTCCACAAGACAACTGTGGTGACTCAGGTCGATGACTAGTTTACATTATTGCAACTATGAAGATCTTATTTGACATGCAGGTAGAACTTCCACACAAGATCCCCGGTTAATCGTGCTCAGTGAATTCACTCCCTAGTGAACACCTATTCATTTATCTTAATGTCTCAACAAAAATAACTTGAGACTAGTTATCCTCCTAATTGAGTAGATACAGTGTGTACCAGTTTTTGCGGATTATCAATACCCAGTTAACAATCCTATGACCACGAACTCTTCAAGGTGTGAGTTATATAGAAAGATCTCATAGACCTAACTTCTTTAGATCGCTCCTAATCTCACTGCCTATGAACTTGTCGTTTAGGTGGATAACCTAATTTTACTAATTACCTTTATAATTTACTGTAAAAGGTAATGAAATATTCTTAAAGTTTCAACACATGTTTGGTTTTAAGGCATATTTTCAACACCTACGTCCTCTTTGATGTTCACCTTGAGAAATTTCACTTCGAGAAATAGGTTACAACATTGGTTTACACAAAAACGAACCCCTTTAGAACACAATCCTCACTCTGTTTTTCTCTCTCACTCTTTGCTCAACCAAACTCCCTCCCTTGTTTCTCTCCTTATGAGAGCATGAGAGAACCTTCCTTCCAACACCTAGCTTCCAACACACCAATCATCATCCACTTTAACTTTTTGTGGGATGAGAAGTCAATACCTAAAACTACACAACTAATAACAAGAAATGAGTTCCTAGTTCCCAAAACTAATTGCAAAAGTGCCAAGAATGTCAAAAAGTATTGAGTGACAGATTTCCTTGGAATAGGGAACAAAAGGACATGAAAATACATGACAAAATTGAAGAAAAAAGCCAGCTGGACAAAACTAAAGGTCCAACTGATCGCAAAACCTGGAGCTCTCTGTAGACAGAATGATCGTTGGGAAGCAATGACTGGTTGCTTGAAGTCTAGAGCTTTTCTTAGCAGAATCAACTGATCGTCTTCTTCAACTTAGGCAACCTCTACTCTCGGCATAAATCGATCAATCGCATGTTTCTTGCTGAACATTTTTCTTCCTTCCTTACATATGTTTTCGATGAGCCAAACATCAAAAAATTTCTCTTTGAATTTGTTTTAAGGGTTAATTACATTTTTTGTTACTAAGGTTTGGCTCGAAATCAAATTTGGTCACCATGATTTTAATTTTTCGGATTTCATCATTGTATTTGTAGTAGTTAACAAATTCAATTCATTATCTCAATTATGTCAGTTTGTTCAATTAAAAAAATATTTAGTATTTAGTTAAAAACAATTAACCTAAATTTCAAATTTCAAAAAAAAAAAAAAAAAGGCTTAAAATTTTTTGGGAACCGAGCATTCTAAGGGAGATGTCAATACCAAACATCAAATTTAAATTTGATGGCTGATATGGCAATTTGATATTTACACAGTTTTACACTCCACCCGATATGTCAAATAAATAATTATTGTAATAACATCAAATTATTTATGATAAAGAAGAAAAAATAAAAATAAAAATAATAAATGAAAGTAACAACCAACTATCTTTTGAAAATAATAAAATATTCATTTGACGTCTTGCGTTTGGGATGTCAAAAATAACATCTTAACCTCCAACCTTCATCAATACCAAACATCATTTATGGTGATGCAATTTGACATTTGTCAAATAAATAATTATGCAAATCATTTAAGATAAAGAAGCTATATTCTATTCAGATTTTGACACATCTGGAGATGCTCTTAACCCTCTTCTTCTCTCAAATTTGATTTTGGGCAAAACCTCAATAACAAAAAATATAATTAATCCTTTTTTTCATGCAAGCAATATTTAATTACTCTAAAATAAATTTACATCCGCCGCTCTTTAAAGTTTTTAACATAGATGTACAATACAAAACTTGATAGGTGATGTGTTAGGCGACAAATGTCACAGTCGTACTGTGAATAACAACCCTCTTCCTCATGCACTTCTCATCCCAAAAGATGAGACCACCACCGGTTTTCAGTGTTTGAACAGACAAAGGCCTTTAAGTTTTATATATTGGGTCCCTCACCGATGCAGATTCGTGATGTGTCAAGAACATGTGGTTTCTTATCTCATCTTCACTAAAGGCCATAGGTGGCAAGCGAAATAATTGCCCACATTTTCATTGGATGCATCACCCATGTGAGTCATATGTGCGTTCATTCATTTGCCGCAATATTTCAAGACTTTCAAGGGTGATGATGGCATTAATTTTAGGGAAAATCATCACCGTACAAATTCTCACACAACTTCGCAAGTGGGATTAATTTAAAATGTGTGTCTTACTGTCAAAACTCTCTGATTATTAAATGAAAATTTGACGTTATTCAAATGGAAACACTTCTAGAAAGCGTGCATAAGTAAAAACGCTTCTTATAGAAGTCATCTCAAACGAATTCTAAGAACATAAGGTAAATATTATATCTACATATAGACTCACCTCAAACCAAAGAATTTTAAATTTGGATAAATATTGTGTAATGATGTGCATTATTCTTGAGATCCTTAACACAATGTCTCACACTCACAACAAGCGAAAAAAGGAAAAAAAAATTATTGACATACGAAAGCCCTGAAATATAGACGTACCTTTGGTCATAATCAAATTATTAATTATAGGATTACCAAAAACAAATACTAGTTATGTGCTAGTAGAGGACTACGTCTCAATGATAATGCAGGACAATCAATTATGGAAAATCTTGATAGTACGAGTAAAAACTAGATTAATCAAGCCGAAAAATTCAACAGGTAGAAAGGGATGAGACATGAGCCTTGACACCAATCAAAAAACTACATTTTCAAAGAGAACGTCATGAATGAAATCATGTGACTCCTCAAACAAAACAAATTAACCTAAACTTGTAACCAATTTGAGAAACACAAGGACTATTGATATAATAAGAAGCCAATCTCGATAAGGACACCTCTTCTTTCACTTTCACCCAAATTGTTGGCTTAATTGACTCCATTACATGCTTAACACACATATCCGATGACTTTATGTAACAAGTAAGAACTTGGAATCCAATGTTCAAATTTCAATGTCACCAACCACAAGGAAGAAAGAAAGAAAAGACTACTCTAGGTGACTCTGCTCTACCTATCAGCCATTTATTTAGATAAATTAATAACCGTTGAAAATACATGCTAATTAAGAAGATAGACATTTTCCCAATACTAATTTTAAGTAGTTCAGATTGGATGGGGGGGCTCATGGAATTTTAGTCCATTGAGCTAAGCAATCTCTCTCCCTCTCCAATTGGAAGATGGTTCCTCCAAACTCTACGGCTTAAATAAGCCCAAACTTTGTGGAAATAAAAGAAGGAAAAGATTGGTTCTTCCTGATATCAATTTCCACAAGAGCTCTCTCCTTTAATTTAGTTTATCTAGTAGAAAATGAAAAAAATATTCTGACAATTTGGTACAAATTCACACGAGAAAGTAAGCCCAAACTTTGAGGAAATATTGAAGAAGGAAAAAAAAATCTTTAGGTTAGGTGTACTTTCTTAATTTCAACTGTAGAAATTTCTAGCAGTGCTCATTTATTTAGTTTATCTAGCAAATATTATATTATATCACTTAAGAATTGATTATGGTTAACTAACACACAGGGACACAATATTTTTTTTATTTTATAAATTAATCCTTCAATGTGGTACAGAGAACCGAAGAGACTGAAGGGGGACCATTTGTGCCCACCCAATGTCTTCATCTTCAAAGAGCCTATAATATCTAAGTTCAGAGTTTTAGTTTGTTTTGACTATATATATATGATCCAAATTTGAAGTTTTACACCCAAAGTAAAAAAGATTTTGTTTTGTTTGGCTAACAAAGAGAAAAATAATTGTAAGGGCTTGCAGCTCAAGTGATTAAGAGCAATCACCATGCACTCGAGGTTTTAGGTTCGCTTCTCCCTCCTTTAATATCGCTTGTATTTTAAAAATAAAATAAAAGTAAAAAAACTTGTTCATGGTCTCAACTATATATATACATTTTTTTTCTTGAATAAATTTATGAAACAACATATAATTGGGTGTGTTTGGAAAGGACTGGTCTCTAAGGTCAGTATCTTTTCATTTCCATATTCAAGGATAAGAAAACAATATTTATGATGATATCAGATAATTGTACAGGCAAGAAATAAAGACCAACTTGAGTTTATAGGACACAAATATATATATATACATAATAAGATTTATATATTCTACTTCCCAGTCTAACACAATCTGCTCTAAGTCTTAACTGGTAGTTGGGATTTGAAGAGCTCTCTCTCTCTCTCTCTCTCTCTCTCTGAAGGGTAGCTAGATTGATGGACTGGCTGACTCTTCAATTTTCTTCTCAGAAAACAATACCAACCGAGCAGGATATAAACCCTTCTCTCTCATTGTAGCATCAACCGACAGTCAAGTCTTTCTCACTAATATCTCATCCAAGAGCAAATAAAACCCATCATCTCTCTGAGTCTCTCTATATCTTTCTTTCTTTCTTTCTTTCTCTGCTACACGACATGGCTCCAAAGAAGAATGAAGGATTGACAAAAAGAATTATGAACAAAGGCGCATGGACAGCAGTGGAAGATAGAAAACTTGCAGAATACATTGAGATTCATGGTGCAAAGAGATGGAAGACAGTGGCTTCCATAGCAGGTTAGTTTTGAGCTTACATAGTGAAAAACAAAAAACAAAAAACAAAAGGGTTAATTGAAGCCAATACACAAACCACATTAATTTCTTCTTGATTTTAACTAAACCTGGCTTCATTTGTTCAAATAATTCATTGTTGTATTGCTGCTGCAGGTTTGAATCGATGTGGGAAGAGTTGCAGATTGAGATGGTTGAATTATTTGAGACCCAACATTAAGAGAGGCAACATTTCTGATGATGAAGAGGACTTGATACTTAGGCTTCACAAGCTACTAGGAAACAGGTTAGTCATCATCCACATTTTTCGTGTCACATCAATTTGGACCCCACATTCAAATAAAATTAAACATCAATCTAAATTATTAGACCGTCTGATAAGGGAACATTTAGAATCTAACATACGACATACATGTATTGTGTAGGTGGTCTTTGATTGCCGGAAGGCTTCCTGGGCGAACAGACAACGAAATAAAGAACTATTGGAATTCTCATTTGAGCAAAAAAATCAATCATAAGGAGAAAACACTGCAGAATTCAAGAGCTCAAGAGACTGCTACACCTTCCCAGAAAGACAGCGGTACTGAGGGGGATGAAGAAGAAGGAGGAGGAAAAGAAAGTGTGATGAACAATTCGGATGTTAATTTCGATGTAAATGAGTTCTTTGACTTCTCTGCTGAAGGCTCCTATGGGCTGGAATGGGTGAACAAGTTTCTTGAGCTTGATGAAGACACCATGAATTACAGTGAAAAGGTCAGCAATATTATGTAGTTAGTATTATGTGTAGGCTCTAGTTTTTCTCTCATAATTGAGAAATGTAAGAAAGAAAGAAAAATAAAAATTGCCCAGTCTCTTGAATATATTTGTCCAGCCATTTATATTTATATTTTATAGGAGATAATTAATAAATATTTGTGAACACACGGAGCACTCAATGCCCCTGTTCTGTGGTATTGTGGCCAATGCAAACAAGCCAGAAGTACTATAATAAATATATATAGTATTATATTATTTGACAATCAAAGAGAATATCACTTACTTCAACTTAATATCTGTAGAATTGGAGCATTCAATTCAAAACTAATTGACAATATTTCATCAAGAATCATTTCGTTATGTAAAAATGTTCAAAATATGACTTGAGTTCATATTAAAAAGAGAACTAAATGAAAAAAATAAGCTACCTCATTTTGAACATTGGATCTAAATGTAAAACCTTTTTTCCTGATCATATTCTGAATCTAAACCTTAAACCCCAAATGTTGTTTAACCTTTAAATTTAAAAAAGACCAAATGTTTTCAGAGGAGATGCATATATATATATATATGGCTTTCGTTGAGGGATTCTTTAAATAAGTTTATTTGAGGGATACCCTTATAGGGCCCACTACGCATTGTATTTCACTAATCCAAATCGTCTACTTTGTAGATATTCATTTAAAGATCATCTCTACAAAAAGTACTTGAATTCGATATCATTTGACCATTGCAATGAGCGGTGGAATATTGTGAACTTCATCACTGGATCCATTTCGTTCCATTTGTTTGACCTCAACAGTGCCTCAATTAACTGTTAATAGTGTTTTTTCAGAACACGATCAATTGTCAATTAAATATTTATAGATGAGGACCTTCCTTCCAATGTCTTGATAGCCTGAGCCAACATAAATGTAAAGAGTCAACTTGTATAAATAAATAAAAACTTCAAAAGGTGTCTACTTGTATTAAAACAATACCCAACCCAACACTGTTCACGTTCTGTCCATGAAAACCCAGCAGACATCATGCTTGTTCAAGCCAAACATAGCATCTCCCGCTACTGCCGTTCATGCGACTGGATTAGATTTTAATTTTAAGAACTCTGGTCTGGTCTGGTGGATTCTTGCTTCTAAACTTGAGACGAAAAATGGCCGTTATGAAGAGGGTTAGAGGTTCACGGGGAAAATGAGACAAGATAAGGAGTGGCGGAGCCAAGAATTGTTGATGCAAGAGGCACCTTAGAGAATTAATTCAAGTTTTTTTTTGCTCTGTGATAATTTACTTTGTTATGAAGTTCTAAATTTTGGCATCCCTTAGCTTGTTACATATTAATAATTCGTTTCTATTGAACAAAAATATATAAGAATAGAAAATGGAAAAAGATTTGGTTTGACAAAAGTGAAGAATACACGTCAAAAACAAAAAGTCAGAATATAATCCAGTTTCACTCAGCTGCATCTACATTTTTTTAAATTACAATGGCATGCCAACATGGTATAATATAGTGAAAAATGGTCTTAACTTGCAAATAAGAAGTCTTAGGTTCGAACCCCCATGACATCTGAGTTATATGCATGTGTGTGAAAAACCCCCTCCCCTCTAATTTAAACTATCACTTGTACTCAAAAAATTATAATGACACTTTTTCAACGTAATTAAGATTCTGCATTTTGAACAGTCAATGTGCACTGTGATCAAATGTGTAGAAGGCGTGGACCAGTCTTAACCATACCAGAGACAGCTTCTAAAAAATTTCAAAATAGGCACACACAAAAAAACAAGAGTTGGTGCATGCTTCTAGCCAATTTGGTTAGAACTTTTCTAGAGGTACATTTCGCCATTATTGACATTGATATGTTGAACTGAGCCATCACAGAAGCAAAATGGAATTTTAGCTAATAAGTAGCCTCGGATAATTTGGAAACTTCCTTTCTTCATATTGTCCTGTATAGAGTGTAAATAGTTTGGTTTGCAATTAAGGATCAGTGCACGTTGGTTCCAAAAGGAGTTGCACGTCAGCATCAGCCAACGCCGTTACTATTGACCACACATTCTATACATACAGCTAGCGAGGAGAAAATCTTAGGTGTAATCAGTTGTATGTGATAGGTAAGTTTTTCTCTTCGACAATGGAAGATCAACCTGTAAATGCAGACAGTCCATATACAATTATACAAAATCCAACTATCTTGTATGTATGTATATGATAACCGGTTGTATGTATACAAAATGTTTGTTCCAAAATGATTTACATGTCAGCATCAACAACTATGAACTATATTCCTTAAAATGGAAAATTTGACTTGTATAATGAAATCATATAGGATTGTTTGTATAGGGGCAATGATTTTATTTTGTAATGTACCATCTACTTGAGCTTTATCTGGGTCCAATGAAATGTCACACAGAGCTATGGAGACTCCTTCGCCTTGTCATTTTTCCTGCAATGGATGAACAAGTACATTTGACAAATGGTTAACTGTCTGAGTAAAATTTTGTTAACAGTCATTTCACATATTTAACATCAAATGAAGTACTGAAAATAATTTGGAGAAGTTATGCTGTGGCTTTTGACCCAAAAAACTGAAAAGAAGTTGTGGTGGCTTTGATCTGGACCAAAAAGAAGCAACCCCATTACACAAAGTGACAATATGAAACCAGCATTGGCGTTAGCAGTCACAACAAAAACAGTAAAACATCATTTGCACTATTAGAGATGCATATTATTGAGCATACCTGCATCCCCACTTCTCATTTTGGCATCCACCCCCAGTCTTCCCAGAAAAAGTCCATCCATGTTTCAGTTCAAAGAACTTGGAACACTTTACCATGAAACCAGGCTGGAGGCACCAAATGCTGTTTGAAGTCCTTCATAAAGTCAACAGCCAAGTGCCTTAATGGACTTGCATCTTAGCCACTAGTCTCAACTCTAATCAGCTCCTTGTTCAAACTCAGCCTATTATAGAAAATCAATATCCATTAAGGACATGCTAAATACACACTAGGATTCCGGGATTTGGATCTGGTTCAACCTGCTAGACCAGATTGAATGCAGAATCATATGGAATAAATCATATCTGATTGGTCTGGGATTCCAAAGGAAATGCTTCTGCACCATTTTCACATTAATTTGCATAGTAAGGTATCTTCTCATGGGAATAGCCACTAAAATCTCTCTTAACTTGGGAATATCCTTCTCGGCCACGGCAACAGAAAATTTGCTCCAATCTAGCACATCACTCAAAGGAAGGGGGAAATTATCGGCAATAATCACTGGGACACATTCATAGTAGATGGACTCGATGATCCTTGGGCTGTTCACTTCATACCCCATTGGGCAAATACAAAATTTACTTGATTTCATATGTTGGATATAAGACATCTTTCGTGAGACTCTAAGGGGCAGAGGCCCGTAGATTTTCATGTCTTCATGTTTGTCCCGCCAGAGCTTGAGAAGTGTCGGGCGGACTCTTCCATGCATGTTTCCTGCAAAAAAGGCAAGGAGTGGGCGCTGTGATACTCTAAATCCACCAACATTTCTAAGAGGCCTCCTAGGGGTCCTAATGGTAGTTTCTGGAAGTGAAACATCCTTCCTGGCAACAAATATTCCTTCCGAGGTGTCAGCATTGCATAGAGCTTTTATAGTATTTTTGGTTAGTTCCTCATGGGCAGTTAACGTGTAAGGGCCCTGCAAAAGGTCAACAGAATGGAGGAATTTAAGTTTAAAATATTACCATGGCATCAACTTGTGTACACTAATTGGTCTTCATAATAATGGATGCTTAAATATCAGATATTAATTGAATAGATATTTACTTTAAAAAATAATTTTCAAATTGCAAACCAGGAAGCATCTTTCTCATACCTACAGATATGCACACACCTTTTCAGCTATTATGCTGACGTAGAAGCATTTCCAATCAAACTACGAAGAGAAAACATATACAATAAAAACTGCCAAGGAATTTGGAATTCTTTCTTATACTTCCTAGACAATTCAAATTTGATCACCATAGAAATCTTAGAAGTAAAAAAAACATAGAGAATAGTACAACAGACTATTACTCTTTCCAGACAGTACTCGAATATTATACTGCTATGATATAGGTGCATTGTCAAATGTAAAAGGAGGACATACATCATAATGGCTGTTACAGTATAATTATATAGCAATTTTACTATTTGTAAAATGGAAATATTTTACAACACAAAGGTGAAGCGTAGTTTGGAAAATCAGAAAAGTCAACTAGGTAACAAAACCATATAATTTGATGCCAGTAATGATTATTTCCAAGCAATGAGAAAACATTAAGCTATGTTAAAACATTACAGAATTTAGACTTGTGAAAAATTGAAGTTCAAGTGTACTGTGTAGTCTACTACTATGCTTTTGTGATGAGATTAATTCAGTGTGCAACTTACAGAATAAAAATGAATGTCTTCAATTCTTAAACAATTAATTACAGTAGCACAATCAAATTGGAAAGAAGCATGCTGTGGAAAGGAAGAACAGATTACTGTACCCAGTCATGGCAAGCAACAAGGAAATGATCTGACCCATGTGTCCGATTCCAGAAAGGATACTTCGCAGCAATCGTGTTTGTGTAGTCTCTTAGGAAAATTGAGAGTGGTTTCATATTATGTGAATTCGGTACATAAAGTGCCATCCCCAATTGGCGCATACTGTAAGGAAGATAAAATAAGTGGGCCTTTTCTGGATCCCTTGTGACAAACTGCCTGTTTTCCTCCATCAACTTCATGAACCATCCTTCAGAAGCATAAATTCCTCTGAGATGAGGTTGGTGAAAAATGGGCCTTGCTCCATCACGATATATGTAAACTTGAAGTATCAGTTCCATCAGTTCATAGCTCCTGAAATTAAGGCAAAATTATGGCTTTAAACGGTTCAGTAAAAAATGATTCTGATGGATCATTATCATAAGAACAGGAAGCCTGGTGAAATCAATGATTGAGTATATTGCCAGACATTCTAGCAACCATTGTTAGATATCTAGAAATACAAGTGAACATACACACAAAGAGGTATGATTTTGAAAAAGTAAAATAAATAACACTAACAATAAGTATTTTCCCATGTTTATATTGTACTGTCAGTTTTAACGAGTATTCTTGTGTCTGAAAGAGAGAAACAGTGTTAATAACATAGATGCTGGACAAAGTTATAAATTTTACTGTAATATATAATTTCATAACTGCTCAAAATATGCATGTTGTTCATGCATAAAAAAAACCTCATGATGAAAATATGGATTCCAATCTTGATAAAACAATGTATAAGTTTCTGAAGGAAAAGAGAAAGCATGCCATGGCTACATGTTTTAACTAATGAATTCCATTCCATAGCCATCTAAAATTCACGCGACTGAGTTGCTCTTGCTTCACCATCAATTTCACAAACAAGAGGACACAGTGTTCATCAATTATTGCAACTTTTGTATATACATCATATTTGTACAAGAAAAAGGAATTGAACCTGGCTAGAGCAATACAACCAAGATAGCTTGTGATCACAAATATTGTTATATACTGAAAGGAATGTGTTTCTAATAATAAGTCCAAATCTTTGGCAACATTAGTTAGGTAAAATCTTTGGTACCCAAATAATAAGTCCAAGTTTCTGAAAAAGAAAAAACAAATTGCTGCATGCTTTATCATCCTAGTGCTCTACTGTAACTCAACAAGAACATGTATGGCTCGTATAATAGATTCTTTAGACTCGTATAAATCTCAGATAAAGGGAAGGATGAGTAAATTTAAAAATGAACCCAACCAAGATTTAGAAAAGAAAAAATGCTTCTGAGTGGAGATACAATGGGACTTTATCAAAAGTCACATTATTTTAAAATTTCTGATACCTTATAATCAGAAGATTTAAATGTCTCAGGATCTTCAGGGCTTTTGCACCATGATATGATACATAGAGCTATTATAGAGAAGAAGAAAATGGGTAAAGGTTTCATACCGTTAGAGACAAGCCCAAATATGAATGACTAACAAAATTTTGCGACCAAGAACATGAAATGAATGAGGTTCATAGTACTGAGAAACTTAGAGATTCATGTGGTGAATAAGAAATTCAGAACAACTGAAGAACAGAACATGAGAACTAAGGGTCTTAAATATTTCTGAGAAATTTTAACAGTAAAATCCATCTTTAAATGTCTCTAAAATATTTCATTACATTCACAAAAGGATATGTAACATAAGTAACCTAATAGACAAAAATTAGGACAAGTTAAATTTGAGCCCAAAGACATCCTTGAACTCAATGTCACTGATACTAACTTAGCCAGACTGCACATGCAGATAAGATTTCCTTTAACCAGTACTATGCCCAACCACTCTTACCATTTGTATATCAAATCTTGCATGTAAACACTGCATATACCTAGTAGGTGGCCTATGAGCAAATATACTTTTTTTCACATGAAGGACTAAATGAACATCCACAATTCCTAGAAGTTTGTATTCAAAATATGTATCACACACACACTGGTGCGCATGTGAACGATTGACTAGGATGACAAAGGAAAAATGGTGATGGCATTGTGAGATTACCTTTTGAAAACAGAAACGTTTCGAAATATAGGGGCATATAGATCAGGATCATCCTCCATAACTGCTGGGGCATGCTCAACCTCTTTCTTTGCATACACAAGTGCCTCTTTTGGTGTCAAGGACCAAATGAATTTCTAAATACGTATGCCACAGTGTTAAGATCATTGGTAACATCTTTCTTTATCATAAACTCTATGAAAAAAGGAACAAGACTACCTGCATATGAGAAGGCACAGTTCTACGTGGAGGGGGAGGAGGAGGGACGACCTTTGACATGTTATCAACTTTGAATCTTTTCTTCTCCTTCTAGATTTCCCCCTAGGAGGAACTAAGGCTGCAACTGGCATAATTGGCACTGAGAGATTCAAATCAATAGGAGGATTTGGTGAAACAATGGGGGCACCAGAAATTATTTGCAATCTTTTGACCCTTGCCTCAGTAGAGGTCTTATTCAAGCTGAGGCTACTGTTCAAGGGTTTATCTGATGGAATTGCGACAGGCAGAGAGAGGAACCACATATCCAGAGGATCATTAAGTATAAACATTTGCAACATGACACAGGATGCTGTCATGATGGCCCCCGCAAAAAATATCTTTTTCCAGTCAATTTTATACCCGCCAAAGAGCCGGATAAATTCTTTCATTAGGATCACAGCAAGGCTCTCACATAAAGTTTTCATCTCATCATACTACAAGATTTCCACCTCGCCAACGTATAAAAAAGTGAATCCCCAGCAACCACGAGCTTATTAATCTACAATTCTCCTAAATGAGAGTCCAGGTCCAGAAATTTCAGCTTTCGTAACAAGGTCTGCCCAAATTTTCAAACTACCTACGTGTTTGATAATGTCCAAGCCTTATCCCTCTCTCTGAAAGGTGTAAACTCCACAAAATTTGGTAAATCAGCTTCCTAGTAAAGTATCAAAAAATGAGAGAGAGAGATTACAGAACTAGTCAAAATGACTATCATCATGTTTTTGCAGTGATCAAAGACAAAATTATGGGAAACCATAGATAGTTCTACCAGAAGTCAGAACACAACATAAATACCAAGTGATAATGAAACTAACTTTTACTTAGATTATAAAGCGGAGAGAAACCTAAAAAAATTATTCTTCGAAGTTTATGTTACAAGTTCCTAGCTCATGCTTTTGCAAAACCATAGCATGCATTGTCAGACTGAAACTACTTAGAATTTTTCATCAAATTCCAGTAAAAAACAACTTGAATTCACAACAATCAGATTACATCATGTTGAAAATCTTGCTAAGTATCAAAATCCAATAGTCTGGAGAAAACCCAATATGCTAAATTCAATTCTGCACAGTTTAAGAACAGAAAAAAAAAAAAAAAAAAAGAGCAATACTGTTCTTCATCTAATTCAAATAAAAAATACTACCTTTTTCGATCATTTTAGTTGTTTTTGGTTAGTTGTATTAAAAAGGGGTCCCTAACTGAAAAAATTTATCTTTTTTTCTTCTGGGTATTAAAGGAAATTCGAGTTCCAGAATTAGAAAAGCAATAGATTAACACAAGACCGAAAAGTAAAACAACATATAATGTTATGTATGTGGGTAGAAATCATACCTTGATCCAGTGAGCTAGAGCAGAGTCAGCTGAGCTAAAATGGGAACGAATCGAATTCGAAGAAGCTGATGGATCTAAGACACAGAAGAGAGAGAAAGGTTAGGGAGGGAAACAGAGAGAGAGAGAGCTCGCGAGACAGACGGTAACGGTTCTCGACTTTTGGTAATAAAAATAGACCTTTTGAATATTTTGACTAGTCAATCCGTCAAGTTCAACTGCTCAAACGACTACTAAATAAATAAATAAAACAATTAAATAAGAGGAGGGGCTAGTTAGCGACAGTTTAGCATTGCTAAACTTTTTGGCTTTAAGCTGTCAATTGTGTGTCAACCAAGTTAAGAATTAATTAAATAAAAGTCTTTAGACCAAAATAAATAAATAAAAATCATATTCATGCATCATATTCATTTTTAAAAAATACTTACGTGAAATGGAGATAGCATAATTTAGTTATTTATGGCTAATCATGACATACTACGCGTGATAACTTTTTCACGTATCAATATGTGATTAGCCGAATATAGAAAAATAGTATTATTCTCGTTTTATACAAGTTTTTCTGTTTTTTTGTTGGGTCAATGTCATTTGATGATATAATTGTATGAAATCCTTGAAAATGTGTGCTTAAAATAGTCACCAAAAGAATAAGTATATGAAAGGCTAGCTTTGCTAAGTTTAACTCAAAACTTGTAGGGAGCATGGCTTGGAAGGTGTCCCGAGTTGGGAGAGGAACTTGTTCTGGTGTTTGGTGATGCACAAGTGAAGTTCTATTTTCGAGATGTTTTAACGAGACTACATATTTTCATGTCGATATTATTGTTTGATTTATAAGGTTGAAGAAATTTCATTCACAATAAAAAATAATTAATTTTTTTTTTAATTTAATCGTTTGACTTCAAAAGATTACCCATCATACATTTTCTTTGATCGGTTTCTTTCTATATAAATTGTACATTCTTATTGGGAATATAATTAGAGAGGTAGTACATTCTTGTTTGAAAATATATATAGTCAACGATGTGTTCCTTCAATTTTGGTTGTCACCAAGAAATTGAAAAGGTAAATGCAACTGTCACTTGAATTTCAAAAGAGACAATATCTTCATAAATTGAGATCCTAAAAATATTGAAAATTGAAACAAACAGAATAATTTACAAAAGGGTATTATAGGAAGTAGAACAAGGAAATTTTAAAAATAAATTTTAAGAAAGGAATGTAACGTTAAGCTTTCTGGCATGAAGGTTGTGTTGTCTCAAGGTGACATATCAAGTGGAGATGCTCTTCACAATACGCCCACAACATTATTTGTCTTTTTTTCCCGACTAAATGTGAGCCTAATTAATTCATATAAAATAATTAATAAAAAGAATAATTTATTGTTGTCTTTGGATGTATCCAAGGTTGAAAAATTAAAAAAATCTCCAAAAATCCAATAAAAAAATATCCTTCAACCAATCAAGTATAATATGAATCAAATTTAGTCAATCCAAAAAGAGAGAGAGAGAGAGAGAGAGAGAGAGAGAGAGAGGCATTGCTTATTTCATGCGAAAAAAAGAAAGAAAAAAGAGAGGATATTAATGTCCTCTTAATTTATCCAATTGATAATGGTTTTATTTATTATTATTATTATTATTATTTGCTACAGGTCTAGCAAGGCAACAGGCATACACAAAAATATATTTCATTTGGAGTGGGCGGTCTTCCCTCGCAAATTGACACACTGTCGGGCTCAGCTTGCGAACATCTTAAACTGCATTCATCTTCCTTTCCTGGCCGGGGTGGCCCTCTTGGCTCGGGGCAATATGAACCATATATAATCTTTCTGCAACTGGGATCAGCCGACGTCACCCTTCAAAAACAAAACAATCAAATTTTCAAAATTACAATGACATTTTCGACATTTTTTTTTAAAATTTTTAGTAAAAGCAATTGGGGAGAGGTGTTTATACAAATGAATTGGGTGCCTCGGGGTTTCAAATCTCTACCCACATAGATAGAAGTGAAAGAGTTCAACCAACTAAGCTATACCCCGCATCCACATTCATATTTATCAAACAAGACATTGTCATGCATGCATCTGCCACATTATATAGAGACTAAAATTTGGGTCCACTCGAAATTTCATGCTTACCGTTTGAGTTATTTTCTTTGACAATCGCTTTCGTGAACATAGCTGACGAAAAAACAAAATCTTGAGTTAGTTATGCCAGTTGATATACGTAGAGATTTACAATGAGACGTTGAAAGTATATATATATATATATATACCTGAACCAAGAAGAACAAGGGTGATCAAAAAGTTGAGTTGCGGCAGCACCTTCGCCATCTTCACCTTACAACTAGTACTTTGGCAAAAACCGAAGAAAATAAGACCCTGACAGAGATAGCTTTGGACTCGTGGTTGTTGTTATGGTGGTGAGGTTGAAATGAATTTATAGAGTTGAAATATGAATTAATCACATAATTACTTGCAAGGATCAATATTTACATAACAAATCATGGTAATTCATTTTCAAAATGCTAAGATCATGTCTAACCAGATTTTTTTTTCTTATGCGCCAAATGTATAATTAGATTTCTTGTATGAAAAAAACAATGTAACAAATCAGATTGACTTATTTCCATGTACTATATGATCTTATAGCAGTATTTGCCGATATCATTAGTAGCCCATCATTCATGGCCAAAAATAAGCATGTAGAAATTTCAAGAATAATAGGCATTGCCATAATTTGCATTTTTGCCTATTTATGGTCAAAATATGTAATCTAGAAATTTCAAGAAAGTATCTTGTTGTGTATGTCAAATGGAGGAAAAAATCTAGTAAATCGTTGGAGATATTATCATGATTTTATGGGATAATTCTTATAGAAATTGTCTTTGATTTGCTTGAGACACAAGATAGCATATTTTTGGGAATGAATTGAACTTCATGCAATGCCAAATTTTTGGGAAGTTTCTTATTATATACTTATTTAGTAATTGCAAAAGGCAATAATGCCAATGTGCCATGAGAGTTTGAACCCAATAGGGGCTCTAGCAAAAGGTACCACCAGACACCCAATCACAGCAGAAGACATGTTAGTAGGGCGAATAGGTTGTCTTTGACGTAGGCGAAGGCCATTGCCTCTGATAAGCCGAGTGTCCTTGTACGACTACTTTGTCCTGCGGCATATGCTAATCTAATAACGCGATCTAGGAAGGGTGGCTTTGTTGCCTTTATTTTGATCTATTGCTGAAGCAAAATGAAAAGGACAATTGGCCGATCCCCGTGGCCAGCGGTTTCCGTAAGGGTAATGGTGGGCTTTTTTTTAGCGAGATCTATCTTTCCAAGTTTGAATTTTTGTTAATTTCTTCTAGCTTGGAAATTTGGTAGATCCATTGTTGCGATGGATGACTACTAGAAATCCCTGCCTTGATCGTTTTCGGAAAGTGCCTTCTCCTTTTTGTTTGGTTTAAGGCGTGAGAGGGGACGTGGAACTATTACTATGATTCTCATTATTCTCATTTCGTTTTCTACTAAAAAGAGGAACACGGGGAAAAAAAAAAGTTTAAAAAAAGTGCAAAGAGGCGATTCATGACTCTAGCATAAAAAAACATCACATTAATCCCTAAACTGTGGATGATTGAGACAACTCTAAGATCTTGTTTGTAGTTTTAGTTTAAAATGTTGTACTCATTGGTTTTGCTGAGAAATATTTGAGAGAAGGATAGTGCACCATTAGTTGAACCATGTCTCTTGGATCTCTTGGAAAACATTTGGGTTAAGGGGGCTATTGTTTACTTGAGGCATGGTTTTAGCCCTGGGGAGCTCATTAGTAGTCTGACTTTGAGAAGAAAATGGCGGGAAAGAACTCAGTTAAAAGCATGCCAGCAATCCCACCCACAACGAAAAGAAAAACAGTCTCTACACTGCCGCGTCAAGCTAGGCTCTGAAACCCCTTCTCCCAAAAGAGAGAAGAAAAGCGATATTAACAACAAGACGAGTAGTCTGTACTGCAAGCAATAACATAAGTGGTACCGCAAGTCGTACGTTTAACAATTATTATACTAAAAAAAGTGATAATGCAAGAAATGATTGCTTAATTACGATGAATATAGTCCTTAGAGATGAGACAAAGTCCCCCAGGACAACTTTCTTTATAGAAGATGCGACTAGCGCATTGTATTGGTCGGAGGGGACTCAAGCCCTCATCAATTGAGAGGAATAAGCCCCTCGCCTCACTCGTCAACTGTTATCATGACCTTTCGATTCTCCCTGAATTGGAGGATCACCTTTGACATGCTCCACATTATGTTGACTTGTAGAAAAATTCTTTTGTTGTACCTTCTACAAAGAAAAGTATGAGCTTCTACCATGTAGAAGGCATTATAACTAAAGTACGTGACCTCAAAAATCAACATCTATATTTTGTCGCTACCCTTTTAGTCCTTTCAATGTTTATCTTCTTGCATGAGAATGATTAGTGCTTTCGTTCACTAAGCTAATCGAGTTGCTCATGGGAAGGAGCATGTGGGCGAGAAGGACCTTTATTCATCTTCGAACGGAGCTCGAATTGAATCTGCCCCCGTGTTTACTTTTTTGATTATGTGTGACCTTCTCATCAACATATGTTTCCCGAATAACCATTCATTTAACGAAAAATTTGCGCTTGTTAGCAGCTGAATCAATCTCTCCTCTTGCAGTAGGCCTCTTTTCTTTCCCTCACTGGCATAAAGAAGGGCCCATTTCACTAGCTCTTCTTCTGTGAGAATAAATAGAGGGGTGCGTTTTCCCTTTGAATGAGTAGATTTTCCGGCCCATGTGCCCCCCCTTTATTAAATGCTCTTGAGGTTCGAAAAGAAGACTAAGTGGACATGAGGCAGGGAAGTTAAATTACAGAAATGATAGTCGTGAACTGGTATAGCGACATCTGCCTACTTTGGTTACTCCTTATTGTGATCCCTCACTCTGGGCTAAGAGAGTCTCTTAAGTGCTAGCGTAGCGGGAGAGAAAATAGCAATGAACCTTATCTAAACTATAAGTTCTCTCCTACCTAGAGCTCTCTACGAGAGGAAAACGGTATAGGCAAATTGACGCATCTGAGCAAGCATGGAATACTTAGTGCTTGGAATATGAAAGCTATGAGGATTGGGGAAGAGAACAGGTCCAGGAGGCCTAGATATTGTGACAGGACCAGCCCCGAATTCCTCAGGACTAGAAGATCCTTGATGATGATATTGATATGAGAGCTGGCAGTCTCTCCGGTACTATAGTGATCGGACTCGAGAGTCCTTAATCATTGACATGTAAATAAGGACCTGGAGTTCCTTGATGATGTAATAGTACAATATTGGTTAATATGCCGTACACATGAAAAATAACTATACTGGCAAATGTACTATATGCATGAATAGACATATATTCATGACTTGATGAATAGTACTGTATACATGAATAGTGATGTATACATAAACCATTTTGGGTCAACCATCACTATATACAAAAGGGAACCTGTAGTTCCTTAAACTCATGGATGAGCAATTAAATGAGATGCTAGAAGTTCCTCAAAATATGGAAAATTATTTAAGGGCTTGAAGTCCCGAAATATGTACAGAAAATTGTAAAAATGTCCATACCATGAGAGTATGTGACTTTGGCATGAAGTTCAAAATCTAACAGTGTTGAGAACCTGAAGTTCCAACAATTAAATGGACAACCCTTGAAAAGGACTTATGTTCTCAAAGCATGATCATCTAAATATGGATGGTTATTCAGATGCAGATTGGGCAGGTAATGTAACATATAGAAAATCCACATCGGGTTACTTCATATTCGTTGGAGGTAATTTGGTGACATAAAGGAGCAAGAAACATAATGTAGTAGCTTTATCCAGTGCAAAAGCCGAGTTCAGAGGCACTACTAAAGGGATTTGTGAACTTCTTTGGTTAAGAAAGTTGTTTACTGAACTTGGATATAAACCTACATCTACAATGAATCTGTTTTGTGACAACAAGGCTGCTATAGCCATTGCATAGAATTCGGTTCAGCATGACCGTACTAAACATGTTGAGGTAGATCGACACTTCATCAAACAGAAGCTTGAGGCTAAAGTGTTTCAATTTCCTTTTGTGAAATCCGAGGATCAATTGGTGGATATTTTGACAAAGACGATTTCCAGTAAAGCATTCCACAATTCACTGGATCAATTGGGCATTGGCGACATCTATGCACCAACGTGAGGGGGAGTGTTGGCGTGACTTGTGGATATTAACTTACTTTCCTTACACCCCAAGAATTCATATTATAATTATAATTGATTTACTTTAATTCTTGATTTCCTATTGTAAATAGATTTAGGAATTTATTATTTACTTGCCCATTCAGGTTTCGTTGTATTATAAATATGACATCCTACAAGGAAAATAATATATAGAAAATTCTCACAAACAAATATTCTCTCATAGTTTTCATATTTTAGCAGTGTGTCCCTTGTGTAATTGTTTGCATTTTTATTTGAATTTATTCTTTTGTGTATTCTGGAATTTTTGCTTACAGGATTGTTACAGTATTTTAATCATGTCGTGGTGTTTGAGTATTAAGAAACAGATCAGTTGGCCATTCTAGTGAATTTCAGCTTTGTTTGCTGCGAGATACATCTTACAACACCTTTTTGCACCTATTCTCCACTGCCGTTACCCCCCATATAATTAGCTACGAAAAAAAAACATATCAACGATTACAAAATAATAATATTCATATTCTGAACTAGAAAATCAAAACAATGAATTGTACAAAATTACCATGACACAAAGTTAGAGGAATGTCATACTCAGGTGAATATGATGATATAATGTTTTACTCATTGAATTTGGATTCACTCAGAATCACATTCATATTTATCAAACAAGACATTATATGAGGGAGTGTATGTATCTGCCATATTATTTAGAGAACAAAATTTGAGTCTACTCGAAACTTCATTCGTATTTATTATCTGAGTTACTTCGTTTGATAATCGCTTTGGTGAACATGACTGATTAAAAACCACCAACATGATAGTCAATAAAAACTTGAGTTAGTTAGGCCAATTGACATACATGGAGAGTTACAAATATATATACCTGAACCAATTGATATGCTAGGGTGATCCAGATTTTTTTGTCTTTCTTTTGGGTCAAATGTCTAATCAGATTTCTTGTATAAATTTTGATATCAAATCAGATTTACCTTCTTTCCTTTTCTTTCTTCTTTTCTTTTCAAGGACACTTTCCATTTAATATATGATCTGATAACAATATTGTCAACTCCATAAGTAGAATTCTATAGTGAGCGTCTTATTCTGTAGTAGAATTCTACATGATCAAATTAATTAGATGTTAGATCAAATTGGTTAGTTTAATTCAACGGTTAAAAAATACTATAAAATGACTCGTCTGTACGCACATATATTAGACTCGTAAACAAGCAAATTACATATTGGGTCTACACACCTATTAAAAGTCCAAACAATATGTAAGTAGACGATAAGGCCCAACAGAGTTATCCTCAAGCTAACTGGTTACAACGGTTGGTTAGTGGAGATTCCATCACTCCATGCATTAAGCAATTAATGAGTTGATAAATGAGGGTTACTAGTCTTTCCGCACACGCTTTTGCGTTTGCAAGAAGCTTTTTATTTTATTTTATTTATAAAATTAAAAAAATTAAATTTATTTCAGAAATAAAAAAGATAATAGGTAGTTGTGTTCCATAAAAATAAGATTCATTATCTAATTTTTATTTTTTTAATATAAAAAAGTGTGAATTTACCATATTATCTTCATTTAATTAATAATTTCAATTCTTAATGTTTGTATTACCCAATGACATTTTCTAATATTTTGAATGTTTTACCATTCTCTGTCTTTTGCGTTATATATATAGATTCAATCCAATTATGCACCCTTCCTGCCATAACTCATAAGGATATATCATATGAAGTTACAACAGGCAGGAGATTAACTTTACAATTGTCAACGGGTCTAGCCCAATAGAAAAGAGTGCAAAACACGAGGTTTTAGGTTCGAACCCTCACAACATAATTTGTGTGCATCTGTGAGAAATCCCCCTCTCTCTAGTTTAGACTATCTTTTGTACTTAAAAAAATAAATTAAAAAAAAACTTTACAATTGAGCCCCCATTGGAGCTGCTAATTAATTAAGATTAATTAATTGGTCATCCCAAGAGGCTAGTCCTTAACACAAATTCTTATTGAAGTTATAGAATGGGGTGTTCTCGTAAGAATGAGAAGTTCAAATACAAAAAGTCTAAAAAAGAATTTCAGAATTCTGAAAAGAAAGAAAAAAAGAAGAGAGAATTGAAACCCAACTGAAAGAGCAATTTCTATAAATAAATAAATAAAGAGCAATTTGCCAGACACGGTGTCGTTGAGAGTTGGGACGACTGGCAAAATGTGAACACGTCGAGATTTGTCATTCCATTCAATCAAACTCCGCCACGTCAGATAAGTCAACGAGTGCACATTCCACTAACCCAGACTGACAAAATTGCCACTGTCAAAACTATAGAGTGCTTCCACCTAAAGGCGTAATAAAACTTCCAAGAGAAGGTTAATTCAGTCACTTCAAGTTATTGAAATTTGTCGCACTAGTATTTATTAGGCACAGATACATCACGGAAATTTATTTATTTATTACTGTACCCCTAAAAAGGCGGTATAAATAAACAAAGAAAAATAAAAGACCAGAAGAAAAATGAAATTGGTTTTTGGTTCGTAAAATAAAAGAACAGTGGGCAAAATCAAATGCCGTAGTGAGCAGTTGTCGAAATTGCCAAATTGAAGGATTTGATTTCATCAATTCTGCTTGATCTTCGTCCATTCAGAGCTGATCATCTTCCTCTGCGGTTTCGCCATGGCTGCACCGTTTTTCTCGACGCCTTTTCAGCCGTACGTGTACCAGGTACTCTTTTCCGTCTCTCTACAGTTCTTATTTTGTGTTTTTAGAGAACATTAATTTGGTATTTGACATCTGTTTGCTTTGCGAGAAAGCCTGAGAAAGATAAAAAGTTGATTTGTGTCCGCATCTGTTATGTGGGTCAATTCAGTTGATTGCTTAATTGCAGAGACTGAATGAAGCATTGGATTTTTCAGCTCATTATTTCGGGTTTTTAGGGGTTTTTTTTTTGGGGGGGTTAAATAGCTAAGATTGATCCGTGCGCATCAACTGTACTGTTGTGCGTATTTACTTGCAAAGTCTAATTCAATGTTTAAGATTTGTTTAGCTAGTGTTCAGTGTATAGATATGTAGATGCGTCTGCCTTTGGCTAGGAAGAAATGATGGGTACACGGGTTTAGTAGGAAAATATAAAATGCAAGTAGACAATAAGTTGAATGCCATAAAAGGTAGATTGGCATGGATTTGCTCCATGGAAATGTTGATATGATAAAAGTTCTGATCTTTGACTGTATGGCTCACGTGCATGATCTTGAAACTCATATTCCAACTTGAGCGATCCAGATTTGGGTGGTTAGAGGTTCATTATGGAATTAACATGTCGGTTGCATTGACGTGCCTAATTATTTGAAGTCAGGTGAGGTGATAGATACTGCTGCATGCATGGTTTGATTGTGCCACCATTAACCGATAACTTCTTCCCCAAACCTAGATACTCAGCCACTTGTTAGTGACTTGTTATGGAACCAACACATTGACTTTGGGGCAAGCTAAGCTCAACTGCACACTGGGACTGGCATCTAGCTCCAGGAACATATAGATAATTATTTGACGAATTGCCAATCACTGGTGCATGGGAGTGTCAAAGAACTCTTTGGGAAATTGTTATTTCCAGAACAGAAATCAAACATAAATTAGCATCTTTGAATGCTTTTGGACTCAGAGGAACAAAGTTGTGCATGCACAGAGCCACAAACTATAAAGTCATGTAACTCATGTTGTGTCTGTATCTGAGATAATGGAGTATGTGCTAGTCAAGTTGGGTTTTTCAAAATACTTTTATGGAATTATGTGCATGATGATTATGATGCAGTTGAATTGGGGAAATCTTACAAATTTTGGTTGAGACATTCTTGTGCTAAGACTTTTATTCAAATTGACAATTATGTTCGTTTCTTGAATCTTGTATAGCCATGGTTTCTATAAAAGAACTGCTTTACCGTTGTTAACTTTGTCAATTATTTAAGAGACATGAAGCATACTCTAGTTTACGTTGCATTTGCTTTTCAAAGAGTTTATATGTAAATCACATATCCCTTCTATACTATGTTTTTGAGGAAATAGGATTTGGGAAAAGAAAGGGAAAAGAAACTGAAGAAAGGTACCATACAGTGGGGAATCTGTAACTATGCATTTATATTTCTACAAGTACCACCAGCACTACTATGAAGAACAATGGTGACTGGATATTTAATTGTATAGCGTTATTAACATATGCGGTAAACCAAGATACATGTTCTTTAAGATTTTTATTTCTTCCTAATAGGTCTCCGAAAATTGCTCCTACTGGGAAATCTGGTGAATAGTGAGACAAACTTTGAATTGAATACTTTCTGTCGCAAGAAACCTTTTATTTTTTTGTTCTTTTTTTCGTGTTTAGAGGATTGTGTTCACTTATTTCCAATTTTTTTTTTTGGTCGAAACTTTGTAATTTTGATACATGGTAATCTATAATACATTTTGAATTGAAATGTCTCATTGTTGGTGGCTATTGGTAGTTATCTTTTGTTTATGCCCATTACTCTGATTTATGGTATCTGGTTTGCTTTGTTCGAATTTAATTGTGTGTAGCTTTACAACAAAATAAAGTTGGATTGTGCATTTACTTAACAGTCTATGATGTTTGTGTAATGTTCTATATTGTACTGTAGAGTCAACAAGATGCTGTGGTACCTTTTCAAATTTTAGGAGGTGAAGCTCAACTGGTTCAGGTATATGCTATAAGCATCCCAACCTATATTATTGTGTGTTTGTGTGTGTGTCTCTATTTTCTCCTGCATCTTCAAATTGCTTTTTCTCACTAACCTTCTTCTGTCTGTGATTCTTGTGTTATCAGATAATGTTGAAGCCAGAAGAAAAGGTTATCGCGAAGCCTGGTAAGTTGCAAGCCTGGGCTTTTACTTTTTATAATGTGCATTATAATTGCCACAATCAAGTTGTCCTTTTTCTGCGAACTTAGAGAACATGTAATTTCTTGTTACTATTGCTGTGCAACTGATGAATGAATAAATTTTAGGTTCAATGTGCTTCATGTCTGGGTCGATCGAGATGGAAAATGTTTTTGTTCCTGAAAATGAAGGAGGCATGTGGCAGTGGCTTTTTGGGAAGACAGTCAGCAGCATAACTTTTCGTAATGCTGGTCAAGGTGATGGGTTTGTCGGGATTGGCGCACCTACTCTTGCAAGAGTTCTCCCGGTTTGTGATTTTAAGCATTCCATATTTATGTGGATAAGGCATTTAAATTAATTTTTGTGTTGCTCTTGATCAAACCACGGTATATAACTTAATTTAGTTTTGGTCACCTGTGCTTTTCTTCTTTTTACAGATTGATTTGGCTATGTTTGGTGGAGAGATTTTGTGCCAGGTATATAACTTGTCCGTCTCTGGTTCATTGAGTAATTGTTTCCCGCCAGTTTTTGTTATTCTCCCAATTTTCAATACACAATTTAGGATACTCCACGCTTTCTATTAGAATCAAATCATACTTGTGTTCATCAGCTGGGTTTTTTATGGGACTTCATTTCTACCTTTTGTAGCCAGATGCATTCCTTTGTTCTGTCAGTGATGTTAAAGTCAGTAACACAATTGATCAAAGGGCACGTAATGTTATTCCTGGTCCAGAGGTGAGATATTGGGGGAGTTTCAGAAATGCTTCTTTTTTGTTTGCTTTGCTTGCTCCTACAATCAACCAATTTATCTTTTCCTTTTTTCAAATTTGTCTCTTCAATTCATTTCTCAGAGCCATTTATATTATCTTTATCTATCTAACTTCCGTGTTAATATTACTATAGGGATTTCTAAGACAGAAGCTGTCTGGCCGAGGTCTCGCATTTATACTTGGAGGTGGATCTGGTATGCATTTCTTGATGCAATAATAAGTCTTCAAATTTCAGATTCAGCCTATTAAGAGTTTGGGACTGCCCCAAATTATGCAGAGAACTTTGATTTCTAGCATTAAGTTGAAGGCATTTTATGCAATCTAAGGTTTAAATTTTCTTAGTGGTTCATTTCCATGTTGTGCTGTGTTTCCCATATCCCGTTCAGTTGTTTTCTTGGTTTCTGAATATCAATTTAAATGTTCAGGTTCATGTATTTGCCAAATCAGATTACTTTTTTTTTTTCCTACCCTTCTGCTTTCTGTTTTTGCTCTAACTTGTTGCCTTTGGATTCTAAACTATACTGTTTTATAGTTTCTTTTTTCTATTATGAGAAAATAAAGTTAAAACATCAATCCCTTCTTGGAAAAATTGAATTAGTTGGGATTAAGTTATTGAGGGAATTATGATCCTCAGACTAACCTTAGAGTCTTTATGGTTTCTCCTTTTGCTAGTTGTACAGAAAAATCTTGAGGTGGGCGAAGTACTATCTGTTGATGTGTCTTGTATAGCTGCCGTGACTGGAACAGTCAATATCCAAATCAAATTCAATGGTACCATGAGAAGAGCACTGTTTGGCGTAAGTTGCTTCAATTTCTTGAAATTTGCACTCTTTTTTCTAGTGCTTGTATTTCTACCACGTAGTTGGCTTGTATTACATTCGCAAAGGTCCAGAGCACTTCCTTGTATTAATATGGTGGGCTGCCAGTGCCAGCGACAAGAAAGATTCAGGAAGTGCTTGGACTACAGAGATAACCAAATTAGCATGATCCTTGTTTAGTTGCAAACTATTCTGTGCTGAAAAAGTGTTTTTCATTGTAAATAAAGTTATTATTGGATCCCCACTTCCATGTTGAAAACCCCGATCTAACATGCTTTCTGCCTCCCAAATTTTATATCTTAGTTCTGAACTATGTTATTTCTTTCTGTTTCCAATTTCCATGAATCAAGTTTTTCTAACAGTTGTCAAATCACAGAGTGACAATCTGGTAACGGCTGTTCTAACCGGACCAGGCATCGTCTTCATTCAGAGTTTACCTTTTCATCGATTTTCTCAGCGCATTGCCAGGTAACATTTTCTTGCAAACATAAATTCCGTAGCATAGTCAAGAACTTGAGCTGAATTAGTTTCTTTTTATCCTCCGTTTTCTTCAATTTCATTTGTTTATTTTCAGCTTTAACAATTAGAAAGTGTGGTCTTGGTTTACAGGGCGGTTACATCCCCAAACATGAGGGAAAATCCAAAGTTCTACGTGCAGATAGCCATTTTCTTTTTTCTGGCATATGTTGTGATTGTATCTTCCTTAATCTTGACTGATGTATGAATTTTACGTTTTTTTTTTCTTTTTCATCTCCTATCTACAGAGATACCAGTATCATATCCGTTCTTTTTCGTCAATGGCTGCTGTAGTTTGATTCGATTTCGATATAATCAGATCAATAGAAACAGAGGATTTTAGATTTTATTTTTTTCTTCTTTCACTTGGGTTTCTATTGTCTCCTGTCTTAAATTCTCAGTCAATCCTTGGCCTGAAGTGTTCCTGGCAAATCAGTATTAAGTTGTAAATTAAAGCCTTGTGTTAATTTATTTGGGTTTCCATTTCCCCAGCTGTCCTCATGAGAATGCTTTTCTAACATCCTCTTCTTATGTACGTTTATACATGATGGTAAATTTTATAGTTCTTAAGATTCAATGATAAGGAAAACTTGCAATACGTGAGACGTGTTACTTGGTTAATTATGGTCACGTGTTTTTTGGCTTAATTATGGTCACGGGTTTTTTGGGCTTAATTATGGTCACTATGTGAAATGGATTTTTATGAGTTGTCTCTCAATAGGAAAAATATTTTGTTTTGCAATGACAAAAGTGTGAGGTCTGATTGAAAAGAGTAATGCTATGCCAAACAAAATAATTCCCTATAAATTAAGTTTACAAAATACTACACCAAAATATACCAATATCACAATGAGACTAATAATTTTTTTGATTAACTACAGTAAACTCAACCTATAAGGGTAATTACAAACTCATATCCAACTTTTGTTGACCCATTTGACTAGTATATGAATTTTGTGAATCCTTTCATAAAACACCATTTGTCACTTAGTTCGTCAGGAACCTCGTTAAGTGATGAGGTGGCGTTGCTGACGTGGGTGTTTTTAATGACGTGGAGTAATTTAAAAGGTCACCATGGCGGTTCAAAGTTGGAGGTTGCCACGTCTAATTTGTGCCCAAATGTAGGGGTCATCTTAGGCCTGCGAGCCCATACGGGCCAATGGGAGCCGGCCCGGTCCATCGAGAAAAAGCCCGACTCGGCCCTGCCAGTTGTTGAGTGGATCGGGCTTGGGCTTAGGTGTCTAAAGCCCTTGCCCCGACTCATAGGCCCTACCCGTTTGAACCCATGAAAGTCTAGCCCAACCGGCCATAAAAGCCCGGCCCATGGGCTCACATACATATAAATAAATAAATAAATAAATAAATAAAAATAAATAAATAAATAAATATATATATATATATAGGGGCCGGATCCATGACACCATATTTTTTACACAAGTTTTGACACAATTTTTGGACCATTAGATTACTCAACTTTTAATGAATGAGATTAAATCTGACATGACTTTTAACATGAAAAATAAATTAAAATATTTTTCTCTCTCCTCTCTCTAATTTTTGGAAAAGGTAAATTTCTATCACAAAATATTTTTTTTTCTCTCTCCTCTCTCTCTTCCCTAACCGTTCTCTGCTAATCATCTCTAGACAAGGTAGTCGTCACCATGGTGAACGCTCCCAAGCACACCTTACACAAGGTCACCAATACAAGAAAGGAAATGATAGCCTTACTGCCCAACAACCAATCAAGAGGTGGTAGAGAAAAGAAGGGGAAGGGGACCTCTCTTTTCTAAGTTCACTGGTTAGGTTTGTAGTTTGTGTTGAAGAAAAAGAAAAATCTATCTTGATGCTTTGGTTCTCTCGCTTCATTCAGAATAGACATTCATTCTCTCTGTTTTCTCTCTCTATCAGGTAATGGTGGTTGTTGTGATGGAAATGTGTTATGAGAAATAATAACGGGTTAACATAACTTAATTAACAAATTATCAAACTCTAACAACAAAAAGAAGGAGAACGAGAACGAGCGATTGATTAAGAGAAAAATGTTCATGCTACACAAGGGATTTCAAATCTTTTGGGAAAGAATGAGATAAAGATCAAGAAGTTTTTTGGTCTGATAAAAGAAAGAGTTTAGCCGAGAGTGTTGATGAAGAGAAATAGGAGAGAAAAAAAAATTGTGATCGAAATTTACCTCTTCGAGAAAATAGAGAGAGGAGAGAGAAAAACATTTTAATTTATTTTTCATGTTAAAAAGTTATGTCATATTTAATCTCATCCTTTAAAAGTGGACTAATCTAATGGCTCAAAAATTGTGTCAAAAATATGGTGCCACATATCCACCCCCATATATATATAAACCCAAGTTAAGTGAAAGATGGAAAAAATAATTATCTATTATAATTGTAAGAACTTTAAAAAAAATGAAGTATGAGATAAAATATGAGTTTATTAATATGGCAGTTGTATAACTATATCTTTATATTTATGGGGGAAAAAAGAGAAATATGAAGTTATGAACAAAGAAAAAAATGGAGACATAAACATATAGACAAATGTAAATAGAGAACTATGAAAAAAATGGAAACATAGAAAGAGAAAAAAAAAGAATTGACAAAAAAATCCATATAAAAAAAGACAAAATAAAGTAGGCCTATTTAAGCCCAGCTTGGCCCGATGGGCTTTTCAAGCCTGGCTCATGAGATGGGCTTGGGCTTTGAATTTTCTATAAAAAAAAGCTTGTTATTTTCTATCTCATCTTTAAAGCCCGACCCGACCCAGTCCAAGTCCATTAAATTTGGGCTAGGATAGCCCAGCCCGGCCTACCCAAACGTAGTTGCACGCATTGCCATCCCCTAAGACGATGAAGCCCTAATCCCCAAATTAAACCCAAAACGTCGATTCCTCTATAGAGAACAGAAAAAATAACATTCTTTGATTCTGGCAAAGGTCCATTGCCAAAAGCCTTTGATTCATGTGGATAGCAGAGGTAAAGGGAATTGAATCTTGAAAGTTTGAGTTGCATTTTCAACTTCATTTCACACCTGCATTTTCAACTATACTTCTCTCATTTCAAAATGTAAAGGTTTACAATTTCATTACAGATAGGGCATAACTTACATTTCATTACAATGTTAGCATACAAACACCTTTTGCAAAACAATCACTAAGACAAGAGCCTAAAATTCTAGTTTTAGCCTAAAATTTTATTAGGTACATGCTTTTTCGGGCCCCCACCAAACAACACCAACAAAAGCACCACTATTGTCGCCACTTTTCTTTGCAACTCCTCATGCTTTTTCACATTTCTCAGCAACCTAGGAATAACAGTCCTCGACCTTTCACACATTTGGGGATCAATCCACTGAAAGAAGTTGCACCCTTGTTCTCTCTGTATATTACATCAAACCCAGATCCACAAAAAAAAAAAAAAAAAAAAAAAACGAAGAGAAATTCAAAAGGACAAAACTTAGGTCTCTTACCCCGTGCTTCACACATCCAAGAAATGTCTCCCAAGGTTCTGTCCAGAAGTGAACTCCTGAGCTCGCTTACCACAACAACACTTCAGAGCCTCCATCTTTGAATCAATTGGAAAAAAAATGGAGGTGATGAAATTAGGGATTCGACAATTTTGTGTCTCAGAGACCTTTTATTTTGTTTGAACGGCTCAAGTCAAAAGGTGACCTTTTAAATGCTCCACATCGACATCTCCATCTTATCACTTATTGAGGTTCCTGACAGACTGAGTGACAAATGGTGTTTTATGAAAGGATTCACTAAGTTACTGGCCAAACAGGTCAACAAAGGTTGGGTATGAGTTTGTAATGAACCCTATAGGTTGGGGGGTTTACTGTAGTTGAGGCTAATTTTTTCTTAACCTACAAAACATAGTTTAATTACCTCCAATAGCCCAATTAACAATGGAAATCCTTGATACATAAGAACTTTACATTTGTATTGTTTAATATAAACCTACTACAAGTTGTAGTACATACTGCATGGTTTGTGAAATTCTGTGTACCATGGTGCAAACATTGTAAGTATTTGGGATCATTGTGGGAGGACCTGGGGAAGGTAATGGAAGGCAAAGATGAAATAGGGATTGGGGTAGTTGATTGTTGTACAAGTAAACCAGTATGTTCAAAAGTTGACATTGCTATTCTATGATGAAGAAGAAGTTGCAAAATATCAGGGGCCGGGCCAAGGGAGGGATGTTGAATCACTTAAGAATTGTCTTAGAAAAAGCTGAAGAGGCAGCTACAAGGGCATAGCTTGACTATCAGAATTCTTGCGAAAAAACACTTTGAAGAACACGATCATACCATCATGGTGAATAGTCTCTTTACCATGTGGTTGGCATTTCCTAACTATTATGCTTTTCTTTACTAAAAAAAGAAGAAAAAACTTAAATCTTCACCACTTAAAAAGTTTCTAACATGCATGGGCGGGTTGCAAATCATGTAACAAACTTTCAACTTGTAATGACATCATAACTAACATAAAGAGCAATGTCATCATCAATATGAATGAAGACATGAGGGGAAGCAGAAGTAGTAGGTATATATAGAATTATAGATAGTATCTCTTTTCTGCTTCTACCATTGTTTCTTCAATCTAAGTTTTGACTGACCTTCTTAAGGTCGATTCATATTATTCTTCTTTCTTACCATAAATGGATATGAGCGGATGAAATTTGTTTTATGAAATTCCATTGCTCATAATCTTTCATTATGTGTTATAAGCAACAAGAAATTTGTTTCCATAACATATGTTGCGATGCACCAAGTAGTCTATGCTTCATTAGATTCATCACACTCTTTGCCAACTAGTGCAATTACCTGTTCCTCAAATCTAAAAGCAAATTACAGCTTACATTCATACTGTAGCTGGTCCTTCCTGTTGATGCCTTTTTCATACAAGTATTAATATCATGTGCAGTTTCTTGTTCAAATCCCACTTAAGCCTTTCCCTTTTCTGGTTTTGAAGAATATTCACATATTTGAGCAACAGGAAATCACTGGAGATTTGAAGGTTATAAATTTTGTTGTTAAAGATTATCTCTATCCTAGATGTTGGAAATTTTATATTATTTAATAATATTTAATTTCTATAGTGAATGAAAAATAAGTGTTGTGTCTTAATATTTGTTTTGCACTTGGTTATCCTTTAAAGTGCAGTTGTTAATAATTAAACAGTGGGATTCAAATGATCAAGTGGTCTTGTTTCCATAGAGTTGTGTATATAACATTTCAAATGAGAAGCTACTTATGTTTCAACAAGAGGGGTAATGAGTTTTATATAAACCAAACACCCTCACCTACTTGAGATAGAATGAAGAGAGTTCTTACCCATGAAAAATAAATAGTATCCCTAATACTTCTATTGTTAAATTCTTCCTAGTTTTTTCTTGAGAGTACAAATATATAATTGGTTCGCCAGAGTCTTAAATTGAAGTGCTTCAATTTAGGATTATTAATGGTTGAATTCTCAAAGATGGACACTTATAGAACTACGAACACAAGGGTAAGGGCAAAATCTGTCTTTAGGACATTGCAATTCTTGTAAGCCTCAATAGCTAGGGTTGTCAGTATTTCTACACATTTGTGTTCGTTGATTTACATTAATTCCATGTAAATTTGTTGTATATTTGATGATTACAATTTTGTTGAGAATTATTATAATTTAAATTCATATTTGTTATTGTCCTGTCAACAATCTAAAGATAGAATTCTTATTGAACAATGAGAAAAATGAATATGTGGAAGACAGAGAATTGATCCAATTGAATTGGGCTAGTTGATGATATGTTAGGTGATGTATATCAAGTATACAATAGCATAAGGGAGCCATTGTGTTTCATTCGCAAATAAGATCCATGCATGTTATCTTTTAAATCTTTTGTTGAACACATGGCTTTGATCTTGTTCTTGAGTGAACAGATTTAAGCGTTAATTGGTATGTCTTGCATATGCTGGTTGGCATGACTGTTTTGTCCACCCGTCCAACTTAGGAATGTTTGCTTTTTATCAATCTTGTTCTCTCTAGTAATACTAAATTCTATTACTGCACACATTATTTGTCATAGGGAATTGCATGTTGAGTTGGAGTGTTCTTGATAATTACTTCACTTTCAAACAACACTTTACATGAAGAATACTACCACCTCTTTTACTGCTACACTCATAAATCTTTGTTTGAAACTGTTGTTCTGATTGGCAAAAAGATTACAAAATCACATCCTGCATTTTTGTTACAACAAGTAAGAAATAATCTTAGTCTCTCTCATTCATTCATAGTTAATAAAATACGGAATGGGTTATTCGGCAAAATTTTGCCACATTACAACTTAAAAGTTCAGCCACTATATTATACTTTAATATATATTATTTATATATTTTAATATATATATTATTTTTATTCAATAATATGTGAGAATTATGTGTATAATACCTAAATTTTGTGTGTCTTACTGAAATTTTTGTAAAATATGTGTATTAAACATGAAAAATACGTACGTACTTGTATAATACGAGTATTGTACATTTGCTTTTTAAAAAACGTGAACTTTACCGAGTCTTTAAGACGTTTGCAGAACATGGATGTATTATTGAAAAATACATACATATGTGTATAATACATTATTGAATGTGAAAGTGCTAAAATTTTCATATGGGTAATAACTTTGGAAAAGTAAAAAATCAAAAGGGGACAACAAAGACTCGAGTAATGGCCTAATAGTAATGGATAATACTCTAAACAACTTTTATCGATAAATGAAAATCGGGGAAAAAATGGATCCTGCTATATATAGAAAGATTCATATTGGGTTTTGTATACCAAAAACACTTATTTCATTGTCTTTATAAATATATTGGATGCATGTACTTGCTATGTACCTATTCACCCAATAATCTTTTTTTTTTTTTTGGATATAATTAATTTATTTTTGTGCCCTATAAATCCAACCATTTAAAATGGGTCGGCAATTGATAAAATTGTAGCACTTTTGGTTCAAAGATGTCTTGGATAAGAGTTGGAGCACAGAGCAGAGCTTTGGTCATCATATTTGGCATTCTCTGCTTGCTTTTACAAAGTGAAGAAGCCCACCATGGAACTGAATATGTAGTGGGAGATAACAAAGGCTGGGACCTGTATCCTGAGGCATCCAATTGGGGGAAAGACAAGCACTTCACGGCTGGAGATGTCTTGGGTAAGATTTATCCTCTTATTATAATCTATTCTTCAAAGAAAATTTTAATTGAACTCATCATGTTCAACTAATTTGATCCTTCAATCAAAATTTAAGGTGATATTCTAGTTTTGGTTATAAGTTATTTTATCACGTAGCCAAATCTTAAGGTGCATTCCAACTTTGAGTAATACTTCTATTAGTTTTGTTTTCAAAGAGTCACTTAGCTGCTTCTACATTAGCACGTTTCGCCTTATATATCTTAAAATGATGCATCTTCATAGTATTGGGATCCTCGTGATATCATTCAAGATGTACTAGTAACTGATTTCTTGTAATGTTTCTTTGGTTTAGAACTGTTATGAAAAAAGTTTGTCCAAAAGAAAAAAGTTTAACCTGAAAAATACACGGTGTAGAATAATTCATATGTTTGGAACTATTTGCATAACATTTGTTTTTTGTTTAAAGTACAGTTTTCAAATATAGCAACCCATTATTTAGCGTGGCGGCTGTGGATGCAAAAGGGTACTAAAGTTGTAGTGCAAAAAGCCATCTTAAGAAGTTATACAACTCTAGGGACATGTGGTGTTAAAGAAGGGACTTCTTTATTTGTAATGTTATAGATTACTGTGATATGGAATGAGAATTGAAAGAAGGGTCAAAACTACTTTATTTGTAATGTTATAGATTACTGTGGATATGGAATGAGAATTGCTGTTCATGCATAGTGATTCATCTAGCTATATATATGCTTGTTGTTAATAGTAATTTGTCTTTGCAATAAAGAGTTTCTAGGAAGGAAATGTTGCAATATTAATCTTTTGTATGTTATTTTTCTGAATTTAACCATTTCTTCTTCCTCATTCCCCTTGCTTCCTCTCTATCTCACACTCCATCCCAGATGATTTATTTATTTTCTTAAAACCAAGTTGACATAGTGGAAATTGCATTAAGGGGATTGGCACAGAAGTTGTTCGTACAAGATGGACAACTTGTTGTTTTGCCAAGGCCTCCCGTAGACATGTCTTTAATTAGGGGCGGAGCTAGAATTTTAAGTTTATGGACCAAAATATAAAAGTGCAAGGATTAAGTAGATTGATTTTTACATATTGAAAGAGTCTGACACCACAACTTTCTTCTTTTGAAAAACACATCATCTACAATATCTAAACATTGGGGTTGGTAATTGATAAGATTGTTGTAGCACTTATGGTTCAAAGACGTCTGGGACAAGAGTTGGAACACAGAGCAGAGCTTTGGTCATTATATTTGGTCTTATCCGCTTACTTTTACAAAATGAAGAAGCCCATGGAACTGAATATGTAGTTGGAGATGAAAAAGGTTGGGACATGCATACTGAGATATGCAATTGGGGAAGATTTATTCTTTGATTATAATCTATTCTTCAAAAGAAAATTTTAATTGAACTCATCATGTTTAACTAATTTGATCCTTCAATCAAAATTTGAGGTTATATTCCAATTTTGGTTATAATTTATTTTATCATGTAATCAAATTTTAAGGTACACTGCAACTTTGAGTAATATTTCCGGTTTTTTTTTTTTTTTTTTTTTTTTTTTTTGTCAATAGGCCAAACTTAGCCACTCATAGATTAGCTTGTTTGCCTTATCTTTAAATGATACATCATTATGTTATTGGAGTGTTGGCGTGACTTATGAATATTGACTTACTTTCCTTACACACCAAGAATTCCTATTATAATTGTAATTGATTTACTTTAATTGTTGATTTCCTACTGTAAATAGATTTAGGAATTTATTATTTACTTGCCCATTCAAGTTTCGTTGTATTATAAATATGATCTCTTACCAGGAGAAGAATATACAGAAAATTCCCACAAACAAATATTCTCTCATAGTTTTCATATTTTAGCATGGTATTAGAGCAGCGATCTTGGGATTGCTGACTCTAGTTTCTAAACCCTAGCCACCACCATGAGGGTGGATGACTTTTCTAATCCTCATGGCAGTAGCACCACTGCTTTCTCATCTCCTTCTCAACCAACATAGCCGAGTTGAGTGCCCAGGTGGTTCAACTAATGCAGATGCAGACTCCGACCTCGAACTCGATCCTAAATCAGGATCCTACTAAGATGACCTCGACCTCGACTCAGATGACGACCCCGACCTCGAACTCGAATTAGACGACGACCTTGAACCCAAATCAGACAACGATTTGGACGATGATTACCTATGAAGCTTCCGTTGCACATATTGGCATAAAGTTGGATGGCACCAGCTATGCTCTATGGTCCCAAGTTGTCAAGTTGTATATCTCTGGCAAAGACAAATTGGAGATATATTAATGGCGATCTTCCACAACCTCCTTCGATCCCTCCAACGTTTCCTCGCTGGCGCATCGAGAACTTTATTATAAAGGGATGGCTCATCAATTCTCTGGAGCAGAGCTTGATTGGCAATTTCATTCGTTTTTGACAGCAAAAGCAGTGTGGGATGCAATTACCACAACTTACTATGATGGACACTGACACCTCTCAGGTTTATGATCTGAAACAACGTGTCTCCCGTATGCGACAAGCTGGCGGCTCCATTGAAACCTATTACAATACTCTCCAAAGCTTATGGAGAGAGATTGATTTCCGTCATCCAAATATGATGGAGTATTAAAGTGATATCAAGCGCTATAATGATATTCTGCAGGAAGATCGAGTTTACATATTTTTGGATGGCCTTGATAATCGTCTTGATAAGGCCCGAAGTGATGTTCTTCACATGACTCCATTCCCTACTGTGGACCAAGCTTATGCTTATGTTCGCCGTGAAGATGTTCGCACACCGAGCTTAGCGCCAAGAGTGCGCCTCTATCAAGTCCCCTACTCGTGCAGCAACACACCTTCGATCGGTCATATGCTACTCTGGTGCGCTACCTCCTAAAACCATCCCACCTTCTTGTCCCAAGCCTCCAAGCGATGGAAGTGGTTGCACCTGTGGCAACCCCAAACATACCGTGACACTGTTTTAAGTGAATAGTTATCGATTGATGGGAGAACGTCCGTGCGGCCGCTGCTCTTGTATCTACCGAACTCCAATTAGCCTTGTTCCTGCAGTAGACCCTACTAATAGTCTTGCGCCCTTAGGATGTCTCGTAATCTGCGGTTATGTATTTCATACTTCGATCTATGAGATATTACTAGTTGGATAATTGATTCTGGCACCACTGATCATATGACCTTTGATCCGAATGATTTTTTGCACATTACTACACCCCACCGCACAAGTATTGCCAATGCGAATAGAGTTACCTATCCTATGTGACAGAGGCCGGCACTGTCGCCCTTTCACCTTCTCTGTCCCTTTATAATACTCTACTTGTTCCTATCTTTGTCTAATAAATTAATGTCTGTGAGCCAGTGTAAGGGACTTTTTCTTCCTGCACTATAATGGGGGATACTGTAAATCGAGGAGACTGCCCTTTGTTTGGGTTCGAAAATTAAGCCCCAAAAATACTTTGAAAGGGCAGCAAAGCTTTAGGAAATATTTTGGTTACCTTCATCAACCAAAACAATGGCTGCTTACAGGTGGTTTTGGCATGCTTACATATAATCTTTTTAGCTCAGCGTGAGTGGCATGTGGCATGGAGAGCAAAATCAACATGAGTTCAGCACCTAGAGAGAATTTAGGCTTGCTTTATGAGAAAAGGAAGTGTTAAGGTAAGAAATGAGATGTTTTGTGAGGATTTGCTAAGGAAAGAGAAAATGAATGGGTTTAACAAAATGGAGAAGAAGATGAACGAGGTTGCTGGGTTTAGAGAGAAGGCTTGCCTCTCTGAATATGAGTTGCCTATGTTAGGTAAGGGAAACCTCAATTTATAGCCGCTGGAAACCACCATTTTTAAGAAACCTTAATGACTTCTACCCATTTTGGCTAAGCTTTTTCCTCCTTTCTCCTCATCTTATTTGACTTCCCTATCTTGGCAAAAATTGCCTCTGTCTATTTGCACGAATTCAAGAAATTTGGGAGCTCAATGCCCCTTTCCCGAGCTGTTTAGTGGGAACTTCCATTCTTGGCTACTGTTTTTTCTTCTTTCCTTCCCCCTTCTTTGGCCAAATCTGATGAAGGAAAGGAAGTGAAAATATATGCTAGTCCAAAGGGTGCTTCTGACAGCCTACAGGCTAGTATTCCTTGGTTCTTTGAGTATCTCTGGCTTGGAACTTGCTCCCTGCATGTGATGGAACCTTCCAGTAGCTTTGCTCAATGAATTTGCCAACCTTCCTCATGTGGCTTCTATTTTTTCAAAAGGGCTGAGGCTTTTGTGGGTTATTTTTTGGAGTTTTATATGGGCCAAGGTGATTCCTTAAGCAAATGAGCTTTTTGTTAAACATTGGGTTTTTTGTTTGTATTAGTAGGCTACTTTGCGTGGACTATTGGGTTATTTTCTCTCTTATGCTTACCCACATGTTTGGGTCTAAGAAATGGGCTTGAGTCTCGAGGCTCCCAAGCAACACGAGACTTTTCCATTTCTCGGCCCATCAATGGGCATCATGTTGATTTATTATCATCCATGTCATAACCCACTCAAGCAAGGCCCCCAGAAATGAAAAGTCTATTTGAGCCTGGCATTTTTGGCAAACATGTGGGTAAGCACTTAGGCTTGTAGCGTGGTTGGGTGTGAGACAACGATTTCGTGCTTGCCATGGCGTTTCGCTTGGCATGTTTTAATTTATCGTTCCTGAGAAGGGCTGCGATGTTTAATTTTGGCATGGGCTTGTAGACCCGGTATATTTTATCTCAACCCCTAGCGAATTTATTTATTTAGCGTGGCATGTGCATGCGGTTTTGTGTACTCCGCTTTACGCTTGGACTGTCGTTATGGGCTAATAATTTATTTGGGCCCAACCATGAATTTTTTGGGTCTCAACACCAGGCAACTAAACAACTAAATTGTTATGCACTAATTTATCCCTAATTTTTGTTTACTACAGGATATTCTCACCAAGGAGATCATTGGGTGTAGTACTAAAAGAGGTGGGATGCACTATATGGATGACTTCAGTATGGGACGTGCCAAGTTGCAAACAGTGTGAAGCATCCGTCTGATGACAAGCACCGACAGATTTGGCTCTGGCACCGACGTTTGAGGCATCCATCTTTTGGTTATATGAAACACTTATTGCCCGAGTTGTTTTCTGTATTTAAGGACTTAGACTTTAAATGTGACACTTGCATTTTAGCCAAGAGTCACAGAACATCCTATCATTTACGTATGAATAAAAGTACTATTCATTTTGCTTTAATTCATTCTGACGTTTGGGGACCCTCACTTATTTCTATTCATTCCGGTATTCGTTGGTTTGTCACATTCGTAGATGATTGTACAGGATGACATGACTTTATTTGATGAAAAATAAGAATGAAGTGTTTTACCTATTCCAATCCTTTCACAAACAGATGGAAACACAGTTCAATGCTCGAATACAGATTCTTCGCTCTGACAACGGATGGAGAATTTGTTAATCATGATTTTCAAACTTACTTCCAGACACATGGCATTATTCATGAGACAACTTGCCCCCAGACACCACAACAAAATGGTGTTGCCGAACAAATCGTCATCTCCTTGAAACAGCCCATGCCTCTTCTCGTTGGTGGCCATGTTCCTCGTCATCACTGGGATGATGCTGTCATCACTGCTGTCCACCTTACCAACTGCATGCCTTCCGGGGTCTTGAACTTAAAAACTCCATTACAAGTGCTTGCGCAACATGGGCCTCTGCCCTCTGTTTTGGTGCTTACCCCTCACATTTTTGGCTGTGTGGCCTTCGTTCATCTCCACAAAAAATCAATGAAGCAAACTTGATCCATGTGCGCTTCGTTGTGTTTTTTTGGGTTATGCCACTCATCAGAAAGGCTACCAATGTTATCACCCTCCTACCCGGCTAACCTATGTCACTTTTCTAGAATCGGAGATGTTCTTCTATGACCCAGCATCCAATTCTCCTCTTCAATGGGAGATACGAAGTGAAGAGCTCAATTGGAGCAGCTTGGAAAACGAAGATATTCATCTATGCACGAAGATTGCTCTTGACCAAGAAACAATCACAATCGATCATCCCAAGTCTGGCACGTGCGAATGTTCTCTGCCAAACAACGATCGATCGTCTAACCCTTGCGAAGCTGTTTTTGATTCGAGTCATACTCCTACAGACAACTCAAAACAACAAGATGAAGACCCCCTCTCACTCAACAGTACCAACGGACCAATCTCTTGAGAATATCTTTAAGGTAACTACTCCTACTAGACTTGTGCATTTAGAGGATAAAACTATTGGATATCAATTACCTTTCAGGCAAAATCGTGGTAAGCCACTAAACTGTTATTCACCTGATATTAGCAAGACATCCAAGTATCAAATTGCAAATCATGTATCCACTAAGAAGCTGTCTGAACCACTCAAGGCTTTTATGCATCAAGTGTCTGCTATTCATATTCCAACCAAGGTCTCTGAAGCAATGAAAGATCCTAAGTGGGTCCAAGCTATAAAAGAGGAGATGAAAGCTCTTGAGAAAAATCAGACTTGGACATTGGAGACTATACCACGAGGAAAAAAGACTATCGGATGTAGATGAGTGTTTACTATAAAACACAATGCAGATGGAACTATCAAGCGATACAAGGCAAGACTTGTGGCAAAATGTACAGACCTATGGTATAGACTATGAAGAAACCTTTGCACAAGTTGCAAAGTTAAACACCGTCAGAGTCTTATTGTCCCTTGCAGCTAATTTGAATTGGCCACTATACCAGTTTGATGTAAAGAATGCTTTTCTACATGGCGAACTCACGGAGAAGGTGTACATGGACATTCCTCATGGATATAATATTACTCAGACTGTAACAGTTTGCAGGTTACGAAAAGTATTGTATGGATTGAAATAGTAACCACCTGCATGGTTTGGACGGTTCACCATGGCAATAAAGAATAATGGTTTCAAACAATGCAACTCAGATCATACTATGTTCTTGAAACATCAGAAAAGGAAGGTAACAACATTAATAATCTATGTTGATGATATGATTATTACTGGGAATAATAAACAGGAAATATCACAGCTACAAGACTATTTGGCTACTGAGTTTGAGATGAAGGATCTAGGTGGACTCAAGTATTTCTTGGGAATTGAGGTGGCTCGATCGCAGCAAGGCATATTGGCATATTTCTCTCTCAAAGGAAATATGTCTTGGACTTGTTGATAGACACAGGAATGCTAGATTGCAAACCTGCGGACACTCCTATTGTTCAAAATCATCATCTTGGAGAATATCCAGATCAAGTTCCAACTAACAAAGAGAGATACCAAAGGATAGTGGGAAGATTGATCTATTTGTCACATACTCGACCAGACATTGCTTATGCAGTGAGCGTTGTAAGTCAATTTATGCACTCTTCAAGTGAAAATCACATGAATGTAGTTCTTCGGATACTTAGATATTTGAAGTATGCACCTGGAAAATGACTTATGTTCTCAAAGCATGGTCATCTAAATATTGATGGTTATTCATATGCAGATTGGGCAGGTAATATAACAGATAGAAAATCCACATCGGATTGCTTCACATTCGTGAAAGGTAATTTGGTGACATGGAGGAGCAATAAACAGAATGTAGTAGCTTTATCCAGTGCAGAAGCCGAGTTCAGAGGCATGACTAAAGGGATTTGTGAACTTCTTTGGTTAAGAAAGTTGCTTATTGAACTTGGGTATAAACCTACATCCACAATGAATCTCTTTTGTGACAACAACGCTGCTATAGCCATTGCACAGAATTCGGTTCGGCATGATCGTACTAAACATGTTGAGGTGGATCGACACTTCATCAAACAGAAGCTTGAGACTAAAGTGTTTCAGTTTCCTTTTGTGATATCCGAAGATTAATTAGCGGATATTTTGACAAATGCGATTTCTAGTAAAGCATTCCACAATTCACTAGATCAGTTGGACATTGGCGACATTTATGTACCAACGTGAGATGGAGTGTTGACGTGACTTGTGGATATTGACTTACTTTCCTTACACACCAAGAATTCCTATTATAATTGTAATTAATTTACTTTAATTCTTGATTTCCTACTGTAAAAAGATTTAGGAATTTATTATTTACTTGCTCATTCAAGTTTCGTTGTATTATAAATATGACCTTCTACAAGGAGAAGAATACACAAAAAATTTCCAGAAACAAATATTCTCTCATAGTTTTCATATTTTAGCATTGAGATCATCTTAATTACCGTCATTCCTGCTATGAAATGTTTCTTTGGTTTAACGTAGAGTTTTCGAATATAGCAATCCATTATTTGGTTTGGTGACTGTGGATAGAGTGGAGTCCAAAAGGTCATTTTCAGAAGTTATACTTCTCTGGGAACGATCCTGTGGTATTAGAGTTAGACAAGGACCAGAACTACAATAGAATACATCAACACAGAAGTTACACGAAAGCTATACTCTATAGATACATATATGAACCAGTAAATGTTATAACATAGCAACATAATAAAAGTGAATCAATGTATATATATATTCAGCATTTGCACAATATATGATTATGAACTCTCTTCACAAATTCAATTTAATTGTTTAAAGTAGAGCTAAAAAATCTTTCAAATACAAGTGAACTTGTAATATTTGCTGAGTTATGAAATTACTAGCCTAGACCAAAATGCCACCAATGTCAGGAAAAATATGGTGATGTCTCTGAGGAATGGCACGTGGAATACGGTGCGAGCCGACGAAAAAGGGATGCTTAAGTGCCTCTGCAGCAATCGGCCTCTTGGCAGGATCGTAAGAAAGAAGGGCGTAATAAGTGAATTGCGACTCACCGCAGATGGGATGCAAAATGAGAGACCAAACCCAGCTGTAGGCGATACTCAACCCGCCCTGCAAGAAGTTGCCCTTCAGGCCATGACTTCATGGTTGGGCTGCCTAGCACACTACAAATCCAAAACAGCTGCTCCTCCGCATTGTTACCCGTAAGTAGAGGGCGGAGGTTGAACATCTCACCAAGATTACACCCACAGCCCACATATCAACCTTGGAATCGTAGAAGGGTGAGCCCAGCAACACCTCCGGCTCTGTACTAGCGAGTTGTGACATAATCTTTGAAAGGAATGCCCGGCTGAATCTTCTTAGCAGAACCCAAATCCCCAATCTGGACCACACCTTGCTTCACCAACAAGTTTTCCGGTTTGAGGTCACGGTGGCACCACCCATTCTTATGCATGTGATCTAGCCCAAGAAGAATTTGATGACACACATTCCTGATTTGTGCCTCATTGAATCTCTTCTTGTGCAGTTGCATAAATTGCAATAAGTTGCCCTCCATGAATTCAAAAACAAGGGAAGCAGTGCCATCAAATCCCATGAAAGCTTGTTTCAAATTGACAATATTCGGGTGGTTCTTCAACTGAGACAGAGACTCAACTTCCGCCATTTGGAGAAACTCCTCCCATGAAGTCAACCTTGATACCTCATTCTTCAGTCGTTTAATTGCAACAATCTCACCAGTCACCTTGTGCTAAGCCTTCCATACAACCCCAAAACTTCCTTCATCGAGCGGCTTAAGGAACCAATAACTCTCCATTCTAATTGATTTCCTACCGGCATGCTATCACTCAGGTAGAAAATACAACTAGTATTATAGATTTCCCAACAAAACTGAAGCTCTACTTGTACGGTAATTTAGAGAGCCTTTCAACTGCAGTGTGTGAGAGTTGTTGTTGGGCTGGCAAGGATTATTCGTTAAACCGACCCTCAACCATTTATTGGAAATTAACGTTTGCGCCCAGAAGCAAAACCTAATTGATTTCCTACCGGCATGCTACACTCACTCAAACCATACACAAGTTTAACACTATCTTAAAATTCGAGTCTCTTTGCACAAAAGTTTGAGTTTTTCTTCCAATAAATTAGATTAATGTGAGTAATTTAGACTTATGGATTTGGCTCCATCAAACTTGTATGTTAAAGACTGATTAAAAACTTCTAATCTTGGTCATTCATCGCCCATATTTAAAAGAAAAGTTGAACAATATATATTGTTAGCAAATAAAATAAATTTACAATTCATACTAAGAACTTAAAATATGGGACAACTTAAAATATTAACGTCCTTTTTCTTGTCGTTCCGTCAGAATGGTAGAAGATTGATTTGGGTATCTGATAACAGCCAAGCCAATCCAATAAAATCCAACAACCAACCATTTTATCTAAACCAATTTGAAGACCCAACAAAACCAACACAGTAGCTAGCAAGTGAGTGAAAAGAGTAGAAGAAAACACAAACCCAAGCTCCAAATTTCACCCATGGCTGCTTCAAATATAGTCAAATATGGGATTGTAGGGGTGGGCATGATGGGCAGAGAGCACCTCATCAACTTGCACCATCTTCGCACCGAAGGCGTGGCGGTGGTAGCCATAGCTGACCCCCATGTTCCTTCCCAAAAGCTTGCTCTTGATTTGGCACAGTCTTTTAATTGGCCTATAAAGGTATGGGCTCTGCTGTAGTCTCTAACTGTTTGATATGGTGCCAATATGGTTCACCTCCAAAACCTTGTTGTAAATTGAACACAGTGATGCATAGAAGATTATTGATAATCAAAGGGTTTATAGATTTCTTTTTTTTCGTGCTACTAATCAGACGGTTTTAAAAGGTTGAAATTCTAATGGGCAATGATCAGACTTCAATTCCCTAATTTGTTTTCCATGTTTGTGATTTATTTTATCAAGTGATATCTCAGAAATAAGGTTTATGACTTGAATGGTTTTAAAGGTTTTTCAGCACACAAGGACCTATTGGACAGCCTGCTCTGTGATGTAGTGGTTGTGTCATCTCCAAATATGACCCATTATCAAATTCTGATGGATATCATCAACCACCCCAAACCCCACCATGTACTAGTGGAGAAGCCATTGTGTACAACAGTAGCTCACTGCAAAGAGGTCCGTCGATCAGAAGTACTGTTAATTCTACTTACATTTCATCTTTTTTAGATGTAACCTTACATTACCTTTGATACATAAGGTCGAAATAGTGCCTTTGAACATAATCTTTCTCTAATGCACTACTTTAAGAAATTGAACTGATTCGAGTGATAGTTTTTGAGCCTTTATTTCTTGTTAACTGTGACTAAATTGGGACATGGACTTTTGACAGTGTAGGGAATGAATGTGTTAAAGTTATAGTGAAACGCAAACATCAGCTGAGAATATTTCTGAGGGATTCACATTGTTCTACATTGTTGTAGATTAGTGCTAGATTTATCCGTGTCTTTCTTAGTGTGACATCTATTTGTTATTTGATTGAGAGCATATTTTCCACATTGTAGTAGCTTTCTATGTTCAATCGTGCAGGATTTAGCCGCATCTTGACATCTACTCTGTTATCTGATCTAGAGCACATAATATTTGACAGTATGATGTCTGATGTCTGACCCAGTCTGGTTCCATCTTGCTATGTTCAATAAATAATGAGTGATCGTTTCTTATTGAGTTGCAAATCAAGTTTCTAGAGTTGTTATTTTATCACTCAATGATTAAATGAAGATGAACTGCTCCTAAGTAGCAGGAAGAATGCATTGACAAGAAAATTCAAGACAATGTGTACAGAAATGGATTAGTTCATTTTTCTGTGAGTTGGTGTCCAACCCAATGCAAGCATCCTTTGAAGCATGAACATCGTTTCTTTTGTGTTCAGCTTAGTATTCAGTGCTTACACAAACACACACACAGATGCACATGTACATATTGGTGAATATACACGGATGTCACAGAATATGTTAATGCTTTATCTCATACATTTTACAGCATATGTCACTATTTTCTTTTTCCTTTGGGGAGGGTTTTTTTTTTTGCCCATAAATAAGTGATTGATCTGCATCATATAGTGTGTGTGGAATTAGGTCGTAAATGCTGCCAGAAAGAGGCAGGATATTCTGGTTCAAGTTGGACTGGAGTATAGATACATGCCACCTGTTGCTAAACTGATAGAAATAGTGAAGGGCGGAAGCCTTGGACAGGTCAAAATGGTGGCAATCCGTGAACATCGTTTTCCTTTCTTGGTTAAGGTCTGTAATGCAAGTGAATTTTCAATATTCATCCTGTTGCAGTTCATCTTATGGAACCATGCTTGTAATAGGTCAACAATTGGAACCGGTTTAACATTAACTCTGGAGGGACTCTGGTAGAAAAGTGCTGCCACTTCTTTGATCTGATGAGGCTGTTTGCTGGTGCTAACCCTGTTCGTGTGATGGCTTCTGGGGCGATTGATGTTAACCACAAAGATGAAATATATGATGGAAAGGTAATTTAACTTTGACTGAGATTTGAAATATGTCATTCACTTTCAAGGTCAAAAGATGAAGTATGTATTGACCTGATGTGCCAAACACAATTTCAACTATTGGCTTTTGTTTTAGAAGGATTAGATTGCTTTCAGAATTAAAAAGTCATAGAGAGAAATTCAAACCAAACATGCTTTTAGTTAGTTATGCAGTAAGGTTCACTAGTTAGGGCAATGATTTTATTCAAATAGAGCAGTCCAGTCTTTGACTAAGAGACCATTGTCATGCCTGAAAAATGGACTTTTTAAGCTTACTCAATTTTAAAGAGGACTATGTTTGTGAAAGTTAAAAGCAAAAACATTTTGAATTGTTCTATTCTTTGGAGCACTAGACTATTCATTACATATGTCTTTTTCTCTTGTTTTGCTTAGGTACCAGACATAATTGACAATGCATATGTTATTGTCGAATTTGACAATGGTTCTCGCGGGATGCTTGACCTTTGTATGTTTGCTGAAGGGACTAAAAATGAACAAGAAATATCTGTTGTTGGTGACATAGGAAAGGTAGCTCTCTGTCTCTATCTCTCTCTCTCTCTCTCTCTCACAGAAAAAGATGCCCTTCTATTAGATTAAGGCCCTTACTGCTGACCATTATTGGTAATGAACCAATGTGACATCCCACCATTGTCTCTCTGCAGTACAATCATTAGATTGCAATTTCCCTGACCTCTACTGAACGCAGCTGTCGGTTAGGTTATGCTTGCAGGTGGCTTTTCCTGTCATTTTTATTCACCTAACAAACTTTTAACAGGGGGAGGCCTTTGTTCCTGAGAGTATTGTTCGTCATGGTACTCGAGTGGGAGGGAGAGATGGTGTCCAGACTTTAAAAGCTGAGAATGATCAAATAAAGTGGGTTTCTTTTTTCCTCTTAGTTTCAACTGTTCATATTTTGAACTGCCCCATGGGCATTGTTCAAGTCTGTGGGAAATTTCTCACAAATGCCTACCCCTTTAATGTGATTCTGAATCAACTTATGTTTCAGATATGATGGGCTGCATCATGGATCTAGCTATTTGGAACACCTGCACTTCTTATCTGCAATAAGGGCTAAAGCAAAAGCGCCTGCTGTAGATTTGCATGATGGATTAGTTTCGGTTGCCATCGGAGTTGCAGCACAGCTTTCCATCGAGAAGGGCCGATTTGTGACGATTGAAGAAGTCATGAGTTAGCGGAATTGTAAAGTTTCATTATAGGTCTTGAATCCTTGTCCAAACAAAAATGTATAGGTCTTGAATCCCTGATGTTGCCTTTGTGGGTTGTGGGGAAACTCTTGTTAACAGTTTCTCCTTTCCCTATTTGAAAAGCATATGCAAATTAATGTTTTGTTCATCTATTAATAAAATCCCATCAAATAGCTTTGACTGATTTCCTTGTCGTTAATTTTGTGAAATCATTACTTCCATTTTATATGCATTCATCAATCACCACTTCATTTAATAACACAAATTAAGATGTCGAAATTTGGAAGTAACTAAAATTAATTATAAGTGTACATTGAGTAATGCAAATTTGGAACTAACTAAAATTAACACGGTCCTAACATGAATTTCTTGCTCATGAATCCTAAATTTGTATGAAACTGTTTATGCCACATGGCAGTATAAAGTGGTAAAACGAATTCAATTACATTTACCTGCACTCGAGTTCCTAGGTTCAATTCCCTCTTCCAATATTGCTTGTATAAAAATAAAAAATAAGAAGTTTGTGTTGATTTTAATTTTGGCCAAAGTTAGAAAGGGAATGGGAAACTCACACACGGATATCATAAGGCTTGAATTCATGACCACTCAAAAGCACACTAAAAGCCTAGTTGAATCCCACTCCACTCCATTGGTTCGTGGTGAATTCAAAATAATAAAATTAGAGTGCTGCTAAATGAACTCTAAAATTAACTGAGTACATCATACTATAAAAGTATATATTGAATTACTGATTTACCCTAATATAAAATGACCAAAAAAGATATATGAAATTGTGAAACAAATATAATTTTAATAAATACACCCTACTAACCATATTCAACCCTAATCAAGAGATTGCTTGTCCTATTGTGTTTTTAACGAAAGAGGCGGTGATTGCAAGAACTTGGAATTGCAAAAAAAGTGTCAACAGTTTTAGTAGAAGCATAAATCCATATGAAAAGTCAAAGATTTATAAACACTATTAAAAAAGAGTGGTGATTTCCCCACTCCTTTTTCTCCTATTTTATCCACTTACACTCCTTTTATAGCATAAAAAAGGAGTGTAAGTGGATAAAATAGGAGTGGGAAAATCATTGCCCTTAAAAAAATCAAGCTGAAAATCAACTATAAAATAATGCTACAAGAGTTAGGGTGTATTAGGGGTATTTTTGGTAGTTTCATAGAGTGTACTTAGTTAATTTTACATTTTTATTAAAATATTAGAGTGTACTTAGATCATATAATGTACTCAGTTAATTTTAGGGTTCGTTTAGCAGCACTCTAAAATTATCATTAAATTTCATCACGTACACCCTCATTTGGCCGTTACCCTCGCAAACCCAGTGCAGACGTGGCAAGTGTTCAGAGTGAGAGTTACTCGTATATAAATAGCACTCTGGCGCTGGCGCGCAATACAAAATTCGTTGAAGCAAAGAGTGTAGAGAGCAAATGGAAGACGACGCAGGAGAGAGATCGAGCTTCGTTATCGGCCTCATCGAGAACAGAGCTAAGGAGGTACGGTCTTCCATCTCACACTTAACCGGTCCGTTTCTTTGATTGTTTCGTTTCCGAGAAAGTGCAGGAAAGAAAGAGAAAATGGAAGATAACATACAGTTTATAAGCTTAGGTTAAGTACCTCAGTATCTGGCACCGAGAAAGATGTTTCGGCTTTATCAATCGGGAAATTGAATTTAAAAAACGTAGGAGTCGAATTTAGCGCTTGGATTTTCAATTCTTGGTTATGTTTTAGCTGAACTCGTACTGGTCCTGCTTTTACTTCTCTCTCTCTCTCTCTCTCTCTCTCTCTCTCTGTAGGAACTTGTAGATTTGTAGTGGTGATAAATGTTGAACTACGTAAAAACTGTTTTACATCCTGGAAATTTTAGATTTGAATATATGCGTTAAGCAATTTTGTGAAGTTGTGATACAGTGAATATCATCAATGAAGATTAATCATGTCATCAGAAAAAGAAAAAGAAGATTAGTCATGTTTAATGAAGGCCTAGGTATGCGCCTACAAGGCTTGAGATTGCTGGTAAAATGAGGATATTGTGTATAGGAAAATTGTATATAATTATTTTACATAAAGAAAAGGAAAAAAATTCCTTTGGCTGAACCAAATATGGTAACCTACCTTGAACGTTTCCTTATAGACTATAGTTTTCAGACTCATTATAACTGGCTTCGTTTCCACATCTTTTTCTTGATTTTAAGTTTATAATTGGATTGAAGAAATTGGTTTGTGACATTGCACCCAAAATCGGAAAAAAATTTGTTTTTGATTATGGTTCCTTCCAGCTGATTAGCTGAAGGTTATCTTGTGGAGATGAACTAAATTTTTTTAATTTTTTGTTACATAGAGATCAACTAATTTAGAATACCTAGCTGACCCAAAGTATCCTGACAGGTGGGAGTTGCAGCCTTTGATTTAAGGTTGGCTTCTCTCCATCTTTCTCAATATATTGAAACTAGCAGCTCATATCAGAATACAAAAACTTTGCTGCAATTCTATGATCCTATGGTGATTATTGTTTCACCAAACAAGCTGGCACCTGATGGAATGGTTGGAGTTTCAGAATTGGCTGACAGATTTTATGCTACAGTCAAGAAGGTCAGGTTCCTTAATTTTTAATGATCAACTGCGCTCTCTCACTTCATTGTTTCTTGGTGTAACAGACTACTGGATGCTTATGGATTTTCTCATATACGATATTCACTTGTTTAATAAACTAAATTACTGTGCTCATTCTGCAGGTTGTAATGGCCCGTGGTTGCTTTGATGACACTAAGGTTAAGTTAGAGATTCCTTATCCTCTAATATTTGCATCGAAATGGGGGGTTGACTCTTGAAGCTCACAGCTTATAATGCCATTGTTGGGTTCCAGGGTGCTGTGCTGATTAAAAATCTAGCAGCAAAGGAACCTTCTGCACTAGGATTGGATACCTCTTACAAGCAGTATTACCTCTGCTTGGCTGCAGCAGCAGCTACAATTAAGTGGTACTTTCAGAACTTGAGCTTTCTAATGTTATGATGTTGCAAACCCTAGGCTATTTGTTTTTATTATGAAATAGGAAGTTCACCATATTTGGAATTTGGGGTTTAAGAGTTTTCTTTAAGTAATAAATTAAAGAACATGACTTTTTTTTTCCCCCAATGTCATTTGCTCTTATTGTAGCTAGAGCATTCCATATTAAATGTGCTCTTTTCACCTTTTCAGTTTCCTTTTGAATTTGTTACCAACATGCAAGTTTCACCATTCTAGCATCTGTTGCCCTTGCCTTTTTTTTAAGTAATGGATCTAATGCATGATGCACAGGATAGAAGCAGAGAAAGGGGTCATCATTACAAACCACTCACTTTTGGTATGAGTTAAATAATGCACGTTCCTTCATGATCTGTAAAATAATAACAGAAGAAAGTAGGCGTTTCTATATCAATAATATCCTGTCTCATTAAGAAAAATATAAATCAGCTGTCTCCATGGAGAGACAGAGCAACAACAATTTGTTTTAGTTCACCTTTCTATTCACGCTAAGAACTCCCATCAGTCTGTACTGCTATCCAACCCTGTTTTGTCTTTATGAGGAAATAAACATTTACTTCATTGAATTTATGCCTCTCCAGGTCACTTTTAATGGATCATTTGCCCATATGAATATTGACGCTACTAGGTACTCTTCCGTTTCTGTGATTTTATCTCGAGCTTAGCTCCCTTTTATGTATCAAATAGATCATGTTTTTGTGATATTAGGAGAAATTATGAAGTATTTTAAATAAAGATGTGATGGGTTAAATGCATTTTATTTTTAGAATCTTTGGTAATGACTTTTGTAGTTGAAATTTGTTGGCAGTGTTCAAAATTTGGAAATCATTGAGCCACTTCATTCGACACTTTGGGGAACAAGCAACAAGAAAAGAAGTTTATTGAACATGCTCAAGACAACAAAAACTGTTGGAGGGTATGTGTGGTTGTTCACCGGATTGATCAGTACTTTGTATATTTTTATAGTTGCAATTTCTCTTCTAAACTTTGTACTTTATGCTTCTTAGTGGTGGTCAATCTCTCCTTTATAATTTCTTGTCACTTAAATCTAATGTGGAGCAATTTATGATTTCAGGTCTAGACTTCTTCGTGCCAATCTATTGCAGCCTTTAAAAGATATTGAAACTATAAATGCCCGTCTTGATTGCCTGGTCAGTGTTATTTATTCTCAAATATCTCTTTTGGAGCTATGTAATCCATTTAAAATACTTTTGGATCTGTGAACCTTCATTTCTCTGTGTCAAATTTAAAGTAAAATGAAAAGGGATCATGTTATATGAATTGAAAAGTTGGGTTTGGCATAGACCATCTGTGGATATTTTTTGCACGGTTATAGATATAAAAAGCAAGAATACAATGATTAAATAAGAATGGTACTTTTGGAACTGACATGCAAATGCACATTGTGTCTACTTTGTTTCCTTTTGAAATACACATAAGGTGCTGAATTTTGAAGTTACTGAACTGGAAAGTGCATTTTGCAGCTATATTGTTTATGATCCTCAGTCTCCTTAATATTTGTTTTTAGGATGAGCTCATGAGCAATGAACAGCTGTTCTTTGGACTCGCTCAGGTTTTGAGTAAATTTCCCAAAGAGAGTGGTAAGAGGGAAGAATAAAGGAAAATTTAGTCCTGACAAAGTTCGTCCATCTGTTCATATCATGAACAAGTTGAAGTTACATATGCTCTCATGCAGATAGGGTACTTTGTCACTTCTGCTTCAAGCCAAGGAAAATAACAAACAAAGTCATGGGTGTTGATTATGCTAGAAAAAGCCAGGTCTTGGTTTCAAGCATTATTCTCCTCAAAACTGCTCTAGATGCCTTGCCCTTACTCTCGAAGGTAAAATTTACCGCAAAAGATGTTCATATCAAGCATTATTTTTCTTTCCGATACATTTACTGTGCTCAAAACATGTTCAAAAGTATCCATGCTTGGTTAAATTCTCAGGTTCTTAAAGATGCAAAGTGTTTTCTTCTTGCAAATGTTTACAAGTCTGTATGTGAAAATGAGAAGTATGCTGCCATTAGAAGGAGGTTTGCTTCCAAGCTTGATGATTCCAGTGGATCATCTGTAAATTTGTTTCTCCCGACATCCCTAACTGGTTTGAAGTTTAAATTGGAATCTGTTTTGTGTAATGAGCTCTATTATCCTGATGGGGTCGAATTCAGAGGCCAGAATAGTGCAGACATCCTCTGAGCAATGAACCTCAACAGAAATATATCCATTATAAATTCCAAAACACTCACCTTTGTCCCTTTTTTTTGCAATGTGAAATTACATCACTTCTTCCCTGGAAAAAGAATCCCTTTACTTTTGCCACTAATTAAAACATATTGCCTTTGTTGTCCAATCTTTGTCTTATTATCTGTTTTAGCATTTTGCCTCTTACATAAGCAGCATATTTTACTGGAAACAACACATTTTCATGCATTAATATGCTCATTTGAAGTGTATAATTGATCCAGATAATGGGAAAGAATAATTTCATGTCGACAACCAATTTAAAGTTTATTCTTAACCTCTTGATATGATTTTGGTGCCATGATTATGGTCTGCGTACAACCTGAAACACTTATGTACAATTTTACAGAGATATGAACTTAAACTCAGGTGTTGGGAACCAACTTACCTAACGAAGTTGATCATAAAGTCTATGAGATTAGATAGTAGTTATATTATTTCCGTTAGATTAGATAGGATCGTTCAACCCCAAGTGCCAGGTCCAACTTACCTGATGAAGTTGATCATAATTCTGAGATTCAACCATGAGCACTAAAGTAGTTATCTTATTGCCATACCATTACATATGATGCTAAGGCAGTCGTTGTTGGTGATTAGAGTTTCGGTATGATAGAAATTTTCACACCTGTAGGTTCTTACTTGTTGTGTGATGTGTTTAATATCCTATAGACTTTGTTTTCTAAATCAAGTATGAACGATATCACTCATGTACACAAGACACTGTATTTCTTCCAGGATTGGAGAGGTGATTGATGAAGATGTGCTGCATGCACGGGTTCCTTTTGTAGCCCGCACACAGCAGTGTTTTGCTGTCAAGGCTGGAATTGATGGACTTTTGGATATTGCGCGGAGATCATTTTGTGATACTAGTGAAGGTTTTTTCTCACTACATATGCAGTTCAAATTATGTTTCATTTCCCTTTTATTCATGTTCTATTTGTCTTTTGTTTTCTTATATTTGAGATAAAGGGCCAGTTTAATATTCTAAATTATGAATTAACAGCTATACATAATCTTGCTAACAAGTATCGTGAAGATTTCAAGTTGCCCAATTTGAAACTCCCATTTAACAATAGGAAAGGGTTCTACTTTAGCATTCCACATAAGGACATTCAAGGGAAGCTTCCTAGTCAGTTCATTCAGGTTTAGAATAAAACTTGCTCTAAAGTACTAAACATCTCTTTACTAGTTATTTCTGATTCTCATATGCTTCTCTGATATAGGTATTGAAACATGGTAACAATTTACACTGCTCAACCTTGGAGCTTGCTTCTGTGAGTACTAGGATCCAATTTTCTATCTATATCAAATTTACTTACTCTAGGTTATGATTGTTCTATTATTCACGTCATTTTTTCATTGCAAAATACTACTTTTAAGGTTCTATTTGTACTGCCTTTATTGTCTGTGAACTGTTGGCATTTCCTTGATTAGTTACAACATAAAATGTTGCCATTTCAACTACAATGAGTTGAGTTATGCTTGTCTTTTAGACTTGCATATCAATTTCAGGGCAGGTGAATGAAATTGGTAATGAGATATTTGATTGATTTTGCTAAGAACTTCAATTCTGAGGTGGACTCAGTTCCCATCTTTATTTTGGACTAACAAATTAGGTTAAGCAGTTTCACAGAGATCATCTTCAGTTACAACTGTGAATTTTAGGAGGCGTAGTTTCAGGGTATACATCTCTTGAAGGAACCTAGCTAATCAAAGTGATCATTCATAGGAGACCAACTCAATCAGCAATCTTAGATATAGGTGTTGTTGGTGCCTTTATTTCTTAATTTTTGCAACATTTATGTGTTGTAGTTTTCCATGTCAAAAGATGTTAGTCTCAAACATTGTTCTGCTGAGTCAATTACTTGTGGCGTTTTTTAAAACAAAAATCAAGGCCTTCAACATAAATAAGAGTAAAAAGCAACATGGAACCGTTTTATTAGTTGTTGTAACTTGTAATAACATTTTTGTGAATAAATCCGAGTTTCATTATAAAATTTTGTGTACATGTGTCTATTTTATTATCGAGTATCAATAACATTTTATATCTTTGTAACTTCAGTGAAGATTCTGGAAAAATTACATTTATCTTTCTCCATTGCATGAAATTTACAGCTAAACGTTAGAAATAAGTCTGCAGCTGCAGAATGCTACATACGGACAGAAGTTTGCCTGGAAGGTTGTGCTAAACTTGATAAGCTTACACATCTTCTGTTTCTGAGTTCTTGTTACTTGTTCTACATCATTACTTTTGTTTACTTTCTTCATGGCACTTATATAAGCATTGATCTTTAGAACAATAAGCTTAGTGCGGTTGGCTTCATTTTGATCTTTTTGATCTTATTGCGGAACTTTTTGAACATCATCGTTTACCAAATACTCAAGCTTACCAAACAATGATGTTTAGACATATATAATGACCTTTTATGTTCATGAAGCCTGTGATATCTTCTTATATATGTTTCAACTGCTGCAGTGCTGATACCATCATAGATTACTGATTTTGATATCTTATATGCAGAATTAGTAGATGCCATACGAGAGGATGTTTCTGCACTCACACTGCTTGCAGAGGTCTTATGCCTTTTGGATATGATCGTTAATTCATTTGCACATGCCATTTCCACAAAGCCAGTTGATCGTTACACCAGACCAGAATTTACAGGCAAGTTGCTATTGTCTGGAATTATCGCTCATGAATTTGGATGTTCAATAGGGGAAATGCTTGATTCTATCATGTTTACTTATAGATAATGGTCCCATGGCAATTGATGCTGGAAGACACCCTATCCTAGAGACCATACACAATGACTTCGTCGTACGTAAAATGCTTTATTTTCTATAATTGGATTACTCTCTCCTCCTCATGAATTTGCTTGAGATTCTGCAGAAAAACTATAGCTATTTTCTTTTTTCCTTTTTCCTTGCAGCCCAACAATATATTTTTATCACAGGCGTCAAACATGGTGCTTATCATAGGCCCAAACATGTAAGGAATTCTCTTTTCAATGTAATACATTGAAGTGTTGTTTTCTCATGCATTGTCTTGCCGGCTTCATCCAGTTATTAGTTGTTAGAAGACAGGTTAAATAGTGAAGATGAAAATCATATTTTTACCAAGAAACAGTAGGAAAATATATTTGACCATAAGCCGTATGGGCTTTGGACTGATATTTATATATTTGACCATAGAAAAAATATATTTGACCATAAGATAAATATTCATATATGTTTAAAGAATGTGACCAATTAGGTTATCATTTGCTTGAGTTTAACTACGGAATGTTTCTGCCAGGAGTGGAAAGAGTACTTACCTTCAACAAGTGTGTCTTATAGTTATTCTTGCTCAGATCGGTTGTTATGTTCCTGCTCGCTTCTCAACTCTAAGGGTTGTTGATCGTATATTTACAAGGATGGGTACAGTAGATAATCTTGAATCCAACTCTAGTACGGTAAATTTTTCAAACTTCAATATCAGAAATATGGATCCCCCATATGTTTTAGTGATGCACCTTATTTCTATTTAATACGGAATATTTAGAAACGAATTTTCTTATTATTTGTAACAGTTCATGACAGAAATGAAAGAAACAGCTTTTATCATGCAAAATGTCTCCCAGAGGTAGTACACCACAAGATTTATTTAACCCTTTGAATATACAGTAATATCCAATAATATTTGGTCCATGTTGGACATAGGAGTCTGATTGTTATGGATGAACTTGGGAGGGCTACATCTTCTTCTGATGGATTTGCAATTGCTTGGAGCTGCTGCGAACATTTGTTATCACTGAAAGCGTAATCTCTTTTCCAATTTACCATTTACCAAGGTTCCAGTGGGTTACCTCAGATGAAATTTTATGAGTTTTGAGTGTGGAAAAGTTTAAAATGTGTTCCTTTAAAAATTGATGCACACGGTTTTCACTATATTAAACAATTGAAGCTGCTTATATATCACTTGCATTGAAGCTAAATGCTTCCAATTGTTGTGAAAATCTGCGACAAACTTATTAAGCGTACATAAAGAATGGAAGAATGTATGGGAGAAAAGAAACCAATTAACTCATCCTTTTTTACGTACTGCCATATGATTCGTCTAGATAAGTAGGCATACCACAAGACTGTACACAAGTGAGACGCATTTAGAAATAATATTATTGTTTAGTTCTATCTGGTTTTGGTAGTTAAGAACTTATTGTCTTTGTGGTCCTTTCTGTCACTGCTTATCAACTACCATAGCTTTTGTTTACATTTTTCCAAGGCTTTTTCTTATGAACGATGTCATACAAAGCCTAGTTAGTGATGAAATTTTATTTGCAGAAGCTGACATACCATCCTACTCAATCTTTCTCAGGTATACTATATTTGCTACTCATATGGAAAACCTATCAGAACTAGTAACCGTCTATCCAAATGTGAAAATACTTCACTTTGATGTTGACATTAAAAATAACCGTCTAGATTTCAAGGTAGTTTTTCCAAGATCCTTTCACTCTAATCTTGATTTTATGTGACTTTTATCGGCTGAAAGTCTTGTCTGTTTGCGTAGTTTCAACTGAAGGACGGAGCGAGACATGTTCCGCACTATGGCCTTCTATTAGCAGAAGTGGCAGGACTGCCAAGCTCAGTAATTGAAACAGCCAGAAACATCACATCCAGGATCACAGAAAAGGTGAATTATTTCGAGTAACCAAGAATTGAAAGTTATCTTATATATTCGCATTGCCATAAACATAGAGTCTTCTTTTATATTGGTATTTTCCTCAAAATCTGATTTAAGATGAAATAGGGCCAGGAATTTCCAGAACACTGCTACCCCATGTCAAAAAACAAAGGAAGTGGTTCAGTCCCATTGCAATGCAATGTCATTGAAATCCATATAATTTATCTTGTACTTTTTTGCCTTCTTTTTATCAATGGATCTGAATTAATTTAAGAGTGATTCTGGTATTCTGAATGGAAGTCCCTTCGTCATTAACCGGTGACTAAGAAATTTAAAATTTCGATGTTTAGGAAGTGAAGAGGATGGAAGTAAACTGCCTTCAATACCAACCGATCCAGATGGCGTACCATGTCGCTCAGCGGCTGATATGTTTGAAGTACTCCAGCCAGGATGAGGATTCAATCAGAGAAGCACTGCATAATTTGAAAGACAGCTACATTCATGGAAGGCTGTAGTCTCAAGACCTTAAAAACCCACAATATTCTTTCCTCCTATTTCAGAAATGCCATACAAAACATTGTTGTATTCGTAACACAACACGATATCAAATTTATTCACCAAATGATATGGCGGTGTCTGATTTACTCAATTCTAAGCTCATTCAAAACCTCAATTATTTCCAACACATCAGTGACAGTAGAGAAAAGAAGTTATAAAACTCGCTAAAATTCCAAGTCAAGTTTGAGTTTTTGTATGCTCATAGCATGAAGTTCGTGAACCAAAAGAACTCAACTCATTTCATTGAATTGGCTTGAGGTTTTATCTTCTAATGAAAATCAAATTAATTTATTTCTGCATCCATTCCATTCAAGTTAGTTTTAATTTTTGCTTGGGTATATATATATATATATATATATAGTTATATATCATTATTTGACATTCAACTCACAAATTCAATGCTTTTCTCGTTTAACATCTTATTGAGATTTTGATGTCTACAGGCAACATGAATAGGTCTACTGTTCTTCGAGCCAATAAAAAAAAAAGTATAGGTCTACCGTCTACAAAGCAGTAGACCAAATAAATCTACTTGGCAGTGGAAACCGTACATCAAACAAGCCAGAAAACTGAATCTCCCAAAACACGCCACAACGTAAGAAAAATTCACCATAAAAGATAATTGGAACCTTGCAACATATATATAAATCTAATCACTTAACAATATCACAAGAGACTAAAATAGTCGGTAATCCATTCAAATAGAACATGGTTCAAGTTTTTAAGTGCCAAAATTTCAAACTCACAACAAAGATTGTCTTCCTGAAAGTACCCAGAAACAACACAAAACATAAGATAAAATGATCGAAATCAACGGTAACGACGAAGGGAGAGGGTGGTGTTTCTCTTCCAGGTAGCCCTGCGGGAAGGTCGTGCCTTGTGGTACAAGTGTCCCTTTCCACGCAGTCCCCTGTACTTCTTCCCAGCAGAAGTGAGCCCACGAAGCTCTCTGTGCTTGTGAACAGGATTGCAGAGCCAGTTGATTCTTGGGTCATTACGGATAGCATTATGTGCAACATCAACCAGGATTACCTCAAAGTACTTGTAAGTTGAGTCCTGCATTCAAAGATTGCAAGACAGGAAATGTAAGCAGGACATCACAAAATTAAACAAACACCAAGCCCAAGAAACAAATAAAGAAATAAAAACAAGTTCTGTAACCCAAGTATACTAGAATCAAAACTGAGTCACATACCTCATTGATCCAGTATGAGTTGAGAACCCTAAGGCCTCCCAACTTACGGCCAGCACGCTCCTCAGCAACAGACCTCTTGCTGCGCTGAAACTTTAGTTGTGTCACACCCTGGTTTGTGGGCTTCCCATATACAATACCCTTGGGAACAGGCCTCTTGCGACCACCACGCCTTACACGGACACGGTAAACAACATAACCCTGCACCAAATTTTACTAGAACTATCAGCCAACTAAAAATTCAATTAAACCTGGCCGGGGCACAAAGACCAAGAGGTGCATGAGAAGAGACAACAAAAACACATGTTCAAAGAAATATATAGGATACAGAAAATAGTGCAATGTATCGGATGGAGACAACAGCAAAAACCATAGATAGAACTCGCTTGGCAGAAGATCAAATGTTTGGTTTAGCATAGCTGGTCTCAGGAAGCAAACAATCACTTAAGGAAAGCAGCATTTTTAGGTAAAATGCTTAAGCATCAGAATGCTGCTTAACCAGCACACATACTGGATTAGGCCCATAGGCGCACAACAAAAGGAAACAATTCACAACAGGAAGCATGCATGCACAACTGAAAGAATGAAATGAACCTAATAGACCACAAGATAAGTACCAGATAAGACAGTAATCCTTCGCAACACGCAACCATAATTATCATTTCATAGAGTCAAAAGACAAACATGGGAATACATGTATATCAATTGGCCAGAAGCCTATTAAACTTGGTGATAAACGCTGAAACCCATAATTTAAACAATGAGTTGTGTATGGCATGTAATTTAAGAAATTATCACTACCTGCTTGGCCTTGTAACCCAAACGACGAGCCTTGTCAGGGCGTGTGGGCCTTGTGACACGGACGATGGAAGGATGCTGGCGATACTCCCAACAGCGCACCCTCTGGAGGAACCTCATCACATCGGATTGCTTCTTCCTCCATATCTCCGACACATACTTGTAGGCTCCTAATGACCCCAAAATAACACAAACAAAACCACATATTAGATAAACAGATCACTACTCAATTAATATCTATAAGCATCTAAAGCTACACATCCCAATCTCAAACAATACCCATGTCCATCAGTTTCTAAAGATTGTTTCCAATGTTGTAATCACCCAACTCAAGCATTTCAAGGAAATCAATTTCAGATTAAACCCATTTTAAGCAATCAAAAACCAAATCATAACAAATGTGTCAATAACAGTGTCATTAATTTCATTCAAATTATGAAAACTAACTTTAGTCATATAACTACTTTAAACTAAAGACTATCAGCCAAACTATTTAAAACTTGGAAATGCGGTGGACGGGCTAGTAAATATAAGGAACAAGAGAAATAACAAAAGATTTTTAAGTTCATAAAATTTTCATCTTCTGTAAGCTTGGAATCAACAACAAGAAGCTTGGTAAGCTAAGCATCAGACAAATCAAATGCATATCAAACAGATTCAGCTGAAGTTTCATTGTTTATATAAACAGAAACAGATGCATGAAATTCAAAATGAAAATGGAACAAAATCTGTGAGAGAGAGAGAGAGAGAGAGAGAGAGAGAGAGAGAGAGAGAGGTACCCATCGTATCAGAAATGAGCTGCACGGCACAGGTTTCGGCAGTTGAGCTAGGGTTTTCGCCACACGAAGAGTGAGGGTTTGTGATGAAACCGGGACTTTATAGCGTTGGAAGGTATCGTGAACTTCGGATCTGAGCCGTCCATTCTTTTTTACAAACCCTAATCTCTAAATTGTCTCGAAAAGACGATGTGTCGTTTACGGCAAACGACATCGTGTTTTCCTTCCTGGTTTCTAGACAGGCTCTTTTTTAATAGGCCCAAACTTGAAAATGCCCTTTTAGCCCAGCTCCTGGCCTAATCGGGCCAAATTTGAAAATTCCCATTTTCAAAGGCCGTAAAGGCAAACAAATATACTGCGGGAGTTCATCACCACAAACCTTCACTCTCACTTAAAATACTACGATAATATGACCACGTGACAGCTTTCTATCCGGACCGGTACCCCCCCTTTCTCTCTCTCTGAAGAATCAGTTCCATGTTCACTGCAAACCAAAACAAACCAGTTTCTTTTTTAAGAATTTTTTTTGTTAAAAAAAAATATATACGGTTTGGCTGATAATGGTTTATGGTATGCAGTGGTGGATGACTAAAGTTATCTAGGCTTCGTGGTTGAAATGAAATTGATTGATTATTGATGATGGTGTTATTTTTCAATGTTGGGGAGTTCTTCGATAAAAAATGTAGGAGAGTTCAATTCACACACGCCTGCCTGCCCACATCAAAACGACACCATCTTCACCGTCGTACACCAAGTCTCCACCACTTAAAACCTACCAAGTTAAAAATCAAACGAAAAACCCACCCCAATTCATTTCCTGTTTGTTACACTAAGCTTCAAGCTCCAAGCTCCAGCCATGGCCGCCATCTCACTCTCTCTCTCTCCAAACCCTAGCTTCACAACCACCACCACCACCCACAAGCCCTCCCACCCCTCTCTACCCCACCTTTCTCAAATTCCCAACCGTGTCCCCATCCACCATCAAATCCCTCACCCACGCGCCCCTACTCCAAACCCCAACCCTACGCGCCACCTTCTCCACACGCGCCGCCGCATCCACAATCCCATCCACCACATTCCACGGCCTCTGCTACGTCCTCGACGATAACATCGACACCGATCAGATCATCCCCGCCGAGTACCTGACCCTAGTCCCCTCCAACCCCTCCGAGTACGAGAAGCTCGGATCCTACGCGCTCTGCGGTCTCCCGGACGCCTACTCCACGCGCTTCGTGGACCCGGATGAGACCAAGTCCAAGTACTCGATCATAATCGCGGGCGCAAACTTCGGGTGCGGGTCATCGCGCGAGCACGCGCCAGTGGCCCTAGGGGCGGCGGGCGTTGCTGCGGTAGTGGCGGAGTCCTACGCGCGCATCTTCTTCAGGAACTCGGTGGCGACTGGCGAGGTGTACCCGCTGGAGTCGGAGGTTAGGGTTTGCGAGGAGTGCAAGACTGGAGATGTGGTGAGCATCGAGCTGAGCGAGAGCCGTCTGATCAATCACACGACTGGGAAAGAGTACACGTTGAAGCCCATTGGGGATGCGGGCCCAGTCATTAGAGCTGGTGGGATTTTTGCTTATGCTAGAGAAGCTGGAATGATTCCCACCTTGACTTCTTCTTAGATTTTTCCTTCTGAGTATTTGGGTCTTTGCCATTTGGTAGGTCTTGTGTTGGGTTTTTTACTATGAAAAGGCTGCCCTTGCATTATGATTTGTATTTTTGTATGTTGAAGCTTAAGCTTAATGGTTTACTGGTGTATTATGCTAATTTAGAAATAAAAACATGAGTTGTTTTGTCAAGCAGAGTTCGGAAGGTAGCGGAGATATACCCCGGAATCAGAACGGAATACCTTGATTTTAGTAGGTTTTTTCATTCTCCTGACAAAAAAAAACAAACTACATCATCTCTTTTGGGATAGGAAAAAACAAAACTATTATTTACGCCTTCTTTTTTTTTTTTTGATTAAGTAGGGGGGCAAAGCCCCAAGGAACAGACTACACAACCTGGTCTAATCAGAATGAACAATTCCAAGCAAGATCATCAACAAGATAATCACTTAACCAACTAAGAGCCTGCTCAAACACGCACAGCCCAAGATCCACTTGATAACTCCAATTAGCTAACCGGTCAGCAACAATATTCTTCTCACGAAAAACATGCTGAAGAGCACACCACCCTGGGAACCTGCCTAAAGGGTGCAAAGAAAGCATGGAAGAATTCTGACAGAGATTGACTGCAATAGTTGAGTCCATCTCAATAATGAGACTACTGATGCCTTTCTCAATTGCTAACTTCAAACCAAAGAAGAGACCCCATATCTCAGCCTCAAGAACTTGACATTTTCCCAGATTAATAGCAAAACCACTTACCCAGCCAGTAACGCTTCTCCTTGAACCATCCACATTCAGTTTGAACTGTCCAGGCCCAGGAATCTCCCAGGCAACATGAATTTGAACTTTATTTACCCTGACAGTGAGATTAGAAGTTGACTTAATCCACTCCTGAGCAGCCCCACAAATAACTTGCCTTGGACTAAAGAGGGCTGTATCCTCATTCTGAAAAACATGCTTATTTCTCCAACACCATAGATGCCAACAAGTAAACACAAAAACAGTACTCCAATGAACATCACCATTCCATTTCTCTCTAGAGAGCATATTGACCTTCATCCAAGGCTGAGCATCTAAATGGAAAAAATGATGAGCACAGGCAGGGAGAATAGCATTCCACGTAGATCGAGCGCTCACAATCACGAAGAATGTGAAGGACAGTTTCAGAGGCCAAGAACAAAAGCCACATGAAGGGTCGACGCCAACTGCCTTCGAACACGCTGATCATTTGATAAGATTTTGCCTTAAGAAGCCAGCCACATAAAATATTGAAGCTTAGGAGGAACATTTAAACTCCACAAGGACTTCCAGCAGGAGTCAGAGGTAGAACAACCTCCAAAGAATAAACTATAAGCAGATTTAACGGAAAAGTCCCCATTAGTACTACCCTTCCAAATCTGAGTATCAGGTAAAGAGCCTAAAAACCCCACAGGAACACTAATGACCTGTTGAACAAGATCTTCACAAAGAACACCTCTCAACTTGTCAATGTCCCACCAGCCATTCTTAGAGAAACTTGAAACAAGACAATTGCTATCGGGGATGGTGAGAACTCCAGCCAGCTGCATTAAAGGGGCATCAGTAACCCAATTATCCTCCCAAAATTTTACATTGTCTCCCCGACTTATTCTCCAACACATCCCTTGCATAAGCAAATGGATACCATGTATAATACTCCTCCAAGTAGTGGAACAAACCTGCCTTGCTCCAAGAGAATTATCAAAAATAGAAGCCCCTTTAAGATACTTAGCCTCATAAATTTTTGCCCATAAAGCACTGTCCTTAGAATGCAATCTCCACCCAATCTTAGCAAGTAGAGCCTGATTCATACTAGCAGTCTTTTTAAACCCCAAACCTCCTTTACCTTTAGGCCTACAAGCCAAATCCCATTGACATAGATGGATCTTGTATTTCTTCTCACTGCTACCCCAGAAAAATTACGGTTGAGCCGATCTAAATCATTGCAGACACTAACAGGAAGTTTAGTAGTTTGCATAGCATAAACAGGGATAGAAGCTGTAACCGCTTGAATTAAAGTAGCTCTTCCAGCTAAAGTAAGAAGCTTACTCTTCCAAGCTGCCAGTCGTTTATGCACCTTATCAACTAAAGAACTATAAGTGCGCTTTCCGATTCTAGAATGCAAAAGAGGCATTCCTAGATACTTACCAAGGTCATTAGTAAGAGGAGAGCCACAAATCAAACTTATCTCCTTAGCAACCTCTTTACAAGTGTTAGGAGAGCAGAAGACAGCAGACTTTTCAAAATTGACTACTTGTCCAGAAGCAGAGCAAAACAAATCCAGACAATTCTTCATAATTTTAGCTTGGCTAGCACAAGCCTCCGCAAACAACACCAGATCATCAGCAAAAAAGAGGTGGGAGATCGCAGGGCCAGACTGAGAAGATTTCACAGGCCGCCACTTCTTCTTACTAACAGCATCACAGATAATATGAGAGAGTTTTTCAATACATAGAACAAATTAATCACCCTTCCCTGATTCTATAAATAAATAAAAAATGTTTAAAAATTCTTTTCTAATTTGGTTAATGCTTTCTTTCATGGACACTCTATTTCCCAAATTAATCATACTTTTCACTTTAATTCCAAAAAATAATCCTCATGAATGAGTTAATCATTTCCGACCTATAAGTCTTTATAATGTAAGAGAATATAATTGATACTGTTTTTGAAGGTGGGCACAGTCTGGTTTACCCCTTGAATTGGAATTGAAACCAATAGTTACATACGGTATGGTTTTTATATAAAGTGTCTAGAGGAACCGAATCAAACCTATACGGTTTCAATTCAGTTCATTTAGTTTGCGTTTTAGAATAAGAGAAAAATAGGAAGAGGTGAAGAAGAGAGAAATATAAAGAAGAGAGAAAGAGTTGAATCAATAAAGAGGAAGAGAGAGCGGTGTAAAAAAGAGAAATACGTAAACGCAACAAGAAGAACGACTATGGTTCATCGAACAGGAAAAAAAGTAGGACTAGAGTTGTTATTTAGTTGGGTATAAATTAGGCTTAAGATATTTGGGTATTAATTGGATTAAAGTATCTAGATATTACTTGTGGTTACTAATGTGATTTCAATATTTGTTAGGCTTAATAATTTTGTTTTGTTTTGTTTTGTTTTTGCCATAATCAAGGAGGAGGTTGTTTTTCTCACAATCACACTACCAAGATGTCACAAGTTCAAGCTTGAGACTATCGGTCTATAAGTCAAGATTTTTTTCCAATTGGACTAGACCTCGTTGGCATATGTTCCTCAACGATTATCCAAGATATCAATTTCCTTCTACAAGATTTCGGAGTGGTCAAATTACCCATAAGTTTTGAGAAACAAATATGGTTGGAAAGCTCTGAAGCAATTTAGATATAATCTTCCTAATATTAGTATTTGGTTTGGTTATTTTCCTTAGTGTTCAGAAGTTTTTATTTTTTTATTTTTTTTATTTTTTATAATAGCATTTATACTAAAGAAGAAGAAGGGTTTGAAAAGTATAGCCGTGAGCCTATACTATTAGAGTATAGCCGAGCGGCTATACGCTTTGAATATATTCAAATATTTTAATAATATAGCCACGCGACTATACCTCTTAAATATATTATTATATTTAAAGAGTGTTATATTGCAGTTTTTTTAAAATCTTTTTTGCCTTATAAGATCTTTGTACTTTTTTTTTTTGGTGTGGGTAAAGTTGTAAGATTTGGATTTTTAGCTTATTATGGTCTGTATTAAGATCATTAGGGTGCCTTGTTGTATGATTTGTTTTGTCCTTTTTGTTGTTGCAAATTTGATCGTAATTTTTGTTTGTAAAGGTTTAGAGGGTTAAGATTTGAGGTCATTATTGTTGTTTGAATTCAGATCATTATGCTTGCTTGAAGTTTGGTTTCATTTCATATTTCATTTTGGTTCTTTAAGTTGTATTTTTTTTTGGGTCCGAGCTGAAATTTTTTTTTTTATTTTTTTTTTATTAACAAAGATGGAGAATTCGAACTTGTGACATCTAACAATAGCCAGACGATTGAACTTTCAGATAATTGAGAGAAGAAAATATATGTATAAAGCAAGCAGCCTTGAAATTGAAGAGAGAAGTCTCTTATTCATATTTTGTAATTTAGTATTTCATGACACAAGAGGTTAAACAAAAATATCAAATTTCAAGCAGGAACAAGCAAGCAATTGCTCCCGTGGCCTATGGGCATCTTACATATACAGTGATACAATCACCTCCAAGGCCCAATAAAGGAAGGAGAGAGAGAGAGAGAGAGAGAGCAAAACACAAAAACAGCAAATTGCCAATTAGGCCCACTGTTTGATTTCTTCTTCTGATCTACTCTTATCTGATCTCTCTCTCTCTATCTATGCCTGCGATCCCGATGATCCCTGGTGCTGCCTCTGGAGTGCCTGGACTCTTCCTGCTCCGCCTTCTGCGGCGGCGACGCCTCATACCTCGACGGCTTCCTCTTGAAGTGCCTGTCGTCGTCGCTCGACTCATACTCCATAGAAGCAGCAGCGCTAACCATAGCCTTTCTACTTCCACTTCCGCCACTCCCAGCCTTGGCAGTCGACGACGACGTCATTTTATACTCGTCGTACGCGGATCCATTTGCCAATGACGAAGACGACTCCTTGTGATGATGCGCCGACGACGGCTTGTTATCCTCCGTCGCCGCCGGAGAAGCCGCGGGAGCCCGCTTCTTGCTCACTTCCCCCTCCGGAAAGCTTATGCGAGAAAACACGCTTGCCTTGTGCTTGCGCTCCGCCGCCGCCGCCGCTGCGGCAGCTGCTGCAGCTGATGCCGTAGAGGAGGAGGAGGCAGGTTTGGCCGATGCTGTTGTTGTTTCAGTGGAAGGTGGTGGTTTTGCAGAGGACGAATCAGAACGATGTCGTTTCTGGCGCTGCTGCTGGTCATCCTCCTGGTAATCGTCATAGTCTCGACCTCGATCTCGGTCTTGGGCGCGTTCGCGATCTCTGTCGTGGTGGTCTGATTTTCTCTTGGGAGGACGCGGTGGCTGTGGCTCCAGGTCACGTGGATCACGTGAGGGCCTTCGTTCTGGAGATGACCTCTCGCGTCTGTGACGATGCTGGTGGCTGTTGCTGTAGTCGGGACTTGGTGATCGAGCAATTGACTTCTGCAATGCATAACAAGAAGAAAAACCAAAAAGACCCAATAAGTCAACTTTTCCCGCAGTAATAATTCTCACAAAAATAATTTACTTTTCACTGTTACCCATTATTTTCTCTCTTTTTTCTTTTTTGCCAAGTGCTTTTACGTTTTTTTTTTTTATAATGCATTTACTAAACTAACACCCACTTTTCTTAAACACCCTATCTTCCCTTTATTTATTTTTTTCGTTCGGTTTTCAAATTTTGGAAAACAAAAAACATCGTTAACACTTGATTTTTTTGCCGTTGGCTTTACACCCTGCAATCCCATTAATTACTCCAATCCAACTTTGCAGGCCAGAACTCAGAAAGGAGGTAGAAATGGTTAACCAAAAATAATAAAATAAAATATAAAACCATTGTTAAAAACACTCATCCTGTACAAAGTGCAGAAATTCAATTCTGAACCTGCAGCAAGCACTTGAGGATCATATATAAAAAATAATAATAATAAATTAAAAAATTAGCATCTCAGACCACCAGTGTAAACATGATCCAAGATGACTCCTATTGGTTTTCTTTTTATTTAAAAAATAAATTCAATTCAGAGACGTTAAAAAAAACAGAGAAGCAGGTTATTAAATTTTGAGTCCTGGCAAATATAAGTTGGAATTAATGGGATTCAAAAGGCTGTATACTAGGGTAATCTGAACATGTTGCTAAAACAACAGAACAGAACTCTAATTGACCTCAGTTTCGGCCACATTTAGCCGTTTTCCATGTACTCTCGATCGATTCAAGCCACCGTGAAAAAGGGCGGCCAAACTACAATGTGTTCTCTCCATTTAATATCCCCATGACCAAATGAAGCATTGCGAAGAAAAGAAATAATGTAATGACACAAAAATAAAATAAAGACTGATCGAACAATAATAACTGATAAGGAAAACAAACTAATATATCCTAGACTCTTTGGCATTCTCTGGCCAAATTGGTGTCCTATTGCCAACTTGGTCTCTCCTTGCAAGAGTGTTGATAAAAACCTTAAGAAAACCCTGCTGCTGCAGTATACAAATGATAAGAAGAGAGGGAAATTGGCACAATAAAGACGTACAGATTTGGATTTCATAGAAGCGCCATCGCCGCCACCACTGCTCACTTCCCTTCCATATTCCCGATCTTTGGAGAACTCCCTGCTGAAATATTTAAAAAAAAAAAAAAAAAAAAATGCATTACTCAACCATGTAAAAATAGATACTACAGCTTGGGAGGAAAAGCAACCAATTGCCATAAGATTATAGGCAAGTGGTCCATTTCTCAGAAGAATAGTACTATTAGATCCTATTATGAGATATTGCCCATATACTAAAAACTGTGAGACACAAAAGGGCAAACAGCCATACATAGCCCCACTACTGAAGGATTTCTCCTTTCAAATATCTCTATACTCTCCCCAAAGAGAAAAAAACAGCATCATAATTTTGTTTCACATACAGAATGATAAACAAACACAAAGACACATCAGATTCATGAAGCTTGCATCGCACTTTACTATCTCTTAGTACCAACTCAACTGACCAAAAATGAATTCCACATTTCAATCAAAATAACAGATCTCACATCTATTGTGTCCTTACAATGGAATTGCATCTAAAATGGAATCCAAACCCTTTGGTGGACCACACTAGAAAATGGCATCTAACAGAAACTGAATTTAAAAAATCTTCACATAACATGGCTATCAAATCACATATAAGAGATACTCATGTTTTCCAAGTTATACCATATGCATAAAAATTCCAAGAAAAAACAAATCCAGTTTTCAGTCTTACGTTTGGCCTCGTCTCTCATTTTCACGCTTCCGCCTCAAATCAGCTTTTCGAGCCTCAAATTCCTCTCTGCTCATGACAGGGGGTCCAACATTCATGCCATTCATGCCATTCATGCCATTCATGCCATTCATACCATTCATGCCATTCATGCCATTCATGCCATTCATGCCATTCATGCCATTCATGCCCATGCCAAAGTCAGCCAAATCCCTGAATAAAGTCCAAGATTACAAACACATTAGATTGTGGGGCTGAAAGGAGGGAAAAAGCATTAAATTGTAACTTGCAAGCATCAAGTGACATTATCTTAGGGCACTGGTTGCACCTGCAAACCTACTTTTTCCACAAAAATGACTCCAGGGGGAAAAACCATTGAATTGCACGCATAAGAGAAAGTACAAATATCTACAGAGGAGAGAGAGAGAGAGAGATTCAAATGAGACAAATGTATACCTCTGAGGCGGAACCATGGGCATCATATAACCTTGAGCACCGAATGAGTCCTGTGGACCAAAACCCCCAAATGGCATGTCCAATGGGCCTAGTCCATAACCCATATATGGCATAGGACCACCATATGGTGCCATATATCCTTCCATACCCATGCCAGGTTGCATGCCATTCCAGTATGGATTATATGCACCCGGGCCCATAGGCATCACATAGTTATCAGCTACAAGATCTTGCGAGGTTCTCCATTGCATGTCTGCATTGAATGTAATAACATTATGGCATCTATAAAAGCACAAGGATTGAAGTATCCAATTCAAATTTATATGATATATAGAAAGCTTTAAGTTCACAAAACAAAGTAGGAGGAAGAGCCATACCATTCACAGGCATGCGAACTTTCTTCTTTTTCCTTTTCTTTCCTGTAATGCACATACAATGACAAACAAATAAGTAATCACTACATTTCCAACTTTTTTTTTGGAGTCAAACTAAGCTTTATTTTTAAGAAAAATCTTTTACTCAACATCCATCCAACTCCTGTATGTCAAGAAAGCAAGAAAACACATAGAACTTTGATATGCACCATGAAAAATGTGAAAACAGAACTAGTAGGCCAACAGAACCAGAGAACTATAATTCCCAGACCACTACATTACCTGCCTCCCCAGAAGCCAGCCTTTGTTGCACTTCTTCCTCAACAAGTGGAGCACTCCCTTGCGATGCTGGTTCCTTCACACTCATTGACTCATGTGTAGCTTCAGATACATCAGCCACTTTTGTAGTCCTCACTTTCTCTAAAATCTGCTGTGGGGCAACAACAGGCTTTACCTCATCTGCGGTTTCCTGTATCTTCGGGGTTTCTTTATTCAAAGATATCTGTAGTTCTTCTCCCCTTGATGCAGCAGATTGAGTTGGAGAAGGAATCTTGGGTTGTGGACAGCGTGCAGACTCCATATCTGAATATTACAAATCACAAGTTTAATACGAACATAAAATGACTACACTGGTGGAAATAGAAAGAGAAGGAACATTATTGAAATACAAACCTTGAACTTGGAAAGTGCTCCCAGCATTGTCAGCACTACTGTTACCCCCAGATTCCAAGATTCGATTGATTGTATCCCTGAGTGTCTTATTTGGCAGTAGATCGTCTGCCAGTGTATTTGTAGCCCCACAGACACACACTGACTTGGACATAATGTAGTTCCGGATACCTGATTATAAGGGCACCCAGTGTGAATACAACGAAAATTTATAGTTACCAAAACGATTACAAGGGATTAAGTTGAAATTCTTAAAAGCTACAAAATTTAGGCAATAATATTTACATCATAACTTACACTTATCACAAAAGCTCTTAAAGCAACACTTGCTCGTTAACACAGCATCTTTCATTACTTCCTTGCACAACGGGCAGTGTAGCTCAGGGGGTAGATCACCAACAGACCGTGTAGATGGTAAACCTTCAATCTCTCTCTCGAAAGCAGCCCTGTTTTCATATTAAAGATTATAGTAAGTTTTCATACAAACAACTGGAAGGCAAGCATAACAACTATGAAATATAGAACACCAGATCAGCTTACTCATTTGGCCTCAAAACAGCTACTGCACCACTTGGCAATGCATATGAGCCATCTGGGGTTGCCATCAGCATGGACTTGGGAATGCCAGTGGGTGGCTTCACTCTTTTTATGTCATAAGTTGGATCACCATTTGTAGGGCAGTGCTGAATAAAATGACCTAAACAAATACAATATGTCAAATATAACTTATAAAAGTGCATTCCTGATATAATCATTTATCACAAAGAAAGAAATAAGAATAGGAACATACCAGGAACCTTACACCTGTGACAAATATAACCCTGTGGAGGTGTTTTCCTCTCCAACCCCCCTCCTCCTCGACCTCAATCAAGAAAAGAAAAATCAGTTTTGTCATGTAAAATGAGAGAGAGAGATTGAATGAGCACTGACATATTAAGTAAAACAAATTATGTAATTTTAAAAGACTCACCAAAACCACGTCCACCCATCATTCTTCCACCCATACCCCTGCCAAAACCTCTACCAGGACCAAAGCCATCAGGACCTTGTCTGCAAATACAACACAGAGATCATCCAGCATTAGTGACCATGAATCTATCATTTATCACAGAACAAAATAATAAAACTGAAAGCATCTCACTGTTGCCAGTCCAAGGCTGGAGTGTCGATTAAAGCCTTAATCTTGCTATCTTCATCGGCTTTATTTGTTGGCTGAACATCCGGAGCCTGATAACTTGTCTGCACTGGCAAGACTTCAGGAATTTCATACAAATCACCTCCAAGATCATCCCAATCTGTCTCATCAGGCTGTAACGCCAAAATAAACACACTATCACTAAAAGCTCTGACTGATTGCACAAAGCAAAGCACAACCATGCCAGGATCTAGTAGATACTAAAGCTTACATATTTCATGGCAGATGAATCAGCTGCCTGAAAGCTAGTCCTTTCTGGTTCAGTATATTCCACCTTATCTTCCACCTTTGGCCTGCAATAAAGGAAATAAAACCTAACTCAACCAACCCTCGAAATTGGTCCTAATGGTCATAAGGAACACAAAAATCCTATTGAAGCACATAGCACTGCTTGGGCACACTCCACAGAAGTTACAATAACAGGTGCTACCCCCATATCACAGGTTTGTTAAACACAATAACAATTGATACTGCCAACTCAAAATTCATAATGGACCTTACAAAAACATAACTAAAGAATTTAAAGGATCTGAGATAGTACTCTGAATCAGTAACAATTGGCATGCGAGGCCGTCCAGGTACTCGTCGAATTAAAACTGACGTATTTTTTGGAATCAACATTGCTTCATCAAGATACTCTGAAATTGCAAAACATAGAACATAAAGACTACAAAAACACAGCAAAGATATTGATCCATGAAAGCAAGGATAAAAGCTACCAAAATGCGATTCCCCAAACCATAACCCATGGTTCCTAGTTAGTTAAGTCAGATTAACCATTCCAAAAGATTCCAGATTTCAATCTCACACACCCTGTCCTGTCCCCTCTCAGATTGAGTCAATTTAACATATAGGTGGTCTAACTTTGTTCATTCGATAACAAAAACCACCACATAAGGTCAATCTAACTTAACTTTCAAGGCACATGGTGGCAATTAGTGACCTCAACGTTAATTGAAGTATGGCAATGTAACATCCTCTATATAAACAACATGTAGATAGATAGCTACAAGCATAAAAAAAATTGAACAAATACCCAAAAATCAAATTTTGAAATCTCCAAAATCATATATGATTTTACCACTCAACACACACACACACACACACACACACACTCATATCACCTGCTATGACCCAAATTTGTGTTTAATTACAAATTGTTCAGAAGGGAATAACTAAATCAGAACCAACCTTCATTGGTCTGGGCGTTGGTGACCACAAGGTCGAAATCAGTACCCCTCCCTAAGTGCTTGGATTCAAATATTTTTTCTTTCAAAATACCAACTGAGATGAAAGGACCGTCCATAGCAATTGAATCATAATCTCTTGCACTCTTAAATTTATAATACACCGCCATGGTCAATACTTTTTTTTTCTTCCAAAAAAATAGAAATATGTATAATAATACCACAACAAGAACAAACAAACGCCCCGAGGAGAACGATAATCAAAGGCCAATAAAAATATAAAGGCCTTGTATTAAGCTCCCAAAAACAAAAATCAAACAGTACAAAAAAATTGAAGATCTTTTCGTTTTCTTTTTTCTTCGATTAATCTATTGAGATCGAACAATCAAACCACCGCAGAAGAACAGGGAGAGAGAGCTCTTCAGAAGCTTCTTCGCCGACCATACGCCAATCTTCTCTCTTCGGTTCGATTCAATTCCTTCAAAAACCGATCATTGAACAGATGCTTCGAATCAAATTAGGTTCCGAGAGCCACCACAGATTCAATCCTCCGCCGATCGTCGCAATTCGAATCAAATTTCACAGATCTCAGCGAAATTAGAAAAAGCCCTCTGCGCTTGTCTTCGCACCGATCCTTACAAATAGCCTGAGAGAATCAGAAAATCCTAGGCTGAGGAACCGATTCTGATGAGCGAATGGATGGTACAATTGCTCCAAAATCGCCGATTGGTTGGCCGTACGTATATAGCACCGAGGAAAATTCACGAATTCCAAAAGCTTCTGAAACGCCAAAACCGAGAAAACCAAAATCTTTCAGAGAGAAACCCCTTGAAATTTGTGAAACTGGTGATGGTTTTCAAGCACTAGGACGTCTGTGTAGTAGGCTGATAATCATTACGAACAGCCAGGCTGCTAGGGTTTGGTTCAGAGAAATTTGAGAGAGAGAGAGAGAGAGAGAGAGAGAGAGCTCTGAGCGTTGGGTTTTGTTTTGCTTTTTTCTAATTTCCTTTTGTTTTTGTTTTTGTCCTTGAAAGGGTCGAGGGTCGGTTTAACGACTTCCGTTTCGTTTGTGGATAATCCTTGTGGGGCCAGCCCAACAACGACTCGTCGCACACTCAATATGCATTTTTTTTTTTTTTAACTTTAAAATTTAAACCATAAAATCTTTACCGTTGAAAGGCTTTGACTCTAAATAAAAATGTTGACTGTGGAAAAGCTTTGGGCCTAAGTAAAATAGAACAGCTTCAACTACGAAATCTCCTTTTCCTTATAGGATTGGGAAAGATTTAGGCTATCCTTATAGGATTGGGAAAGATTTAGGCTATAAATAATAGTCAGGCACCTTGCATTTTCTACCTTGAGTGAATGAGCAAGCCAGTAGGAAATCAATTAGGTTTTGCTCCTGGGCAGACGTCAATTTTCATATTTGACGAAAGCTCTTGAGTTCCATTAACAAAGAGAGAGTTTTGTTGGGTCTGTGTTGTTTTCTTGAGATAGTTCGAATGGAGAATTACTACTTCCTTAAGCCGCTCGGTGAAGGAAGTTTCGGGGTTGTATGGAAGGCTTTGCACAAGGTGACTGGTGAGATTGTTGCAATTAAGCAACTGAGGAATGAAGTATCGAGGTTGACTTCATGGGAGGAGTTTCTCCAAATGGCAGAAGTTGAGTCTCTGTCTCAGTTGAAGAACCACCCGAATATTGTCAATTTGAAACAAGCTTTCATGGGATTTGATGGCACTGCTTCCCTTGTCTTTGAATTCATGGAGGGCAACTTATTGCAATTTATGCAACTGCACAAGAAGAGATTCAATGAGGCACACATCAGGAATGTGTGTCATCAAATTCTTCTTGGGCTAGATCACATGCACAAGAATGGGTGGTGCCACCGTGACCTCAAACCGGAAAACTTGTTGGTGAAGCAAGGTGTGGTCAAGATTGGGGATTTGGGTTCTGCTAAGAAGATTCAGCCGGGCATTCCTTTCAAAGATTATGTCACAACTCGCTGGTACAGAGCCCCGGAGGTGTTGCTTGGCTCACGCTTCTACGATTCCAAGGTTGATATGTGGGCTGTGGGTGTAATCTTGGCTGAGATGTTCAACCTCCGCCCTCTACTTCCGGGTAACAATGCGGAGGAGCAGCTGTTTTGGATTTGTAGTGTGCTAGGCAGCCCAACCATGAAGTCATGGCCTGAAGGGCAACTTCTTGCAGGGCGGGTTGAGTATCAGTTTCCACAGTTTCCTGGGTTTGGTCTCTCATTTTGCATCCCATCTGCTAGTGAGTCTGCAATTCAGCTTATTACTTCCCTTCTTTCTTGGGATCCTGCCAAGAGGCCGACTGCTGCAGAGGCACTTAAGCATCCCTTTTTCGTCGGCTCCCACCGTATTCCACGTGCCATTCCTCGTGCCATTCCTGAGAGACATCACCATATTCTTCCTAACATTGGTGGCATTTTAGTCTAGACTAGTAATGTCATAACTCAGCAAATATTATAAGTTCATCTGTATTTGAAAGATTTTTTAGCTCTACTTTACACAATTAAATTGAATTTGTGAAGAGAGTTCATAATCATATATTGTGCAAATGCTGAATATATATATATATACATTGATTCACTTTTATTATGTTGCTATGTTGTATCATTTACTGGTTCATATCTGTATCTATAGAGTTTAGCTTTCATGTAACTTCTGTGTTGATGTATTCTATTGTAGTTCTGGTCTTTGTCTTACTCTAACACCACATGATCGTTCCCAGACAAGTATAACTTCTGAAAATGACCTTTTGGACTGCAAACTTTCGTACCCTTCTCTATCCACAGTCGCCAAACCAAAGAAACATTTAATAACTTTGATGCATCATTTAAAGATGAGGCAAAACAAAACTAACGGAAGTATTACTCAAAGTTGCAACGTACCTTAAATTTTGATTACATGATAAAATAAATTATAACCAAAATTGGAATATAACCTCAGATTTTGATTGAAGGATTAAATTAGATGTCAGGATACATCCCAGTCCAGTTCCATGGGCTTCTTCACTTAGTAAAAGTAAGCAGAGATGACCAAATATAATGACCAAAGCTCTGATCTGTGTCCCAGACATCTTTGAACCATAAGTGCTACAACAATCTTATCAATTACCAATGTTTAGATATTTTAGATGATGTGTTTTTCAAAAGAAGAAAGATGTGGTATCAGACTCTTCCAATTTGTAAAAATTAATCTACTTAATGATTGCACTTTATATTTTGGTCCATAAACTTAAAATTCTAGCTCCGCCCCTAATTAAAGACATGTCTACGGGAGGACTTGGCGAAACAACAAGTTGTCCATCTTGTACAACAACTTTTGTGCCAATCCCCATAATGCAATTTCTTCTATATCAACTTGGTTTTAAGAAAATAAATAAATCATCTGGGATGGAGTGTGAGATGGAGAAGAAGCAAGGGGAAGGAGAAAGAAGAAATGGTTACATTCAGAAAAATAACATACAAAAGATTAATATTACAACATTTCCTTCATAGAAACTCTTTATTGCAAAGACAAACTACTGTAACAAGCAGCATATATATAGCTAGATGAATCACTCTGCATGAACAGCAATTCTCATTCCATAACCACAGTAATCTATAACATTACAAATAAAGTAGTTTTGACCCTTCTTTAGCACCACATGATCGTCCCCAGAGTTGTATAACTTCTTAAGATGGCCTTTTGCATTACAACATTGGTACCCTTTTGCATCCACAGCCGCCACGCTAAATAATGGGTTGCTATATTTGAAAACTGTACATTAAACCAAAAACAAATGTTATGCAAATAGTTCCAAACATATGAATTGTTCTACACCGTGTACTTTTCAGGTTAAACTTTTTTCTTTTGGACAAACTTTTTTCATAACAGTTCTAAACCAAAGAAACATTACAAGAAATCAGTTACCATGAAGATGCATCATTTAAAGATATATAAGGCGAAAACGTGCTAATGTATGAGCAGCTAAGTTGGACTCTCTAAAAACAAAACTAACAGAAGTCTTACTCAAAGTTGGAATGCACCTTAAGATTTGGCTACATGATGAAATAACTTATAACCAAAACTGGAATATCACCTCAAAGTTAGTTGAACATGATGAGTTCAGTTAAAATTTTCTTTGAAGAATAGATTATAATAAGAGAATAAATCTTACCCAAGACATCTCCAGCCTTGAAGTGCTTGTCTTTCCCCCAATTGCATACCTCAGGATACAGGTCCCAGCCTTTGTCATCTCCCACTACATATTCAGTTCCATGGTGGGCTTCTTCACTTTGCAAAAGCAAGCAGAGAAGGCCAAATATGATGACCAAAGCTCTGCTCTGTGCTTTAACTCTTGTCCCAGACATCTTTGAACTAAAAGTGCTATAATTTTATCAATTACCATTTCAAAGGGTTGGATTTATAGAGCACAAAAATAAAAGAATTATATCCGGAAGAAAAAAAAAAGATTATTGGGTGAATAGGTAAAGGCAATGAAATAGTTGCTTTTGGTATACAAAACCCCTGTGGATCTTGATAAACAAGTTCGGTATTGGTCTCAACGTGCGTTGCACTCAAAGGCAGGTTTGAATAATTACCACACATATAATTTTGTTAGGCACCGTAAAGAAGGCAAAGTCAAACAAACATTTTTTTTTGGACAATGAATCCCTGGGAATGTGTTGCAAGCAAACAACTAGACAATTTGTCTCCTAAACTAAATTCATATAATATCTTTCTGTCAAATCTAAACTTGTGGAAGCAAAATATCTCAAATCATAGGTCAAATAATTAAGCCGATCAATTTGAGAATTATTTGACCTAATTGGTAGTTATTTGATTTAATTGGGAATTATTCGATTTTAGCCTTAATTAGGGATTCGATTTAATCAAATCCCTATTTAGATCAATCTCTCCAAATTAGGGAAGAATAGTTCCTTTCCATCTATGGAATTATTCTTCCTAAACCCTAGCCTCATAGGCTCCTATAAATACATGGCTACGCACAAGGGTTGAGGTACGTCTAAATTCTTATCTGAAACTCTGCATAAATTATCTCTCACAAACCTAGCCGCCATATTCTTTCTCTCTCTCACACAAGGCTCCGGCCACCACACACAACTCCAGCCACCCGGTTCTCACCCTAGAGAAATCTTCATCCTATTGTTAGCTATTGTATTCCTACAAATACTTGACCTAAATTAGGCATCGGAGGGCCTTTGGCCAACACCCCCAGTGTGGTCCTCTTATTCTGATTTGTTTTGCAGGAGAAAGAGAACCGAATAAGACAACGAAATCTTAGACGAATATTCTTGTGGGACGAAAATTGCTCCCACAAAACTCATGTAATGTGTATCTGTCAAATTAATCCCTTAACATGTAGGATACAGTTTCCTTTTTTTCCATTCTAAGCTTGCCACATCATTGAAAAGAATGCTTAAAGAATAGGGTACATTTCTATTTGGTAGACCAAAACCAAAACCAGACATTCTAATTGTTAAAACCAGAAATAAAGCCACACGAAAAAAAACAGCAGACTTATCATAAACAGTCAGATATGTAGAAAATGAAAGCAAAATTGAGCATATCCAAATAAAATATCTAGCTTTCAAAACAATCTTGCTTCATTTCATAGTCTTATCTTGTTATCTCTCTCTCTTCTGAAAATTTCAATGACCACACCAAAAAAAAGCCTTACTTATACAAACAAATCCTTCACCTTGACCAGCATTTCAAAAAATTATGCTACTGACTGTCTTCCCAAAAATCTACTGCCACATAATGAAGACTATGCATATGTTTTGTAAACAAAGTTTCTTGTAGCTCATGCCACATAATGAAGATTGACAAAACGACTGAAGTCGTACGTCTCACAGGCCTTGTGAAACAAACCTCGTTTTATGGAAATTATGAGCAGAGGAATTTCATAGTTTGGACAAGATAAGAAAGAAGAAAAATATGAATCAACTCGCAAAAGGTCAGTGAAAACTTAGATTGAGAAAGGCTTAAATATAGACATCTAATGAAACATTCCATCTAACACAAACAGGCTGCAACCATACAAACTGACGCCATTCCTCATACAAATAGAAATGCAATAATAAGAAAAGAAAACTGAAATCCCGTGCATCAAACAATGGCAGAAGGAGAAAAGAAGTACTATCTATATATACCTACTGCTTCCCCTCATGTCTTCATAATGCTGATGCCATTGCTCTTTGTGTCAAGTATGCAGTTGCTACATGTTGAAAGTTTGTAGGTAAAAAATTCACCATGATGGCATGACATGTTCTTCAAAGTATGAACGTTTCGCTAGAGTTTTTAGTAAAAATTCACTTATTTGGGATGGTGGTTGTTACTCGATGTTGAATATAGTTGTTACTCAGTTTTATTAATGTTTCTTTAAAAATAGTACAGCCGGCTATACTGTTTTGGACACGTAGGCAACTAGGCGCTTTGCGGCAAATCTGTTTCGTTTTTCATAAATAGTACAGACGCATTTTTTTTTCTTTTGTTAAAATAGTATAGCCGACCGGCTGTACCTTTTTTTGTTTTAATTTTTTAAATAAATAGTATAGCCAGCTGCTATACACTTTATATGTACGTGGTGCCTAATCGCTAGACGATTCCTCTTTTTTTTTTTGTTTTTTAATAAATAGTATAGCCGGCAGCTATACTATTTTTGACACGTGAGCAATTAGGCGCTACACAGCAAATTTGTTTTTGTTTTTCATAATTAGTATAGCCGGGCGGGAATACTCGATTTTATTCTTTTTTTTTTTTTTCAAAGGATAGCCTTGCCGCTTAACCTGGTTTTTTTTAAAAAAATTTCTTTAATAAATGGTATAGATGTGCGGTTATACTTAATTTTATTAATGTTTGTTTGAAAAATAGTATAGACAGGCGTTACCTGGTTTTTTTTTTAATAAATAGTATAACCGAGCGGCAATAGTTGCAATTTATTTTTTTGGTGAGCTTTCAATCTAGTTGCAATTTTTTTTGTTGTTGTTGATATTATTGATGGGTATTCAATTTAATGGGTTTGATCGATCTATCTCTACTTTGTTTTTGTTATCTGATTCTTTATCTAATGGGTTTGATCGGGCTATGTTCGTATTCTATCTCTTCTTGTTTCTTTTTGAAACCAGATTTTGACCCAAAAAACAGAAGTTAATCATCTTTTTTTATCTAATACATAGTGTTTGGTTTTCAGATTTTGTCATCTATCATCTTTCAATCTAAGACTATGTGTTGCTCCAATAAAGGTATAGTCTCAACCTATCCTTGCTTTTCAATCTGTGTTGTTTTAATAAAGGATTAGATTATATGTTGTGAAATTATTGTTTCTTGCATTCTGCATAATTTCTTGTAGTTTCTGTTATGGTCTCTTCTTCTCTCTGTTTGACTAAGTTTTGAGTTTAAGAATTTGTTTATGAGGTTTGTCAAAATTGATTCATGTCTGTTTAAGTACTTATCTCAATTTTAGTTTGAATCATGTTTCAAAGTCACCTTTATTATCCGCTAAAATTGAGCTAAGATTCATATCTATTTGAATCAATTTTAGTTGTTACGCTTGTTTTTGAGTAATATAGATGATTTTATCTTGATTACAATTTTGAGTAATAACAGTAGTCAATAATGAATGTTTTTTTTCAAGGGATTTGAATGTTACTTGCTTTACAATTGTATGCTTTAGGTTAATCCAAATTTGGCTGAAGAGTCAAATGCAGGCGTCTTTTTCTTCAACTCATAGAAGCTGCCAAGTTCAAAGAATGAAGGGGAATTTTTTATCTTGTTTTACTTGTTCTTATGTTGTATTGACTTTCGAAGGGGAGACACAGACGGTTTTATTCTCTGCGAATTTCAGTTTTTAAATTTCTTCTATGATTATCCAAATAGGGGAAATTGTAATTTCCCTCATTTTCTAAATTCTTTATACAAGATATCTAAACACTGAAATTTGGAATTGACGTAATTTCAAATGTTGTAATTACAAATTTTGTCATTTACAAATTCTATGACCCTCCATTTGGATGAGGGAAAATAACTCGGAATTTAGCTAAAAGTCAGGAATTTAAGAGGAAAATTGACAATTCCCTTGTTTGGCAATGTAAGTGCGGAATTTATTAAATGACATGCAGGAAAAATCATGGAAATAGAGGCATCAAATTCCCGAGTTTAATTTCCACCAAAAGAGGCATCATTTCACAATTTCCATAATGCGGGAATTCATATTTTCTAGTGTGCCAAAACTTACATTAAAACGCCAAACTTTTCTTTTTAAAAAAAAAGGCACCAAAATTCATTTCACAATTATTGTTTGTACAATGATCTTTTTTATGGTTAAGCTAGTACAGTGGTATTATGATAATTTTCGTGTTAAAGAGCCTTCACATGATTGGGATGAAGAAATGTGATCTTATTTGAACCATATGTACAATGGAAAAGAAGTTGATTGTATTGATCAATTCCAAATTAGCAAAAGTGCATTAAAAAAGTTATGTAGAATTTTAGAAGAAAATGGTGGGTTGGTTCGAACAAGAAATATTTCAATTGAAGAATTTGTAGCAATATTTTTTTAAATAATTGCTCACAACTTGAAATACTGAGTCATTGGTTTTGACTATTACCTTTCAATCGAAACAATTAGTCGGCAATTTAATAGAGTTTTATATGCAATGATGAGAATTAGTGAATAATATGTAAAATTCCAGCCAAGTACTATTAGGAGTTCCAAAAGAAGCAAATGGCAATGGATTGAGGTACTTAGTTATCTTAAGTTTCATACTTATACTGTTTTATATTTCATGTTTAGAATTGTCTTAGGGCATTTTGTTAGGACCAATTTTTGGTATATTAGCAATTTCCTATTACAAAAACGTAGAGTAGGTCTTTCAGTGTAACCTACAGTTTTCAAGTGACGTTCTCGCTATCCTGGATCAGTGTGGCTCAGAGATAATGCCAAGGTATGTTTTGCATCCATGCATTCATATTTGCATATTTGCAAGATCATCAAAAGTGGCTGTCAGATTATAAGACTGATATATGATTTCAGCCTTACATAATCCAGCACCAGACATTAGTGAGTTTTTAACGATGGTTTTATATTCTTTAGTTTGGTGCTTATTTAAGCAAAATGGTTCTTTTGTCTTTACGGCTGGGTTTTTAATTAAGTGGCTTTATTTATTTTAAAGAAATAATTTATCTGTTAAAAAGCCAATTTTTGCTAAAAGCCTTTTTTGGTCTCTGACCTAGTTTTAAGCATGTAATACAAGAAAGGAACTTAACCGTTTTGTTTTGGGGTCTGCAACGTTGAAAAGAGAAAGAACGACAAAATATTTGTAGAGAGGTTTTTAGAGTTCATATTGAAAACTCATGTGGCTATTCCTTGTTAGCCTCCATGAGTGATTAAATAATCTTCTTTTCATATATGTGTGAGTTCATGAGCATTATGCATGTTGGTGATCAACAATCGTGCCTTGAGGTGTGAGCAATCGAGACCAGAGTTGTGCCATCTCTTGTTGACGAAGGAAGACAAGATCTCTGGTTGGGTTGAGTAGCAAAGGCGAGTAGGCAAGTCTGCCTTGTGAGCGTTAGTCTTGTGAGTTGAGATTGTAAGACCTTTTTGTATTCTTTCTCATAGTGATTTGTTCTCCAGATAGTGCCCGCAATTGTTTAAGTATTTTAATCCTGCCGTGGTGTTTGAGTATTAAGAAACAGATCAGTTGGGCATTCTAGTGAATTTCACATTTGATGGAACTCACATTCCGATAACAATGTCTGTAGAAGAAAGACCAAGATATCGAAATATTTAATTTTTGTCATTTACAATTCACATGAGCTATCCAAACATTGAAATTTTGAATTCTGTCATTTACAAAATTCAATATATATAAATCTAAACACTGAAATCTTCAATTGTCATACATTGAAATAACGGAAATCTAAATTCCGTCATTTTAGAATTCTATGTAATATGCAATTCCTTCATCCAAACGGAGCATGAAAGTTAGAATTCCTTCATTCAACCGCACCATTAGGGTACATTAATTTTTCCATGAAGATCAAGTATTGATCAAAGCGAACCATCCCATTATCACCACCCATCTGTTGAAGAAATTCTTCCAGTTCGTCCTCAGATGGGGTTTGCCCTAGTGAGGTCAATACATTGCGCAGCTCATCGGTAGTGATAGTGCCTGTAAATAAATAAATAAGAAAATTTTATTCAAAAGCACATGAACCATTTTCTTGAACATCTTTTTTGCCAATGAAATTAAGTTCTATAACTAAGCGACGAAATTTTAAATATTAAGGTTGATTTAGTAACTTAATTCAACATTTCAACACACGTATTCTCTTTTGTATTTCTACGATTGGTATGGAACGGTCACCACGTGTATAACATGTTATGATCTTTCTTGTATCCATGAAATGAGAAAATTTTAGATGGAATATACTATATACAAGTCATGTGTTTAGTCATATATATATGTAATTAGTGATAAAGATGAGAAATTTAAGTTGAGATGGTAAAGCGTAATATACACATAAAGAGGGATCTAACCACTGCCATCCTTGTCAAAAATGTCGAAGGCTTGCTTGAGCTCCTCGACTTGCTCATCGGTCAAATCAGAATCCATATTTCCTTCTGTTTTTTTTTTTAATTTATATATATATAAAGAAATATATATAAACTTCTGTACTGTTTTTCTTTGATGTCTCTTTGAAAGCTCCGAAAGAAATGGAGCGAAATGGAGGTATTTAAAGTTTCATCAAATTCTCTCTCTGCGACTGTGAACGAATGTAGTCGTTTAAATGGATGGCAGTAAATCTCGCTGCAGCTTTTACCACATGTATTTGTTTTAACTTTCAACCTCTGGTGAAAATGCAACACTCAAGTTTGCTATGTAAAAATCCACCATGAATCATGGCATGACATGTTCTTCAAAAGTATGAACGTTTCGCGAGAGTTTTAAGTAAAAATCCACCGTGAATTTGGGATTGTGATAGTTGCTATTATGTTGCATGTAGCATGCTTTGTATAATAACGTTTCGAGAGAGTTTTGTCCAGGCTCATATTTTTTTCCATGGGCGGTTCCAGCTAATGGCAGGCTAGGCTCATGCCCGGCCCAAATTTATGTTAAATAAATATTACCCATACTTTTTTCTCTTCTCTCTTCTCTTTTGTCAGGCCCTAATTTTTGTTAAAAAAAAGTATTACATACACTCTCATCTCTATCCTCTCCTTTTTTTTAGGATAATGATTTCTTACTCTAATTTTATCCACTTACACTTCATTTTTTAGTTATAAAATGGAATATAAGTGGATAAAATTGGTGTGGGGAAATCATCACTTTTTTATATTATTTTCCTCACACTCTCCTCTCTCCTCTCTCCCTTTTTATTCTTTTCCTTACACTCTCCTCTCTCCTTTTTTTTATTCTTTTCCTTCTCTCCTCTCTATCTCTCTTTTTTTTCGTTGTTTTCCTTCTCTTTTCTCTCCCTTTCTTTTTTCTTTCTTCTCCTTCTCTCATCCCTCCTCTTTTTTTTTTCCGTTCTTTTTCTTCTATCTTCTCTCTCTCTCTCTCTCTCTCTCTCTCTCTTCTCTCCCTTTCTTATTTCTTCCTTTTCCTTCTCTCTTTTTGTTGGAAAAATATTACCTACATTACTTATGATTATTAAAAAAATTTGTCTTGCACAAAGATAACTATTTCAAAAATTGCAAAACATGATTGATAGGGGCTATGGAAGCTCGAGGTGGAAACCTAAAAACGGATGTCATAATAAACGTTTATAAAAGCAAACAAGGAGAGAAATGAGGTCACAAGTCGTTTTATAAAAAAAACCTAGCTCCGCCAATTTTCTTCCTTCCCATTTCTCTCGAAATAAATCTTGTTTTTTTTATAAAATTAATGTAGTCCTCTATATTATCTTTCTTTTTAATGTGAAATATATATATTTTTCTATTTTTTTCTTTTGGTTTTTATTTTAGTTTTTGCATATTCACTTGTTTCGTCAAGTTTGTTATATAAGTTTTGCATAGTCGGCTTTCGAATCCTGAAACCGCCACTGTTTTTTTCAAGTTTGAATTTGCCTAGGGAAATGGAAAATCAAATAACATAAACACCTAAGTACTTTTTGGTTGAAGTTAGGCATGGCAACGGGGTAGATTGGGGCCGAGTGTTAGGTAACGAGGACTCGTAGGGGATTCAGGACCTCGGTGTTTTTTTAAAATTAAAATTTGTTCTTAAATGAAATAACGAAAAATTATAATGCAGTGGATGAAAAAAAATAAAAAGACAATAACACAATACAATTTCGTGTAAAACAACATATAATCATACTCCAATATTGAGACAGAAGTACCATAAAACTAATAGCTAGTTGATGATGGTTGAATTTTCTTTACTGAGGAAAAGGAAAGCAAAATTAGTTACTTATATAGTTTTGGTAAATGGGTACTTACTTTCATAATTTTGTTAACTTTTCCACTATTCATTTCACTTTGTAGGAAAAAGAAAGTCGGCGATGACAACTGTCGGTGGGTTGGTTCGGAAAGTAAAATCCATGTCAGGGGTGTCCAAAGATATCATTGGGGTGTAAATAGAATCGCAAACCACTAAATCCTAAACCCTGCTTACCCTGCAGTGGTGAGAGGCTTAAGCCTGAAACTGAATCAAATATTTTAACGAGATGAAATTTAGGGCTTCACATGGAGTCCTTATATTCTCTCACTCTACACACCTCAATTCCCTCCATAACCAGCGACGCTGCTTCGCTTCATTTCTTAAAAAACTCCATAAACCAACTCAAGCTCGCTCCTTTTCCAATGGCGGAGGTGGTGGTTCTAAAGGTCAGTGTTTCGCTTCCGGCGCTTAGTTTCTGTTTGGTTGCCGAGAAAATAATGTAGACAAAAAGAAAGAAACTTTGTTTTAGTGGAATTGATTCCCCAATTTCTTTTTTCTTTTATGTATCAGATAAATAGAATTAAAGCATTGGCGAATCTTGAATTAGTTGCAAATCGTTGTGATGGAGCGTTGGCACTATAAATTTTGAATTTAGTTTATGTGATTATTATGAGCTATTTATTTGTTAAAAGTTATCATTAGTTTTTTTTTTTCAAGCGTGTGAAGCTAATTACAGGCTGTGTGCAGGTGATTCTTTTCTCTTGCCTGGTGCAACGGTGGCTACATTGCTTATGCTTGGTGCTCTACATGTTCGTCGGATGTATGATGACAGGAAGGTATATGTGGGTGAATTACATTCCATTTTTCCATAAAAAAATGTGGGAATAAATAAATGAATGAATGAAATCAGCAGCATATGCGAGTTAACCATGATTGAGACATGCCGGATAATCTGCCGTATAACAAAAAACATCACATGTCACATGTCAGATGTTTATCTAAGCTTGAGAAGGTCTTTTCAGTAGAAGGAACAAAATGTTCAACCTTTGCCTCAGAATTCGAATGTCTAGTTACGTAGTTACTGTTATCACTGCCTGTCCATAGTGGTGAATTCAATTTCAGTAGATTACATGCTATCTCTACCTTTTTGGTGCATAACACTTGAAATATGCAGTAGAATACTTTCTGTGTGCATTTATGTGTATTTGTTATATTGTGTTCTATATTCCAAATTGATCTCAGTTGTCATAACTAGGCACATTCTAGAAGTTGCGATGATTATTTCACATGTCTTAATATTTCCCCCCTACTTGATTGATAGGTTGAGGAGGCACGGGAGAAGGGAACGGAATTTGAGTTTCAACCTGATGTAAAAGTAATGTATCAATAGTAATCGTTGCCTGATGTTTTGTAGTTTCATGCTTTCACTTATAGCTTCTGTGTTTTAGTTGCAAAGTTCGTTGTCCATTTCTGACTTTGACTTGAATTTTGTTTACATTGGCAACTGTAGTCTACATTTTTAAGATTGCTGCCTTTGCGCTCCATTTCCAGATGTTGGGGTTTATTGACTAGTGTAGTAAGTGATCTTCCTGTTTCTTGATTCCTCATCTTTAACAAATCTATTTCCTTTTCAAGCTACATGTTCCATTTATTTTTTTATTTTTTTTGTGTGTGGAGAAAACGAATTTATTTTTTTAGCTCGACTCATAATATTGTCTTAGTTATTTATTCTTATTGATAAGTTTTGAAATTATTTACCCACTAGACAAAAATGTTTTCAGGAAATCCCAGTCTCTCTACGTCCGTATGTTTATGGAGCGTGGGCTCAAGCATTCCATTCAAGTATGATTTTATCTTTTTCATTATTGTTGTCATCAGACTTTTTTAATGTTTTGCTACAATAGCTAGTCATTTATTAGTTTTGAATAGAATGGTAGAAATTTGTGCATGAAAAAAAGTTAAAACTGAATGATATATAATATATTGAAAATATGATATGTTTTGCATTTTAGACTTGGAAGAAGCAGCTCTCCCTCTGGATGAATACACGTCTTTACGAGAGTTCTTTGTTCGCTCCTTGAAAGAAGGTTCCAGGCCTATTGACCCTGACCCACGATGTCTGGTAACTGGTAACCAGCAATTTGGACTGCTTATTTGTCCAATCTGTTCCACTTTGAAGTGTTTTTAGCATTATGTGACTTGCATGACTGCATTTCTGTTGTGAAGGTTAGTCCTGTGGATGGTACTGTATTACGATTTGGGGAGCTTAGAGGAGCAGGGGCTATGATTGAGCAAGTCAAAGGTTTTTCTTATTCAGTTTTTTCCCTGCTCGGTGCAAGCTCATTTCTTCCTTTGATAGCTAAAGGAGATGTGCATGAGGAGAGTAGTGAACCAGAAAATGCTTCCAGGGAGAAGAGTAAGAAGTCATGGCTGAGAGTTTCATTGGCTTCTCCTAAAGTTTGGGACCCTGTATCAGCATGGTAATGAGATATTTGGATACAAATAGTGCCATTAGTTGACCCATCATTTTTCCTGATATTTATGTATGTACCAAGTTGAATACAATGCAGTTTAATAAATACATAAATTTTCTTTGCAGTCCTATGAAAGGCCTCTTTTACTGTGTAATTTACTTGAAGCCTGGAGACTATCATCGCATACATGCACCAGCTGATTGGAATGTTCTTGTCCGCCGTCATTTTTCTGGTAAGCTTAGGGCTGCGACGACCTGCATGTTGAACACATTGCGGCTGGTTCCTTACTTAGGTTAACGGTTCTGTGGATTATGAAGGAATTTGCCGCCTTGGAAAGTTCTTTATCTTTATATTTCTTTAAATTTTATGGACCGTTCTGTGTATTTGCTTATTCTGTAGCAAACCAAAAGCAAATACATGATTGGTTGCTCAATTTTTCAGTTTTCATTTTATGCTCTCATTGATTACCAGTGTTGGCTCTAAAAGTCTTGAGTTAGCTATTTCATTTATGATCTTGGTATTTACTTTGCAGGTCGTCTACTTCCTGTAAATGAACGTGCTACAAGAACTATCAGAAACCTTTATGTTGAGAACGAACGGGTAAACTTTTGTATATTAGTTTATGTTAACAGGAATTATAACAATTATCAAGATATGCTGCTATTTATGTTTGTAGTATTCATCGCGTTCATTCGTGTTATGAGAGATGCTTACTTGTTAAACAAATTAAATACTGGTTTTTTTTTTTTGTTCATTTATTCTTTCATTTTTGGGATGGTGATGGACAAAAACTAATCAATGAGAAGATATGCAAAAACCAATTAACGAAAATGCAGGGGATGAATTTAGACATAATAAGGGTGTGTATGAGATTAAATATTCTGGATGCTATGCTGCAATGCATATAAATGGAATTTGACATGGTGACACATTACAAACAAAAACTCGCATTTCTTGGAAATATCTGGCCTTCTCCTGTACCGTCAAATCATCCTATTGTTCAAAAGTTCTCCCAGTGTCAGATAATTTAATATATCAATATGTCAACTTGCTTTGCTGTGTTTGGTCTTCCCATCTTTTCCAGGGTAAATATGGGTCAACATGCAATTCTTCCTTTGTTCTTTTATTGATTTATAGTTGTCTTTGCAATTCTTATGCGATCAGGTTGTGCTTGAAGGTTTATGGAAAGAAGGATTTATGGCACTTGCTGCTGTTGGAGCAATGAATATTGGTTCAATTGAGGTAAAGTGTTTCTTTGCATATGATGACTTGAATTCCCAGGGGACACACTTGCACGCACACACACTCACAAACCAAACATGGAAACACTTGCACATAGAAACAATTCTTTTACTCACTTCTGGGTTTGGCATTTACTAAATTAAAATAATGTAGGCAATTAACCTGAGAAGGCTGAATTTGAAGGAGGTTTAGGACACAATCAAATACTGTGCATGGAAGGGCTGGGTAGTGCATAGGGTGGTGTTTCAAGAAAGTATTTAAACGGACATCTGTTTTAATAAGTGCACAATTGATTCTATAACAATCCAATACCTCCCTCTTCACAAAAACGAAAGACAAAAAACTGAATGAAAATCAAATTTCATGAGTTGCACCTTGTCCCAACTGAAGCAAACCCAGATTGATGGGTTGTATTTTTTTAGTTTTATTTTTTCATCGGACTTGGGTGTCGTTGGAGTACTAGTTTCTACTGATTATCTTTCTATTGTCGTTGAATCTGTCTGATCTTGGACATGGCAGCTTTCCATTGAACCAGAACTTCGGACAAACCAGGCAAGAAAGAAGTTACTGCACTCAGAGCCTCCAGAAGAACGGATATATGAACCTGATGGTATTGGTAGGACGCTCAAGAAAGGAGATGAGGTTAGACATGTATTTTGAATGTCTTCCAGGATTTTTATGCTTTGGTTAGTTTTGTAATGTCCAAGATATAAAAAGAGAACAAAAGAAAGCTGCTTGGAATTTTAAAATGATATTTCATACTTTTACTTATTTACTTTTGCCAACATCTGGCCTAGAAATCCTTGGATAAAAGATTTATTTTAATGGTTCCACTTGCCTTGAATCCCTTTTTTGTTGACTTCCAAGCATAAAGATGGAAATCATTTGAGAGAGAGAGAGAGAGAGAGAGAGAGAGAGAGAGAGAGCAGTTATACATAACCAGTCTTTACGTGGTTTTTAAAATTGGTATCTTAGATTCTTATGCTCCTCATCACCAAACTTATGAGCTCTTCCATTGGTTTATTATCTTCATCTGTTAATGTTTTGTGCATCTATCCATTCAAGGTTTTTATTTTACCAGTTACTGTCTGTGTGCTTCCATTTATTCAGGTAGCCGCATTCAACATGGGATCAACTGTTGTGCTTGTCTTCCAGGCTCCCATATCACTATCACAAGAAAATGGGGATTCCTCATCAGAGTTCAGGTTTTCGGTCCAACGTGGGGATAGAGTCCGTGTTGGGGAAGCCTTAGGGAGATGGCAGGATCAGTAGTAAGCCCCGGGTAGCTAGCCTATATATGGTGTATTCAATCTTTTCATGATGAAACAAAAAAAGAGTATGTTAGCCATGTACCAAATTGCTGAAATTGAAGTAATGTATCATTAATCAGCGCAATGCTGCCTTTTACAGGTTTACAGGTTCTAGTTATGGGAATATATTGAAAGAAACTTGGATGTTCATAGAGCCCCTCCACAATCTACCAAGCTAGCACTTTCTTGGAGATTAGGAAGTGAATAGTAGATAAGAATTTCCTATGGCTAGGTGATTGTTGAATGAGAGTAATTTGATGTATCGTCGTTTGCGTCGAATGTTAGGAAATTCTTACAGATTCTGTCCATCTAATTATGTGAGGTGATTTGATACTAATATGGTCTGTTCATTAATCATCTCATAACTGGGTTACTACAACATCGTGAAATCCCTTATTTTTAAATCAAGTTTATAATTCGAACATATAATAAAACTTTTGGGTTTTTGTACTACTGTCCCATGAGCTTCGATTTGTGTCTCGTTTTGGTGCATGAACTCTTATTTGTCACAATTATTAGTTTGTGATTAGTACATACTTATGTAAGCACATTACACGACTATGACCATTTGGTCTATTGACACTTTAATGTCTATTTTATTTGAGGATATTTTGAGTACAAATTTTATGGACGACAATTGTTCATTGCACCCTTCCGCTCCTTCCCTTTTCTCATCTCCTTACTCTTTCTCATCCTTGAGATCATTGGGCTGTCCACAAACACCCACCCCAAAACTAAGCTAGGATTATTAGTTCGTTTTTCCTCTTTCTGAGTACTTGGACGAAATTAAGGGAGATAGCTTTTTTTTTTGTTACAAAAATAAGAGAGAGAGAGAGAGAGAGAGAGAGAGAGAGAGAGAGAGAGAACAAAATTGCATTAAACCTTTGTAGAATGATTACAAAATGTTAAAGAGTATCACTTACCCTTTTATTATGAACAAAAAGTATCTATCTTAGAAATAGTGAGAAATTTATAGATGTACTTGTCATTATTTTGGCAAATGTGAGTATTTGAATGAAAATAATCAGAGAGGGTTTGACTATTATGTTGGGCATAATAATAATCACTGAGCATTCATGAATTTTGCCATGAATTTCAAGAATTGATCAAAGCGAACCCTCCCATCTTCACCGCCCATCTGTTGAATAAATTCTTCCAATTCTTCCTCAGATGGGCTTTGCCCTATTGAGGTCATTACATTGCTCAGCTCATCGGTAGTGACAGTGCCTGCAAATAAATAAAAATAAATAAGAAAATTTTATTCAAAAAGCACATGAACCATTTTCTTGAACATCTTTTTTGTCAATCAAAAGTATGAAATGATGACTAAGGGAACTTGAGTTTTATAACTAACCAATGAAATTTAAATATTAAGGTTGATTTAGTAATTTAATTCAACATTTCAACACATATATTTTCTTTTGTATTTCTATGATTGGTACGTAATGTTCACTGCGTGTATAACATGTTATGATCTTTCTTGTATGTATGAAATGAGAAAATTTTAGATGAAATTGGCTAGCCCAGTGAGCCTTTTGAGGATTAAATATAGCCTAGTAGAATATATTTTCAATTTGATAATATGTGTTTTTGGGTTGCATTAATATGTATTTGTCTTATGTTAAAGCTTTTTGAAAACTAGCATTTAGCCATTCACTCGAGATTCTAAGGTCCTAAGTTCAATTTCCTCCCTTGTCAATATTGCTTGTATAAAAAAAGAAAACAAAAAAACTTATTTGAAATAAGTCTATAGAACTCTGAACTATCGTGGGTTATATGATTTAATGTATACATTTATTTCTAGAAAGACTATAAAAATTATCCTTATATTTTAAGCTAATAACTTTAGCTAGCTCATCCTTTAAAATATTCCTTGTTCCCCCTTGTATACAATCATGTGTTTAGTCATATACAATCAGTAATAAAAGATGAGAAATTTAAATTGAGATGGTAAAACCTAATATACACATAAATATATATATAAAGAGGGATCTAACCATTGCCATCCTTGTCAAAATTGTCGAAGGCTTGCTTGAGCTTCTCGACTTGCTCATCGCTCAATTCGTTAGACATATTTCCTTCTGTTTTTTTTTTAATAAAGAAATATATAGAAACTTCTGTACTGTGTTTCTTTGATGTCTTTTTGAAAGCTATGAAAGAAATGGAGCGAAATGGAGGTATTTAAAGAGTTCAAATTTCTCTCTCTGCGACTGTGAGTGAACGAATGTAGTTGTTTAAATGGATGGCAGTAAATCTCGCTGCAGCTTTTACCACAGTTATTTATTTTAACTTTCAACCTCTGGTGAAAATGCAACACTTGGAATTTTGACTCGGTTTGTAGGGGGTCTGTTGGCTTGGCACCTCCTCCATCCAAATTTTTTCTTCATTTTTATTGAAATGTTTTTTTTTAATACACAATTTACTTTTTAATTTTGTCTAACACGACCTCAAATAAATTAAAATCTCAACAAAAAAGGAATTTTCACTCTAAAAATAATTTCTTATATTTCATTAAATAAAATTTATGCATCTCCTCAAGTACAAAGTATATTGATTAATGAAAAATAAGAAAATTGTTATGGACTCAAAGTTGATTGAGTTACAATCTTCTTTATGGGTTTAGGGTTTAGGGTTTGGAAAAACACAAAAGAGAGAGAAATTTTGTAAAATAAGCAAAAATAGACAAAATTACCCTTATTTAATTTTGGGGAAATTCTATTTGTGAGCTAAATTTACTTTATTAGTATTATTAGTCACATTTATTTGATGAGTGAAAAATTGCATGCAAATGGAAGCACTTATTAATCTTCATCATAAAGAAATAACTCAAGTCCACTTAGTAAGCAATTAAACCCAATTTAAATTAGGGAGTTTCACTAAAACACCCAAAATGGAGGTTGAAATTATAAAATCCAACACCCAAAACACTTTATAAACCCATCATTACACACACTCAAAACCCATTTATAAACACACCCAAAAAGTTGACTTTGGGGTTGAGTGTGTTTCTATGTTTAAATAGTACTTATAAATACCATTTGTATTTAAATTAGAGGTATCTGAGCCTTTACATTTAGTCACTATGCATTTAACCGCATTTCACAAGAATCATTCTAATAATCTAACGACTCAAGATATAAGCAATGTTAATTTTTAACTTTTGACACCTATCTATTTAACTCCAACTTAACATCGTTAACCCTAAATCCTAAACCACAAGGTGTGGTGCGGTTAACAAATTGTCATCTCCTAGTGCCTAACTAGCAGGGGTTTAAAACTAGTTGGGAGCACTTTGTGCCCAGGAGCAAGCCAAACCCTGAGCAAGGATTAATCCTACTATTCAAGTGTGGGGACATCTCGTGGGATTTATCCAATAAAAAATAAAATAAAAACCCATAAACCTATCAGTAACCACCAATGACACACCTCACCCCCAATCACAGCAACCCCCTTCCCTCCTATAAAAAACCATATAATTAACTCAAACTTGAAATATTCCAGGAATTGATGGGTGGAGACGCTTCATAATTGTTTATGAGTGTTAGGTAATTGGTTCTGGGTTAATTGGGTAAAAGGCCACCATGATAAGACCTAGTTCTTGCTTTTTATTGCATTACTATGAAAAGCAGTTTAGCTGGTTGTTTGTTAACATGGTTGTTAATTCGTAAAGAACGAGAAAGGTTGGCTGTGAGTAGGGAAGGGGGGTTTGCCGTTAGTGGGGTAGGGTGTGTCATCGATGGCTGATAGGTTTATGTTTATTTATTTATTTAGACTTAAACGTTGTTAAGTTGGAGTTAATTAAATAGATAGGTGTCAAAAATTAAAAATTGAAATGTCATATCTTGAGTCGTTAGATTATTAGAATGGTTAAGATCTTGCGAAATGCAGGTAAATGCATAGTGACTAAATGTAGAGGCTTGAGATCCCTCATTCTTAGCACTAGAGATATAGATAAATCCTACATACCATTTAATTTCTATAAACAAACCCAAAAAATGATAGCTGGCCATGTTGAATTTAATTTTGATTATTAAATTACTTTGATATGCCATGTTGAGTGATTTGAGTTTTTTTTAATGAGGTTTTGGGGTTGAACTTGTTTTAATAAATCGGTGGCAGTTTTGTAATTTATAGGAAGTTCAAAACCTCTATGTTATGTTGTAAATGCAATTTGGGTGTGTTTCTGAAGTCCTATTTCATATAGATTTTTTATTATTTATTATTTATTTATTTATAAATATTTATTTATTTAATATTTATTAATAATTTGAACTCTTATATTGGGCATAATAGTAAAACTCCTTTAAATTATTGATTTATTTTTTTGTTGTGTTTGTATTGTAGGATTAGATACTTGAAAAGAGAAAAAGAATTCTTTATTTTATTTAAAATTATATAACAGTGGGTAAGACATTATAATCCCTGAGGGGTTTGATGAGCTTGATGTTTTTCTGTAAATATAATCTCACACACTTTTTTAAAAATTTATTTATGACCAATACAAAATATTAATGTCTGCCATCACTCGTTATTGCCTTAAAGTGTTGCTATAGCCATGGCCTTGAATACGCACAGGGTGCTTTGCCCGCTTGGTTCTGAAATTTCGACTTGTTAACACCGTTGTTAACATACCTTATATATTCCAGGCTAAATTACCCAAAAGAAAAGAGTACCTATAATCACATGAAAGCCAGTTGCTAAGAAACTGTTACAGTTAGGCATGTGTTCCACCATAGTCATTGTAGTTTCAATTTTGGCAATTTTATTTTAAATTTATCAATTTCACCGTTGGAACCCTCATTTCTGTTCAATTGAGTGCACGGCTAAGTAACGTGTTGCGCACATGTTCATGTAGTTTGGCCAAATTTACACTAAGGTCACTCTACGCAACTTCACATGTGCGCAACTCGAATTCATGCCGTCCACTCAATTGACAGAAATAAGAATTCACAATTGGATTCATCCACTCAATTGATGGAAACAAGGATTCACCACCGGATTGCAAACCGAAACCAACTAAGCATTAATCTTAAAGTAAATAACGGACCAACATATTTTCAAACCTTAAGAAACAATGCAAACATTGTTCTTACAATTCCTCCCAGTCCTGTTTAACAACCAATTCATACTTCTCCCAATTTGGGTTAACTACCAGCAAAAACTTAAAACCATCAATTCTTACAGGCATGTCTTGCAGCTAAACTGAACCAGAAGAAGATGATAAAATAGACAACCACAAGAACCGCAACATGCATTTTATTTTGGTCTCTCTCCCTCTTCTTCTCCAGCATAGAATATACAACTCACAAGAACCATTCAACTTATTCTAATAAACTCTTCCAGCATTTCAGACGAAAACCAAAAACATGAAAGCAATGACAAGACCTAGAATTGCTGAATGCCACTACTACTCAGAAAACTTCATTTTGACCAGTCGATAACTGGGTATTCACACAAGTAGGATACTCATCTCAGTCCACCAGCTGATCGAATCCAAACAAAACTACATTCAAGTTTATTGGTGAGATTAGTAGTGTCACACCCACCACCTTCATACTCAACTCAGCTAACACTTTTATCCCGACTTATTGGAGTCATCTACTGCTTACTGCCGCTCGGAATTACCAAACTGTATCTTCTCTCGTGGATCTTCCTATCATTACTCACTCATCCCACCACTTTACATCAACCAAAAATCACTTATACATCAAAAAGTTCAATGTATCCACTCTCTTAGTAATAAGCCAATTCAAATTGCATCTTGTAAAAGCATACCAGAACACACAAGGAACCACAAAAAGCATGTCCTGCATTATACAATGATAGACAGAAGACATTCTAATCATAAATACCGTTTCTCATACCCAAACAGATTCAGATCTAAATTATCATACGGCTCAAAACGAAAAGTATATCCAACAAATTATCTACACAACCTTATAGCAATATGACATGATTGTTCAGTGGAATTAAAAAAATGTGAAAAATTATTCCAGGCAAATGGGTATTTGATAAATGATACGCATCAATTCTAGCTGCATAACTAAATCAAGAGGTACAAAAACAGAAAACCAAATGCATATATCATTGTACAAAATCTAGTTAAAATTCCAAATAACCCATATAACAGATATGAAGTTTCAATGAATTTACATTTGCAAATGACGGATCCAGCCTTTGCTGCTTTTCAACTTCACCACTCAATTACACGAAAAATCGAATCCGAAATTCCTGGAATCTCAGTATCTCTATATCAAAACTTTGTTCCTGAAATACCAATCAAAACAAAAATCCCAAATTAGATTCAGAACAAATACCTAAACTTGAAGTTTGCAAATTTAGGAGACTCGGGCAATTTGAGAAATATGGGAAATTTATTGGAGTGGGGAAATGGTGAAAATGAAAAATCTGAAAAAGGCACACCTACGTCTGTTTGGAGTAGGAAGCGGAAGAAGGAACACGCTTGTTACGGAACATCATGTAACCGACGGGTAAGACTACTCCGATCATCATGATGGCCGCTCCGATCACGTATCTCAGTGGGCTCGGCGGTTCCACCTCTATCAATCTCCTGAACTGCAACGCACAGAATCACAGCCCCGCCATTATTTTTAATTTTATATAAATACATAAATAAATATAGATCTGGATCATAGGAGAAAAATAGAGAGAGAGAGAGAGAGAGAGAGAGAGTTACAGGCATTGTTGGGGCTCTGAAGATTGAGAGAGCGAGAGGCCGTCCGACGGTGACGGTGGGGGAGGATCGTTTACTTTGACGACGGGAAGGAAAGGATCGGCCTTGAGCCCTTTGTCAGGAATCAATCGCTCATCAATTCATAGTTGCTCAACTCAAGTCGTGACTTCTCGTCGTTTCGTACTGCGGTCTTAATTTTGGGAGGGTTGGATGGGCTTAGCCCAGCTATGTGGCTCAAAGGGAGAGCCCAATAGCAACCTTAGTCAGTTCTCTACCAAGCCCAACTTTGTATTCTTCTTGCCTTTTTATTTTTTTGTTATTTTATGTAATTTCTCTTTTACGAAAACGATATTGGGGGAGAGAAGAATCAAACACATGATATGGAGTAGGCACAGAACCAAATAGTTTCTTGGATGTACTAAACATAGATATGCTTTATCCTTTTTAAGTGTTTTCAAAATTCCATGGGCAGTCATTTTGTATCAAGTAATATGCATTCCGCTAATGATCATTTAATTCAACAACATTAGTTTATATTTTATTAGAGGAAATTCTAAGTTTAAATATCATGAACAATAAAAACTCCTCCCATCTATGATTTTGCTCTGTGTCATGTGGTAGTTGTATGTTATAATAAATAATGAACCATAGTTGCATCAACTAATGGCTGGCCAAAATCATGCTAATCATGTGATCCGTTATAATGCGGAATAATTTTAGAATGGAAAATGCTAAGGATTATTGTATACCACATGATGGGACTTATTGTATTGATGGGCTCCACTTTATTAGAGAAATGATACATAAATTGGTATCTATAGTTGATCTCCCTAGTATGACCCTTTTAGAATCGTTGAATTTCTTCATCAAACTACCAAAAGTGATTTTTCAATATCTTATTTGTGACAAACAATTGAAATTTATAGTGGATATAATTTTGAATAAGTGAAGCATTCTAATTATGTATAGTATTACTAAGTTCTTCGTGTTTTCTTGAACAAGTAATATTTAGAGAGAGGAAATTAATGGAAGACTTCGGGTGTATCGGTGTTAGCTCAAGTGGTGATCGAAGAGAGGTGCGGAAGAGGACTATTGTAGTCTCTATTTTTTTGGAAGGAACAAAAATATTAGTTAATTTGCATTTTTTTTGGCAAGTGGCAGTTGGTAAGTCACTGACTCATGACTCGGTTGCAAACCAAACGACACCTAACTGGACGACGTATTTGTGGAGGTGAAGGCATAGCGCGCCACCATTTGCATTTGCAGATAGAGCGAGCGATAGAAATGAGCCTTGTCCAAAGAGCCTATCCAAGCCTCCCCAAGCTTTTTGGATTTGCAAAGAGGTCCTTCAAGTCCTTGAGATTTCCGGGTGAGCCCCTCGACCCTTCGTCTTCTCCCATCCTTTCCTACGGAATCCATGTCTTCCATGCCCCCGTAAGTCCTCTCCTCTTTATCTCTTCTCACATCGCAGTAGCTTCATTTTCCTTTGTCTTCTTTTTTTCTCGGGAACCAAACGGGGATGAGAAAATCGAAAATGGGTGTGTTTTTTGTAAGTAGGATGCAGTTGGGATTGTGGCCAAGCTCTCGGATTGCATTGCTTCTAAAGGTGGAAACATACTCGGCGCCAGTGTCTTCGTGCCCGAAAACAAGCACGTCTTCTATTCCAGAAGGTACCTTTTGCTTTTGCTGTTTGATATTTTTTGCCAAATTTCTCAGATTTCATTTGCAAACCGAAATAAATAAATAAGGAATTTGTCTGGTTTTGTTTGGATGGATTGATTGATTGATTATGAGTGCCAAAGCTTGGAATGAGTTTCATTTGATTGCTTTTGGAACTGTGTAATATTATTAGGATGAAAAATCTAGTGATTCAACCAATGAAGTTTGCTAGTTTTTTATATTATATTTATTCAAAGAAGAAGAAGAAGATTAAAACTATGCAGAGTCAGCTTTTCAAAGTAATGACTTCGAAAGAAATGGAGCATGTCGATTTGACAGGTTGCTTCCAACTATCCAACATTAGTTTTTCCAGAGCCAGCTATTGTTTGATGCAATATGTTGAATTGTACGAACTCTCTGATTAGATCGAACCATGAGACAGCTGAAAATCTAACTGTCTGCAACTTGGCAGTGAATTTATTTTCGATCCCATTAAATGGCCAAGATCAGAAATGGATGAGGATTTCCATAAGCTGTTGACAACGTACTCTGCGATGAGATCTGTTGTCCGGGTTCCAGATCACGACCCCAAGTATAAGATTTGTATCCTTGCATCAAAGCAGGTGCACCACACACAAATATTCTTATATATGTACACACCTAGACACCCATGTTCTTATAAGTTCTAATGTTGTGTATATTAAAACTGTCTTTATGTTGCTGCAGGATCATTGTTTGGTTGATTTGTTACATGAGTGGCAGGAAGGCAGACTTCCAGTAGATATAACTTGTGTTATAAGGTGAGGTTTTTGGAAGTTTCACTATTGTAGTTCATATTTTGGTTTTCATTCAGAACTTTGACCATGGTTGCATTCCCTCGTTTTTCTTTTCATTCCAGTAATCATGATAGAGGTCCAAACACCCATGTGTCTCACTTTCTTGAAAGACATGGTATACCTTATCATTATCTGCAAACAACCAACGCTGACAAAAGAGAAGGGGAGATATTGGAGTTGGTTCAAAATACTGATTTTTTAGTTCTTGCCAGGTACATGCAGGTAAATCAGCTTACAGAATTCTGTGTTCTCACCATTTCATTTCAATTATCACTTTTAACTTTCTAAAACGGCCATGGGTAAAAGGTATTGAAATTGAAGTTTGCAGTGCTGACTGAAGGAACAAAGCTTCTTCTTCTTCTTTCATTCTAGAACTAGAAGTCAAAGGACAGTAAACTTTAGTACCAAAAAGGATAGTAAGCTTGAAATCTATCAAATCCATTAGTGTCCGCTACTTAAAGGAAGAAAACAAAAGAATAAGCAAAGTAGACATATTGCAGATTTGTTTTAAAAGATTAATATCGTAGTATTTATGAACTAAAGCATTGTTTTCATTTCCACAGATATTATCTGGCGATTTTTTGAAGAGCTACGGAAAGGATGTAATTAACATTCATCATGGCCTTTTGCCATCATTCAAGGGTGGAAAACCATCTAAACAGGTTCACACTTCTTGTCCTTCTATGTGTTAAAACATATTGTTGCCATTTGAACTATATCTATGCTTACATCCTAACTGTCTATGCATGTTTAATTTGGTAGATTATGTTCGCAGGCTTTTGATGCAGGGGTGAAACTTATTGGTGCAACAAGTCATTTTGTCACCCAAGAACTTGATGCTGGTCCTATTATTGAACAGATGGTAAATACAAATTTTTTACTGCTGCTTTTAATTTTGCCCGTGTTTAGTTTTGACATCCTTGTAAAAGCTCTATTATTGGTTCTGAATCTCTGACCATACAGGCTGATTTTCTGTGGTGATTATTCTCATTTTTGCTGCTATTTGAAAGTTACACCCTTTTTTACTTTTTCCATAGAAAGCTTTGGTTTTTCCTGGGCAAGTGTGAGATGGGAACATGATGACATCAAGTTAAACAACTGAACCAAGTTACATAGAACATGGATCACATTGAAAAGGATGACTTTGCTACCCACCAAGAGCATGGTGGGTGGGATAGTCTTAGTTCAGATTATATATCTTACTTTTAGAAGTTTACAGTGCTTTGAAATGCTCGATAGTCAGAATCTTACTAAAACACAAACTTATGTGAGCCTAAAACTTTAAGTAAAATGCTTTCAATGCCTTGATCCCTCATTAATATTCTGTTCTGGTAATATGAAGCATGATTTTAAAATTTTATCTCATACCCTGATAACGTCATTACTCAGCTTTGTTGGTTATTGCATCGCATTGTATAAATTTTTTGTAGAGTTTAATATTTAGTGGTTGAAAGAAAAGTATATGCTGCTGAAGAACTTATGCAAACCTGCTGATTTCTGGCTTCTGTAAATTGTTTAAGACAGACATGCTTGCATTTTAGATTATGTGTTCTGTGTGCAATGCCCATCTGTGGGACCTGGAAATTAGATTTATTACCAAGCATTGATATTCAATGATGAGTATATTGTAACTGTAGCAGCTTATAGAGTTTACAATACATTCAACTTCAATATGCAGGTTGCAAGAGTTTCACACAGAGATAACTTGCAGAGTTTTGTGCAGAAGTCAGAGAACCTCGAAAAACAATGCCTTACGGAGGCAATTAAATCGTACTGTGAGCTGCGAGTGTTACCTTATGAGGATAACAAGACTGTTGTATTTTGAGGGAAAAAAGAACATACTTCTGAGGAGAAGTGCCTGGCATCTGTTTGTACATTGTATCATTCTTATAAAAGTTGAAAATACATATTTTCTGCCTTTAAGGGCACACAAATGAAAATGATAGTTATTGAGGGCCGACAGGTTGATTATGAAATTGGCTTTATGCATGTCATAATCATATTTTGAGGAGTCATTTTATTGGGATGATTTTGTTTGAACTCCTTATTTGCGTAGGCAACTGCGCGAACTTAAAAGGCAAAAAAGCAAATAGTAGGGTCTAATTTAGAACCATCCCTTTTATTTTGTTTCTATAAAACGAGAGATTTTCTTCTGTGTCTTTCTTATTTTTCTTCTTTTGGCATGCAATCTATTCACTCTTTAGCACCAGCTGAAGGAATTTCAGCCATTCCCCTATCATAGGGACTAATGGCAGCATTCTTTCGGTAACCTTGATTTCAAAGCTGATTCTCCTCGCAAAGCTAAAGAAAGACTTTGTATTACTTAATGATCAATGGCTTAAAACAACAGGAAGACAAGACCATGCTGCGTAGCAATGTGTTTATTTTATTTTATGCATGTATGCACTGTCACTCATTGGCAAAAAGTAAAGAAGCAAGACAAGAAATTCATTACTTGGTAAATTTCTGTGCATATTAATGATTCTTCAAGAATTCTCTTAATCTTTTCATTTGGAAGCTGAAATTTTTGCTTTCTTTTTTTTACTTTTAAATATGAGCAAGTACCTGTAGCAGTGCTGCTGTAAGAGTCATAAGGTCACCAGGACTTTGAATGTCCGCTGCTGATCTAACAGCAGATGCCACACGGCCATTTCAATGCAATGCGATGCCAGCAACTCTGTAGCCAAAGCCAAAGCCATGATCGTTTTTGAGCCAGAACCACTAGAGTTTTCTGCTGCAGTCAGTTACAGCAACCAAGTTACATACCCGTTCCTTATCTTTCTTCTTCACTGTGCTACTAGTGAACTCCTTATGGTGGAACCATTTGCCCATAGACTTCATTCTCCGATTATTAACAGACTTTACAATCTTTCCTGTCTGCAAGAAAGAATCAGAACAATTAGAAAACAGAACTGAACTTGCAATTCAGACTTACAACTATTGATAGAATGTGCCATCCCACTCCTTAGTTTCATGAATACTTAGGCAATTCAATAGCAAGCCATGAATAAAGGGGACCAAATTAGGGACATACTGCACATGCATATAGTCGTTGGAGTTAAGGGAGACTAGCTTACTAGTTGTGGCACAACAGTTGCTTCTGGGAATTCGTCAGGACTTTTTTCAAGTAAAATTTGCTTCTGCTTTTGAGCAAGAGCCCTTGAGATTTCTGAAGCAGAAAGATTCCATGACCTTGACAAAAACTCCATAGGCTCCTGTGGTGTTTGTGGCTGAGGGATTGCAGGCAAGGTTGGCACTATTTTCATCTCCTCAGCTTCCTCTACTACATGTTGTAGCCCATGCAAAGAACCAGCACTCTTCCAAGCTGAAAAATAACCACTTTCCATTACTTAATTTCAAGTTGTGTCTTTCTACAGACAGTTTCAATAGTAGGTCATACATAGCTGAGCCTATCAGAAGACGCCACGTGGCCAAGTAAGGTTGGGGCACTCATATGTCGACCCGACCCGGTTGACTGCCCGAGGTACTGTTAATAGGTCTTATAACCGAGCTTATCAGAGGATGCCATGTGGCCAAGTAAGGTTGGGATTCTCATGTACCGACCCAACCAAGTTGACCGCCCCAAGTCCACTGTGACGTCATGTGACCAGAAAAGTAGAAGCGGCTAATATACCGACCCAACCAGATTCTTGTCAGACCAAGTCACTTCAGGCACTTAATACCAGCATGGTGGCTGAAAGAGAGCATTTAATGCGTTTCACATCTAAGCTAGGTGTCATCTTACTACTTGGTCCCTGATAATCAGCTTGGTGATCGGTATCCATAACCACTCTCTGATCCTAACATTGGGAATAGCTAAAGATCTTCCCTTTTTGCTAGATTGAAGGAGATTGGAATGGCTAAAGATCTCTCCTTTTGCTAGCTTTAAGGAGATATGATCTCCCCTTCTCCCTCTATAAATACTCTTCACCTACATTGAGACTAGGGCAATAACTCTGTTCTCCCAAAAAACTCCATCCATTCATTCTCAAAAGAAGATCATCAGTTCTATCTTTAACTTAGGCATCGGAGTGGATTTGGCTGGTACCATACTGGTCCTTCCCCTCTTTTGATAGTCTAACTGCTTAAAAGTTCTAAATAATCAGAAAAGCTTTTCTGTGGGCATAAAAACCAATAAACTGATTAAATCGACAGAACCAACCTGAAAATTTGATTTTTTGAAAAGAAAAATATATATAAAAAGGAGTCAACGTCAAGAACTGACCCGACCCAATTGGGATCGGTTCAGGCTTCGGGTCAAAAAAATTTCAACCGTTGGACCTGACCCGAACTACCTAATATTTAATTATATCTATGTGACACATGGCGTTGAATGATTGGTCCAGGGAAGAATTTATGGTGAGTTTGCTCGCACTAGATAGAAGCGCTCTCATAATTTTTTTCAGTATCCCTCGTCTTCTCTCACACACGCGGCCTCTGTTTCTCTCTCCCCACCTCACCAAATCGGCGGCGACATCGCCCTGCTCTCTCTCTCTCTCTCTCTCGCGCGCGCGCGCGCACGCGCTCGCTCTCAGTCACTCTGCTCTCCTCTCTTCTCTTCTCTCTCTCTCGCTCGCACCCACATCGTGACGGCGACAGTCACCTTCTCAGACCCACATCAGCGACGGCGAGAATCTCTCTGGCCGCCTCTATCCACCGCCAATCTCTCAGGTAATTTTGCATGTATTTTGTATGAATATATTAATCCTGCCAGTTTGGTGGGTTTCATTTGCTCATTTTACAAGTATGACGTACAAAATGCAAGATGTCATTCCCCTAGACCATTACAATGTTCACATTTTCAATCGCAAGCATGCTTATCCAATATTTACCTTAAGTGAGGAACTTGCATTTCCTCCAGCAGACCTGACAATGGAAGATAACATCCTAGCAGTGCGTTGAACATGAGCTGCTATGTATACATCATAGCCCCTAAGCAAGCCTTGGGGGACTTGCTTTCGCTCTGAGAACTGCACCTCTTAACTCAGTTCTATATTTGAGCGCATATTCTCTATCATCTAATATGTAAGATGATTCATCTGAAAAAAAAAGAAATCCAACAATGGGAAAAAGAAAATGCTTAAGGTGTTACTAATACAACAAAACCATAGTCAATTCAACTCACCCACATATCATCCTTGACGAAAGCTTTCTTTCAAGCAGCTGGGAGAAACTATCCAAGCTCTGCACAGCACAGAAAGCTCTATTGAATAAAATATATTTATAGGATAAACAATGCTAGACTTTTCCAAATAAATTACGGCTATAAACAGAAGGATATTAACTTGTTTGAGTGTTTTTGTTTGCTTTCTTTTCCTGTGTCTCTGCCACCAAAAATAGTCTTTCTAATTTAAGTGAATACATTTTCGGATTTTATGTTTGTTGTATCTTATCCCATAGAAAGTAATGATTTAATTTGTTAACACCTCAGAAAAGAAACAAGTCATAGAGCTTTGTGATGTAAGCGTCAATAAAGTTTCTTCTGTTGTTTTCTTTACCCCTCGACAGGATCATAAGATGAGCAGACCTTCAGCATTCAAACGGAAACAGCCAGACTCTAGTTCTCCGTCGGAGTCTTTGACAGAGCATGAGAAAATCGTATATAGTGTAATCCGAAGCAAGCAAGATATGGGAATTTGGACACGAGACATGAAGAAAGAAGCGAACCTCCCCGACAATCTGGTTGGCAAATCCATAAAATCACTCCAAGCCAAGAACCTGATAAAAGAGGTTGTAAATGTCCAAAGCAAGGGGAGAAAGCATTATATGGCTGCAGAGTTTGAGCCCTCCAAGGAGTTAACTGGCGGGGATTGGTATTCTAACGGGACCCTCGATAAATATTACATAACCTGTGTAAAAGATGGGTTTGCAAAGATCATATATCAGCTCAAGGTTGCTACCTTGGAGGGAATTTCACATGAAGTTAAAAAGAGTGGAATATTCAAAACTTCGTTCACAAAACAGCAAATTGAGGAGATTCTGAGGGTTTTGGTTTTGGACAAACGGGTCATGGAAGTGAAGAGCAATGGGATGGGGGAGTTTGGTTCGTTTCCAGTTGGGAAAATTTGCTATAAATCCACAAGCAAGGGAGGTACTAAACGGGAACCCAAAGTAGGGGCCATGGCTTCCATTCCATGTGGAGTTTGTCCACGGATAAGTCAATGTACACCAGATGGTATTATTTCCCCAAGGACTTGTGTCTACTTCACCAAATGGTTGGATTTCTGAACTTCTTGTATGCAGAGACAATTGTTTGGTATGCTTTTGGAGGTTTTCTTCTTTTGTCCATGTGATGTATGGAGTCCTGCAGAAGCTTGATGCCTCAAAATTTTGCTTCTAAATCCTATATATGATGTTTAACGTCTTTGAGTACATCTTTTTACCTGGTTTAACAAAATTGGTTTCTGAATTTTTTTGGCTTTCCCCTCTCATCCTCTCATTCCCACTCTCGTTAGTTTTCACTTTAGTTAATCAGAAATTCTAATGGTGACTGGTGTGGTGGATTTTCTGCTAATATTGGGCTTGGTTCTGTGTTAGAGGCGGAAGTGTGGGCCATTCTTTATGGTTTGAGGCTTGCTAGCAACTCCAACTATTTTCCATTCATTGTGGAATCCGACTCTCAATTGGTGGTTGTGTTGGTGAATGCTTCTAGTTGTGATCCGTTACACCTTCTCTTTTAGCCTTATCTCTAGTTGTAAAGCCCTCATGACAGGTGGGGTGTGTCGCATTGAACATGCCTTCAGGGAATGTAACTCTGCCGCTGATATGCTTGCTTCTATTGGGAGTGGTTTGGATGTGATAGCACTGCCGGTGGTGGCCGGAGTTGGTAGGAAAAACCCTCGAAAGTTTCGGTTTCAAAACAGCCCGTTTTGGGCTTCACTTTGGCTCGAATTTCTGGTTTAATTGCTTGGAATCAAGGCTAGATATGGGTATGTATGGAAAGAGACGAGAGAGATGAAGAGTTTGCAAGTTGTGGCACCATTTTTGGTGGCCGGATGGCGGAGATATCTCCGTCTGTATTTGGCTGCTCGTGAAGGAGGAGAGAGAGGCAGATTCGTAGGGGAGAGAGAGAGAGAGAAGAAAAATCTGGGTTTTTAAAAAGAGATATTTAGTAATATACCCATTTTTAGCACTAATAATATAGATAAAAGTGTTTTGGGTATTTTTATGAGGTTTTGGGGTTGTGTTTGTTTTAAGAAATTGATGACAATTTTGTAATTTATAAAAAGTTAAAAGTCTCTTTGTATATGTCGTACAGTGTGTGTTTCTAAAGTCATTTCATATAAGATTTTTTTTATTGATTTATTTATTTATAATTTGGGCTATTATATTAGATATAATAGTGAATCTCTTTTTTAAAAATTGAACTTTGAAATATTTATGATTATGTCACTAGGCTTCCGTAGCTCGTAACGTCTTTATTAACTCCGATTTGAGCTCACTACGTGTCTACGAACCCTAAATCCTAATCTACGCAATAGTATCATTCATTTCCCCAAAATCCTTCCGTTAAGAAGTGACCAAAATACCCCTATTCACAAGGGCAAAATTGTAATTTCATAATTCACTTAATTAATTAAATTAAACAAATACTTAAATTTGGGTCGGGATGTTACATCATCAGGCTCTGGGGTCGTTCCCATTTCAAAATTGCTTCGACCTTGCTGGGATCAACATGAATTCCATCACCGGAAATCACGTGAGCTAAGACTTGTACCTCCGTTAACTAGAAATCACACTTTGATCGCTTCACATAAAGTTGTTTCTCCAACAAGGTCTCCAAAACAGTCTTCAAATGTTGTTTCTGCTCCTCCGTTTTCGAATAAACAACAATGTCAACGATAAACACAATGACAAACTTATTGAGATACGGTCTGAATACGCTGTTCATGATGTCCATGAATGCGGCAGGTGCATTTGTCAGTTGAAACGACATCACCACAAACTCATAGTGACCATACCGAGTGCGGAAAGCTATCTTTGGTATGTCCTCTTCTCATATCCTGATCGCAGGTCGATCTTTGAGAAGTATAGGGCACCTAGTAGGTGTTCGAACAATTCATCAATTCTGGGGAAAGGATACTTGTTCTTGATTTTTGCTTGATTCAGCTTCCAGTAATCCAAGCACAGTCGAAGTGAACCATTATGCTTCTTGGCAAATAGAACCGAAGCTTCCCAAGGTGATGTACTTTCTCGAATGAACCCTTTTGCTAACAGGTCTTCCAACTGCACATTGAGTTCTGCCAATTTCGTTGGTGCCATTCGGTAAGGTCTAATTGAGATTTCCTGCGTTCCAGGTACTAAATCGATGCGAAACTCGACTTCCCTTGTTGGTGGTAATCCAGGTAACTCGTCAGGAAATACGTCTGGGTAGTCGTCGACTACTGGCGTTGCTAGCTTTTCTCCTTTCTTCAGTTTTGCAGATGCTATCATAGAATAGCAGTACAAAACTCTCTTGCTACGATACGCTCATCGAGACTAAGGTCCTTTTCTTCTTCGCGAATGGTAATGCTAACCTTCCTCTTCTCACAATCTATTATGGCTTTATGGTTTTTCAACCAATCCATGCCCAAAATTAAATCATAGTCCACCATCTTTAGTGGATATAAATCTGCTGTTAATAGGTTGTCCTTAACTAACAATTGACAATCTCAGTAAATGGAATCCACATTAGCATTTCCACCCAAAGGAACAGTTAATACTAATATTCTATCCAACATCTTACTGGTTAGTCCTAAAATTTTGGCTGACCACACAGAAATAAAGGAATAGGATGCACCAGTATCAACCAAAAGCTTAACTTGAGTGTTGGATAAAATTGTTGATGCTCTTTTTGGGAGGTCAACTTAGAAAGTAGGTGATAGTGAATGATGGGTGAAGGTGAGAACCTTCAGCATAGGTGTGTGAAGACTTGGGTAAGCGATAAATGTAAAGAAGACAAGATATACGTAGTTTACCCTGTGGGTTACTTCCACGGAGAAGTATGTTCTCATTATAATAGTGTATGATTACATTTGTACATGAGGTTAGACCCGAACATAAAGATGACAAGTGAGATGCCCAGGCCAGGGATCTAGAAGAGAGTCCCCTGCCCTAGAGTCTAGCTCTGAGACCCGGATCCTCTTTTAAGTAGAGAGAAGTCCCCCTTTTACATAGATACTATTCCGTATTTATAGGGAGGTGAAAGTGGGAGGTTTGTGTAGAATTTCGACGTGGGACTTTGTGCAAGTCGTTGTAGTGGTGACACGCTTGGAGATTAGGTTATACAGTTTAGGAGCTTCGGCAGTCGGGAGCTTCGGCAGGTGTCTGACACCTCGGAAGAGTGTCTTCCTTCGACAGGGGAGATGGCGTGGGCCTTGGTGCTAGTCGTGTTGAGACTGGATATGCTCGGTTGATTATGGTATAAACAAAAATAATAGTACTGTCAAGAGCAATTCCTTCTTCTTTGTCCCTGCCTTCCTGCCACGAGGAAAACTCGTCCTCCATTCCTTCCTGGTTGTGGATTTTCAGGTCTCCTACCTGGTCCTGTCTGGTTTCCTCTTGGTGGTGCTTATTGAGCAGGTCGAGCAGCCGGTTTCTGGCGTCGTTTCTCAGCGACTGTTGTCATGGTGCATTTGTTCCACCAGCTTGATTCCGATGTGGACAGTTAGGTCTAATGTGGCCTTCTTCGCCACACGCATTGCAGGTAGTGGTACGGTTCTTCTTTGGAGTTGGTCCCTTGCTACTAGAACCTTCATCTTTCTTTTCCCCAAAGCTCATTTTCTTGGAATTGTTTCTTCTTCGATCCTCAAATCTCCCGGGGTGTAGGTTTCTTCTTGGCTTAAGAGATAGTCTTACTCCAGCACTTGTGCATTATTCACCATCTCTTGGTATGTTTGATCTCCTTGAGCTGTCACATGTCGGCAAATATCGTTCCCAAGGCCTTGTCGAAACCTCGTCGACTTCATTTCTTCATCCGCCATTAAGGTAGGTGCAAAGCGTACTAGGTCAGTGAACTTTGCTACGTACTCTGCCACCGTCATCTTGCCTTGTTCAAGGGTGAACAATTCCTAGATCTTAGTTTGTTTAAAAGCGGTAGGAAAATACTGGTTGAGAAAGTATCTTTCAAACTCGTCCCAGCTGATGTGTTCAGCGTACTCGCCCTCTTGGTGGAGTATTGTGTCCTACCAACTGCTTGTCTCGTTCTCCAGCATTTGGGTTGCGAACCATACACAATACTCTAGTGGCGCATGCATAGAGTCTAACTTTCTCTTAATGTGCTTAAGCCACCCTTCGGCTTTCTTGGCTTCAATCGCCCCTTTGAACTTTCAGTTTTAAAAACCGCTCCAGGAAATAAACATGAAATTGATGTTACTTTATCATTGACATGAAATAAAGTTTCTGGCTAATACAAAATCTGAGTTTGGAATCTGACTTTCATAGAACACACACAAAACTTCTCATGGCACTATGCACAAGCATTCATATGTGACCACGAAATTCGCATATCTTGTAGCGTATAAGAACAGAAAATCGTACCATTCCCTAATGTCTTTGATCCCTGTATAAATCTTCTTACTTGTAACAGAAGTATATTGCGTTTGCATTATCAAAGGTCTTATCTGTCCTATGCTTGGACTACATATACACAAGTGCTGAAGTGACTATATACTATTACTGATATTTAAAAATCCCAGAGAGTGCTCAGTTTCTTCAATGTAGTTGACTCGACGAAGAAGATTTTTGATCCCATCAACCCATTTCTGCTTATGAACCTTGTTCTTGCACTTGAACTCTAGTAGACCCTGTCCAGTTTTGAGCCCGAAATAGACCTCTTCTGAAATTTCCCTCTCTTTCTTATATGGCCAAGCAGAAGTCTCATCACAGACTCCATAAACAACACCTAACACATGTACATTCAGAGATGAGAAATGCTTGCTAAAAAATATATACAAATTTATAAATAAACCCAATCCTAGACATGTATTTATAAAAAAACCCAAGCACTATTTAAACATAGAAACACACCCAAAATCAACCCCAAAGTCAACTTTTTGGGTGTGTTTATAAATGGGTTTTGAGTGTGTGTAATGATGGGTTTTGGGTGTGTTTATATGTTTAAATAGTGCTTGGGTTTTTTTATAATTTCAACCCCCATTTTGGGTGTTTTAGTGAAACTCCCAAAAATATATCGGTCAACAAAATTTCTACGAACAGTGCTGACTAGTTTCCAAAATCAGAGAGGAATGAAGACAGAATAGTAGTGTAAATAGAACACACAATTTGTTAAAAAGTCAACCAGCTTACTTTTGTTTTTCTTGGAGAATGCTCCTCCAACATGTTTACGCTTGAGTTTAACTATAACCTGAAAAGACAAAGATAAAAGTCAGAAACTCAATTTTTCTATCCAACGCTTTCTCCTGATCATTCCTTCGACTAAATTTATTTACCTGAGATTTATTGTTGACATAGACAGAGACACGTTTCCATTGTAAAACACCTGTATACACCAATTTCATCAAAACCTTATGAATTAGTTAAGTCCATTTGACACTTCCAGGTTTAACTGAATTCATGACTCAAGAGAAGCAACATCAAGTTTACAAGCACAGAGGAATTAATTAACGTAAACTTCTACGAACTGCAAGAATTAAAGCTTCTGGTACTTAATGTTTTCGATTTCTGTACAAAACTTTCCAATGTCTAACGGAATTTATGAAATTACAAAGTTTGTGTCCTTACTAGAAGCCAAGTGGTAGGCAATGCAATCTGTTTATATCATACGGGGTCTCTCACATAGTTAATATCGATGAATGAATCCTGTACTTGTTAAGTTACCTTTTCCTGTAAGTTGCAGTAGTTCTCCAACACAGGGAGGATCCTGCTCCTCTACTTGACTATAAAAAGCACCAGCTGAAGGAATTTCAGCCATTCCCCGATCATAGGGACTAATAGCAGCATTCCTTCTTGCTTCTTTCGGTAACCTTGATTTCAAAGCCGATTCTCCTCGCAAAGCTAAAGAAATACTTTGTATTACTTAATGATCAATGGCTTACAACAACAGGAAGACGAGCATGTCAATGTGTTTTTGATATATGCATGCACTGTCACTCATTGGCAAAAGTGAACAAGCAAGACAAGAAATTCATTACTTGGTAAATTTCTGTGCATATTGTAATGATTCTTCACAAATTCTCTGAATCTTTTCATTTGAAAGCTGAAATTTTTGCTTTCTTTTGTTTACTTTTAAATATGAGCAAGTACCTGTAGCAGCAGCTGCTGTAAGAGTCATAAGGTCACCAGGACTTTGAATGTCCACTGCTGATCTAACAGTAGATGCCACATGGTCATGATTAGCTCCGGCTAATTCAGCCATTTCAATGCAATGTGATGCCAGCAACTCTGTAGCCAAAGCCAAAGCCATGGTCGTTTTTGAGCCAGAACCACTGGAGTTTTCTGCTGCAGTTACAGCTGCCAAGGCTGCAGCAACTCCTGCAATGGAGACAGCAGAATGCACTCGTGCTCTTTCTACCCGTTCCTTATCTTTCTTTTTCACTGTGCTACTAGTGAACTCCTTATGATGGAACCATTTGCCCATTGACTTTGTTCTCCGATTATTAACAGACTTTACAGTCTTTCCTGTCTGCAAGAAAGAATCAGAACAATTAGAAAACAGAACTGAACCTGAAATCCAGACTTACAACCATTGATGGAATGTCATGGTGGAGGAAAAAGGTATCAAGAAATACTTATTTTCAAAGCAGCATAAGCACAAAATTCATTATCTAAAAGCTATCCCACTCCTTAGTTTCATTTCATGAATACTTAGGCAATTCAATAGCAAGCCTTGAAGAAAGGGGAACAAAATTCAATATATTGTAGGACCAAATTAGGAAAATACTGCACACATGCATATATTCATTGGAGTTAAGGGAGACTAGCTTACCAGTTGTGGCACAACAGTTGCTTCTGGGAACTTTTCAGGACTTTTTTCAAGAGAAAATTGCTTCTGCTTTTGAGCAAGAGCCTTAGAGATTTCTGAAGCAGAAAGACTCCATGACCTTGACAAAAACTCCATAGGCTCCTGTGGTGTTTGTGGCTGAGGGATTGCAGGCAAGGTTGGCACTATTTTCATCTCCTCAGCTTCCTCTAAATGTTGTAGCCCATGCAAAGAACCAGAACTCTTCCAAGCTGAAAAATAACCACTTTCCATTTCTTAATTTCAAGTTGTGTCTTTCTACAGACAGTTTTTTCAAATGTTCTAACTAATTAATCAGAAAAGCTTTTCTTCTTTCTTCTTTGTGATCATTGGTGGTGGTCAGTTATATATGCCTTTGGGTCCTATCAAAATTTCCACAATTGATGGCTTTGGCCTGCTCCTGTGGATATCAATTGAAGGTAAAAGTTAGCATATACTACTGTAGAAATACTTAAGATATCATTAAAAACAGAACAAAAAAGTTTCTACCAAATTGGTTTTGGTTGTTCAGCCAAAACAAAAGAAAGTAAGCGAACTGCTATGGAGACTGGTGTAACAAAAGCAACACTAAAATCTACTTCAGATTACCAAAAAATAAGGGTTAGTTTTGGATTGAATTTGGAAGCATACACCCTTTTCCTTCTTGAAGCAAAACTACTTTTCAAGTTCTGCTTTACAAAGCAAAATACTTCCAAATGCCAAAAACACGTACTTAAATATTATTAAGCACCGGCAGAGTTTGGAAACTTCCACACACCCAATGAATATTTGTGTAACCCCCCTCTGCTCAATCGCTTATGCTAAAAAAAATATATATATTATTATAAAGCACCGCTTTCTCTCATATGTAGTTGAAAAAGACTGTTGGGAAACAATCAACAACAAAAACCCAATTGGGAATTTTGTAAAATGGCTTGGATTTTGGAAATGGAGGCTTCATAAAAAATGAAAAACCCAAGTGAGAATTAGAAAGAGATTGATTGCTAACCTTCCAAATTTTCCAATCTTGAAAGCTCTATGCAAAGAACAAATCAACCCATTTCTTCTTGGCCAACGAAACTCCTTATATATATACACATTAAGGAGAGCCAGCCAGCCACACACAGAAACAGTGAGAGACAGAATATGTCACACGAACACATACAGGAACCTAGTGCTTTGAGCTCCCATGAATTCAGGTCGGGCTTGCATTAAAAAAAAAAGATTACGAACCAAAAACAAAGAAATGAAAATTATGAAATTAGGATTCACGAAACTCGAAAACTTGGAAACACAAACAGGGGACAAAACACAATCCTGGATAAGTGGGGGAATGGTTTCTTAACGCACGTACAGAAAAACACCAGAGCCTATAAATATGATTAAGAACCCATAAATATGATTAACAGCCCATAAGGGATGGATTAGACTATGAATGTTAATGTGTTAAGGTTAGAGGAAAGGACGAAAGTTGTGTTTTTTTCTTTTCTGTGGTGGATCAGCCGTGGCCAATAGCAATGCATGAAGGTTGACTGGACGGTGGGGACGGTTTGGGAGGCAGGGCTTCTCTTTTTTATCTCTCATATTCCCTCCCTTCTTCCTTCTTCCTAGGTTCTGGTCCCTACGACCCTTGGTATAGAATTTTCCCTACGCTGCCTTTTGCGGGCCACGCGTTGAGTGTTTGTTTGACTGGCTCAGATCAAATTCTTTTCTTTTTTTCCATTTTTCGTTTTTATGACTTTTAAAAAAGGAAAGGAGCAAAACTCGTTTAGTACACCGTATTAAACTCTGTATAAGAATAAATAAAACCGTGTTCGAGGACCAAAAATGAAGGATTTGAACATGAAATCTCTTCTAACATTTAGAAGAACTCATCATTTTGGCAAATAGAACAAGTTTAACAATGGCGGAAATAATAGTTGGTGAACCTTCGCCCAAGTTTAACAATAGAGCAGATGTCAAAAGTCTTGTGCTAGACATTTTGGCAAATATGTTTAAATGAAATCTCTTGATACTGGCGTATTAAATCTGCCAACAATGAATATGCGTGACACGGAGGGTTAAGTTTGTTGCTTTAATAAAGTTTAGAGTCTCATTTAACTTGAACTTTAGGTATCCAAACTGAAAAATCTATTGAAGCCCTTCACGCAAGGTATAACATTTCATGACTTTTGAAATAATCGTCCAATCTCAAAGATAAAGTAGATTATTGTAACTTTCGAGAATAACATGAGATATGTCCATACTTTAAAGGGGAACCACAATAATTAAGCGTCGAATTAATGAAAGAATCAACGTATCATTCTTTAAAGCATCATGAAAGTTCGTAGTATTGAGCTTAGTACTTCCTAATGGCGACATTGCGGATTTTGTTATGCAGGATGCCAAGGTAGGGTGATCACTTGCATTTCTTCTTGTTTGTGAGGAGAGAATAACGCGATGATTTGGTCATCATGGTCAAGGTAGGCTGCCGTGCAGAGACCAAATGTCTCAGCTGAGGACATTGATCACTTATTAGCTCTATCTTTGCCATCCAAGACACCTAAGAAATTGAAGTATGGGTTGGATTTGGATATCCAACAAAAACATGTGCCACAATTGACAACTATGTTACACATTTATTAGTGAATGTCCCACTTGACAGCTATGTTTTTGGTAGCAAAAGCATTGCTTTTTCATTAGTTTCATTGTATTAGCCTCAGCTTCTGAATGGATATGTGATCACTTCTTAGTTCTTACCTACCAAAGATTCCAAACTCATCAAATTTTGAAATTTTGTGGGATGGCACGTATCAATTATCATAAAGGTGTCCTATATATGTTCCCTCTTATATTCTTCTCCTTTCTTTTATGTATGATAGTGATAACATAGATTGGGGTTTTCTAAAAGATGTCGTGCCTTCGGATTTGCTAAGGCTCTTTTATGCTAATTGTCAAGGGTGAGCTCTCTCATGTGCCTCACCATTGCAATGGGGTTGCTTATTGTTTGGCTCGCTTTGTGTCGTCTACTGAAAGTTATATTTGTTGGAATGAAAGTTCCCTTGTTATTTTTTTGTCGAAGAGTTCTCTTATTCTTATTCAAGCCATTCTATTTGGGAATTGAAACAACGATTAATTTTCTTCAATAAGATATTGTTTCTCAAGAAAAGCTTTACTTAATTAGGTCTATCTTTCCACACCGTTTGTTATGCAAGAGTATTGTCCGAATTGTGCCAAACTAGAATGAAGGCACTCTAGAAAAGGAAAATAATATCAAGTAGCCATCATTTCAACCAATTCTAAAAATTTCGCCCCAAATTTGGTATAACACGTTACTCAAACTGATTGGGCCTTTACCTTAGGCATTAACACCATATGGGTGAAGTTGACTAGTTTTAAAAGTCTTTCTAGTGAGAGAAAAGTTGAAATGAAACTCATAAAGTGACCCAAAATTTTAATTTTAAATTTTAAAAAATTTATATACGCATAATCGGACCAATACATTGAGTTTTCACAATGATATCGAAAATTGATTATAGAATATAGAAATTGTATCAATAAATTAGTTAGGCAGATTTTAATCAATATACCTCACACTTGCTCATATACGCATGAATAGATGTGTGTGTTAGAGGAATGCTAGCATCAATTATTCAGTTGGTTATATCTAAAATAATAACAAATTATTAATATATTATGAAACTCACATGCATCAACGGTTCATATTGATCCCGCACGTGCAACATAATTCACTATGTTTAACAATCTTGTTCGAGGCAGTTCTCAAAAAATAAAGACAAATAACATTCTTGTTGGAGGCATCTCATTTCGAGAACGAATTGATTTGATTAACCAATGACATTTTTTGATATAAAAAGTAATACCAAAATGCATAAAATTCATATGGAAACAAACACTGATGAGAAAGCAAAAGGAATATGGGCTGTCCTGTCACCTTCCACTACAACCTCCTTGACTTTTCACCAGATTAGGTTTAACTTTACATACTACAGAAGAGATCAATGTCCACATCATAGAAAAAGAGTGGAAAAGGAAGCCGAGAAGACTTAAAAACCTATCGTTTTAAGTTGTAGTGCTATTTATCCTCTCATTACATAAAACGTACAGCACTTTGCATCAAATAAAGCAGGGATAGTATAGTGGCCTCGACTTTAATCTTTGCAAATTTTGGACCCACACCCACCAAAGATAGAGACATGCAAACAGTTGTGGTGAGAAATTCTTCTTCTTCTTTTTTTTTTCTTTTTTTTTCTTTTTGTTTATTTTTTTTTCTGGGTTAAGCATAAGTAGAAATTAAATATTGGCAGGGTTTATAACTTTACATGGTGGAGAAATTGGCTTTAGTTAAATTCGTTAAGAACATTTGTTCATGTACTAGGTCTTAAATTAGATTTTACACATTCTTAATATCGTTTGTATAAAAAAATTTAGAAATAAACGGTGGAGCTTTCTATTATCTTTATACTAAATAATTGAATTCTCGTTTTCTTCAATTTTCAAATCAACCAAAAAAAAAAACATTTTCTTTAAATATTTGGACTTACTCGAAAAGTGATTGGGACATTTAAATTATAGTGACCATATTAGAGATTTCTAGATTAGGAGTTTTAAGTTTTTCCCTGAAAAACTATGTGAAAGGCGATAAAACCGTAAAATGATGCACCACAATTCACAAAACTCATTTGATTTAGTATATGTACAATTCTTATTCACGGCTCAAAGTACTTTTTTCTTTTCTTCATGGAATTGATGAGTGCAATCGTAGGTACTCAACCCAAAAGCAAGAATAAAGCCAACAAAAACAATAACAACAAAGCAAACAACAAGAGAAACCCCAAAGCATGAGCATATCAAATTAAGCATAATCTTCAGATGCTGGGACTTGGCTGTAGGACCCAATGAAAATGTCACCATAGACGAGCCCAGCCAGCCCACCACCAATTAGTGGGCCGACCCAGTAGATCCAGTTGTCGGTGAAGTCTCCGCTGGCAACGGCCGGGCCAAACGACCGGGCTGGGTTCATCGAGCCACCGCTGAATGGGCCGGCGGCAAGAATGTTGGCCCCAACAATGAACCCAATTGCAATGGGTGCTATGATTCCCAGTGAACCCTTCTTGGGGTCGGCAGCTGTGGCATAGACAGTGTAGACCAGAGCAAACGTTATGATGATCTCAAATACCACTCCTTCAATTGCACCTACCCCTGAGGCAAGTGTATGGGTTGGCACATCCTGCCAAATCCAAAGCCATAAAATCCAAATAAGAAAACTGAATTTAAACCATATCGAAACTGGAATTTAACATATTATGTTATCGGATTGTCAATATGAATATGTTACCCCGCCGTCATAACATGCCAGATATAAGATAAGATAAACTTAATTGGGTCCAATTTGATTAAGTTTTAGGGTCATTGTCTTTGGGTAAATTGTGATGTGATTATCTAAGAAATATACCAATTGAGTGACAAACTTGAGGAGAAAGCTGGCAACGATGGAGCCCAAGAGTTGGGCAATCCAGTAGAATATGCCAGTGAGGATGGTGATGTTGCCTCCAATGGCCAATCCAAGTGTGACAGCTGGGTTCAAATGGCCACCTGAGATGTTTGCAGCAATGGAGACCCCCACAAACAGTGCAAATGCATGGGCTATGGCCACCGCTACCAGGCCCGCAGGGTCCAACGCTGCTGATGTCAGCTTACCTGCATACAAATAGTCATTGAATTATTTGCATAACAACTCCAACATGTCATGTATGAAACAATATTTTAATTAATTACACTATTAAGTAATAATCATATTAATTTTAGCATATTCATAAGTCTCTGCCATTTTATTCTTTTGTGCGTGACTGTCATGATTCAGATTCATAGTCTTGCAATATAAGCATTTGCTTGGCAAGCTGCTCTTTGTACCTGTAACTCATGACATTTTTTTATTCAACTGGTTTATGTAAGTAATTTCATATAGCAAATCTATAAAAGAAAGCGTTATTCGTGCACACTTGTAAGGAAGTGCAAGTGAGTGGTCCATTTCGACACTCTTCATCTTGCATAATTACTTATACTTAAAGCTTAATTACCGTAAGCAATGGCAGATCCAACACCAGCAAACACAAAAAGAAGGGTGGCAATGAACTCAGCTAGATAGGACTTGAGGGAGCCAACACTAAACGAGTCACCAAAGCTACCAAAAGCCAACTTCACCATTTTTGCTCACTTTAAAATCAAAAGAAAGAAACCAAAAGCTAGTTTGAGTTTAGTGGATGCTCTTCACATTCTCTGAGCTTCAAATTTATATACAGTGCTTAGAAATATACCAGGCTAATGCGAGAAGGGCCAACACTGCCGGCGCCAACCCTATGTGCATGGGACCCTATGAGCCGCTGGCACGGTCTGATTGCATGCCGACCAACCGCCAGATCATTTTTAAATTTTGGAAAGAGTTTGTATAACAGAGAGGCATTATGAGGATAAGACAACTAAATTAATTACTTGTATTAATTAATGAACCGACATTAAGTATTATAACTGTTTTAAGGAGATAAGCATGTTAATTCCGATGGAGTACTTGATTATCAGCCTTGGGCACCAACCACTACATTACAATAGAAATTGATTTTATAGAGGTATGATCATGTCGTTTTCCTTCGATGGTAACCTTTAAAATATTGTAGGTGATGTTGATATACAATACAAAGATTAACATGATTTGTTGTCACTTCATGTTTATTGTTTAAAGTAAGTCAAGTTTAATATTAATTATCGAGCTAAAATTATGAGGTGACAAACAAATTTATATAAGGATTCTCTCTCGAGCAAATCCGTTACTATTTTCTCTTAATATTAATTATCAATCTAAACTTGTTACATTAAGGCTTCGTTTGTTTCGCGGAAAAGATTTGATGGGAAATAATTTCTCATGGTAATACTAGGAAATACCACTTTATTTCATTTCCCATGTTTGGTTTAAGTATGAATATAAAATAAAGTTGATTTAATTTTTCAATTATACCCATATGAAAATCAAATAAAAGAAGAACGCATTTAATGTCACATTCCGGGATCGGCTCCGCTTCAGGCCCCATCCTTTGCCCTCACGATTTTGTTTCTGAGAACTCACAAGCAACTTACCTGTGGGTCATTCATCTTGGGATTACTCTAGCCCAACTCGCTTAACTTCGGAATTCCCATAACTTCGAAGCCAGTGAGCTCCCAAAAAGCCTCTTGCTAGATGAAGGCGGACATGTACATATAAAACACATCACCCTCTCTCCGTTGGTTGATGTGGGATGTTATATTTAATGCTAATCGTAATTCTAAATTGTTATGAGGACAAAATAGTCATGAAAAATTTGCATTTAATGTTGGCCCAATTTTCTATGGGAAGGGAAAATAAACCCAAGGGGGAAGGAGGGACATTTTCCCCCCATTTTTTCCATGTTCCAGAAGCAACCATTTCTCATGCTTGGACTTCCCAAACATGAAAAACAATTGATTTCCCATCCCCAAACCTCTCTTCTCAAACCAAACGCATCCAAAGGAAAAAAAAAAACCCAAGTATGTCATGGTACTTGTTGGGTTGAGGACTTGAGGTCAGCTAGAATATTACTCAAACAAATATATGGAAATTTGAGTTATACTAGTTTTAATTTGCACTGCAGCAGTACTAGTTTTAATTCTCAACTACTTTAGGAATCCAGTGTGATAATTGAAGAAGCAGCTTCTCGACTTTCGAGTTGAGGCATGATTTGGCATTTTATAATGAACAATTATGATGGTGCTTGTATTAGTTTATTGTTGTTTCATGGTTAATTAATTATTGCGCTTGAGCTTTTCCAGTTAAGAAATCATTTAAAACCAAGTTTGGTTCATATCACTATTTGTTAAAAGCTGTGTTTATTCTTGAGAATTATTATTCACACACACTCTACCCTTATTATTATCTTTTTATGGTAAAATAGTTAAGTATATTTTTGGGACTTCATTTAGCCAGTGTCCACACTCTCACATAAGTAGTCACGTTTTGTAGATAAGAGTTATAGATACTCTTTTTACATAAGTAGTCACGTGTTGTAGATATGAGTTACAGATATAAGTTATGTCAATTGGTCAGTGCAATAAATCTGCCCCCTTACATTCAAGTTCAAATCCACATCCTCGAAAAATCACATGCTAGCTGCATCAAGGGCATGTTGTTAGAGCGAAGTGGTACACACTTGTTACATGTAAATATTTTCTCCCAAAGGTTGATACTGACATTAGCTGTAGGATGACTAAGAATGCCTAGAAGGGGTGAATAGGCCAATGAAAGATTATAATCAATAAACAAAAATTAAACTTCGGTAGCAGGATTATTATGGCTTATCAATCTTGAAACGTGCTGAGCATAAAAATAAAGGAACACGCAGAGAATTATTTTACATTGTAAAACCCCATCTCTAGGGAAATTTCACAGGACTTCTCAATCTAGAACAAATCCACTATATAACGATGATTACAAGAAGTACTCACACACTTATCCTAGACACATTCTAGATAATGTTTTACCGACTTCTTTGTAACTCAACTTCTATCATGGGATGATATTCGACACTCCTTATGTTGAACACAATACTGATCGCGATTGCTTCAAGCTCGTTGGAGGAAAACCGCCACCATGGTCTTGGTGCCCTCAACGTATGAGTCACCGACATGTATATGAATGCAATATGAATAATGAAAGGATTTGATACATCACCAAGCAAACATGGAACACTTGATGACTTATCTCAAAAATATTCACATCAGTTTTCTCTTCAAAATTCCATATGCTCAAAATCAAATATGTCAAAAGTTGTGTTAGTAAAAGAGAGGCACATGGTCTTTTATACAAAACTTGTTCTCTCTAGTAAGAGAGAAGCACAACAGCCCACAAATGCTATCCTATCATGAATATGAGTTTTGATTCACTTTAGATGCTATGTGATGATGCCAACTGAAGCAAGATGTGAGGAAACCTAATGACTTCCACTGCAACCAATTTTTTAAAAACAATATCTACCTAAACAAATTAATTAGAACAATCAAGTATGAGCTGATTTCAACATGCAAGTCATAATAGGAAATGATAATATTTTAACTTAAATTGAAATAGAGTCCAACTAGAAAAGTAATCTCAAGAGATAAAATCTAATCCTATTAAAAATAGGACTAACATAACAGTGCTTGAGTGAAAATAACTCAAACTAATCCCATGATTTCTGTAATTTTATTACAAGGAAATATATTTTCTTTATGTGTGCTGCATCAGGGAAAGAAAATTCCACTCCAAGGGGTTTGACGGTTTGAGTTCTTTAGGCATCCTTTATTTGTTTTTCTTACAAGTTTTTATTTGTGTTTTGTGATTTTTAAGTAAGATTGTTGGCATATCATAGAACAATGTGATCATAGATGTGTGTAATAGGAAGAAAAAGATTTAGTGAGTAGTGACAATCGAAAGACTTGGGTAAGGCTGTTTTGCAGTGATTGAATCCAAGAGATTGATCATTTTCTCTTCTCATACATGTTGGAATCGTCATGTTTCGGTTTCACTTTTGAAATTTATGTGGTTCTCCCTTTTCCTTTCAGTGCTTCTGACAGGAACTTAAATGTTCCAAGAAGTCGAGTTTCTGCGAAGAAGGACCAAAATGAAACGCAGGTGAGATCACTTAACCAGTTGAAGTTAAAATAATAATTGTCTCCTGCTATATTGATAGGTCTTCTTCCATATTGGTATGTTCAAACTTGACAATGTATAAATTCATAACTGACTGCAGATTGAATCTTATTTTTAATTGGATTTAAACATAGATGCTTACTGTTTTCTTCATGAATTTAACAGATGTCATCACCTTCAACAAGTGCGTCTAGGGGACAAAGTCCTTGGCATGACAATCCTGTTTATATTAACAAGAATATGCCATCAAACCACAGAGCCTCTTTGGAAAAAGACGTAAGAAATGGAATTCAATTTCTCTGTCGTCTTTCAAAATTGTGTTTCGATAAATCTTTCAATAGCGTGAGGTGTGGCTGAGATTAATATGATCTCAAATACCACTCCCTCAATTGCATCTACCCCTGAGGCGAGTGTATGGGTTGGCACATCCTGCCAAATCCAAAGCCATAAAATCCAAATCAGAAAACTGAATTAAAGACATATCGAAACTGGAATTTAACATGTTATATTATCGGATTGTCAATATGAATATGTTACTTTATACAATAAGATAAACTTCATTTGGCCCAATTTGATTGAGTTTTATGGTCATTGTCTTTGGGTAAATTGTGATGTGATTATCTAAGAAATATACCAATTGAGTGACAAACTTGAGGAGAAGCTAGCAACGATGGAGCCCAAGAGTTGGGCAATCCAGTAGAATATGCCAGTGAGGATGGTGATATTGCCTCTAATGGCCAATCCAAGTACGACAGCTGGGTGTTAGATTTCCAAATAATACATGTTCTAGATCTTTCACACAATCTGAAATATGTAAAGACATAAACACATATATGGAGCCATCTTACTAGAGTACACGACCTCTGAACTCATCCAATCCGTAGCAGCAGCAATCCTAGCAAGAACAAGAACGGCTCAAGACTTCTGTTGTCTCTTAGAATCTGTTTCAGCTCTCTCTTTATGATTAGAATAGGGTTAGAGAACGTGTCTGATGAGAGCAGGGCCTTAAGCTTATATAGGGCTATGTAAAGTCGTCTCTACTCATCATCGAGGGCCGACTTGACTAATCTTCCAATCCCACTAGATCGGCGCACGCATGAACGGCTACAAATAGGACCCGCACGCATAAACGGCTACAAATAGGACCCGGGGTCCTATTTGTAGCCGTTCATGTGTGCACCGATCTAAATAGGAAAACATAACACTGTGTTCAAATGGCCACCTGAGATGTTTGCAGCAATAGAGACCCCCACAAACAGTGCAAACGCATGAGCTATGGCCACCGCTACCAGGCCCGCAGGGTCCGAGGCTGCTGATGTCAGCTTACCTGCATACAAATAGTCATTGAATTATTTGCATAAAAATTCCACCATATCATGTATGAAACAATTTTTTAATTAATTACACTATTAAGTAATAATCATATTAGTATCAGCATATCCATAAGTCTATGCCATTTTATTCTTTGTGCGTGACTATCATGATTCAGATTCGTAGTCTTGCAATATAAGCTTTTGCTTGGCAAGCTGCTCTTTGTACCTGTAACCCATGATATATTTTTATTCAACTGGTTTACGTAAGTAATTTCATATAGTAAATCTATAAAAGAAAGAGTTACTCGTGCACACTTGTAAGGAAGTGCAAGTGAGAGGTCCATTTCGACACTCTTCATCTTGCATAATTACTTATACTTAAAGCTTAATTACCATAAGCAATGGCAGCTCCAATACAAAAAGAAGGGTGGCAATGAACTCAGCTAGATAGGACTTGAGGGAGCCAACACTAAACGAGTCACCAAAGCTACCAAAAGCCAACTTCACCATTTTTGCTCACTTTAAAATCAAAAGAAAAGAGAAGCAAAAATTAGTTTGAGTTTAGTGGATGCTCTTCACATTCTTTGAGCATGAACTTTATATATAGTGCTTTAGAAATATACTAGGCTATGCAAGAAGGGCCAATACTGCCGGCGCCAACCCTGTGTGCATGGGACCCTATGAGCTGCTGGCACCGTCTGATTGCATGCCGACCAATCGCCAGATCATTTTTAAATTTTGGAAAGAGTTTGTATAATAAAGAGGCATTATGAGGACAAGACAACTAAATTAATGAACCGACATTAAGTATTATAACTCTTTTAAGGAGATTAGAATGTTAATTCCGATGGAACATTTGATTATCAACCATGGGCACCAACCACTACATTACAATATAAATTGATTTTATCGAGGTATGATGATCATGTCGTTTTCCTTCGATTGTAACATTTAAAATGTTGTAGGTGATGTTGATATACAATACAAACATTAACATGAAGAAAAGTATAAATTTTAACATGATTTGTTGTCGCTTCGCGTTTATTGTTTAAAGTGAGTAAAGTTTAAGAGGTGACAACAAATTTATATAAGGATTCTCTCTTGAGCAAATCCGTTACATTTTTTCTTAATAATTATCAATCTCGACTTGACACACTAAGGTTTTGTTTGGTTTGTGAAAAACCTATTGTAATGCTAGGAAAGTAACTAGGAAGTACCGTTTTATTTCCTTTTCTATGTTTGGTTTGAGTATGAATATAAAATAAAGTTGGTTTAATTTTCCAATTATACCAATATAAAATTAAATAAAAAGAATACATTTAATGCTATATTATAATTCTAAATTGTTAATGATGACAAAAAAGTCATGAAAAATTTGCATTTAATGTTGGCCAAATTTCCTATGGGAGGGAAAATGAAACCCATGGGGGGAGGAGGGTTACATTTTTTCCCCATTTTTCTCATGTGCTAGAGGCAACCATTTCTTATGCCTGGACTTCCCAAACATAGAAAAGCAAATGATTTCCCATCCCAAACCTCCCTTCTCAAACAAACGCATCCTAAGGGAAAAAAATAAATAATATAAAAAAACTCGAGTATATCGTGGTACTTGTTGGGTTGAGGACTTGAGGTCAGCTAGAATATTACTCAAACAAATATATGGAAATTTGAGTTATACTAGTCTTAATTTGCACTGCTGCAACACTAGTTTTAATTCTCAACTACTTCAGGAATCCAGTGTAATAATTGAAGAAGCAGCTTCTCCACTTTCGAGTAGAGGCATGATTTGGCATTTTATAATGAACAATTATGATGGTGCTTATGTCAGTTTATTGTTGTTTCATGGTTAATTAATTATTGTGCTTGAGCTTTTCCAATTAAGAAATCATTTAAAACCAAGTTTGGGCTTTTCCAATTATTGTGTTAAAGGGTTATCTACTGTAGATGTATATGAACTTGGCCCCCATTTGCAATTAGGTCCGTGAATTTTTTTTTGAGGCAATTACATTCGTTAACTCGATAAATAGTTACAATTGGATCTTATCGTCCAACTCTGTCAATTTATCTGTCAAAGTAAGAGGGTAAAAGTGTCCCTTCAGGTTCTTCATCCATCATTGACCCCAACTCCACCTTCTTCATCCATCATCAACCTTAACAACCCCACCTCCATCTTCTCAAGTTTACAATACAAATCCATATCAAACAGTTTGTGATTAGTAGAAACCACATAGGATTTACTTGGCTCTATTTATAGATGCACAACAAGGGATTAATAAGAATAGATCTTAGAGCCAGCACCTTATATAGGGTTCCAAACATAGCAAAATTCCCTTTTGGGGTATTCCAAAGTTGTAACCTAGGCAACGAAAAAGGGGCCCGATACTTCAACTAGAGGAGCGACCCTAACCCACCTGCAACCCTTGATTTTGCCAACATGGCAACAAGCCTGGACTGGCAGCAAGAAGTCAACTGAATGACCAAAGCATCGGTTGCTTCCACTTGCGGCCTTCTTCGATCGCCTTGCTTAGTGCAAGCACCAAGCAAGACCTATTTCATTCGACGTTAAGGCGGGAGATGGGTTGTAGATTAGGAGATGAGGGTGGGTTGCAGGTTGGGTTGGGATCTGGTTTTGAGGGTGGTGGGATAAGGATGGGGGAATGGGTTGAGAGAAAGAAGGAGAGAGAGCGAAACAGAGAGGGATTTGGATTTTTATTTTTTATTTTTAAGTTTATTTATTTGTATTATTTTAATTTTATTATTTTTTTCTTCACTTTTTTCAGTTTTTTTCTTTAATTTTTAAAATTTAAAATATTTTAATTGAAATAGACGGTTTTAGCCCTCAAATTAACAGCTAAATTAACAGAAAGGCGCAATTGGAACGGATGAGAGAGTTGGATGACCTAATTGCCTTAAAAAAAGTTCGGGGACCGAATTGCAATTGGGGGCCAAATTCATGGACGTCTACAGTAGATAACCTAAAGCTGTGTTTATTCTTGAGAATTATTATTCACACACACACTCTACCCTTATTATTATTTTTTAATGGCAAAATAGTTAAGTATATTTTTGGGACTTCAATTACATGAGACTTCATTTAGCCAGTGTCCACACTCTCACATAAGAGGAATGCTAACAACTTTCTCTCTAACCTTCTCTTTTGGACATTCTCCCTTCTCCTCATGGCAAGTGTCACTTTCCTTACACCTAAAACAATATCATTAATGCATCACACAAGTTAGTTTTTGTTTTCCAAGTTTACCCTTATTAAATGTATTATCTTTTATATTTCCTTCAACTTATCCAAATTTTATTACAATTTCCTTATCATATTGTTAAAAATTAAATAATAAAAAGATAACATAAAATGTCATTTTTAAAAAATTTAAATAAAGTTTGTTTCATGACATTGTTATCATGAAAGTGATATCATCATTATTTTGTGTTTAACAAAACATATGTCCTCTTTGGAAGGAAAAAAAAAAACAAACAAACTTCAGTTTTTATTTTCTTATTTAATTTTTTAACAAGGTAGTAAGAAAGTTGTAAAAAAAAACTACCTTGTTATTAAAAAGAGTTAATACATTCAATAAGGGTAAACTTGGAAAACAAAAACTAACTTGTGTGATGCATTAATGATATTATTTTAAGTGTAAGGAAAGTGACACTTGTCATAAGGAGAAGGGAGAAGGTCCAAAAGAGAAGGTTAAAGAGAAGGTTGCTAGCATTCCCCATTAAAATGAGTTTTTATGAGTCCCCCTAATTGCCATCACTCGCACAATGACACTCTCAATTTATGTGAGGAATGTGGAGAAAAAGTTGGAGAAAAGGTTATTTCCAAAGCATATTTTATTTCTAAAAGACTTATTTATTGTAATGTCTCTGAAACTATGGTCAAATCTCACTTTATCCCTTAAAACTTAAAGTGACACAGAGTGCCCCCTTGACAAAAGTTTGGTAGTTCACTTTGTCCCCACCGTTACCTTTGTTAAATATTCTGTTAAAAATGTTGACATGGCACGAATGAGACACTCCCTGTTGCTGAAATGTGTACCACAAAAGCTCCATCTCTGTAAAATAATAATAAACAATAATTTTTATAATTGAAAATAAAATGTTTTTAAAACATCTCTCTCTTTTCTTCTTCTTCTTCTTCTTCTTCTTCTTCTTCTTCTTAAATATTATGTTAAAAATGTTGACATGGCACGAATGAGACACTCCCTGTTGCTGAAATGTGTACCACAAAAGCTCCATGTATGTAAAATAATAATAAACAATAATTTTTATAATTGAAAATAAAATATTTTTAAAACATCTCTCTCTCTCTCTCTCTCTCTCTCTCTCTCTCTCTCCCCTTCTTCTTCTTCTTCTTCTATTTTTTTCTCACTAGAGAGGGGGCAAGGGCTGGGCCTTGTCGTGGGTGGGTGGTTGTTTGGGTGGGGTGGGGTCAGGAGTGGTGGATGTCTCTAGTGGGTTGGTGGGGGAAGAGTTCTGGTATAGAGAGAAATAAGGAGAGAGAAGAGAAAAGGGGAGAAAGAAGTATATATATATTTTTTCATACGTGGCACTTACATGACATAGATTTCAACAAGGGAGTAGGTCCCATTCATTCCACCTCATTATTTTTAACAGAATTTTTAAAAGAATTCACGGTGTGGGGTAAAGTGAAACACCAAATCTTGGTCAATGGGGCACTCTGGCCACTTTAACTTTCAGGGGGTAAAATGAGATTTGTTTATTGTTTCAGGGGCACTACAGTAAATAAGTCATTCTAAAGTGCCTATAATCTCAAAGGGAAGCATATATGTTGGAAAAGTTCATGAAACATCTTCCATGCGTACACATAATGATCATTATATGGTATATAGGGCTCGTTTGAGAGTGACTCTGTGCTTCTCTATATAATCACTTTAAGTGATTTTAAGTTATTCTGGGCAGAAGCACCTTCCATGTGCTTCTCTATAAAATCACTTAAAACCACTTAAAGTGATTATTTGGAGAAGTGATTCTCCATAAAAATATTTTTTTTTACCTATCCAGAATCACTCCCAAACGAGCCCTTATATAAGTAGATAGGTCTTGTGCTAATGTGTTAACAATACAATATTATAAGGAAAGGAGTAGACGAAGATCATAAATTAAGTAGGTAAAACTTTTGAATTATTACTGGGAAAATTATGGAAAATTATGTATTGGAAAAAGGGAAACTGAAAATATCAAACTACTCTTCCCACCTACTATTATTCTAATAATACCCCATTTTTCCCAGCTCGTCTAACCCTAATGCACTAATCTTATTAATAAGATGGCTGCCACCATGGGCACATCACTTGAAAGCTCTAAACCCTAGAATGAGCCAGACATGATTAGTTTCTTTTGTTTTTCGTACGTATATCTTCCTACTTGAATTGGCCTCAATGGAGTTTCATTGGAATGGTTATTGGCCTCATTATGTCTGCCAAACACCCAACCAGATTAGAACGTGACTTCAATATGGTATGCGTAAACAAAGATATTTATAATATATAAAAAATTGTAGCGGGTTGGAAAATAAAAATTACAGGTGAGAATAGGCACCACTCATAATATTGGAGTTGAGCTCAAATTCAATTACCGCGTTTTATTGACACTTGCAAAATAGTTATTCTATAAACCAGTAGGTAGTTGAAATCCAAAACAGCTCTCTCTTATACCCCCTAAGTCCTTTTTCAACTAGGAGAAGATATTGTACTCATATTCGGCATTATGGTTGCTTTGTACTTTGTTCTGTTTTATCCATAATTATTATCGTTTTTTCTGAATAAAAAAAATAAATATTCTACACTCATCTCTTATAAAAATACATTTAAAGTACACTTTGAATGAAGGCATAATATAACAATAACAATAATACACACATTCTAGCATAGGCAGCTAGATATGACTAGAGCATAAGCCAAGTACTAGTAAGATAAAACATTGGAAGGCAAATTTTCTCTCAGCATAAAGGAAACTTGGACCAAATCAAGAATTAGTCCTTTTGATCAGTTCTCAAATTTGTCTTTCTTTTGGTGACTTTGGTATTAAAATTGAAACGAGAAGAGTGTTCTCGTATGTTCGAAACATGGTTACAATAGCACCCTAAAAAATAAAAAATAAAAAATAAAAAATAAAAAAGATCTTAGCGATGAGTATTGTTGCATAAAGAATCAATTGAGGTTGATAAAAAAAAAAAACTAATAATAATAATCAATTGAGCGATTCAGACTCCCGCTCCAATTTGTAACGCCCATGCACAGTGCTTTTGTTTCTTCTTATAGCAATTGTTTTGGTCAACCAGTGCCGAACCGCTGCTTCTCTTTTATAGGAATATGGTAAAAGTGCAGTAAAATGCCATTAAAAACACCGTCTGTTGTAGTGCACCTTTTCCAAATCCACCACCAGCATCGCTGTGAACTCTACCCCAAGCTCCACCAAGGAATCCACCATGCTTGCCACCACGACCACCACCCCCACCCCCCTTGAGAATGCGTCGTCCTTTTCCAAAGCCACCACCAGCTCCACCACCGTGTACCCCGCCACTTTTACCAATGCCACCACCAAGACCACTCCCAACACCATTACCAATGCCGCACACTCACTATATTCCTTGCAACCACACTCGCTGCAAGGATTTGAATGCTAAACAAAGAAAACAAAAGCCTCCAAGCGCTTCCCATTATCAAAATAAAATATTCTTTTAGATGGCTGAGCTAAAACAAAATTTCAATTGGTTTGGTGTGTATATTTGGAGAATTTTCTGTATTGCATTCTTCTCTATAATGAGGTTTATATAGCGTTTACATGTGTTTAAAAAAAAAAAAAAAAAAAAGGAAAGTACGAAAGTCCTAATTGTAGAAGGAATTGTTAACTACACAACTAGGAAGTAAATCTTCTAAACCCTAAGCGAAAGGGGAAACTATGGACCAAATTCCATTTCCTATCTAATTATTTCAAAGAAAAATAAAACTAATAATGAAACTTAACAAAAAAAAAAAATAATAACCATATACCAGTTTAGACTTCTACTAAAGAGCACTTGCAATGGTTAGGATCAATTGAAATTGCATGAAATTGAACTAAAACAGTGAAATCTCACTCGCAATTGTGTAATTTAGTTCACTGCAATAGATGCAATTGCAACAAAGGATGCTATGTGATAAATCCTCTATAAACTAATTTTGGGACCCACATGCCAATAAAAAATAGAAAAATACAGCAATTAATGCATTATGTTGTTAAGAGCATCCGCAATAGTTGTTCAATAGTTCAATGCAATAGAAAAATTACAACAATTAATTTTTTCTTCATATATATTCAAAATTGGTCTCTTTTTAAAGATTTCTTTGAGAATATTTCAATGGTACAATTTTTTAGTGTTATTAAAATTTAAGGTTTTTTAGGTTTTAGACATAAAAAAAATTTCACTTTTGGAAAAAGCCAAAGCTTTTTCAAAAAAGACAAAAAAACCACTCAACTTTCAAATCAAAGACATGCAAATGTATTGGATTCCTTAGGAAATCTAAAAATAAATAAGGGCATTTTTGTCAATTTTTGCTTCTTTAAAATTTTTCTCTCTCTTTTTGCTTTTTCCAAAATGTCCCTTAAATTTATCCCTTTTATTTTATTTCAGTATGTAAAAAAAAAACATGTAAGTAAATAAAACTATTGATATGAAGCTATTGAACTATACCATTGTAAGTAAAATTGCAATTCAATTCAATATGAGAAGGTCCAAAGGAGAAGGTTAGAGAGAAAGTTGTTAGCATTTCCCCTCACGTAAATAATCAAGTGTTGTATATATGAGTTACAAATACTCTTTTCACATAAGTAGTCACGTGCTGTAAATATGAGTTACAGATCTTTTCACATAAGTAGTCAAGTGCTGTAAAAAATTTATTAATGTCCCAGCAGTGGCCCTGCAAGCTACATTTGTTGTACTTGTACATTATTTGCTTTTCAAATTATGAAAACCTCTTCAATTCTTCAGAATCATTCAAAGTTCAAGCTCATAAATTCAAGCAATACCCATTCAGAAATACTCTATTATAATTACTCTCTCACTTTCCTTCTTAACCCATTTCACATATTTTTCACATCATCTCTGTCTGCCAAGTTTCCTTTTTGTCTATCGGACTTGTTATTCATAGTTTGTGCACAGGAAAAGTGTGTGTGTGTATATATAGTATTTGATAGTTGAAGAAGGAAGGATTCACGTGAATGCTTCGGGTTTTCTTAGAAAAAGTATATATAATAGGAGAATGGTTGGTTTTATGTGTAACATAGCTGAAGAAAAAGAAGAATCTGAAGAACAAGCAGGTGGGAAGGGAGAGAATGGAGATTCTTGGGCACGCTCAGCTGTTGCGTTCTAAGAGGTGCAGTTTTAATACTCAAATCAATGTTGTTATTATTATTGTTAAGTGCATCTTCTGTTTTTCTATGAGGTGGATACTTGCATTTCTATCTCCTTCATTTCATGGTTATGGATTTTTGTGTGTTGTATTATGATATATGATGATATAATCTGTTAGGTTAGTATCTATTTGTTATGGCTTTTAAGTTTTTAGTTGAATTTTTTTTCTTTTCTAAATCCCATGATGTCTGTAATTTTATTACAAGGAAATATATTTTTTTATGTGTGCTGCATCAGGGAAAGAAAATTCCACTCCAAGGGGTTTGACTGTTTGAGTTCTCTAGGTATCCTTTATTTGTTTTTCTTACAAGTTTTTATTTGTGTTTTGTGATTTTTAATTAAGATTGTTGGCATATCATAGAACAATGTGATCATAGATGTGTGTAATAGGAAGAAAAAGATTTAGTGAGTAGTGGCCATCAAAAGACTTGGGTAAGGCTGTTTTGCAGTGATTGAATCAAAGAGATTGATCATTTTCTCTTCTCAAGTATTAAATGGGAAAATGCTAAATTCTTTATACGGGTAATAACTCTAGAAGTGTAAAAAATTATAAGGGGACTATAGAGACTCGGGTAATGGCCTAATAGTAATGGATAATGCTCTAAACGAAAATAAGGGAAAAAAATCTATTAAAAAAAAGGGACCCCAATATAGCTGAGCGGCAATACTCTTTAAATATATTACATTTAACCGTATTGTCGTGTGGGCATATTATTTATTAAAAAAAATGAAGAGAAAACCTCCCCCAAAACCCCAGTATAGCCGTGCGGCTGTAATATTTATTAAATTCAATTTAAAAAAAAGGACCCGCCTCATAGCACTAGGCAGCCGATTTTTTTAATTTGTTTTTAGCCGCCGTAGCCGCACTCTTTCTTTCAGTCATGTCTACCTTGAAGCGAACTTTACGGGGCATGTCGTTGCTAACTTGGGCCATGGGCTGAATCCTTCCAAGTTGTGGGAGACAAGGGTGCCTTTGAAATTTTATGTTCCTTTCTTTTTCGACCTATTTGGGCCTGCGTGCCTACGTGGTTTCTGCTTGTAATTTTCCTTTTTCCATATTTTTTTTATAAAAAAATTACTCCATGTGGCTGTACTATTTACTAAAAAACTTTAAAGAAAAATCCGCAGTAAGAACTAACAGTATGAAAAGTACCATTGCACAACATGATCATAGTAGTTTAGAGGATTATCCATTACTATTAGGCGTATGTGTTCTATTCGACAAAATTTTACCAAGTTAGAACTGAAAAGTTCAGCCACTATACAATATTTTAATATAATTTATTTAAATATATTCAAGAATATGTGAAAATTATGTGTACAATACGTGATTTTTGTGTGTGTTATTGAAAATTTTGTATAATACATGCGTATTGAATTTCAAGAATATGTAGATACGTGTATTGTATGTTTGCTTATTAAACAAAAACGTGTATTTTACCAAGTCTTTAAGATGTGTACGAAAAAAGGAAGTATTATTGAAAAATATGCATGTATGTGTATAATACGAGTATTAAATAAGAAAATGCTAAATTCTTTATACGACTAATAACTCTGGAAAAGTAAAAAATGAAAAGAGGACAATAGAGACTCGGTTAATGGCCTAATAGAATTGGATAATGTTCTAAACTAATCTTATCGATAAACAAAAATAAGGGAAAAAAATAATTATAAATAAAAAAGTGAGGATCCCAATATATATTTAAAGAGTGTAGCTGATCGGCTATACTGTTTATTTTTAAAAATAAAAAATAAAAAAAGGGACCCCAGTACAGCCGCTGGGCTAGCTCTACTATTTAAATATATTATATTTTAAGGTATAGCCGCGCGGCTATACTATTTTTTTTTTTACAAAATGGGAACCCCCCGAGCCCCTAGGAATTGATACTCGTTTCTTTTGCTTGATAATTTAAGGTTATGTGTAACATACACAAAGTTGAAGTTATATTTCTTCATGTAGTGTTGTTAATATGTGCTGCATGACATTGCTTTGTTGTTTTCTTGACTTTGAAGTTGCTATCAAGAGGCTTTTTACGCTTTCAAGGAATTTGTGACATAACAATTTCTAAGTCTTTGCATTCTATCAATAGTTTTTCTCATTGGATCAGCTTTTAACTTGTAACTTTCTTGGTTGCCTTGTCTCACATAAGATCGAAGTTCTTAGTTATGATGACAGTATAAAGCTGTGCTTCTTTCAGGCGGAAGCATGTTAGATGTGTAATTGCAAGTTGAACTTATCTAGCATAAACATGAGAAAATAACAATTTTAACAACCACAAAAAGGAGGTACGATTGAAAATGTTAGGCTAAAAGAAAACCATATTCAGAATAAACTGCCTTGCGAGGAATGTCATTGACAGCCTCCAAATGGTTCTGTAGATCTTTCAAATGGTCAAATGCAACTTGATGAAAACTTTTTCTTTCACCAGTCATAGTCCTTTCCATCACCCCAACCGCAAGAACAGCTAAATCTAGAGCATACCACATGTGCATAAGTTCAATATCCTGCATCCTACCATATAATAAAATAGAACAGAGAAACGCGAAACCATCGACATGTGAAGAAAAGCATGTCAAATCCCAAAATGACAAAAATATGAAATACATTGAGTGCAAAATTCGTTTGCATATCTAATTTAAGGGTTGGAGAAATCCATTTTTGGGGTTGGGCATAATTCTCCCTTGGATGCATAATGCATTGGCCTTCTTCCATTTCATTCCCCTCCACCTCCCCGACCCCTGCACACACACACACACACACACAACAAAAAAGACTCCCACAAACTTGCGAGTTACAACACAATATGACAGTATTATTATATTAACGTATCAAAACTAACAGAAATATTATAATAGCTTCTCTTGGGGCGTGTTTGTTAAAGCATTTCAAAGTGTAACTCATGCTGATTGGACAGAGTTTTGGGCTGAATGTAATCTGATTTCATATGTCATGTCATGTTTGTTGGTCTGATTTTGATGGTTTACTACAAGATATCTTTGAAAACGAAAAGAACAAAGAAATAGTTTTCCTTTCTCTGTTTTGAATAAGATACAGTTTTCCTTGTCAAAACAACAAAGAAATAGACCAGAACAAGATTATTTTGAGGATTTTGAGGACTTACCTGAAGTGGACTTTGATTTCCAGTACGAAATTCTCAACAAAAGGTTCTAACATGTGATCTTCGCATGCTATTTGTTCTTTAGCAGACCAACGATATTTTCAATTCCATGCTTGACCAAAATTGACGCAGGCAACAGAAGAGGCAAGATCAAGCCAATAACATAAAGAATCACAAGGAAATTTTTGACAAATCGGGCTAGGCGGCCTGGGCGGTTCTGTGAAATATAAAATTAGTCTTTAGGTTTATTTTATTTTATTTTTTGTAATTAAATAATATTTTTGCTTTGTTTTAATTACTTTTATTAGTAATTATGTTTTAATTATTATTTCTTTAGTAATATTTTAATTGAGTAATATCTTAGTCTTATTTAATTAATATAATTACAAATTAGCTTTTAGTTATTTTTTTTGTTTGTGAATAATTAGTAATTAGATATTTGATTTGTTTCATAAATTACTTATCAAATAGTAATTAATTTTTACAAATTATTTTGTGCACCTAAAAACCAAGAAAATGGTTGCAGCATAGTTACTAAGTACAAATCACAAAAGAACCATTACATACATATAGTATATTTGATTTGCTTATTAACTTAGTTTTTGATTGATTGTTTGTTGTGGTTAATTACATGTCTCCAAAATATGCAATTGATGGGTTCTACTTGATAAAATCCGATGTCAATAGTTTTGGTGTGTTGGTGCTAGAGATAGTGAGTAGGAAGACAAATACAGGATTTAATCATTGCTTGTTTTGTTTCTTCTTTTAAATAAGTGCAGTGGTTTTCAACTTTTGATAAAATTTAGAAAGTAAATTCCTATACAAACAATTTTATACTATGAAAAACAACATTCTTTGGTCCAAAATGCTGGCATATCCTTTTTTTTTTTTTTTTTTTTTGTATTTATGGGTTTAACCTGTATTATTTGTTATAAATAAAATTCATTTTCTATTCTTGCCCAATGGGCTAATAGCTGGAAATCATTAGAATGTGCGGCATCGGAAAATATTTAAATTCTCATTCCCCAAATGTCACTTGTATAAATAAAGTAATTGAAGAAATAACTTTAGCCCAACGGGCTAAAGTGGTATTTTAGCCCTAAACCTAAAATTATATGACAAAACATTTTAAACGTATAGCCGAGCGGCTATACACTTAAAAAAATTAAAAAAATTAAAAACAGTATAGCCGAGCGGCTATAGCCTTTAAATATATTCAAGGTTTAGGGACAAAGAAATGAACACGAAGCTTGCAGTTGGAGTCACAGCCATTTCGTTTCCAAGCTTCAAAGACTCGGTCTTGAGCCTCTCTCTCAACTCAAGCTTTGATTTTTTTTTTCTTCGGTTTCAGCTGCCGCATTGATTCAATTCAATTGGGCTCTCTCAATGTTTGCCAAGGCAGATACTTCGTACTCTGGGTTTGGCAACGAAAAAAACCCAACCCGCATAGCCGCCTAGTGCCCACCTAGGCCAATTTTTCAAACACTGTGATTGACTGAAAGTCTAAAACCTGAAATTGAAAAATAAAATACCGACATGTAAAAGCTGTCAAATTGTTGGAGTTCCACGACATCTAGGAAACCAAGAATTCAATGACCAAAAAAAGATCATGGAGTTGTACATAAAATTCAAAGTTCCAAAATAAGCTGGATTAAATCACTACTAATATAATGTCCACTTTAATCTAACAGATGAGTGAAAGAAACAATTGAAATTGACATTGTCAAACTCAGAAAGTATAGAACGAACTTAGAGAAATCCTTGAACTGATGTGAAACCGAGACCTTCATTGCATCTCAAAGAACTTGAACATGACAACTCTCTAAACCAAATTCAAATATTGAAATTTCCCTGTATATCTCCTATTTCGGGGGGAAATGAGCAACAACACCAGCAGAATCGCAGTAGAAACAGTCATTTTTATTCATAACCACAACAAATACTTAGTCGTATCCATCTCATCACGTTTTCCTTGGAACCCTTTCATGGAATTTGAAGACAAACAAGTAGGCACAAACGCCGGTTGATGGAAAGGGTTGTTTTTTGAGTTCAACATACGATCAAGGTCTAGGATAAGAGATTCTAGATTAGGTGATTGGTTCAGATATTCTATGAGCAATTTCCAATAATCATAATGAATGAGTTCTAGCTCCAAATGTTTCAAATGTTTAAAGATAGCAGGCAAAAATAAACCATCCAAACTAGAAGCTAGAAGAGAAAGATATGTTAACACTGGAAATTCCTATAATAAACGGAGGCACAAGGTAATCACAGGCTAGACTTTCACCTACTGGAAGCCTATAAGGATGAATTGTGGCTGCGGATTCTGGAAAACATAAGCTAGTATATGAGCCCAATTGACGACATCGACAATCAGGTTTTCAAGCTTAGGGGAATTGATGAAGAGTTGGAACGTATGATCATTTCTAGTATTTGTGATGCTTGTCTTCAATTCAGGAGCAAAGATTTTGAAATCAACTATAAAATTCCTGAGTATAGTCAAATCTTCAAGTACAGGGCATTTTGAAAAAAGTTTCTCCATTGAGGCACCATCTCCCCTATCAAATCTAACACAGAGGTACTTGAGACTCGGGGGATTATCCTACATGTAATGCCAGTGTACATTGGAATGGTTTCTTCCTCTATTCTTGTGTTAGGTATCCCTATGTGCCTTTTTGATGTATGATAGTATCTCTTCACAAATCGAAGACGACTTGAGAGACTTCTCGGATTGGAAGCGATGATGCCTTCACTACAAGATCCTGAGTGCTTCAGCTTCTGGGTAACTTTATATTTCTCTTTATTAAAATTAAGTATATTGTGGGCTGTGATTGCCAGTATTAATGTATGATTGGATGCAGCTTGCTTCTTTATCAAACCAATGTCCTCCCGAAAGGTTGGATCTCCTACGCTTGCAAGATACAAGGAAGGTATTGCACTTTTCCCCCCTCTTCACATTGGGAATTTCAAGTGCACGTGGGTATGGTGTGGTGTTCAATTATGTGTGTTGAGTGTGGTGTGGTATGGTGTTCATCGTGTGTTTTTGGACAATGTTACTCTAATGAGAACTTGTTATAAGTTCCTATCTTGATTTCGTTATAAGATGTGTGCTTAGTTTCGAAAATGGCAATTCTAAATTCCTTGGCTACATTTTCTGTAATATCACATGTGCTCGCGATTGTTCTTCAGCCTTGCCTCTGCCTCTATTTCTATCTTAACTTTCCTTTCCCACCAAAGGTTTTCCTAGCTAAATTTCTTTGAGGTTCAGGAAAAATTTCTTGGTGAAAGAATGTTGGTTGCACTTAACAACAGGCACAACCAATAGACAAATGAAATAATATGTTATATTTAAGAATGATGAGATGCTACTTCTCATCTAACACATGATGTTTGAATTCTCATTTAGAATAGTTCATATATCAATGTTATATAGCCTCTGATACCTTCAATTAATTTTAAAATAGAGCTGCAAACTTCTCTTCGTTGTCTCGACAGATTGTTTAATATCCAATTTTTCATCTATATAGAATATAGCGCGAACTAATATATCTCATAGCAGAAGAGCAAGGTTGTCAAGTCCAATGAGAGAAAAGGTTGTAATTGGGTTTTGTTCATAATTACAACGGATACATTTTAGAAAGTAAATTGCTATACAAGCAATTTTATACTACGAAATTCAACATTCTTTGATCCACAAACTGTTGGCCAATACCTTCTTTTCTTTTTATTTTTTATTTATTTATTTTATTTTTTTTGTATTTAAGGGTTTAACCTGTATTATTTGTTAGAAATAAAATTCATTTTTTATTCTTGCCCAATGAGCTAATAGCTGGAAATCATTTGAATGAGAGGTATTAGAAAGAATTTAAATTTTCATTCTCAAATATCGCTTGTACAAATAAAATAATTGAAGACATAACTCTAGCCCAATAGATTAAAGTGGTATTTTAGCCCCAAACCCTAAAATGATATGACAAAATTGTATATTTAAATAGTCGGGCGGCTATACTCGCCAAATATATTAGAATATTTTAAAGGTACAGCTGGTCGGCAATGCTTTCTAAATACATTCGAATAGTTTAAAGGTATAGCCGTTCGGCTATAAGCTTGAAATATTAATATATATTGAATATTTTAAATGTATAGCCGTGCGGCTATACTCTTTAAATATATCAGAGTACGGAGGTTGCAGTCGAAGTCACAGCCATTTCTCTATCAACTCAAGCTTCGATTTGTTTTCTTCGATTTGGCTGCTTCGTCCTTCGGTTTCAAAGACCCAAAAAGACCCAACCCGCCTTAAGAGGACCGACCACCTAGCACCCATCTGGCCGCCCAGTATCTGTCTTTAGTGGAAGGAAATGATGAAGCTATCCTATCATGGAGTTTCTATGGTCTTGCCAATAACAAGGTTCGGTTTTTAGGCCCCAATCTCAAATTCTGACTTTTTATTTCTGGTTTTTGAGGTTGAGGCAATGACCCTTCAATTTTGAAGGATACCAAAGATTATTCAGCAAACATCTCCAATTTTGAAGGATTCAAAAGGTGACAAATATTTTAATCTGATCTCTTAACAACTTGTGTCTAATAATGGCTAATATGCCATTAGAGAAACAAAGTGTTGGTTGTAACAGTTGGCTAATATGCAACTACAGGAACTATGAATATGTCTGTTTTCTAACTGTCCAGCATTCAGTCCCATATAGCATGGCTGGTCTAACAGATGTTCTATAAACTTAGCTTTCAATTCTAGCAAAATATGATGATCACACTACATATATGCTTAACAAAACCCTTCATTTACCTATCGTGCTTTGATTCTATGAGCCGCATCATCTCCATTCTCCCCTTGTATATATGGATAATTGAGTACATGCTAGATAGTGAAAGTTTTTGCTTTTTGATATACTCTTAGTGGTGCAATTGGTTGCTCTTATGTCTTCGTCAGAACCAAAGGCTCCTATTGGTTAGCAGAATTCAAAGGAATATGGTTCCAGTGACCATTTAGTAGATGCAACTTTGCCCACTACTAAAGTCAAATCATCATAACTGAGTATAAGGAATGGTGCAAATAATCTTCACTATTATTATCAACAGTGTCTTCTGCATCACGATTCTTTTTCTTTGTTTTAATGAAAGTTTGTAACTTAAATTTGTGTTTCTTGAATATGTTACTTTATACAATAAGATAAACTGAATTTGGCCCAATTTGATTGAATTTTATGGTCATCGTCTTTGGGTAAATTGCGATGTGATTATCTAAGAAATATACCAATTGAGTTAGGCAAACTTGAGGAGAAAGCTGGCAACGATGGAGCCCAAGAGTTAGGCAATCCAGTAGAATATGCAAGTGAGGATGGTGATGTTGCCTCTAATGGCCAATCCAAGTGTGACAGGTGGGTGTTAGATTTCCATATAATACATGTTCTAGATCTTTCACACAATCTGAAATACGTAAAGACATAAAGACATAACTGGAGCCATCTTCCTAGAGTACACGACCACTGAACTCATCCAATCCGTAGCAGCAGCAATCCTAGCAAGAACAAGAACGGCTCAAGACTTCCGCTCTATCTCAGAATTTGTTTTAGCTCTCTCTTTATGATTAGAATAGGGTTAGAGAACGTGTCAGATGAGAGCAGGGCCTTAAGCTTATATAGGGCTAGATCAAGTCGTCTCTACTCATCACCGAGGGCCAACTTGACTAATCTTCCAATCCCACCAGATCGGTGCACGCATAATCAGGTATAAATAGGATCCCTTCTAATCGAGTACAAATAGGACCCTTAAGGCCATCTCCAACCCAAAGACCTAAACCCAAAATATGGCTCCAAACCTCTCCCAACCCATGAAAATGAAAAGGCCAAAATTTGGGAAAACCCAAATTTTGACCCAAATACCAGACTATTTATTGCCTAGACCCAAATATTTTCATGGAGCCCATTTTCATATCAGTAGCCCCCTCATGTGCAAAGATTCTTCCGTATGCCCCACCTCGTTTTTTGATGCTTCTTTTCTTCCAAAACGCCACTTGTCAATCACCTAGGAAGTTGCCCTTGGAATCCAACGGCAACATTTGAAATTATTTGCTGTTTTTTTTTTTCATGTAACTTAAATCAACTATGGGGATTAAATCTAAGCTATTTTAACGGTAAAAAAAAAAATCCAACAGCTGAAATTTAAATCCAACGGTCAAAATAATATTTTTAATTAATCTAGATAAGATCCAACCCCAAAACTCACTCCAAACTCTATAAATACCCATCCATTTCTCAAATAATCTACCAAAAACATTTTATCTATTTCTCAATTTATTTTTCCTTTGTCAATCTCATCAATCTCCTTTCATTCGCATACTTTTGATATCATTTCAAGCACATCATCTCCTTCATTCTCATACTTTTCATACTATTTGAAGTTTTCAATGGATAACCGTGGCAAGTCTATCTTTTCCTTTATGTTTGATGATGATTCAGATGATGAAGAACATCATTAGAGAGTGATTGAAGACATTGTCCACCATACTTCACAGGAGAATGAAGCCACCAAACATGGTGGGTCGGTAGTCGGTAGTCGGTAGTCGGTCGTGTGTACAAGAACCGTGAGAGGGAAGATCGTCATTGCAATATCATGTCCGACTACTTCGTTGAAAGGCCACATTTTAATGCTACCGACTTTCGTAGCGGTTCTGAATGCGGAAAGAGTTGTTTTACCGCATCTCGAATGATGTTGTCAACCACGAGCCATACTTTCGCCAAAAAAAAAAAAAAGACGGGCTCGGCCGACAAGGGCTATTCCCTGAGCAAAAGTTAACCGATGTCTTTCATATGCTCGCATGGGGATGCTCAGTGACGCGACCGACGAGCATCAGATTGGGTGAAAGCACAGCTCTTGAGTCACTCCGAAAGTTTTGTTGCGCTATTGAGGTTGTGTATGGCCAATGGTACCTCAAGACTCCAAATCCAGCTGACCTTTACAAGCTATTGCATAAGGCAAGCAGTCGAGGCTTCCTAGGCATGTTAGGAAGTCTTGACTGCATGCACTGGGAATAGAAGAATTGCCCATCTTCTTGGGCAGGCCAGTTTACCGGTCACAAAAAAAAAAACCACTATTGTGCTAGAGGTTGTGGCCTCGTACGACACATGGATATGGCATGCCTTTTTGGAGCAGCTGGATCCAACAATGATATCAACATTTTAGCTTGTTCTCCATTATTCAATGATGTGGTACATGGAGTGGCTCCTCATGTTGAATATATTGTCAATGAAAATCAATACCATTTGGGCTACTATTTGGCAGATGGGATCTACCCCCGTTAGGCTACTTTGGTGAAGACCATATCTTCTCCTGATAACCCAAAGAAGAGGCTTTTTGCACAAATGCAAGAAGCGTACAGGAAGGATGTTGAAAGAGCATTTGGAATACTACAAGCTCGATGGGCTATTGTTCGGGGCCCTGCACGTATGTGGTGCAAGGATAACCTCCACTCAATCATGATGACGTGTATAATTTTGCACAACATGATTGTGGAGGATAATTGTGAATATGTTGAAGAGGAATCTGATGATGAGGATATGTGTCCACAACGATCCAGGAGGGCTAGAGCAAAAGAATATGAGTTGTAGCCAAGCATTACATATGAGTACCACCAAGATAGGCAGACTCTCTCTGATTCATGATTCGTCATAATAGAGTTCGATCTCCACATGTGCATCAGAGTCTCCGAAATGATTTAATCAATCACCTTTGGAGGAGCTTTGGAGATGGTGAATGAGGTCGACAATTGTTTCAATCCTCATTTTGTGTTTCAATTATGTTGTGTGTTTTTTTTTATGTTGTGTGTTTACTTTTGGAATAAAATTAAATTTATGGAATTTCAATTTTTTTTAGGTCAAATTGTTCAAAAAATTAAATTATGATGTTATTTAAAAAGATTAAATGAAGAAAACTTATCCATTAAAAAAAAATTAGACTTAAACCATTCTTAAACAATTTAATAAAGTTGCGGACCTAAAATTTGAGTCCGTAGGGTTGGGAGAAAAAATAATTTGAGTCCAGACAAAACCCAAATAGTCACTTTTTGGAGGGGGAAATTTGGGTCTAGCCCCTCACGGGTTGGAGAAGGCCTAAGAAGGGGTCCTATTTATACCCGTTCATGCGTGCACCGATCTAAATAGGAAAACATAACACTGGGTTCAAATGGCCACCTGAGATGTTTGCAGCAATAGAGACCCCACAAGCAGTGCAAACCAATGAGCTATGGCCACCTCTACCAGGCCCGCAGGGTCCAAGGTTGTTGATGTCAGCTTACCTGCATACAAATAGTCATTGAATTATTTGCATAAAAATTCCACCATATCATGTATGAAACAATGTTTTAATTAATTACACTAGTACGTAATAATCATATTAGTTTTAGCATATCCATAAGTCTATGCCATTTTATTCTTTGTGTGTGACTGTCATGATTCAGATTCGTAGTCTTGCAATATAAGCTTTTGCTTTGCAAGCTACTCTTTGTACATGTAACCTAGAGGTGTCAAACGCGTCGTGCCGGGCCAGCCCGTCCCATTTAAACTCGTGCTTTTAACGTTTTCGTGCCGTGCCAGGCCAGCCCATTTAATTTATCGAGTCGTGCCGTGCCGGCCCATTTAGTAAAATCATTTATCCCGGCCCGGCCCAAAGCCCATGTACACATTGAAACGGGCGGGGCCGTACCCGTGCTCGTGCTCGTGCCATACTTGGGCCCAAGAACCAACCCATTTAATTTGAAGTTTTTTCACTTGATTTATTTTTTTTCACTTGATAATTCAAATTATAAACATTAAAAATATAATTAGAGGCAAGAAATGATGAATTATTTGAAAACATTAATCAATCAAACATCCAAACAATATAAAAGGCGGAGGGCAAAAAGTGTACAACTCCACAAAGTCCACTTCAACTTTTCATCTTTAAACAACTTATTATTTTATATGTGAAGAAATGTCTTGCTTTGATTATAAGAGAAGCATATATGTCATATGTACTGATTAGATATCAAGTCCAATGTTGTTAAATTAATTTGTAGTTGATATGTTTAATTAATTAAGGATCCAAGAAATTTCCATAAAATGAAAGACATCAAATATATGTTTATGATTATAAAATAAAAATAAAAAAACTATATAAACAATGATATTAGATGTCAAATTTTTGCATTTTGACATTTGAGAAAGAAAAAAAAAAGTTAAATGGGCCGTGCTTAAAGCGGGCTTGGGCTCGTACCGTGCTTGAAACGGGCTCGGGTTATGCCCGGCCCATGTCGGGCCGTGGGTCGGCCCGGTCCATTGGACCTCATTTTTTATCCCGACCTGGCCCAAGTTTTCATACCATGCCGAGCACGACCCATTACTATTCGTGCTTGTACCATGCCATGCCTCATTTAAACGGGCTAGGCTCGTGCCGTGTTGGGCCGGCCCGTCCCATTTGACACCTCTAGGCATTATGAGGATAAGACAACTAAATTAATGAACCGACATTAAGTATTATAACTCTTTTAAGGAGATAAGAATGTTAATTCCAATGGAACATTTGATTATCAGCCATGGGCACCAACCACTACATTACAATAGAAATTGATTTTATCGAGGTATGATGATCATGTCGTTTTCCTTCGATTGTAACATTTAAAATGTTGTAGGTGATGCTGATATACAATACAAACATTAACATGAAGAAAAGTAGAAATGTTAACATGCTTTGTTATCGCTTCGTGTTTATTTAAAGTAAGTCAAGTTTAACATTAATTCTCAAGCTAAAATTATGAGGTGACAACAAATTCATATAAGGATTCTCTTTCTTTCGAAGCAAATCCTTTACCATTCTCTCTTAATAATTATCAATCTCGATTTGGCATACTAATGTTTTGTTCGGTTCGTGAGAAAGAAATGGTAATGCTAGGAAAGTAACTAGGAAATACTGTTTTGATGTCCTTTTTCTTGCTTGGTTTGAGTATGAATATAAAATAAAGTTGGTTTAATTCCAATTATACCGATATGAAATTAAATAAAAAGAATACATTTAATGCTATATTGTAATTCTAAATTGTTAATGATGATAAAATAGTCATCTACCCCACATCCACCAACCCACCCTCTTACCACCTTAGCCACACATACCCACCGCACCCCACACCCAACAAACCCACCAACAATCCCAGGCCTTATTCTCTGCTCCAACTTGTCCTGGCCCTCTTCCCTTCTCCAACATGTCTCATCCCAAACGCACTCATCCTCGACGCGGTGGAGGCGTGGCCCCATTTTGATTCTCTATTACTTCTGAAATCAATTCCAAGATTTATCGAAGGAATGTATTAGCAAATATTTTTACAATTGAAACTCAATTTTACTGTTCCAAATAATCTTTGGAATTTGGATGAAAAAATAGTCTTTTTGCCGCTCCACACTCACCCAGTAACAGTTGATTTACTTGGTGCAATTTGTTTTTATGACATGAAATTTAGGATTTGGATTTGTTCTTTTCTTCATTATATGGCAGCCTTGGCCGCATGTGATGGGTGTCTCTTTTTTTCTTTTCTTTTTTTTACTCATTTGTTACACAAGACTGTCTTGGCATGGACTATACTTAGGGACTGTCTTGGCTTGGTTTGGCTTGGTCTAAGTTGGATAACACTGATCTTGCGTTTGGTGTATGCTTGGACTAGGACCAGATTTTTTTTTATTTTTTCAAAAATATCTATGTATATGTATATATGTATTTTATAATAATATATATGTATATGTATATTATAATATACATGGGTATAATACATATACATATATTTATATATATATATTATATGTATGTATATTATAATATATAATATATATGGGTATGTTATAATAATAATAATAATATACATGTATATACGGGTATATATATATATGTATATATACATATATATTATATATATATATTATATATTATAATATACCTACATATATACATGTATATAATATATGTGTATATAGGTGTATCTATATATTATAATATATACATGGGTATAATACATATACATATATATATATATATTATAATAGATAATAGAGTTTCACTAATACACCCAAAATAGAGGCTGAAATTATAAAAAAAACTCCACATGAAAAACACTTTATAAACACACCAAAAACTCATTTATTAAACATACTCAAACCCATTTATAAACACACCCAAAAAATATACAATTGTTGATTTTTGGTTTTATTTTGGGTGTGTTTCTATGTTTTAAATAGTGTTGGGTATATTTATAATATATATGGGTATGTTATAATAATAATATACATGTATATACATGTATATATGTATATTATAATATATATATACATATAGTATAAATATATAATGTATATGTGTATATACGTGTGTATATGTATATTATAATACATACATGGGTATAATATATATACACATATATGTATATATTACATAAATACATGTATGCTATTATTATAATATTAATATGTATGTGCATATGGGTATATTATAATAATAATATACGTGTATATATATCTATATGTATTTATATATATTATATATGTATATATGTGTTTATATATATACATGTATACAGTGGCGAATCTCGGATTATATATGTATATATGTGTTCATTTTAAGATTAAACAACGCAAAAATAACAAATAAAAAACACACCAAACTTATTCCAATTAATAAAAACATCATTCAATAAACCAAACTCATGTATTATGTAAATCATAAATTTCATCCAAATAATAAATAAACCCACCTAAAAATAACCCAAATAACAAAATACCTTGAATATTACCAAAAAAAAGAAAGAAAAAAGAACACAATGGGTGTTGAACCATTGACCTTAAAGTCCTTTTCAATTTACAGACCACTATGGTAAATGATAACTTCATGTTATTGATGTATACTTTTAATATTTATAGGTGTACACAGAATTTAAAAAATATTTTTAAAAAACCCTAACAAATATCTTCCTTTTTATTAAAATTTGTGTCAGCTTTCTTTCTTCTCCCTCTCAGTATTCTTCTTCTTCTTCCTACCCCTCTCTCTCTTTTCTTCTCCCTTTGGTTTCCTTCTTCCTCCCTAGCAGCTTGCATCTTCTTCTCCTCTTCCTCCCCCCCTCTCTCTCTTTCTTCTTCCTCCCTATTTCTTCTCCCTAGCAGTTTGTACATTCTTCTCCATGGGGTCATCTCCCATGGCTGCCAAGAGAAACCAAGGACCTCCAAGCCATTTCCAGGGCCGCCATGGGGTCGTCTGACCCCATTGATCCCATGGTGGATCCGCCACTGCATGTATATGTGTATATACATGTGTACATTAATATATAATATAATATATTACATATATACATGTATGCTATTATTATAATATTAATATGTACATGTATATGGGTATATTATAATAATAATAATAATATACGTGTATATATCTATATGTATTTATATATATATATATTATATATGCATATATGTGTTTATATATATATACGTGTATATATGTACATTATAGTAAATGTGTACGTAATAATAATAGTAATATATGTTATTAGTGTTACAATATAATATATGCATTTTATACATTGGTGAACATAGGACTAGTTAATCCTCCCTTTCTACATGGGCTTAGTAGTCCCCTCCTAAGGAGGTGTTTTTGGTGGGCCCGGTATTAGCAATCTCATCTAAGACTAGAATTAAATGAAACAAACATGGTACTAAATTTAGTCTAAGCCATCCAAGCCAAGCCCGTATACCAAACGACCCCCAACAGTTTTGGGGTGGGGGTTTAACATGGAAGAGGAAGACGAAGGGAGAAATACTTACTTTTTAAAATAATCTTAATTAATTAATTAATTAATTTTTAATTATGGAAAAAGGCCATGGCATTACCCTTTTCTTATTTAATTATTTTAAAAGTCGATAAGAAGGCTGTTAAAAAAAATGATTAATTGAAAGAAACATGGAAGCCAATTAAGGAAAAAAAATTATATTTAATAAGAGTAAACTTGAAAAACAAAATCTATGCATTCATGACATTATTTTAAGTGTAAGGAATGTGACCTATGTCATGTGGAAAATGGAGAAAGTCCAAAAGAGAAGGTTGCTAGTATTCCCCCTGGAATATTACTCAAACAAATATATGGAAATTTGAGTTATAGTAGTTTTAATTTGCACTGCAGCAGTACTAGTTTTAACTCTCAACTACTTTAGGAATCCAGTGTGATAATTGAAGAAGCAGCTTCTGGACTTTCGAGTTGAGGCATGATTTGGCATTTTATAATGAACAATTGTGATGGTGCTTGTGTTCGTTTATTGTTGTTTCATGGTTAATTAATTATTGTGCTGGAGCTTTTCCAGTTAAGAAATCATTTAAAACCAAGTTTGGTTCATATCACTATTTGTTAAAAGCTGTGTTTATTCTTGAGAATTATTATTCACACACTCTCTACTCTTATTATTATCTTTCTATGGCAAAATAGTTAAGTATATTTGTGGGACTTCAATTATATGGGACTTCATTTAGCCAATGTCCATACTCTCATAAGTAGTCACGTGTTGTAGATAAGAGTTATAGACACTCTTTTTACATAAGTAGTCACGTGTTGTAGATATGAGTTATGGATATAAGTTATGTCAATTGGTCAGTGCAATAAACCCGCCCCATTACATTCAAATTCAAATCCACCTCCCCGAAAAATCACGTGCTAGCTGCATCAAGGGCATGTTGTTAGAGCGAAGTGGTACACACTTGTTGCATGTAAATATTTTCTCCCAAAGGTTGATAATGACATTACCTATAGGATGACTAAGAATGCTTAGAGGGGGTGAATAGGCCAATTAAAGATTAAAATCAAAAAATAAAAATTAAACTTCGGTAGCAAAATTGATATGGCTTATCAATCTTGAAACATGCTAAGCATAAAAGTAAAGGAATACATAGAGAATTATTTTACGTGGTAAAACCCCACCTCTGGGGAAAATTCACGGGACTCCTCGATCCAGAACAAATCCACTATAGAACAATGATTACAAGAAGTACTCACACACTTATCCTATACACATTCTAGATAATGTTTACCGACTTCTTCGTAACTCAACTTCTGTCACGTGATGATATTTGACATTCCTTATGTTGAATGCAATATTGGTCGCAATTGCTTCAAGCTCGCCAGAGGAAAACTGCCATCACAGTCTTGGTGCCCTCAACCGTATGAGTCACCGACATGCATATAAATGCAATATGAATGATGAAAGGATTTGATCCATCACCAAGTAAATATGGAACAGTTGATGACTTATCTAAAAAAATATGCACAGCAACTTTCTCTTCAAAATTCTATATGCTCAAAACCAAATATTTCGAAAGTTGTGTTAATAAAAGAGAGGCACATGGTCTTTGATTCACTTTAGATGCTATGTGATGACGCCAACTAATGCAAGATGTGAGGAAATCTAATGACTTCCACTATATCCAATCTTTTAAAACAATATCTACCTAAATAAATTAATTAGACCAATCAAGTATGAGCTGATTTCAACATGCAAGTCATAATAGGAAACGATAATATTTTAACTTAAATTAAAATAGAGTCCAACTATGAGAGTAATATCAAGAGATAAAATCTAATCCTATTAAAAATAGGACTAACATAAAAGTGTTTGAGTGAAAATAACTCAAACTATGAATCTTATAATTAATGCATGATTATGTTATGATTTACCTGAAATCAAGTTCCTCATATCGATCAATTCGTACTTCGAAAATCCGGGATTGAATGTGTTGCGGCAAAACTTCTAGTAAAAGATATTCACACACTAATTCTCAACCTATGCTAGAGTCTAGGAAAGAAATGTCAATATAATTTTCATACTAACATGTACACCATTGACTTCAACCTAGCAATGCGATAGACTTTGAAGTTGTTTACCTAGGTCTTTCAAATTCCTGTATGAGCTTGAGGTCCGCCTAACGTCTAAGCAACCAAGCAAAGCCATGGACTTTGAACCCAAGCTCAACTAAATTGGATTGGTTTTGCATGGTGCATTATCCAACTCAAGCCCAAAACAAGAAGAAAAGAAAACTCTTTAGCCGATCCTTGAATTCATCAGGGTCCTGTGGCAGGCCGAATCAAGTGTTTTTGGTTTTTGGTTCTTGGGCTTGAATTGGCGGGAAGTAGGCACGACCACCGTCACCTCCGGGCCCACCACGCAGATTCAAAATCAAGAGAGAGACTTGACACATCAGCTGAAATTAACTACTCAAAATGAATGCTCTCAACGACCCAAAAGTAAAAAAATTTATTAATGTCCCAGCAGTGGCCCTGCAAGCTACCTTTGTTGTACTTGTACATTATTTGCTTTTCAAATTATGAAAACCTCTTCAATTCTTCAGAATCATTCAAAGTTCAAGCTCATAAATTCAAGCAATACCCATTCAGAAATACTCTATTATAATTACTCTCTCACTTTCCTTCTTAACCCATTTCACATATTTTTCACATAATCTCTGTCTGCCAAGTTTCCTTTTTGTCTCTCGGACTTGTTATTCATAGTTTGTGCACAGGAAAAGTGTGTGTGTATATATATAGTATTTGATAGTTGAAGAAGGAAGGATTCACGTGAATGCTTTGTGGGTTTTCTTAGAAAAAGTATATATAATAGGAGAATGGTTGGTTTTATGTGTAAAATAGCTGAAGAAAAAGAAGAATCTGAAGAACAAGCAGGTGGGAAGCGAGAGAATGGAGATTCTTGGGCACGCTCAGCTGTTCATGCCCAGCACAGGCGTTCTAAGAGGTGCAGTTTTAATAGTCAAATCAATGTTGTTATTATTATTGTTAACTGCATCTTTTGTTTTTCTATGAGGTGGATATTTGCATTTCTATCTCCTTCATTTCATGGTTATGGATTTTTGTGTGTTTTATTATGATATATGATGACATAATCTGTTAGGTTAGTATCTATTTGTTATGGCTTTTAAGTTTTTAGTTGAATTTTTTTTCTTTTCTAAATCCCATGATTTCTGTAATTTTATTACAAGGAAATATATTTTCTTTATGTGTGCAGCATCAGGGAAAGAAAATTCCACTCCAAGGGGTTTGACTGTTTGAGTTCTTTAGGCATCCTTTATTTGTTTTCTTACAAGTTTTTATTTGTGTTTTGTGATTTTTAATTAAGATTGTTGGCATATCATAGAACAATGTGATCATAGATGTGTGTAATAGGAAGAAAAAGATTTAGTGAGTAGTGACAATCAAAAGACTTGGGTAAGGCTGTTTTGCAGTGATTGAATCAAAGAGATTGATCATTTTCTCTTCTCATACATGTTGGAATCGTCATGTTTCGGTTTCACTTTTGAAATTTATGTGGTTCTCCCTTTTCCTTTCAGTGCTTCTGACAGGAACTTAAATGTTCCAAGAAGTCGAGTTTCTGCGAAGAAGGACCAAAATGAAACGCAGGTGAGATCACTTAACCAGTTGAAGTTAAAATAATAATTGTCTCCTGCTATATTGATAGGTCTTCTCCCATCTTGGTATGTTCAAACTTGACAATGTATAAATTCATAACTGACTGCAGATTGAATCTTATTTTTAATTGGATTTAAACAAAGATGCTTACTGTTTTCTTCATGAATTTAACAGATGTCATCACCTTCAACAAGTGCGTCTAGGGGACAAAGTCCTTGGCATGACAATCCTGTTTATATTAACAAGAATATGCCATCAAACCACAGAGCCTCTTTGGAAAAAGACGTAAGAAATGGAATTCAATTTCTCTGTCTTTCAAAATTGTGTTTCAATATATCTTTCAATAGCGTGAGGTGTGGCTGAGATTAATATGATTGTAGTATGCTTCACAGTTAACTTATCTTTAATTGGTTGCAAGCATTGGGTAGTTATAGACTAGATATTCCAAACATTTCAAGTTATACAGCTTCCATCTTCTTCTTTTTCTGGTGGTAGGAGAGTCTGGGGAAGATTTCGACTTACTGAAAAATGTGCAAGGTTCCTCCAAAGTTCCTATCTATAGAACATGTGTATGAATCTGAATCCACAATTATTTTACTTTTGACATAGGAAATTTGGGTTTCCAAACTATAGGCACGCCATGTCTACAAAAGTGGATGGAATGCATGCCTTGGTCAGGGGTGACTGGACAAATCTCTAACCATTACAACTGTTGGTTTTCCATGTCATTTATGATGCGAGCATAATATGGTTTACCCAAAACTGTATACAATTTTGCAGATCGAACAGCTGCAGTTGCGTTTGCAGCAAGAGAAATCGATGCGCAATATGCTCGAGAGGGCAATGGGACGAGCATCAAGTACTCTATCACCTGGACATAGGCATTTCTCTGTCCAGGTAGTTACTAAACTTTTCTTATTTTACTTTAAAGAGCTGTTGCGGAATAATCCAGTAGTTTATGTATTAACTTAGGCCTCAATGTCGTACCTTCATGTTTCAGCTGATCTAGTGTGGAAATGATGATAACATGCATCATTTAACTAACACTTCGTCAACTATATATAAAGAACTGCTTTGAATACACTCTTAATTATTAGTTAGCACATAAGCCTTTGGTGCAGTGCCGTAAATCCTTAATTCTTTTTGTTTTGTTTTTTTCATACTTCAACTTAAATACATATCTCCATGGCCCAATCAAATTACTCTTAAAGTTTGGACTGTTGAGCTAAACAGAGCAGTCTTCTACCAATGCAAATGAACCTTTTCCTGTGGTTGCACCTGAACCTTTTTCATCAATTATTTAATTGCCTTCTGTTTTCTGCATGCCTAAAACTGTATTATAGCAAATTCCAATTTCATTGTGTAGAATATGAATTGTCAACTGTACTATGAAACATACAAATATGTGTGTGTGTGTGTGTGTCTGTATATATGCATATGATTCTTTTTTTCTTTTTTCAAATTTGCTATATCTACTTATTGATATCTCATTCCACTTATTAGCTGCGATTCTTTGAATATGGAATTAAGGACTGCAAATTGTTTTACTTCTTTTTTGTTTAGACAAAGGAATTGATTTCTGAAATTGAATTACTTGAAGAAGAAGTTGCAAACCGCGAGCAGCATGTTCTCTCTCTCTATAGGAGTATTTTTGAGCAATGCATTAGCAGGCCACCTTCAGAGCAGAACTCAGTTGTGGCTTCCCCTGCCCATATGAAGAATGGATCCAGGAAACATCCGAGTATCATTTCAAGTGCATTTTGTTCCTCAAAAAAGTTTCCTTTCAGACATTTGCGAGCCCTAGTTGCTATTGATGACTCAGGAAAAAGAACTTTAAAGACTAGGCATACTACACAATCCAGTGACAAAAGTGACATCGATTTTGCGAAGACTTGTTCAAACCTAGCAAAGGTAGAACATAAGTTTATTCTTGTTCTTTCACTGATGGACATTTGTTAAATGTATTTGTGTCATTTTATTGAAGATCATTGCTTGTGTAACACATAATATATATATATATATATATACGTATAGGATTTGTGTTCAAAGTGTTGAGTTTGGCTGAGATATACACATTCATTATTAATTTAGTTCTAGATCCTTTTTGAACAATTTTATTTAGTTAATATATATCAAACTAGTGAAAAAGAATTTTAGTAGGCAGTGTAGAGTGATTTTCTCATTCAGGCCACTCAGAGAAATCAAAATGAAAAGAGGGGATATTCTGATACCCTTACTTACTATTGCAGAAGATTTTGAAGTTAGTATGTCCTCCATGTTACTGGCCAATCATATAATGATCTATTTTGTCGAAGTGATTTCAAGTCATTTATTTTCCAGGTTCGTGAAAGGGTTCCAGCCCTGGAGAAAAATTCTATGCTGCGAACTCTGAAAGATCATCTCCACCAGTGCCCTAGTAAGTTATCTGAGGAAATGGTCAGGTGCATGGCTGTTGTTTATTGTTGGCTGTGCAATGCAGCGTCTGTGAACATCGAAAAAAATAAATCACCTTTGTTGTCGAGGTCATCAACGAATGTTATACAACCTCGACATGGTGCTGGAGATGCCCCAGATTGGTCTGGAAAATCAATGGTAGAAATAACTTGGATATCTACTGATAAGAGCAAGCTTCCTCATGCTTCTTTTGCCATCAATAACTACAGGTTGGCTTTTTACATTTAATCTAATCATCCAAAAAATAACTCTACAATAGTAGAAGTAAAACAAGGGTATGTCCTTTGCTTGAGTCACTGTGAATTTAACTGGAACAAGTTTGATTTCAATTATTTAGACCCTGTGTGTGTCAACTGCACTAAATTCAGGTTGTTGGTAAGAAAAGGTTAAGGGCACACCACTGACTAGCATGCCCACTACAAACCTCTAATTTTTGTCTTTAGAAATCTCCCCCGCAGATGCTTATCTAAATTTAACCTTTTTGTTTCTATTTAATCTGCTTAATAACATTCTAATATTGGAGCACAATAATTCGCAACCCATAAATCTTAGAGCTATATGATTAAACAACAAATCCATAATTTTTGGATCCTAATATGGTTGACGGGGTGATGACTTGTACACTTACTAATTTTCTGTATGTGGGGCACATAGTTTAAGATACACAAATGCAGCTAACACATTTGCATCGGATCTCCTCTTATGTTTTACCTCATCAGGAGTGCTGACTCGAGATATACTTCATGTTTCAATTTCAGAATCTTGGTTGAACAACTGGAGAGGGTGAATGTCACTCTGATGGAATTGAATGCCCAAGTTGCATTTTGGATCAACACGTACAATGCTCTTGTTATGCATGTAAAAGTCTCTTAACCAACCATTGGTTTTCTCTTATTGATCTGTAAGTCTGTCTAATTTTCTCCTTACCCTTGTGCAGGCACATTTAGCATATGGAATTCCCCACAGCTCCCTAAGAAAGCTGGCTCTGTTCCACAAGGTAATTCACTTATTTGCTAGTACAATGGGTTTTGCTGGCAGCTTAAGAAGACTTGTGCATCTCATTACAAATGAATGCTTTCTCTTGAAGTCCTGTCCACCAAGCATCATTTCGTTTTTTTTTCCTTTCTGAAAGATGGATTAATACATTATACATTCATTGGTTCATCCCATTTTAAAATTAAATTTTAGTTGGTTTTTTCTTTCTTTTATATTCAAGTCTATTGCTCTTGCCTTTCAAGACATGGACTAGAAGATCCCCATTAAAGACAATCAGAATATCATCTTTCCCTTTTTGGCCATTACATAAAATGCTTAAGTACCTTTTCATTTTCTATTGTCAATGTTTGAGAAGTTATCAAAATATTTGGTTTTCATGCCCAAAAAAAAATGGTTGAGTCTAAAATAACTGAAGCAAGAAAAAAGAACCAATGCATTGGTCTATCTGTGTATTCTAAATTTGGAAAGAAAAGAAAAAGGATGATGAGCCTTTTGGTATAGTGCAGGCTGCTTACAATATTGGGGGCCAAGTTATCAGTGCAAATGCCATAGAGCAATCCATATTTGGCTTCCAAACACCCCGAATTGGACGGGTACTCACTACTCACCACTCTTTCTCTGATAATGCAAGAGGAATGCTAACATTCATTGACTTATTTCGTTTATTTCATAATTTAAATGGTTTGGCAAATCATTTGAGCTCTTCTTATGAATGACAACTTGAGCAGTGCATTTTCCTTCTTTCTTTCTTTAATATGAATAAGAAATACCATGTTTGAGAATACTCATTTGGTCTACTTTTGTGTTTCCAGTGGCTTGAAACCCTCCTTTCAACTGCCTGGAGGAAAAAATTTGGTGAAGACAGACAACTTCGCAATTCCAAATTGGGTCTTCCAGTTTCTGAACCCCTTGTTTGCTTTGCTCTTTGTACTGGAGCCTTTTCTGATCCTGCGGTAACCATTTTGCTTTTATTGGTCCTGTTTTCACTTATATTGAAAATTTAATATATAATTGTCTAATGAATGTTAGGTTCTTATTTTCAGTATTTTCCCCTAATTTTACACACGTTTATTGGTCAATTACAGTGCTTTGGCACATGTTCTGTTCATAACTTATCTTTTTCACCTAAAATCTGGTACTGCTGCAGAAAACTACTTTAAAAACAAATAATTTTATTTTTTTTTATGATAAAAAACATATTGTAGCAACTTTTACTACTGAATTGTTTTTATTGTAAATCATTCTTCTAAAAACACACTCTGATCAGTGATATACTGCTTCCACTATATTGCTAACGGCATTAACGTTTGCTTGTCAATTATTTGTAGCTAAAAGTATACACAGCCTCAAATGTTAGAGATGAACTTGAAGAGGCAAAGAAGGAGTTTATTAAAGCAAATGTAGTGGTAAAGAAGTCAAGGAAAGTTTTTCTGCCAAAGATACTTGAAAGGTTTGCAAGAGAAGCATCTTTTGGCTCCGATGATCTTCTCAAATGTGTCACTGAGAATGCTGATAAGAAGCTTAATGATTCAATACATAAATGCATTGACCGTAAATCCGGCAAGAAGGCATCTCAGATCATAGAGTGGTTGCCATACAATTCAAGGTTCCGGTATGTATTCTCAAAGGAACTATCTGAGAAGCCATGGTGGTTGTGATTCATTCCAAATGCTGGAAGAAACAAACCTGACTGACCACTTGAGGAAGCTAGTAGCTCATCAGACTGGTCAATCAAAACCTTCTAATTGTTTTCTTATTGTGCATCTGATCTTTTCTTGCTTTGAACTCTAGTTTCTTGCCCTACAAGCTTCCGTCTCACGAGTGCTTTGTATTAACCGGGTAGTTTCGATCTAACAAGTTTACCATTACTTGCAGCTGTTGTATAATTCAAGTTTCGCACCTTATTTGTACATTAATATGGTTGCTTGGTTTATGCCTTAAGGCAGTAAAGTGTAATTGTTTGTCATTTCAACTTTATCCATGCCTCTAAATTCTAATTGCAGCACTGTATACAGTCACTTGGACAATTCTCACAACAACAAAACGTAGAATTAAAGAACTGAATTGGAACAATAAATCCGATTACATGTAATGAAATTAAGAATTTAATTGAAAGAACAACGAAATGAATCACATAAAATACATTAAAATTTCAATGTGGAAACCTAAACTCCACGTCATCGTCATCATCATCATCGACTAGGACTAGGCAGGCAAGGAGAAGCGACACAGAGGGCAGAAGTGGCTTTTCTCCAACCACTCCACGATGCAAGCCTCGTGGTAAATATGCGAACATGGCAGACCACGACCTTCCGAACCCACGGCAATCTCAGCTATACAAACCGAACAACAAACCCCAGCCGTTTCCACTCTCACCCTCTCCAGCTTCTCAATTGCAGATTTACTCGCCGGTACAAACGCGGGCTGCACTTCATTATCCGCCGCCACGTCCTCAACGATCGCATCAATCTTTATGCACGCCTCCATATGCACACGTAACCCCCGGCTGCCGCTGCTACACACTCTCCCAAGAAGACTCCGTGAGGCGTCATGGACTATAGTAGCAGCGACGCACCGAAGGTCCTGGGACGAGACGTGGATAGACTTGGATAGCTCGTTGGATATGGTAGCCAAAATGGATGACTTGGACCTGTCCTCCATTAGTAGGTCAATCTCAAGTTTGTCGTGGTAATCGAAGCTCTCGGCGGGTTGGCCCACGTGATCATCTTCTAACATCATTACTTTGTAGTGGTCTTCCAAATCCTCATCGTCCTCTAAATTCGAAGGCAACACAATTTGTGTGACAGTGGCGTAGATGTCTAGCCACAATTGAGATTTCACGTCGGTTTCAGGTAATTCGGAGACTTCGAGAATCCGTGTGGCGTAATAAGGATCACCCAAAACCTCCCAATACTCATCGGCCATAACAACAAGAAGAGCAGCAAACTAGGGTTTAGAGGGTTGAAAATGGAAAAATGAAGACGAGAGTGAAATGGCGGGTTGAAAGGAGACGCTGAGAGTTAAAATGATAGGCGTAATGAGAAATGCCTAGGATATATATACAAGGATTTTGGGGTTCTTGCTTGGCAATCAAGTCACGCGAATTTAGTGTTTTCGTTTGGGCTTGGCCGTCTTTTCATCCCCAAAAAAAAGAGGCAAATTGATATGCAATAAATAATCCTGCAACCAATAATCCCTAAATTCTAGCATTAAAATTCTCCAAAATAAGCAAATAATCAGGTTTATACAAAACGGGAATTGGAAGAAAAAAAATTTAGAAATTCGGTTAAAATAATAGTTGACTAATCCATAAGTACGTTTGCTTAGTGGAACAATTGTCAATGGGCTACATCAATTCCCAATCTAATTGTTATTAGGGAAATTTGTATAACTGCCACCTGAAAACAAGTAAAGTGTTGTAATTTACCACCTAAGTCTAACTCTGTTAAAAATTTACGTTAGATCAAGTTTTTAAATATTATTTTCCATCAATTTAGTATAATTTTAAAAAATTAAATTTTAAAACTAACATATTTATAAAACAAACAAACAAAACAAAACCTAATTATCCACGGCTTCCCCTACCCCCACCTTCCAACACACCCCACTGCCCAGTATCCCATCTCCCATCCACCCTCTGCAAATACCCTACTCTCTCTCTCTCTCTCTCTCTCTCTCTCTCTCTCTCTCTCTCTCTCTCTCTCTCTCTCTCTCTCTCTCTCTCTCATGCTCAGTTCACACCAAGCAAAGCCAAACCAAGCATCATCAAAAATCACAAATAGAGTTCGATGATGGATTAGTCCCTTTCACGAGACACTCTCCCATTTACTTCTCCTTTTCTTCACAAGCTCTCCACTTTCTTGCATTTCTCCCTCCCTAAATTTTTCGTCTTTTTCTTTTTCACAGTTCATCATCTGACTTTTTTCAAGAACATAAGCAGTGCTACTACATAGAAATCAATTGCAACTTGGCTACTCCAGGAGATGAACTTTTTAGAAAATTGGAGAGCTAGGAGATGGATTTGGATGTATGCAGAGGTGGCAGAGAATTGGTGTTCAAGGGGAGTGGGAGAAGTCTTTGGATACTTAGGTTTTATAAAAATAAAAAATTGTGTTAGTTTACAAATTTTTAATTTGCATATTATAGTGAATTGACAAAAATGCCTTTAAAATATTGATATAACGGAAATTTTAACAGAGTTAGAGATAGGTGATAAATTACAACACTTGACAAAGTTCAAATGGTTAAAAGCAAAAATTAAAAGTTTAGGTGATATTTATACAAATTTCTCTTGTTATTATTTACCTTAGCTTTTATTCCCATAAACAACATTAAATAATGAGTTAAAACAAAAGCGTTCAAGGGGTAAAAATAGGAGCACGCAAAAATTAACTAATGGGAATGATAAATATTGACCGACTCATCATCTCGTTATGGTATGTTTGTTGACGTAGAAGGCTAGTCATTAGCTTTACATGAAAAATCAAAGAGTACGTGCGGGTTTTTCCTAATAAACCCTAGAACGTTTGGATTTCTAACTAATTTTCTGATAAAGAAAAGCCTAGTAGTTAGGAAATGCCAATCACATGGTACAGGGGCGGCCCTGGGGTGGTGCAAGTGGTGCCACACAGGGCTCCCGATTCTTAAGGGCCCCCGAAAAAAAAAATTTATTTATATTATATATATTAATATTGTAGGAATTGTATATATACTATAGTGTGCTAGACATTTGCAAAAAGGCGTCTCTGGTGGAGTTGGCTCCAGCGCTTCTCCATTTAATGAATACAAATTTATAAATAAACCCAATCCTAGACATGTATTTATAAAAAAACTCAAGCACTATTTAAACATAGAAACACACCCAAAATCAACAATTGTATATTTTTTGGGTGTGTTTATAAATGGGTTTTGAGTGTGTGTAATGATGGGTTTTGGGTGTGTTTATAGAGTGTTTTGGGTGTTGGTTTTTATAATTTCAGCCCCCATTTTGGGTGTTTTAGTGAAACTCCCTTTAATGAAGTGCTAAAGTTCGAATCTTGTTGAAGGCAATCTATTTGCTGTTTTTATATTATTTTTGCATTATAACTAAAAACTTTACATAATCATTAAATAAATAAATAAACAATTAAGGAAAAAAAAATATAAAGCCAATTTTTGTGCAATTATAAAATTCATATCTCAATCAGATAAAATTTTGTATTTATAGAAAAAAAAAATCATTAATTTTTTGGTATTTTAAAAAAAAAATCTATTTTTAAAATTTTTTAATTGCACAAAAATTGGCTGCCGTTGGATTGGAGAAAAAATCTTATCGAGAGCCTAGAGCGCGACATGTGGACTTTAGCGAGTAGCATCAGAGCACGTGAGCAGTGACTATAGTGGTATGTAACGCGCGTCAACACCAAACGAGGGTGGAGCTCGGGCCAACCTTGCCCTCGGGCCACCTAGGTTGTTGGGACCCACTCCCAGCTCGGGCTTAGGCTCCTGAAACAAATTTTGGCAAAATTTTCCCCCACTCGAGGCTCAGTGGAACCACTGGAGTTGCTCTAAAAGGAAACATCGAAGCTAACCACAGGAGGCCTGAAAAAAGATTAATAGAAAAAAGCTAACTACAAGATGAGTGTATATATCCCCCAAACACTTTCTACTCCTTACGTATCAATCGTTCTTAAAAACAAAAAAAAAACAAAAAACAAAAAAAGTTTTCTCCTCTAAGAAAAGTACTTTCTTCATTCAAAACAAAACAAAAAAACTTCATGGCTTCTTCTTTCTCTTAAACTCTGATTTTTTTGGTAAGTAATCATCATCATTCATCAATCTCTCTTTGGTTATTTTTTCAATCCTTTGACAATTTTTGTTATTCTTTCAATTTTAGGAATTTCAACACCAAAAAGACAAAACCCTAATTCCTAAATTCATAAAGACCACTCAAAATCAAATAATCATATTCAAATTTCAGGAATTTGTGTGCAACTACTCTTTAATTTGTGATTACCAATTGTTTTTCCTATTAAACACAGATTACTTATTGGAGGCAGCAAGGGACCTTGTATGGGCACAATGAGCTTATTTTTGTAGCAAACATTTAATTTTATCAAATAGAAACATTTAAAGTTTTATGAATTTGATTTCTAATTGTCATTACATATTTATTTATGGTGACTTTTAGTTATAAAAAAATTATTTATGACATTAAGTTATGGCAAATTTTTATTTATTTTATTTTCGTATTAGATGTGTGGCTCTAATTTAAGTTTCGCACAGGGCCTTCAAAATCTCAGGGACGACCCTAACATGGTGAAGAGACTATTCACTATGATGGCATGACATGTTCTTCGAAGTGTGTTTTGCGAGATTTTAAGAACATATTCACTTATTTGGGGTTGTGATAATTACTGTGTGTTGAATAGCATGAACTACAACTGATAGGTTTATACTGGAGGATTACAAATGTAAAGTTCTTACGGTAGCTTTCAATTATTCTGTCTTGAGTGTATTGCTTTTGTTTTTGTATGTTTTGGTTCTTAACAACTTCTCATTATTCTTTTTAGTTCTCTATTTTCCTGTCGCTTATCCCAAAAAAAAAAAAAAGGATTTTCTGTTTGTTTTCAAGATAAAGCCTCTTACATGCGTTATTGGTTATTCTCTATGTCTTTATATGTTGGGAATGCAATTTGATTTTTTTTATTTTTTCTTTTTCTTTCCCTCTTATATATGCTCCCTTATGTTCATTCTTTGCCCTTTGGATTTCCTGACAAAAAGGGGGAGAGATTGTGTTATGGAATTAAGGGGGAGTTGTGTTGTAATTCTGCTTTGAATTACATTTCTTCTCCCACATGCTTCACTGGTTTTGTTGTTTCATAATGTGCAGGGATTTAGGGCTTCAAGCTTAGAATAAGAATTCATTTGTTAAATCCCATGTAATTTCTTTTGAGTTATAATAGGTGTTTTGTCTAGGAAATGCCAAAGGGGGAGATTGTTAGTACGAAATTCGTATTGGCATTTCCTAGACTTTAGTATACGGTGAAAATTAGTTTGTGAGGAATTGTTATTGAACGCTTTGTCACTACTCTTTCAACCCCACACTTCCGAGGCATGCCCTGACCATATGAGAATCTTGACCTCAGGTAAATCATGACATAATCACGCATTCATTATAGGATTCCTAGTTGGAGTTATTTTCACTCAAGTATTTTTATGTTAATCTTATTTCTAATAAGATTAGATTTTATCTCTTGAGATTACTTTCCTAGTTCAACTCTATTTTAATTGAAGTTAAAATATTATCTTTTCCTATTGTGACTTTGCACGTTGCTTACCTCTTAGTTAATTTGGTTTAAAGAGAGGCGTCATTACTTTGAGTCCAAGGTGAATCAAATCTCTTATTGATGATAGGTTGTGGTGCAATAGGAAGTTTAATATTCGTGGCCTATTGGGTTTCTCTCCCATGAGAGAGAACAAGTCTTGTATAAAAGATCATGTGCCATTCTTTTATTTGTACAGCTTTTGAGATATTTGTTTTGAGCATATAGAATTCTAAGAAAAGCTGTTGTGCGTATATTTGAGATAAATCATCAAGTGTTCAATGTTTACTTGGTGATTTATCAAACACTTTAATCATTCATATTGCATTCATATGCATGTCGGTGACTCATATGGTTGAGGGCACCAAGACCGTGGTGGCGGTTTTCCTCCGGTGAGCTTGAAGCAATCGTGGCCAGTATTGCGTTCAACATAAGGAGTGTCGAAGATCATCCCGTGACAGAAGTTGAGTTACGAAGAAGTCGGTAAACATTATCTAGAATGTGTCTAGGATAAGTGTGTGAGTACTTCTTGTAATCATCGTTCTATAGTGGATTTGTGTTGGACTGAGGAGTCCCGTGGATTTTCCCTCAGAGGTGGGGTTTTACCACGTAAAATAATTCTCTGCGTGTTCTTTTATTTTATGCCCAGCACGTTACAGGATTGATAAGCCATATCAATCCTGCTACCGAAGTTTATTTTTATTTATTTGATTAGAATCTTAAATTGGCCTATTCACCCTCCTCTAGGCATTTTGAGTCATCCTGCAGGTATTTTCAATTGGCATCAGAGCAGGTTGCTGGACATACTCAGCAAGATCTAACATACCTTAGGATGGATCGTGCCTCGGGCTCAATTGCACATCCACCATATTTCGATGGCAACAACTATGGCGCTTGGAAGGCCAAAATGAAGTCGTTTCTTTGGTCCTTAGATGAACGTGTATGGAGCACAGTGGTTCATGGATTTCCTAAACCCACAAAGACGATCGGAAAAGGAGATGAAGAAACCACAGTCCTCAAAACTAGAGAGGAGTGGACCACTGCAGAAGTCACACACAACACTAATAATCAAAAGGGGTTAAATACTTTATTTACTGCTGTCTCTTCCGATCAGTTTGAATATATATCTGCTTGTGATACTTCTAAGGAAGCTTGGGATATTTTGCATATTACTCATGAAGGAACAGATACTGTCAAGGGAGCCAAGCTTCAAATGCACACTTTACAGTTTGAGACACTTATGATGGATGAGAATGAAACTTTTTCTGAATTTTATGCTAAACTTTGTGTAATTGTGAATGCTTGTTCAGGTTTAGGTGAAAAAATTCCAGAAGATAGAGTTGTGAAAAAGATTTTGAGATCCTTGCCTCAACGGTTTCAACCAAAGATCACGGCTATTGAAGAGATCCGTGACTTGAACACCTTGAAAGTTCAAGAACTCATAGGGTCCATACAAACCTATGAGATGAAACATCTACCTCCTAAAAAGAGCAAAAATGTTGCGTTCAAGGTTGTGAATGAAGAAGATGATGGGCATTCAAATGAAGATTGCAGTGATGAGGAATTAACGATTCTCACAAGACGATTCATGAACTTTCTCAAGAATCAGGATCCAAGGAGTCGAGATTCAAAAGGTATAAATTCTAAAAATAGGTTTGTTAACTATATTTATGGTGGATCTAAATTTCGCAGGTTAAATGAACGAAAGAATCCAAGAGAAAAGGTCAAATGTTTCGAATGTGAAGGCTATGTACACATATCTTCGGAATGTGCCAACACCTTAAAGAAACAAAAGGATGGCAAGAATAAGGCAATGCATACTACTTGGAGTGATAGTGAATCGGAATGCGAGAATGATGAAAATACGGTTGCACTTATAACCACAGTTAGCTTGGATGAATCACGTGAGGATGATGATTGTAAATGTATAAATATTGAGTTTATCATGAACAAATATGATGATTTGTTGGCTGCATCTCAGAAGCTCAGTAAACAAAATAGTGAGCTCGTCAAAGAAGTTGCTGTGCTGAAGCTGGAAAATTGCAGGATTGCAAACGAGTTTCAATCCCCTGATGCAGATTCCGAGAAGGTAAGTGCAGGTATGAACGAAAAATTGATGTTTTGCAGAAAAAATTGACTGATCAGAATAAATTAATTGCTTCTCTAACTTCTGACAACAAAGCCCTTGAACTTGAACTTAAAAATTCAAAAGAAAGGATTGTTTCTTTAACCATTGGTGCAGAAAAAATTGACAAGATGATTAGCATGGACAAAGAGATGGTGACAAACGAGGCTTGGGATTTGAACCAAGTAATAAGTCTTCCGCTGTGTCTAAAACAAAGTTTGTCAAATCCACTTCACCTATTGAACCTTCTGCCTCTCATGAAGTCAAGAAATTTATTCCAATTTGTCACTTTTGTGGAACTCGTGGGCATATAAGACCGAGATGCAATAAGCTTCGAAACGAATTTGTTCGTTCAAATTCTCATGGCATGGGTGGAAAAGTAAGTATCCAACATAAGATTTCAAATCTTATGAAAGAGGTAAACCGCTTATCCAAACTATCTTCTTTTCATTGTTTGCCGTCAACTAAGACAAAGTTAGTTTGGAGGAAAAGGAAAATCATAATTGTATGTCTTCCTCCACTAATGTTGTGCATGAACCCGTTGCTTTAGAAAGTTTGGATCTTAAATGTATTGCTGCAAAACCCTTGGATAATCTTCGATTTGACACTCTTAGAAAGACTTTAGGTATATGTGCTCTGGATTAATTTGGAGTCTATTGCATGCCAAAGCCTCTTTCATGTTTTATGATATTTCAATTAATTTCTGTGTTTATAAATCTGTCCAGCTCGTGCAAGGATTGTTAAGGTGTATCAATCATGTAACTGTCTGAACGTATTTGTTGATCTTAGATTGGGCTCTGACATTGCACTATATTAAGAACTTACACTCTCAGCTTCACACAAAGGTTTCCATTGTCTTGGTGCATTATAAACTTCATTAAATGATATATCCATCTATTTATTTTTATTTTGCACACCACACTCTTTTCCTTGAAGTCCTTTGAATATCTCTTATCATGCACTTGTCTCTCTTTGGATTGCCATAACACTACTGTGCGTAAGTTCTTGATCTGTTTATAAAAATAAATTTTAAAATTTTTTTAAAAAAAAAAAGGGGTGTCAACCACTCATTGCTTAGTAACCGGGCCTCTTGTCTAACCAACGTCGAGGTTCGAGTCAACAGGTTATGATGGTTTGCTATCCTTGCTTATCTTTGGAGCCTTCATGATTCGGATCAGTATTTCCCCAGGGGTGCTTCATCACCCAGTTGCCTCCAGTCATCTGACGTAAGCACACTGATTGACCATCCGTTACATGGATCATGTCGAAAGCTAGATAAAGTGAGCCACAAAATTCGTATTAAAAAATATATATATATAAATTGATCTTATTATACTTACTATGCATTTAGTGTTTGTGCAATCTTTGGTGGGATTCGTTTTGTGTGGACATATTTTTTGTGCTTGATTGAAAAAGAGTTCATTTAACACATTTGATCCTTGATGGTAGACTCATTTGATGCCTTTTTATCTTTCACCATGACTGTGGTATGCCTCTACTGTTCTCTGTGAGTTTGTGAGTCTTGTGTGCTGTCGTGTGTTTGTCCCTGACATGCTTTGCTTCACATGTGTTCAAGACAGCAAAGGGTTTGTTGCTTCTTTCATTCTTTACCCACAAACTTGGCATGTTTATGAATGGAAAATAATTATATCTTCAAGAGAACTTTGGGTCTGCATCTACAGTATGTTTTATGTCTTAATTGTTTTGAGCTTTCTGTCTTGAGTGTATTGCTTTTGTTTTTGTATGTTTTGGTTCTTAACAACTTCTCATTATTCTTTTTAGTTCTCTATTTTCCTGTCGCTTATCCCAACAAAAAAAAAAAAAGGATTTTCTGTTTGTTTTCAAGATAAAGCCTCTTACATGCTTTATTGGTTATTCTCTATGTCTTTATATGTTGGGAATGCAATTTGATTTTTTTTATTTTTTCTTTTTCTTTCCCTCTTATATATGCTCCCTTATGTTCATTCTTTGCCCTTTGGATTTCCTGACAAAAAGGGGGAGAGATTGTGTTATGGAATTAAGGGGGAGTTGTGTTGTAATTCTGCTTTGAATTACATTTCTTCTCCCACATGCTTCACTGGTTTTGTTGTTTCATAATGTGCAGAGATTTAGGGCTTCAAGCTTAGAATAAGAATTCATTTGTTAAATCCCATGTAATTTCTTTTGAGTTATAATAAGTGTTTTGTCTAGGAAATGCCAAAGGGGGAGATTGTTAGTACGAAATTCGTATTGGCATTTCCTAGACTTTAGTATAGGATGAAAATTAGTTTGTGAAGAATTGTTATTGAACGCTTTGTCACTACTCTTTCAATCCCACACTTCCGAGGCATGCCCTGACCATATGAGAATCTTGACCTCAGGTAAATCATGACATAATCACGCATTCATTATAGGATTCCAAGACCGTGGTGGCGGTTTTCCTCCGGTGAGCTTGAAGCAATCGTGGCGATTATGCGTTCAACATAAGGAGTGTCGAAAATCATCCCGTGATGAAGTTGAGTTACGTAGAAGTCGGTAAACATTATCTAGAATGTGTCTAGGATAAGTGTGTGAGTACTTCTTGTAATCATCGTTCTATAAGTGGATTTGTGTTGGACTGAGGAGTCCCGTGGATTTTCCCCAGAGGTGGGGTTTTACCACGTAAAATAATTCTCTGCTTGTTCTTTTATTTTATGCCCAGCACGTTACAGGATTGATAAGCCATATCAATCCTGCTACCGAAGTTTATTTTTATTTATTTGATTAGAATCTTAAATTGGCCTATTCACCCTCCTCTAGGCATTTTGAGTCATCCTGCAGGTATTTTCACACATAAAAATAAAAATAAAATAGGAGAGCCAAAAGAACAGCAAGACCTACTTGGAGATGGAGCTCTCGACTCGAAAGTGAAGAGCATGACCTACTATTACTAACTCTGATTTTTCTTCAATTTGCGCGTGTTTATTAACATACATTTTGGATTAGTTATTTATAAACTTACTTGTGATTGAATGAGGCGAGTTAATATGATAATTAAGTATGGTTTAAAAAATATATATACACTAAGGACTTAAAATGAAGGGATAATTTTTTTTATTGTTTTTCAGAAATTAATACAAAATGATACAATAGAGACTTTAAATCGAGGGATAATTTTTTTACTGTTTTCAGAAATTTATAAAACTCTTGGGCCTGAAAAGAGTACGGAAAAAATCTATTACAGAGATAAATGGGATCACTATAAAGGCAAAATTTTATAGAGAGGGTGCCATATATGGACTCCTCATGTGAACCTTTATATTAGCTACATGATCATTTCATTAAACTTAAGTGAAGTTCCTACTTAGAGGAATCATGTGGCTAATATAAAGGTTCGCATATATGGTCCATATATTCACATTCACTATAGAACACCCTACTATGAAGACAATCTGACCAAAATCAGCCATTTTAAACAGAAAACAAAAGGCCCAAATGAAAATGTATAAATATCTATAGTTTGTTAAGCTATTTCATTGCTGGTTTTATTTTGAATGAAATTTCTATTTTACCAAAAGAAAGTGACAATGTTTCTAGTTGTTCTTGTGTTATACAGATTTTGCTTCGGATTTATTAATATAAAATAAATAGAACTTTCAAATTGTGTACTTTTCGAAGAGCAAGCTTGCCTCCTTGATATTAAGGAGGAGCTCATCTTCCAAACAAATTGGATTTTAACACTTGCGGAAAATTTCAAAACAAAGAAAGTTAAAAGAATTAAAATAGAAAGTTAAAAGAATTAAATCAAAAGTTAAATGAAATTAACAAGTGTTAAAATCCCATTTATTTCGAGGAGCCAAATTTTTTCCCTTGAAATCAACTTTTCTCGGTTAACATATTTTGTGATTTTAAAAATAGGTTCTTCAAAGCATTTCACACTTTTATGACTTTCTCAAGAACCAAACACACAACCTCACATTTCACTCCCTACAAAAAATAGTTTGAATAAAAAATGTATCAATAAAAATAGGGTTTAGGAGTGTTTTAGAAGCCTTAGGAACAACTTGGAGGTGTTAGAATGTTAGAAACAACTTTGAACCAAATCTAGAAATTTGCATTTTCTAGAAATTTGCAGTCCACGAGACTCATTTTGGCTCTCTTTTTCTCCCAATCCTTTGCATTTTTTAGGAAGCCATTTGGATTTTAAACTAGACTTTGCAAGGAACAAAACACAATTAGTTTTGTCGAATTTGGTTGAGTTTTGATATGTCAAACACATGTGCAAAGTTTGGAAAAAAATCTATTTTTTTGCAGAAAAACAACAACGAGTCCAACTTTGGAGCTAGTTTTCTCCTTCGTTTTAGCTCCGTTTTGAGTATGGTTTATTGGGTTAGAAACTAGAGAGAATAAGCTTCAAATCCACTTCAAGTTTGCCCAGTTTTGTTAACTTCAGGTTGGTCAAACTATCTCACAAAATCTGACATTTAAACTGAAAAACAGGGGAAGTTGCAGGATTTTTTTAAGACGATGAACAGTAATCGGAAACCAGCCCACTCACGGCTCCGGCGAGTGGCGGCGTGTGGAGCCTGTTCCGGTATCCTCCGACACCATATTTTTAGTCCATCCGACTCGATTTCTCTATCTGAGTCCGATGGTATAGGTTTCGGATCGTTTTGAGGGGTTTAGCTTGGAGAGTGGGATGCACTCTCTATGTTAGGAGAGAAAAATATTTTTATAAAATTAGATTTTTCTAACTTCATTTATGTTATTTATTTTTCAAATCTAGGAATAGAAGAGAACCCGGCAACCTTCGAAGGGTAATTTCATCATTTAGCTTCTTGAACACGAGGAAAGGTTTCTTGATTCCCGATGATTGGGCTATGTCACTTTTAATCTTGGTGCTTATATATAATACTATAAATATGAATATTATTGTTGTTTTGCTTGGTGAATATTATTTTTAATGTTGGATGAATATTATTATTCATGTGATCAAGCATGATATATATTATTGTTATTATCTGTATTATTATTCAGCATAGATAAATGATGTTTGCGCTGCATTACATATGCATCATAAATACAGTGGTGTTAAGGGGGTGTGTGTGTCATTTGACGTATATCTAAGGGGTGAGAGAAAGCCTTAGATATATCTGAGTAAATAAAAATGTGGAATATATTCAGGTGACAAGAGCATGGCTTGAATATATTGAGGTGATTGGAGCAAGGCCTCTAATGAAAAATGAAAGTTGAGAAATTCGTAAACAAAAGAAAACTGGGTTAAGGAACGGATGGGCTCTAATTCATATTTTAGGATATTCGGAGCCACAGTAGTAAAATGCATGTTATGAGACATGCGGGCTTGTTGCTCTAAGATATGAATTAGTGGGATTAGAAGGGAGTGAGTTCATGGCATCACTGCATATGCAAATTTATTTATCTAGTATGGTTGGATAATTTCTATATCTTGTATTGTTTGATACTTGACACTTTGATTAACTGTGATAGCTGACCTTGAGGGGTTTGACGGTACTCTACTGGGCATTAGAATACTCATACCCTAATAGATTGTGCAAGATTCAAAGCGAAGTTTGAGGAAGTGGGTTTCAACCAAGCTACTAGGCTTTTGTTGTTGATTTGTGTAATTAGCATTTGTAAGTAGTCAACCGTTTGATAAAGATCTTAGTGTGTATTTAACTACGAGTTATTGCAACTCTAATTCTGTGTTGTTAAGTAAATTTATATTAATTTGTGGCTCTTTTTCTCATCATATCATGGTTGTATAATTTTATTCTTATGACTATGGTATGACTCACATCAAAACTTTCAGTTCTCTTACTCGACTAGAGGGCTTTCCCTCACATCCGACTCTTCATTATAGAAGGTTCTTTCTGTCCAATACGGGGGAATCAACTTCATTCAATGTCAGCATCTCTCTCAGCTGCAAGAAGATCAACTGCATTGCCAAGCTCCACAACCCCATCTCCGTGTGAGATCCATCCCCAGACCACCACCCAAGGCCACCATACAACCACCTCCATCCTGAGAGAGAGAGAGAGGAGAGAGAATTTTAATTTTATGTTATTTATTTATTTTTAATGTACTAAATGACTTTTTTGCCCTTATTTTTAACGGCAAATTGGCAAAAAAAAGTTCACATCCTTAATTTTCTATAATAAAAAAATAATAAAAGGTAAATCAAAAGTTATGTACAAATTTAAGGAGCAAATCGCTAATTAACCCATAAAAATAAAATAAAAAATGAATTGGCTAGGCTAGTAATTATTGAATTTCAGTTTATGACAACAACAAAAAACTGATTTATTGTTAAAGGCTTCTCCAATAATTTTCACATCCGTAGCCACTCAACTGTTACACGTGTCCCTCAAAGTCCCCTCCCACCGTCGATTAGGTTAATCGGTCAAACTCGTTCTCGAAGCCACCCAGTGATTGGCTGTAACACAACAACCAGTAACCGTCGGGTAATGGAGTCTGGCCCCAGATGCTGTCGTCTAGCGACTCGTAACAAGCCACTTGTCGATCCCATACTCATCAGACATTAACCAATTTACGAAAATGCCCCAGTTTTCCAATTTTCCGTTTAATTTTGATTTTTCAAATTCAATCACCAATTCTCACATTTTCTCTCTCTGAAAGAAAAGTCGAGGGGTCGAGCGCAGAGGAAAAGAAAAAACAACCGAAAAAAAAAAAGACAGAGTCTCACTCACACTCTTCTCTCCTTTTTCTCTCTCTTCGTGTAAGTCTCTCACTCTCTTCGTCTGTAGCGCCGTCGATTCGCCGGAACCCTAATTCGATCCGCCGGAAACTCGAAGACTCCGGTAAGGAACCCAAAACCTCCGGCGACCGTTCGCTTTCGTTTGTTAGGGTTTTCAATTTTCTTCGCTGATGCGTAGTTATCAACTAGGTGAGGGGTGTCTGTGAGAGAGACTAACGCCTAGGGTTTTGGTTTGCAGATGACCGTACGATTGGGGAACAGTTGAGAGATCAAACGGGCTGGATTTCGTCACCGGATGGAGGGAGGTAGCGTCTCTAGACTTCTTACTTCTTCTGGTACTGTTCATTTCCTCTATTTGGTTCTGTAAACAGTTAGGGCGTATGTGTAAAATTAGGCCAAAGTTGTTCCTTGCTTTGCTTTGAAATGGTGAGTTTGATTAAAATTTGTGTTTTTGTTTTCCTTTGTGTACTTTGAGCTAATTAGAAATGATAAGCGTTAATCTTTGAATTTATGATATGAAGTGTATGTATTTGTTTTCATATCTTTTTTAAGTCCTCAATGGCGTACTGAGTTAAATTTTATTGTTTTATGTGTTTATTATTTTTGTAGAGTCTAATAAGATATTATTCAACCTATACTTACTATAGTGTTAATAAAGGTGGATTTTTGTCCAGGTCATGCGTGTTTTGAAAAATAAAAACATCTGAATGTCCAGTTGCAAGTTTAACACGCATTTTCTCATTTGCAATTATTTGAGTTAATTAATAGCTGCTAGATATTCAGAAACTTAATATTGAATGTAGGTATAGTTTTCTGCTATTTTACCTTTACTTAGTATGCTGTCTCATGTCCTTTGGTACAAATGCAAGAAATTTTGAAACTTTTAGGATTTCTCGAGGTCAGTGAGTATGTATTTAGTTATGATTAGTGTTTGTTGCATAGCCTCAGCTATTCCTTATAATAATTTTATTATTATTGTTTGAGTTAATTTTTGAATGATATCTTGGAGCTTACCAATTGACTATAATTTCTGAAAATGGAAATAGAATCTTACCATTTATTCTTGTATAATTGAACCATTTTTCTGCATTTATGGGAGGAGTGATATCCGATGTTATAAAAAGTGCCTTGACCTCCCTTTTTTGTTATTATTTTTACTTTGGTTTGCGAGTTGATATTCTTAAAACATAAACTTTCAAGTATCTTGTCTGCATAAATAAATTTGTATCTAAATGTTTACACAAGATTCTATTAAAAAAATGTTTACACAAGATAATAGGGCATGTATGATTTGATTCGTTATAATATGTGTGTTATCTGTTAATCACATGGTGCATGTATGATTTGATTTGGTTTGATGCATTACTTTTCTTATTTTGTCTTTGAAAAAAAATGTAAGTAGATGATTCATTTATTCATTATTGACTACGTTTTAAACATGCTTTTGTGTCAAGAAGTTTGTCTGATATGTTATTCTGAGCATTTTTCTGTGTTAAAGTTTGTAAATACTTGATTATAAATATTTCTTGAATATATAAAGGTTTATTTTCCAGGTAAATAGTATAGTCATCAATCCTTGATTTATTACATGAAGAGGCAACTCCTATATATATATATATATAGGCAATCCTTGAATTGAGTAGATTGGCGTTCATTTGAATGCTGGGCACCTTTGTTGTGATAAAGGTGCTGATATTTATATATTAATATTAGATGCTGTTACCCTTTATTGATATCTCAAATCAATGAATGATTTGATTAAGGTATTTGCTGGGTTTGCTTGGCTGTTGTTATGTGATGCCTTCATCTCTGGTATACTTTAGTATAATTCACAAAATCATATCATGTTACTTTCCCCTTAAATTTAAGAGTTTTGGGAACTATTGAAGTTCAGCATTTATAACTTGGTTGTGGTTTTGTTATCTGTTCAAAGTTAGTGGCATTATATTGGAAAGTCTCACTGAAAGTATTGAGAAATTGTGAGTTTAAGCATAAATGGGGAGAACGGCTAGGCTCTACAAATGGTTTGAGGATGATGAGCTGTTTGATGAGCAAATGGCTGTAGTGGATTAAGATTCTTTTCTTGTGTAGTGATTGCATTTTGACAATTTTACTTGTTAATAATTGTGGTGTTTAGATATAATTTCGTGGGTTATGTTTCTCAGGGTCTGAATAGGTTTAATTATATCAAAATCGACTTTAGGGACAACCTTGTTTCTGTTTTATTATTTTGGAGTATTACATGACTCCTATTTCAAGTTATAGGTGTATGTTGTATTTGTGGTTGGTTATCAATTTTTGTAAGCATGGGTGACTAGGTATTATTGGCTTATTCTGTAAGATGGTGGGTGTAAAGCTTGTAGATTGTCCCATATAATGTCTATGTATATACTTGTGCATATTTTTGTCTCTCCCTATATTAGCTATTTGGTCAATGTGGATCACTATTTGTTTTGCACTTCTCCCTGATTGCTTTTCTATTGTAGGGATACACCCATGGATTATGATGACAATGATTTTCAAAGCCAGAATCTTCATTTAGCTGGTGAAGGGAACACTAATTATCCTCCAGTTTTACGGCCATATGCTCTTCCCAAGTTTGATTTTGATGATAGCCTTCAGGGGCATTTGAGATTTGATAGTCTGGTTGAAACTGAGGTTTTTCTTGGCATTGAGAGTAGCGAAACTAACCACTGGATTGAGGATTTCTCTCGTGGGAGTAGTGGGATAGAGTTTAATTCAAGTGCAGCAGAATCTTGCTCTATATCAAGGCGAAACAATGTTTGGTCTGAGGCCACTTCCTCAGAATCTGTTGAAATGCTATTAAAATCTGTTGGGCAGGAAGAAATTATTCCCCCTCGGACTATCTTTGAGGAATTAGATGCCTGTAAGGAATTGCGTTGCTTAACAAAGCAGATGGAGCCTAGTTTTAACAATGATGATGACATTCTTTCTCAAATGGAGGATGTTACAGATCTACAGCCTACATTACCACAGGATGATATTCCCGAAAACCTTTCTGGCATAGAGGATGTAGGAGTAGATCAGCTTCAGGTTGAGGATGCTTCACAAACTCATGAAGGTAAATTATCAGTTGCTGGAAATTCAGGCGACTCAGATCCAAATGCTTTAAGTGGAAATCATAGCCCACATGTAACTAAAGGGAGTCTGCTTGCTGATGGGAAATGCAAAGATGCAGATCCGGTGGATTTTGATAATTTGTTTGATGAAACACCAGATAAAAGAGAAGATTCTTGTGCTTCAGGGATGCAAATTGATGGTATGACAACCTCTGTGCAAAATATTATGGCTATCGGTGATGAGTTGAATAATAAGGATGTCCAACATAATATAAAAAATGTTAATGAAGAGAATCCAGGCGGTCATGTGTTGAGCATAGAGACACAAAACATGAATGAAAAAGCAGGTGAAAAGGTTACCTGTCATTTGGAAAACCCACGTTGTTCAGCATCTGAGGTGGAGTCTATTGAATTAGGAATTGCTAATCAAGACAGTGTTATTAATGTGGAGGAACAGTCTAGTGTAATACTGCAAGGGGATTCTAACTTACATATGCTGGGTGGATGCAGTGACAGGGTATATGGTGGAGTTCTTGCTGACACCAACAAATGTGAAGACATGGTCTCAGATATAGGTATTGATCAATCAAAATTAAACACGCATGACTTATCACCTATAGCTTACAAAATCAATACTGGGTATGCAGTTGAGGTTAGCAACAACAATGCTGAAATTTCTTCAAGTCTAGAACCTACGCTGAAAGGGGATTCTGACTTACATATGGTGGATGGATGCAGTGACAGGGAATGTCGTGGAGTTCCTGCTGAGACCAACAAATGTGAAGATATGGCATTGTTTAAAGACACAGATACTGGTGATGATCATTCTAAATTGAATACAGATGATTTATCATCAGTGGTTTACAGAAGCGATGATAGGTATGCAGTTGAGGTCAGCAACAGCAATGCTGGAATTTCTTCAAGTTTAGATTCTATGCTGAAGGTGGATTCTGGACTGAGCAGCCCCAAGGAGAATGCATCAGAAAGTAGTTTCCGACCAGATAGTGAAATTTTGGTCAAAAAGTCCGAGGTTTCTTTGTCAGTCATTAAGGAAAATGATGTTTCTAAGGATGAAAGTGATGAGAATAAGGAAGTTCACTCTAAATTGTCTAATTTGACTGCAACTTGTTCTTCAGCTGAAATAGTTAGTGAAGCGCATGTGACTGGAGCTTCTAAAAGTCCTCATGATTCTTTTGGAGTTTCTGGAGAGAAATCAGATGTGGACGGTGCATCATTTTCTATTCTGGGGGAGTCTACACAAATATGTGATGAAAATGAAGTTTACAGAGATGGTGATGTTGGTGATGGTAACCTGGATCTCTCTCACATTGAAAAGGACAGTACACAATTGTTCAATGAGTCTAATAATACAGAATTGGAGATTGGTGGATCTGTTGATAAGGAATTTCAGCCCTCATCAGTTTGTGAAGGTAGCGCAGAAAAAGAGCAGATTGTCCCAAAATTAAAACATGGTGCTGATGGCAATGAATCAGGTATGTTATGAGATTGAAACTTTAAATGGATAGAGATGTAAAATCCGTTGAATGTACTAACTTGGTCTGTCTGTCTGTCTGTCTGTCTGTCTCTCTCTCTCTCTCTCTCTCTCTCTCTCTCTCTCTCTCAGTGGCCAATGTTTCCTTGGAAAACCCTGATCTGGCTTCTTGTGTCACAATGGATGCAGTTCCCTCGTCTTCTGGGAATGGCACAACCACCAATATTAACCACTCAGAGGTTGAAGCAGAGACTTCTCCCGATGTGGGACCACACTGTGACAAAAAACAAGAAACTGCATATAAAATGTCGAAAGATGCTAGTTTTCCATGTATAGTGTCATCTCCTTTGGCAGAAATTGGGCCTGGCTCTGTTTCTGAAGTGGGGAAAGGTGTTTCTTGTGATACTTCTGGACCGTTATTATGCAAGGGAGTTGATCAGTCTCTGCCAGTTACAGATAGTTGCAATACAGAATGCCAAAATGAACCTCAAACTGCAGTTGCTACTGAAGTGAGCAAGAGAAGCACAAATGAGATGGAAGCGTCTTCTGTTCAGTGTGAATCTTCAGAAAATGTTGGTGATGGTGCTGGAGCAACCATAAAAGACAGTTTTGAGAAGGCATCTGCAAATGTAAAAGGTGATAAATTTGCATTTATCTGTCACCATTCCGTCTTTCCTTTGACTAGAAACCATTTAGAGTTGAAAAAGTATAAGGCCAGTGCAAGTTATCTTTTTGGTATAATCTTTGGCATGTATTACGTCTTACAGCTTTTGAAGTTGACAGTTTCTATCTGTATGGGTTGGACTGACTTTCGTCACTATTAAGCAATCTGTGCTCAACTTGACCCCTGGTCCTTTTTCATAAGTTACAAATGCTAATAATGTGGTTTGAACCTAGGACCTCCTGGAGAAATCTACAGCTTCTAACCATTTTTTTCTTTTTTTATATGTTATTTTTGTTGATTTTGCAATCATTAACTTTTTTCCTCACTATTTTCTCTTCATTTGTATATTGATGTTTTAAAATGATTTCTACTGTTATGCAGATCCAATTATGAACTGTGATACGAATGTCACACAGCCTGGGCCTTCACTATTGGTGGAAATATGTGGTGGTTCTGCTAAAAAATTATTGGAAGACATTGACACTTCTGAAGTGTCTGGAGATAAGGGTTCTGCACAGGATGCTGTGCCAAGCATTAATAGTGAGTCTTCTAATATGGTTAATCTTGAATGACTTATCAAAGTAACAAAAAAGATAAACCTGGAAGGAAATATGGATGAAAATTTGAAATTTCTATTTGTTTCTGCCGTAAACTCTTGTATATTCTGCTGCAATTAGGCAATGGCAGGTAGAATGGCGTTCAGGTTTATTTATGGTTTGCTAGAGTCATTCTGTTTCTACGTGCTGGCCTGGTTCATGATTTTTGGGCTTTTGAGTGTTCATGGGATTGGTATGCTAGATTTGGATAAGCTGTGTTAGAATCTTTTAATTTTACATTTTTAGGAAGTAAAAGACTAATTTTGAGGTTTTGTACAGTCTGGTTGGAATGGTACTTCTTTTCTAGGAAAGCAAAGAAATAGAAGAGAATTTATAAATGAAATTTTTAGATACAGTATTCGGGCGGAGCTTTCGGGTTGGGGGGCGGAGGTGGGGAGGGGGGAGAACAAAAGCGATATGCAGTATTTAAGCTTCGTTTTTTGGGCTGCAGTGTTTAAGCAAATTTGGAAAGCTTGAGTGATGCATTTCTATACCTTGTTCTTTCTTTTATCAAATATTAAGAATGATTCATATTTGTTTATTATATCCTTTATATATAATCTGTATGAGGCAGATAAAAACATAAGGCCTAAAAGGATTAGAAGGAAAAGATAAGGGTACCACTATGCTTAGTTGCAATAAGAATAAGAAATATGCTTATTAATGCAAATGAAATTGAAGAATCATGTATATTGTTGTAAACCTATCAAATTCATGTCGGCTCTAGATTATCAAGTGTGATATCATACTAGTCTACTTTTTTTTTCTTTGTTAGCTGAAAGATTTGATTGTGATGTATGAACTCTTTAAGATGTGTCATGTTGGTCTTGGCGATAGTCAAATTTCTGCATTAGAGAGTAAAATCACAAGCAGATTGAGAACACCTATTTATGAAAATCATGATGCAGTTACTGTACTGAATAGTTATCATGGTTATGGGTGCACCATGCATTTTATTCTTTCTACCAATTAGTACTTAGAATAAATATCTCACCATTGGAACGAAAATGATGGAGGCTATCATTATTGGCATTTAATAACAAGGATCTATTATGATAATTTCTTTTATTTATTTATGTTTTTGAATCATGTTTCCATTTGACTATAGGATATACGGTTGTTACTTCCACTTCTTGGTTTAATTTTCTTTGCTGATCATCATCTTTCGTTCTACAGGTGATGCTTCTATGATCTGTGAAGTTTCTACTTGTTCTGCTGCTTTGCCTGAGTCTCATACTGAGTTTGTTGCACCAGAAAGCGGTCGAAGTTCTGTTGATCCCCACAAACCTAATTATGTTTCTCCTAAGGTTGTTGGAACCACTGAGCCTTTTGAGACTAAACATGAATTAGGCAATAATAAGGAGCCCACAAATCAGAGTGGCCCAGTTTCTGACACTGTTGGGGATGGGGGCAATTATTCTCCTAATTCCCAGAATCCAAATGGAAATGATGCCTTCCAGGATCAGAGAAATGGAACTTCGGATGTCAGCTTATCTGCAGATTTGCCTAAAGCAGATGCTGCCAACATCGTGCAGCGCTCTCCTGCTATTCCATCTCCCAAAGTATCATTTTTAACCTTCTTGTTGCTCATGTTCATACTGAACTATACTTGTGTCTTTGATCCCTTATATTGCTTGATATACGTTTTTAACTGGGGCAATGGGGATACTTTCTATAGATATATACTCGTAGCATTATTGATATGTCCTGACATCATCAACATTTCAATGTTCTGATTTAGAACTATCTTTTAAAATCTTGTGTCTTTGAAACTTATATTTCTTCACATTTTGTTTATTTTAGGCTGTTGGGAACTCTTGCTATAGAAATATTCATGTATAATTAATGATGTGCCCTGACACCATCAACTTTTCAATATTCTGATTTAGAATTATTTTTTAAGATTGTAGAGGTGTCTAAAGAAAATTCGGGCTCAGGCCAGCTGGATGCAAAAATCTCTCAAGATATTTCCCATGGAGCTCCACTAGTATCTGGTGGAGACATTGGACTTGGTGGTTCTAAAAGTACCCCTGAGCGGAGAACAAGGAGAGCACCTAGCAAGGCAACAGGTAAACCGAGTGCTAAAAAGGGAAGTATGAAAGCAACAACTCCTGTGAGACAATCAGAAAGAGGGGACAAATCAATCAGTGTGTCCCAGAACCAATCAGGAATCTTCCAGCTTGTGCAACCTAGTGAGACGCAGCCCTATGGGCATGTGGATGGTTCAATAAAGCCTTATTCTGTTCTTACTACTTCAACATCTAGTCTGCCAGATCTGAATACTTCTGCTCCACAATCTGTAATATTTCAACAGCCATTCACCGACTTGCAGCAAGTGCAATTACGTGCTCAGATCTTTGTTTATGGAGCTTTGATGTGAGTCACATGCTGTATATGTTTTTACTAATTGTTTCTTTTTGGGCTTTAGTTAAAATTTATTGACATAAGCAGATTTACTAAAATGAAGAATGGCAGGTGCTCTTGAGACTACTTAATTGAAAAAGATTAGTTTTCAATTTGGATTAGAGACATAGAGAAAGAGATAAATTTTGAACTGCAATAGTGTATATATTGGTAAGAAAAGTAAAGGAGGAGTGTTTTGATACTTGTGCATTTGTTTTGAGGACATCATTATGGCATGAATAGCATGCTCCAGAATTTTTTTTTAAAGAACAGAACATGATCATTAGGGACCACTGAATCTAATCAGGTTTTGATCATAAATGGAACTATCATCAATTTATGGGATCAGTGCATTTATACCAAATCTTGAAAGCATTAGAGTGATCATTCTTGATTTTACTGAGAAGGGAGATAATTGCCATTTCGAGACAGTGAATGAAACATGCTTTTCTTTTTCTTTCTTTTTATTTTCCATTTCTTGTGCAGTCAAGGGATAGCACCTGAAGAAGCATATATGGTGTCAGCATTTGGGGGACCTGGTTAGTTTTTTGTCCATTTTATATCTATTAATAATCGTTACAAATGTGTAATAACTTAAAGCCCTTTTTTGGTCAGATGGTGGACGGGGCATGTGGGAGAATGCCTGGCGTGTGTGCATAGAGAGGCTACATGGTCAAAAATCTACTCCAATTAATCCAGAAACCCCATTGCAATCACGTTCCGGTACTTTTTGTTTTCTTTATAAGCAGTTTGATTCTCTCTTGATTTGATTATATGTGTAACTGTGCTTCAGAATTGAGATTTACAGGTTCTAGGGCTTCTGATCAAGTAATTAAACAAGGTGCATTACACAATAAAGGTCTTTCCTCACCTGTTGGTCGAGCCAGCACGAAGGGTACTCCACAAACAGCAAGCCCAATGATACCTATTTCATCACCACTTTGGAGTATTTCTACCCCTGTTTGTGAGGGCCTGCAATATAGTGTGATTCCGAGAGGCTCAGTTATGGATTATCAGCAGGGATTTAATCCATTACATCCTTTTCAAACACCATCTGTAAAGAACCTTGTTGGCCATAATACTACATGGATGCCTCAGTCCTCTTTCCGGGGTCCCTGGCTTCCTTCTCCACAGTCTTCAGCTGAAGCTAGTATGCATTTTTCAGCATTTCCTAGCACGGAGGCAGTGCAGTTGACTCCTATAAAAGAAGTATCTTTGCCACAATTGCCTACTGTAAAACATGTTCCTTCTGGTCCTTCTGCTCAGACTGGGGGTCCAATCAGTGCTTTTGCAGGGCCTTCTCCACTGCTTGACCCAAAGAAGGTGTCAGCATCACCTGGCCAGCATTCTGCTGATCCAAAGCCTAGAAAAAGAAAGAAGATTTCACCGTCTGAGGAACTTGGTCAGATTAGTTTGCAAGCTGAATCTCAACCTGAGTCAGCTTTAACAGTTGCTGTTGTTAGTAGTACTACCCCAAGTACCCTTTCGTCTAAGGCCATGCCAGAGAAATTGTCTCTGCCTGCTATGTCTTCCTCTGATCAACTCAAAAAAGCAGATCTGGATTTGGAGCAGAGGGCAACTTTATCAGAGGAGACGCTTACTAAAGTTAAGGAGGCTAGGCAACAGGCAGAGGAAGCTTCTTCTCTTGCTGCTGCAGCTGTTAGTCACAGCCAAGCAATATGGAATCAGTTGGAGAAGCAAAAGAACTCCAAATTGATATCAGATGGTGAAGCTAAGTTAGCTTCTGCTGCTGTAGCTGTAGCTGCTGCTGCTGCTGTTGCAAAGGCAGCAGCTGCAGCTGCCAATGTTGCATCAAATGCTGCATTGCAAGCAAAATTGATGGCTGAAGAAGCCTTGGATAATTATGAGAATCCAAGCCAAAGTATGAGAATGGCTACTCCTGTGTCCATTTTAAGAGGTGAGGATGGAACAAACAGTTCAAGTTCGATCCTTGTTGCTGCCAGGGAGGCTGCTAGGAGGAAGGTTGTAGCTGCATCTGCAGCCTCAAAGCGAGCTGAAAATTTGGATGCCATTGTAAAAGCTGCTGAGCTGGCCGCAGAAGCTGTTTCACAAGCTGGAACAATTGTTGCGATGGGTGATCCTTTGCCATTGAGTGAGTTAGCAGAAGCTGGTCCAGAGGGTTATTGGAAAGTACCCCAAGTTTCTTCAGAGCTCGTTACAAAATCAAATGACGTGATGAGAGAACAACTCAAATGTAGGTACTGTTGAAGAAGATGCTGGTACATCTGCTAGGCATTCTAAAGATCGACAATCAGATAAGAAAGAAGCGCAGCCAACTCCACATGAGAAGTTGCCTATTCCAATAGAGGTAAATAGGGAATCAACAGAGGATCATTTGAGATCGGTAGTTGGCGTCTCGGGCTTCGATATAGTCAACGAAAAAGGGTCAAAAGGACCAAAAGGCCGCAAAGTTTCTGAGATCGGATCAAAGTCTGCTTTGATGACTGTTGAGAATGATTTTGAAAAAGAAGAACACGCATCTGAAGAAAGTGGCATCAAGGAGGGTTCTCTAGTAGAGGTATGAAGCTGAGGTGTATCTGATATGTTTTACTATATGTAGTTTTCGAAATTTTTTAAATTAGCTTTTTTCTTAACCTTTTTTGCTGCTCACTGGTGCATCTTGCTTGTGAAGCTTGGAATTGCTATGTATTATATGGGCATAATATATTATTCACTTGGTTTCTCTAGGTTCTCAAAGATGGGGGTGGATTTGGAGCAGCCTGGTTCACAGCTAATGTATTGAGTTTGCAGGATGGTAAAGCTTGTGTGTGTTACACTGAGCTTCAGTCAGATGAAGGTATACCACCGTTAATCCTGTTAGAAGCAGACAATCACGCCTTTGCCTCATGCCCTGTTTCCTTTAAAAGAATGTTTTTCCCTCATGTTATAAATTCCTGGTCACTACTTTTAATTAGGATCTGGTGTAGTTGTATTTGATACTTGCATTGGAACCTTGCTACTCATATGATTCATAATGAGAACTCTTTGTAAAGATATTATGCCTGCGCACCTTGTTTGCTTAATGTATGTTTAATTTCTCATCTATATAGGCTCAGGGAAACTACAGGAATGGGTGGCACTTGAAGGCGAAGAAGATAAGCCACCGAAAATTCGCATTGCCCGCCCTGTTACCGCTTTGGGATTTGAAGGAACGAGGAAAAGGCGCAGAGCAGCGATGGCAGATTATGCTTGGTCTGTTGGAGATAAAGTTGATGCATGGATACAGGACAGGTGAGCACAAGTTAATTATGTTAAAAGGTGATTGGTTTTTTTTGGGGAGAATCTTGCTGGAGAGATATTTGTATAGGAAGATAAATATAACTATTGCCTGCAATCGCCTACATTTATCTGTATCTTTCTTCACTATCTCAACCATGCCTAGTCTTGGGTGTTGAAGCATGTTGGCAGTGTTGGTATATTAGATATCCATGCACTACGGTGATTATAAACTTGCATCAGGTCTTCCTATTTTACTTAACGGCAACTTTGATTTTGATGCTGTTCTTCTGTCCAATTTCCACATTGAGTTTGTGGAGTTTTCCTTGATTTCTTAGCCATCAGTATGCTTTAACTCCTCTCATGTGTATTGAATTATGTTTTCAGCTGGTGGGAAGGAGTTGTCACTGAGAAAAACAAGAAAGATGAAACTATATTAACTGTCCACTTTCCAGGTTTGTATGGATCATTTTGTCTTTTTGTGGGTGGGGGGGTGCTCTTATTAAGGCCCCAACATGTAAATGCTTCCCATTGTATTGTGCAAAAGTTGCTGTTTCTTAATGCGGGATTCTCTGGTTATTAATTCTTACAGCCCAAGGGGAAAAGTCAGTTGTTAAAGCTTGGCATCTTCGGCCTTCTCTCATTTGGAAGGATGGGGAATGGGTTGAATGGTTCAGTGTACGAAATGACTGCGCTTCCCATGAGGTACTATTTTTATATCATTTAATGCTTGATTTTGTCTGGTTCCTAAAACTTCTCAATTGAATTTATTTTATTTTACTGAAGTCCAAATTTGTTGTTCAGGGTGACATGCCCCAGGAAAAGCGACCCAAATTGGGCAGTCCTGCAGTGGAAGGCAAAGGGAAGGATAAGACATCAAAAAGCATTGATATTGTAGATTCAGGGAAACCTGAAGAGCCAAGGTCACTGAATTTATCTGCAAATGAAAAGGTATTTAATATGGGTAAGAATACCAGAACTGAGAACAAGCCTGATCCAACCCGAACAATTCGGACTGGGTTGCAGAAGGAAGGAGCCAAGGTGGTTTATGGTATTCCCAAGCCTGGAAAGAAGAGAAAATTTATGGAAGTTAGCAAACATTATGTGGCAAATCAGAGTACTAAGATTAACGAAACTAATGATTCAATGAAATTTGCGAAGTACTTGATGCCTCAAGGATCGGGTTCCCGTGGATTGAAAAATACATCTAAAATTGACACAAGGGAAAAGCAGGTGACTGAATCCAAGCTGAAGGGTCTTAAATCTGTAAAGCCGCAAGGTGTGCCAAGTAAATCTGTTCCACAGAAGGACCACCTCTTAACAGATGCACGTACTGTCTCTGATGGTTCAAGTGAAATGGACCATACAGGAAAGATCAAGGATTCTGTAAGCCGTGTTGACAGCATATCTGGAAAGCATACCCTATCACAACCAGAGGGCCCAATCGTATTTTCTTCACTAGCTCCCTCATCTGATTTTCCTTCCTCCAAGAAAGTGTCTGCATCAACTGCTAAATCTCGGTCAAACAAAGGAAACCTTGCACCTGCTGGTGCAAAGTTGGGTAAAATTGAGGAGGGAAAAGTGTTCAGTGGTAATCCTGCAAAGTCGACTTCTGAAGTTGCTGAGCCTCGTAGATCGAATCGCAGAATTCAGCCGACATCAAGAGTAAGAATTTAGATATATTTTGGTCTTGTTTTGCATATAGATGTCGTTCGTTCTTTTCATATTATAACATTGTGGTGAACTATTCTGATGTTTTGTCTCTTGATTTTTGGGTGCTTAGCTTAGTTCTATACTATTTTGGTGTGAATTCGGTGATGTTAGTCACTTGTATAGGGTGTTTTTTGAAGTTAATGTGTGCGGTGTTCATTGCAGTGTAGGTTTTTAGAATTATATCCCAACATCTCTTTCTTTGAATTTTTTTTATTGCTGTGGTCCTCGTATTATTCACATTAAATATTTTTGCAATTTCAGGTACAGATTTATCTAATTTTCTTTACTCATTTGCTAACCATGTAGAATCGGAAACTTTCCTCTTTCATGATAGTTCCCTTGCTCGTGTTTGAATGCAATGTAAACATTCTCTTTTTCTATAATCTAAGCCTTGTGTTGTTGACATTGCTGGCCGCAGCTATTAGAAGGACTGCAAAGCTCGTTGATCATCACAAAGATTCCTTCTGGTTCACATGACAAAGGTCACCGAAGTCAGAACCGGAATGCTCCTAGAGGTTAATTATTAACCCCAGCGTTTATTTTCTTTGGGAACATTTTGCAGGACATGTTTATTGTTTATGTGAACGCAATTGTGTTATCTGACAGTTAGACTGTGACAGGGAATAACAACGGTTGAAAGAGCTCTACCGATGATGGGTTCCAGTCCAAGGAACGTCAATTATTGGACGGCGTGGCCGACATGCCCAGCGTAGTTTGTGTATATTTATGATAGAGGAGGATAAGCGTAGGGGTGGAAATTCTTGCTTCCTTGGTTTCAGTCAGTCATAAAAGTGTAGAATCAGTAGATGTTCATAGTGATTTTAGTTTTCTTTCACAATTTGTGGTTTCCCCTGGTAGGTGGATGTCGCCCAGATAGGTTGTATATGGACATTGTCCATGTAGTTTGTGGCTTGTAGTGCAAGGAAGGCTTTCAGAAGATTAATCATATAACCTGTTGCTGTTTTACCCATTTTAATGTTATGGATAAATCCTTTTCATAAATTGGTGGTTGCAATTTTTTTCCTTCCAGTTTGGTCGTCTCCTGTCCAGACTACCACCATTACCGTGGCCACATCGCCGCCACCACCACTATTATCACTCATTTATTGATTCAAACCTCGCGAAGGATAAACTTTAAATTTCGTTATACTTAATAGGCTGGATAAGCAAGAAATTATACATTTTGGAATTTTAATTCTTTTGTTTTTCATAATTTAGAGATTTCTTGATACACAAATCGATTCCCTTGCTAGTCCAAATCGGAGCTGAAGCTTATTACTAATTATATCGTCTTACACTCGTGAAAAGATTGCTTAGGAATTGGAAACGAACCCCTTGGGAGGATGAAACATGAATAATATTGTTTTCCATGTGTGATAACTTTTACACGTGACATAGCGTTATTGGCCAGGCATAATAAAATAGTTATCGATGTTGCAAGAAGATGCAATTTCTACTCGCATCGCAACTTGTACGGATATTTAGTCCATCTACTCTACTTGGCCTTGGGACTAATTCTCTACTGTTGGGTGCAGTTTTGCTCATAATCCTAAACCACGGTGTAGCATCACCCCCCCTCCTCCAATACACGCCTGCCATATGTAATATTGAGAGAATTTCTTAATTAAAAAATAAAGAGATTTTTAGTAAAAAGCCTATTTTTGCATGATATACGATACAAATACCCATATAGAGTCTATTTGAAGAGAATACCCAAAACTAGCTACTTCTTTTTTTAATTGATTCTTAGTGTTAAAATTTTCTAAGAACCAAATAGAAAATGACAGATGGCTAGTTTTGGGTTTCTCTGAATAGATTCTATATGGATACTTGTATAATATATCATGTTAATATGAGCCTATTCATAAAAAGCAAACAAATAAAATGATTCAACTCCCAAGTTTCAACAGTTCTAATTGTTCATGGTGCAAATTAGTAGTAGGGTTATTGTTCAGGGGCATTTTGGTAAACTTGCCTTTCAGCAAGTCTAAGCCCTTTCTCTCTTTTTTTTGTGTACCTGAAAGTCCTACATATCAGAAGTCAAATAAAATGTCGGAAAGTTGAAATAAAATTGTTTGCAACCAGTCAAAAAAGTTCATCACTCGTCAAAACAAGTGATTTGATGTGAAGTTAAAAGACATGGAAACTGGAAAGGAACTGGAGGCAGTGATAGCTAAAAATATTACACTTGTGATCTCAAAGTGGAACCTAAAATGCAGAAGAAAAACAAAATTAAAGAAAAATAAGAACTTAACTTTTGTTAATGCAACAGATGCTGGCAGCGATGGGTTTCTACCATAGCTACAGAGTTATTTACTAGCAAAACTATTTATGAACAATTGCAGCTCATTGAACCTCTCTCCTATACATGGATTCAATTCAGTCATTCACCAACCCAACCAAAGATATTGAACAGAAACTAGACATCACCTCTGAAATGCAGTGTGCCGTGGATATAATTTTGTGCTGGCAAGATGAAAAATTTGCCATGCTAAGGAAGCGGCAAGGTCACCCCTATACCCCAATTAATTTAGATACGAAATACTTTCGACCACTAGCTTGTTGGCGTCTTTTTTAGTTTGCTTCATTTCTTCAACCCCTTAGTCTGCGAAAATTTCATCATCCTCATTATCTCCTACAGATATACGGTCCTTCCCAATTTTCCTCTTCATTGACATATGTCGTGCCTTCTCACCTGGATTCTCTACACTGTATGTACTTTTGGTTTTTCCTGCTGTGAGAAGATTTCCATCATTGCTTTTTGCAATATCTTTGAATGGTTTCTCGCAGACACAAGTCTCTGGAAATTCATGAAACTCGCCCCGACCAGGTTTCATCTCGTCAGGGTCACCCATGAATCCTTTTTGGCATGACTTCACTTTTTTTGCAAATGTGTCCCAGTCCATCTGATCCCTTGCCATGAACAAAGCACTGAGCCTCTTAGCATTTGGCCTGATGGTCCTCTTATGACCCATATACCTCCTACCAATGATGAAACAAATGCAGTAACATATGGTTAATAAATAACTCAGAAAAAGGAAAGAATTAAATTAAATAAGCAGAAACAACTAGTAAAAATAGTTATACAACAATATCCATGATACCAAACTATATCGAAGAATTTTCTGAGATCTATAGATTAAACATGAAGGTTCTCTCAATGAGGTTTTCAGTTGGGATAAATCTCCTTGTCATCAATGGATGTCAACCCAAGGTTATTCATCTGGGAAGTCAATTGAACAAATATACACTAGACCACTAGCCAATATTAAAAGTTTACCTGGGGAGAGCAAGATCTTACAATCTGTAAGATTTGTTAACCATTTACTATATAAATCATTTGTAATCTTGTATGCGTTTGAGCCTGGCTTAATAATTTCTATAGCTCCACTTGCCGCAGTTGGAATGATTTCAGTATTGAAAGGTTTTAATAGTATATACTAGTACTCAATTTAAGTATAGGAAACTGCCGAATTTCGGCATAATCTAGCCGAAGTCTAAATTTTGGGGAACTACAGGAAAAATCATAATTCACACTAATACCTACAGATTTGCAAATCTATCCCCTGCTTGCTTCTGAACCAGAAAGTGGAATCTAGTCGTGAGATTCTTTAGTGTACCTCATCTTAGTTGACTTCCACAGTATAACTTTCTACTGAGAGCTACTACAGTAAAGATGAAAGTAAAACGCAATAAAATCAAAAGCACCAGACTGGATGATGAACAGCTCTAAGTTCGTCTAAGTTCGTCTCCAAACACATCTTTCACAGCCAATTGTAGGATTAGAATCCTATATCTAACAGAATCTAGTTTCAACAGGAAAGGACAATAAATTTTATAGTGCAAGTGATAGGGAGTTACATAGACATCCAAATGGCGAAGTACATCATGTGGGACGGTTAATGAAAGATTCATAAGATGTGTCAAAGCACTTGAAATCTTTATAATAAAAATATCAAATTAAAAGGCAGTGCATTTGTTTATTTGGATTTTTCAAATTCTATCGCTTGTGCTTGGGCAAAATTCTCAACTGTAGTTGAACACTGTCATACTTTGTTAGGTTTCTTGAAAGGGTAATAATTACTGCACCGGCATTCTTCAGAAACCAAATTTAGACACTATTAACTGATCCATAACTTTTCTTTGGAGATAAATATGATTTGACAAATGCATTAGCTCAACCCAGAAAAAGACTGATGAAAAAGTGAACTCGATTTCTAACCTTCGACCTGCGAGAATCTTGGCCATATTCCCGTTATTATTAGTGACAAACACATCACTTTCATCAGAGACAATGTAGTCAATTGCAGCAAGACGGGAGGAGAATGGAAGAAAAGGTTTCAGCTCCTCATTAGCAAGCATCTCCTTTGTATAGAAATTTGGGAAGAGCTCTCTTAGAGGTCTCAAAGTCTCATCCCCGCCATATATTTCACCAGAAGCAACATAGAGATATGTGTCATTTGCAAAACCAAGTGCACGTAGCATCAAACCCACTTCATGAGGAGTCAGTGGACATTTTCCTCGCTTTCGCTCTTCCTCAGCATTTAAATCCTAAATGGATAATAAGAAAAAATTACACTGGTAGTCAAATTATAGCATATGGAGCCAACTGTACAATTATCACAAGCATTGTACAATGTAAATTATATATTGATAATTGCACTGCAATCACATGAGCTTTGTATAACTACAAAAGCATATCTTGTTAGGAATCAACTCATAAGAGCAAACAGTTACTAACATAATTCTTGTTGAGTTGAATATGAATAAATATCGTTCCATCTAAATTATAAAAGAATAGCAATCTCACAGGTAATGTCGCCCATCGTTTTCTTATTTCAGCAAACTCATATCTCTCTTTATCACCCCCGCCATAATAACACCCAGAAAATGCTAGCATATCAGGTTCAAACCTGTCATCCAAAATCCATAACAACAGAAATTGAATGATATGTATCAGGAAAAGATAGCAGTTCTTTAAGAAGAAAATAGGTTTTGCATTCCCAAAGAGGTGGCTTTACCATTCCCATCTCCGGTTTTTAACTTTATAATAATTTATGATGGTGATTGTAATATTTCAAAACATAGATAATATATATATTCATTGGTGTCCCGATGACACCATTTCCATTCCCAGCATTTTGAGACACTAGAGTGAATGGTGCACTCCAAGAAATTCTAGAAATCCCATTCAAAGAAATGGGTATGAGATTCCTACAATTCCATTCCGCAAAACAAACACTATCTTAAAGATCTTGTAAGCAGAGGTGGCCTATACTCTCACTCCTAGCTTCGTTGACTTAAATGTGTGGGTAGCTTTCCAGCAAAACCTAAAGGGTGTTTCCAAATATGACAAACTACACTGTATAAGTTCTTAATTGTGATATACCATGGCCATTTGCCAAGGTTTCAATAGGCAAATCTGAAGATCAACCAGTTTGATATGTTCTTATATCAGGGAATTTAAAAAAGAAAAAGAAACGTTCGTAGATAGTGATAGTCCACCAGGCACAAACTCACACAAATCTTGCCAACTCAGTACAAATCAATGGTTAGTTGGGATCAATCTCTACTAACTAAAATGCTGGAAATTGGTAAACCTCCACCAGCATAGTTGAGAACGAAGCAGAAAGTGCATGAAACCCAGAAACTCCTAGTTCTCATGTTCTCTACTACTCTGCTCCAGGTTTACATGTATTGATCCAGAGCAACACCCAAACAATCAACCCAACAGAAGTTCACAAAGTCGCAATTATCATCTTTTGTCCGCACAGTTGTCCAACCAGAGGCAACTGCCTACTGAGGAAAGCAATCCTTATCCTCAGACACATGCTAATCTATTTACTTTCTAGCAACCCAGTGAACATACTGCATAACCAAGATAATATAAACATCCTTACACATCCAAATGGAAAAGAAAAGGAAAAAATATACATTGAGTGTAGAACGCAGCTCGAACAAGTATGTGCTCTGTATAGAGTTTTATCCTCCATGAACATTACATGCAGGTTGAATTTAAAATTATCAGCTATGTTCTATATTGATAGGCAATCGAAACAAACCTCAAGTGAACAGCAATGAAACGTTTTTCCATCCTTCGCATTCTCATAACAAGTTTCTGACCGAGTTCATGTATGGATTTTGTAAATTTAAGTGCATGATAATTAACACGACATCGCAACTTTTGCAGTTCATCGTCAAGGTTACTTGAAAGTCTATAATCAAACTTTGTCAACTGCACAACCTGCAAAATGGCTCAAGTGTTAATTGCCCTTCTGAAACAGACTACAAGATTTTACTAAAATTCATAAGTACACAACTTAAAAGGAAAAAAAACAAATCAAAATATTGGATTGTGCATATCTTTTACTGTTTTACACAATCGAATAAGATAGAATTCATCAGATATTGGCAAAGGGGTCTTACACGTCTCCTCAAAAGTATTGGGAGAACTTGCTCGATATAATATTCAGGTTCAGATTTCCTTGGGACACGCATTGTATATGGAGGTTTGTCCATGTTCCGCATGACTTTCTCAGGAACTCTCCGGACAATAGTCACATCTTTTGCAAGATAAGACATAAACCAATCGACATCAAAAATGTGGATAAAGTCACTGCATGCAAAATTAGCATATTTAATAGGTTGATAACTGGAAGAGCCAATTTTCACAACCACTAGCATGAAAACAAATTCAAAAAAGAATAACATAAAACTATAGCTGATGGGGTTAAAACATTGATAGAATCACATTACCTATCATCCTTCCAATAGGAATGATGATCCAGCTCAGGTACAACTAAAGTAGCATTAAGAATTCGAGCAACAACCACAGCATCTGTTATCTGATTGCAGGAAATAAGTTGTCATTTTTGGCAACGTGAAAACAAATAACTACTTGAGTAGAATAACAAAAATTTCAGAAAGCAAAAACCAGAACCCAAGTCTTATTTTCTTTGTTGGGTCTCACTACTCAGAGAAAAATATAAAAAAATGTAGCTGAACATGAAAACAATGTGACTTACTCCTGTTCTTTGTTGGTTCAACCCCCCACTCGTAGCAATCAGCAGATACCCATTTGATGCTCGCTCTTTTACAGCAGCTAAATTCAACATATATATACTGTACATTAAAAACACAACCATAACAATGGCAAATTCAGAATGCAAACATGAAATATGCAAATTGAACTCACGAGCATAACGAGGACCTCTTTGACTGCATCCGTAGTAGAATTTCGAGTACTTGGACTTCCAAACATCAATTGCCTCACGACCATTCCCATTCTAAACTCAAAACCGAACAAATTTTTTTTTTAATTTGAATTAAAAATGACGCCTTAAACAAAAATTAAAAATTGAAGGTTGAACGTTGAAAAAAAAAAAAAAGGGTAGACCCAGTACCAGCTTGGAGTAGTAGAGGGTGTTCTTGACCAAGCGCTGAGAGTACCACTCGAGATCAGATGCCACGTGACCAGTGAAGAGCGAAATCAGGCCCAGCCCAAACAGCATCAGCCCACACACCAACGACCACGACCACGACCACGACACCGTCTGCTTTCTCTGGCTCAGCGACGACGTCGTTTTGGTGATGGTGGTGGCGGTGGTGGCGGTGGCTGATGATTTCAAGCTGAGCACCTGCTTCTTCTCACCATTGTTGTAACCGTTATGTAACAGAGCCAGCTTCGCTGCTGCCGGTGTCAAGCTGAACCTCCACGCCTTCGCCACGCCCATCCAAAACCGCCCTCACTTTTCCAACTTATTCACTGAAAATGCCATTCGTCCTCCGATTCATGCTTCTCTGTGATCAGATTGTTCAAGTGGAGCAGGAGTGCTGTTGCGGAGAGGAAAATGGGGAAGGGAAGGGTAGCTGGTGTAAATAATGCGAATGTGTGGGGGTCGAATGTTTGCTCAATTTGGAGGGCAAACCCTAGCTAGCTAGTGCGCGGTTCGAGACAAGGATCACTGTGCAGCTTTTGAGATGTGTTGCGAGAGACAGTGGAGATCTTTAGAGAGAGAGAGAGAGAGAGAGAGAGAGAGGGAGAGAGTGCGTGTCACTGTTTATGAGGAAGAGAATGAAGCTTGTTTTGTTTTACTTCACTTCATAGTTTATTTATCACCAAGTATATTTAATAGTGGATAAGTGACGCAAATTAAAAAACGGAAAAATTAACTAAATTAAATATTCTTTCCTTTTTTTTTCTTTTTTTTTTATTTATTTATTTATAAGTGAAGCATGTGTTTTGATGAATAATTTATACGGACAAAGAGCAGATAGAAAAATCACAAGATAGAATTTTACATGGGCAAAATTGGAATAATGGAATTTAAAAAGGGTAAAATGGGAATATGAAAATTAATAGGTGTATTGAAGCATGATGAATTATTGGATCCATGTATGGTGAAAGGGGGAGGAGGGTCAAGTGATGAAATGAATACATGTTGACCTAAAAAGAGAGGTCTATGATTAAGATATGATTTAATTTAAGTGTCTAACTTGATTAGGGTTGTTTAATTATTTAATTACATTAATCTTTGTCATGTAGGTTTGCTTTTATTGTGTTTTTAGGGTTCCTTTTTCTTCATCACCAAATTCTAAATTGAGGCATGCCCTAAATGCACTCTTTCTCCTATGGGTGTGTGTGTGTTGCTTGCAAGGCTCATATGCTTGAGAAACAAAACAAAGCATGTTCCATGTGGGCTTGCTAACTTTGTTAAAGGGGAAGTTAAAAGAATGTTAAAAGAGCTTCGGGACCAGTCAGTCTGAACTTTCAATTTTTCACCCAAAAAAAAAAAAGGATGTCAAAAGAAAGTGAGAAACAACATCCTTTTTGAAAGAAAGCGATATGTCTATCTATAACATAAGCAACAACACATGTAGTATTTCAAGATACTTACTACTTAGTATTTTGATAAGTCAATTACCAACGTTTTTAACCATTGAGTTAAGATTCTTTTACTTAACATGATTAAAAAAAAATAGAGTTTGTAAGAAGATGGGACATATATTTATCATTTTCATCGACCATTTAGAACATGGTAAATTATTTATGTATAATACTTGGTAATAACTTTATTAATTTAGTAACTTAAGGTGTTTAAGCATTTCTAGTGATATATCCATAAATTTGTCTTGTGGGGTGGAAAAAAACAATCTATTTTTTTCTTTTTCTGAAAGAAATGCAATAGATTGCATTTATAATTTAGGCCTAAAGATTGTCAGTCACAAGGACCAATACATATACAAATAATCACATAGGATTAATAAAAATAGGGAAGCATAGTAAACCACAAGGGGTTAATCCAAATATGGAAGGAGTCCACCAGCAACAACAAGCACACAAGGTGTACCTCCACTCTTAGTCACACATGGCCTAAGAAATTCCAACAAAAAAGCTATAAGCTTGGAAAAACCATACATATATCTCATTGCACCAAACTACAACTACAACTACAATATTTTAACTCTCGCAAGTGAAAAATACAAGTAGAGACTAGAAACACGTAACAAACTCATAAAGAGTTGATGCACTTATTACAACTCAAAAAACTGCAACACAAAAAAAGTATTTAAAAAAAAATCGACCTACCACCACGTTGTCACCAAGACAGCCAAGGTGGATGGGTTTGAGGGGATAGGCAAGGAGCAGAAGAGGGGAGGCATGGAGGCCACCTATCCTTTTGACAACCATCAATGGAATGTGTATTAGCAAGGAAAATGGTGGTCCAAGATTTTCCTCCAAACACCAAAGTTGAGCCACACACAAGGTTTGGTTTGAGCATCAAGTCTTAAACTTTTAGGGGCACCGAAAAGTGCATCATAAGTCATCAACAGCACTATAGCGACCGCTAAAAATTGTTCTTTGAGAAGTGACACAGTGTCCCTAGCCACCTATCCTTCTCTAAAATTTATTCCTTTATCAAAAGAAGCAAATTAAAATGTCTTTTTTGGGGTGAATCGATGGGTTTTTGCTTAGAAATACATCCTGGAGTTGGACCCATAACACGGATGATGGTTAATGATGACATTAGATTAAGAAACCAATATCTTCATTATGTTGTTGAAAGCGATTGACTGAACATGTAATATGAAAATTACAAGTATCCCTTGTTTGAGAGACATTGTGGGGTTCACTCCACATTCTGTTTTAATATAATCAATACTGTATATTTTTTAAGTCTTCATTCATTAATCATCGATTTTTGAGAAAAATTATGCAAATCGAAAACCGTTAAGGCATGTAATTGTGATGGAACAAAATAGACTGATAAATTATTTTTTTCTTTCAAGAAAGGTTAAAATGACTACATTCTAATCAAATAGTCATCAATTACAATTTTGTTGATAGGATATATGAATTAAGACTTGAAAGTTAAACTATCGAATCATTGATATACAATGCAAAGTGGGTCCTACAAAGATAAATGATCCTTTAATTGAAACTCCCTCCTTAGTAGCTAAACTCTTTAAAAAAATATTACTCATAATAAATATGTATTATCAATGACCATTTAGTTTAGTGACATTCAGTCTTCTCGTACATTACATTTAATTCACATTTTAGGGATGATAATTGCTAAATTATACATGAGGCACCGGATCAAGGCACACGTGATGAGATGAAGATTTTTCTTCTTGCCCTTGATTGTGTTGATTAATTATTATATTTGTTGCATGTTGGTTTGGTGACTTGCATGCAAAACTTATGTATATTTTAACAAAAACCCAAGAAATCCACGCATTACGTGGAGTAGATAGATAGATGGGTGTTGAAATTTATGAGACATGAGATGAAGCCGTTAAGCAACATGCTGGCTGCATTTATGGACCAACATGATATTAGCTGATGCTCATCTTCCTTAATTGAGTTGGGTTGACCTTGTCAATTATTCCGTAATTATAATTATACAAATTTATAAATAAACCCAATCCTAGACATGACCTATTTTGTAACAATTGTATATTTTTTGGATGTGTTTATAAATGGGTTTTGAGTGTGTGTAATGATGGATTTTGGGTGTGTTTATAAATTATTCCGTAATTATAATTACGGATTGTGGTGAGTCCGTGAGTCCGTGAGACATCGCGTTGTCATCAAAGTCGTGGTCAAACGTATGAGCATGTGCATATCCTACACACACATATTTTGCCAATTGGCACTCCTTAATTCCAACTCAAATCCACAAATTTAGACTATTATTATTATTAGTATTATTAAATACAAATGATAGATTCGAATTTGGTACATTTTTCAAGATTCGACATTAGAAAGATAATTTGACATGATATTAACAGTTCAAATTTAGGACTTACTTTGGTGTCATGGTCATTTTAGATAGAAGTGTAGTAATGTAAGTCAAACTAGAGTTCACGTGCATGATTAAATGCTCTTAAACCACTTGAGTTACAAGTCATTGCAATGAAGGTTTAACTATAAGAAAGTGTGTTAGTTCAAAGAGAAATTAATTAGAACAAGTAGTGCCTGGCCGGCTAGATTAAAGCAAAAAGGTGTTAGGTGCCAGATTAATAGAGCTATGGCTATGGACATACAGGTATCACCAAAATGGTGCCCATCTATATAATTATATAGTGGCGGGCCCCAGCTTTGAACAATCATTTATTATTTATGCATTTTCTCTGTTCGTACTTGTCCCTTTCATTTAAAGCTTCTTGCATAGCAGCCATTAAAGCGCAGAGCAATGTAGCTTCTGGAGAGAAGCAAGAACGAGTGAAGGGCCTTTCATTCATTCCTATACAAAGCCAGTACTGGTCACGTGATATCACGTGACAGGTGGGTTCTCCATGCTCGATTTGTATACGCATAATGCATTTCATATCAATTGCTTGGAACAATTCTGGACGTCTGGCTGGCTTCTACACAAGAAGAATATACGGTGAATGTTCTATTGGGCTTAGCCCAAATGTGATAGAAGGTCCAACTTCTAATTACTGGCAAACATAATTATATACTCTTTTTCGGAGTAACGTAATGTTCTCTCGTTAGATTTATGTAAGTTGTGAATTTGTAAATCTAAATCATACGTATATTTTTGGTACAAATTTAAACTAATTAATGAAATAGATTCACGTTCAATCTTATGCTGAACAGTATGATACGAGAACATTTCATTGTTTATTGAACACGTTGTGTTCGTATATTTATTTGGTCACGATTAGATAATTAAATATTATTCTATTTGAACTGGCAAAAACAAGTGGTCAACATAAATTGGTACTGTAAGCTCACAAGTGGAAATTGGTTCATTTGTGGAAGGAACACTCAGCTTAGAGATTGGTACTTTGAAGTTTAAATTGGTACTTTTGGATTTCGGGGGTAATGATCTACCTTGGCCTTCATTAGTCTAAACATCATGATGATTAGAAGACCCTTTTAAGACTTTACCTTTAGATTCTTGGGGCTGATCATCGTTCATAGTGCTTTAATTACTCAAAACCCTAATCATTGCTTAATTTAATTTCAACCTCTAAAACACTAAAGTATTTCCATCAAATAATTATTTTCCTCATATAAGTTCGCCCACATGTGAACCTTTCCGCCAGTAATAACTTAAGGTTTCTTTGTGGGTTTTTAAAATTTTTAAAAAAAAGTGCTAAGGGGTTCGAGGTCTCCCAAAAAAAAAAGATATTTAGTTATATACCAATTTTTAGCACTAGTAATATAGATAAATCATACACCATTTAATTTCTATAAACAAACCCAAAAAATGACAGCTAGCTCTATTGAATTTAATTCTGATTATTAAATTACTTTGATTCCCTTTTGAGTGTTCTGTGTTTTTTTAATGAGGTTTTGGGGTTGGATTTGTTTTAAGAAATCGATGATAGTTTTGTAATTTATAAAAAGTTAAAAGTCTCTTTGTTATGCTGTAAATTGACTTTGAATGTGTTTCTAAAGTTCATTTCATATATAATTTTTTTTATAATTTAGACCCCTGTTTATAATAATAAATCTCCTAAAAAAAAAAAAACTATGCGACCACCAAACATTTGGGCATTCGTGAGTGGTCTGACATGGTGAAGCTCAAACATTTGGAGTCATTTTAGGGCTTGTCTGAGCTGGGCAGCATTTTAATCAGCCAATTTCGCAGTTGGGCTTTATTTTGTTTATCCCATGATTTTTCCTTCCAAAAAGACAAAAAGCCCAGATGTTTTTTGTAAAAATTCAAAAAAGTTTGTAATCATAATAATCATGTTTACCATGTAAAAAGACTAATTTCATTTTGCTTATAATTAGCCAAGTCTTAATCCTTGAACTACAAAATTAAACCTGCGGTCTAATATTAATCTTGTTGAACAACCAAAGTTGGTTGTTGCCATAGTATTTGATAGTTTCATGAAATGGGTGAAATGGTCTTCTTGTTTTCTACTACCTTAACCCTCCAAATGTGCCAACCACAATTGTCTTTGTCATCTGGTTCATTATGGTTCACTTAACCAGTGGGGGTTGATGAAAATTCCGTCTGCATTTATATTTGATTGTTGGGTCGCCATTTTCAAGTTGCCAAGCAGCCGCTTAAGACATCCAAGTCCCAATCTTTGTACAAGTAATAGGTTACTAGAGTACGTATCTCCCTTATATTTCCTTTTCATTATCTTGAGATTTTTTTTTTTGACAAGTAATCTACTCTAATACACGAAGAATGAGATCGAACTCAGGTGTAAATTATTTACCAAAGTTAGAAAGGAGGAGGAGAATTTTCACACACACTACCAAGGTGTCGTGGGGTGAACTTAAGACCACTAGTTCGCAAGTCAAGACCATTTTTGAATCCATTGGCGGCACACTGTCTTGATTAATTGATCTAATCCATGTATGTATATATATTTGTAATTATTAATTACTTAATAAAAGAATTTTTAAAAGTCAACTTATTTTTCATGAACAAAGGTCAAAATCTTTGAAGATTGCGGATTGTTGGCAAAGTGGTCTGAGCAATTTCTTGACAAAGTCAAGAGAGTTACAAAAATGTGTTGGAATTGGCACACAATCATTAGGTTAAAAAAAAAGATATATAATTAAAACAAAAGGGCATTATTAATAGTGGCGAGAAATGTGTTTGATAACCAATAATCACCGGCATAAACTATTCATAGTGGCTTATTTCAGTGTAGTTGCGTCAGCCTTCATATGATAACTTCAAAGATTTGTCTTCTGAAAGCGAAACTATGGAAAAGGAAGGGAGACCCTTTAGGCCACCACTAAAATACAAATAGACACACCATGATTAGACGCACATTTATGCATATAATTTTACCACAAATGACATGTATATAAGTATATATTTTTTACAAATTTATAAATAAACCCAATCCTAGACATGTATTTATAAAAAAACCCAAGCACTATCTAAACATAGAAACACACCCAAAATCAACCCCAAAGTCAACTTTTTGGGTGTGTTTATAAATGAGTTTTGAGTGTGTGTAATGATGGGTTTTAGGTGTGTTTATATGTTTAAATAGTGCTTGAGTTTTTTTATAATTTCAACCCCCATTTTGGGTGTTTTAGTGAAACTCCCTATATTTTTATACCCAATTACGATCTACATACATATCGATATAAATTTGTTTCTACCACGGTGTTGTGTGATGAAGGTACTGTCCAATTACAAGACGCCATAACTTTAAGAAATAAAAGATATGGTTATCAAAACTTGAATATGTGCTATCTTTTTTCTCCCAGAAAAAAAAAAAAAAAAGTGTTATCTTTAAAACTGTTCTTTTATTGTCAATGAAGGTTGGTTTAGTTGGTAGGTATGGTCTAAACACTGTGTGTAGCCCCATCAATGTTCGAGTCCCGTTGCTAGCAGTTCTCGTTGGTGTGTGATATGTAATTTCCTACATAAATCCATACCGGTGGCAACTGGTAGTTGAATACTACACATAAGTCCTTCAGGCTCAAGGTTGTGGGCAATGGCGGAACTATTAAGGCACAAAGAGGTGCATAAGTTTTTGTTTCTAGGCGTTGTTGTGCGCTCTCTCTATCTTTTTTTTTCTTTTTTCTTTTTTAAATTTATTTTTAATTTTAACATGGGCAAAATGACATCGTTTTGGACCAGACTTTTTAAAACATGTGCTGCCTTTTTTTAAATTAAAAAAAAATCCTGGCCAAAACAACATCGTTTTGGACCAGACTTTAAAAAAGAAAGAAAGGAAACATGCTGCCATTTCATGGGTTTAGGGCCTCCATAATTCCTTATTTAGATGAGATTGTAAGCTCTCTTTATTTAATTAGGCTTGCACAATTCCTTATTTAAGTGGGATTGTGAATTCTCTTTATAACGGACCAATTTAACATCACATAATTTTATCTTAGTGTGTGGGCATGACAAGAATCCTGCGTTTTTTTTCCCTTCTATAGTACGCCAATCTAAAATAAGTCGGATGCTTATATTTTTTCTTCTTGAGCAAACACCAATTTTGTTATTCATTTTGTTGTTGTTGAGCTTTTAGCATTTAAAAATTGCACATCTGTTGAAAAATTATTGAGTCAATCGGTAGAGAGTTTTCATGTCGGTACGTGTTTAGTGAAATTAAAATGCATTGAACCGTGAGGTGGGTCTTGACTCTTTGAATTTCAATCTTGACCACAAGTCCTTTTCTCTCGCGTTGAATTTACTTGGGAAAAAACGTCCGGATGATCAGTTCATACATTGCTTAATGGTCTGTCCTAAGATGAAGAAATTGTCTTGTACAACAAGTTAAACCTCCCAAAAACAAAACCCCTCATTGCTAGAAACTGATTTCCCAAGACTGATCAACAATATAGACGAATGAAGAAATCACCTAATTTTGGTCAACAAAAAGAGTACTATACAGAACTGATCAACTAACTTCATCTACAAAATGAATTTTCACATTTTAAAACATTTCTTTTCTTAATTTCCCCAAATAAACCAAACCTTAATCAACAGAAAACAGACCTAGTGGTTTACCCATCATTGGCTCTTGAAAGTCAGAATCTCCAACTAAATTGCAAACACGGCAGAATCTTCTTAACTTATCTCTCCCCATCATCATTTGAATTTCTAGTGCTCTTCTCCCATCGATACTACCTACAAACCTTCGATAATTCTTATTCAGATTATTAAAATTCATCAGCTGTTCTTCTAATTGTATTATAAACTTCATTTCTTAATCCTTTTCCTCCATGCCATCAATCAATAAAGCCTATGTTCTGTTTTCCCCCTTGCTGCAATCCCAAGGCTCAAATCCCAAAATAACTAACACACAATCCCACAAAATCCAATCATGTTTCCGTTTCTGAGCTGCGACTCTTTCTTCTTCTTGTTGTGCCTCTGTATTCTCTGTTTTTCCCGCCCTTGCTTTCCCGCCAGAATCTTACCCAACTCAGTAACTGTCTTAACCGCCGCCTCCGACGTCCACAACGCCACGTGGCACGACTTCGAGAGGTTCCTGGATGCCGGGAGAGGGAGCCAGGTCAGCGGCATGTCGGAGCTCAAGAACTACTTCCACCGGTTTGGCTACTTGCCCAATTCCAACTTCACTGACATATTCGACACCGATTTCGAATCGGCCCTGACGCTCTATCAGTCCAAGCTGAGCCTGCCAGTTACGGGAAGGCTCGACTCAGACACCATCTCGGCGATCATTTCACCGAGATGTGGCGTTAGTGACGCGTCGCAGCAAACTGCTCTTCATGCGACGCGTCGCTTTGCCTTCTTCAATGGAAAGCCCAGGTGGGTCCGCCGCAACCCGGTGACGCTCTCTTATGCTCTCTCCCCCAACAATATGATCAGCTACTTGAGCTCCTCGGACGTCCAAGACATCTTTCGCCGTTCTTTTTCGCGGTGGTCGGCGGTGATCCCCGTGAAATTCACTGAGGCGGAGACCTACGAGTCGGCAGATATAAAAATCGGGTTCTACCGGGGCGACCACGGTGATGGGGAGCCGTTCGACGGGGTGCTCGGGGTGCTGGCGCACGCTTTCTCCCCAGAGAACGGGAGGTTCCACCTGGACGCGGCGGAATCCTGGGCCGTTGATTTCAAAAAGGACAAGTCGAAGGCAGCCGTTGATTTGGAGTCGGTAGCGACCCATGAGATCGGGCATGTACTTGGGCTGGCTCACTCCTCGGTCAGGGGGGCTGTGATGTACCCGAGTTTGACTCCGAGGACCAAGAAGGTGGACCTCAGGATTGATGACGTGGAAGGCGTCCAAGCTTTGTATGGGTCAAACCCTAATTTCAAGATTAGCTCCTTGCAGAGTGAAAATTCTTACAACCATGCAGTTGCTTTGGACACTAGATCATCTTTTAAGTGGGCAATTTCTTTAACACTTCTCATCACTTTGATGTTGCGTTTGGCCGCATGAATTGGTAGCTAGCTAGCCTCCACCTTTTTTTTTTTCTTTTAAATTGATTTAATTTATTTATTTTGATACTTGTAATTTTTTTAAATTGAAATTGTGTAATCAACAATACTCAAAGAAAGTAAAAGAATTCTTTTATATCATCGTCATGTGTTTTTGATACAAACGATATTATAAGAAAGGGAGATTCAAACACAGAACCTTTAGTGCATAGCTACGTGAACTACAAAGCGTTGTATGATCGTCATGTGTTTGATTTGGGAATATGGTGACATGGATTATATTGGGATCATAAACTGTAAAAACTTTTTTATGGACTTTATGTTTGTGTCTATAAAAGAAGAGAGAAGGGGAAAAAAAAGCCATAAAGCCCGGGAGAACAAAAAGAAAAGGTGAAGTATGGAAGTGGTCAAAATGGAGAATGAGAGGTCAATGGTCGTGTCTTAAGCTGTGGATTAATTAATCCTAGTGAGAATGGTATGTTGTGATGAGAGGGGAAAGTCCTACCTGCCCAATTTGAATTCGGATTTGCAACTTCATGGGAATTGCAAAGAATATATGCTAAACCTGAGATTGCGGGGGAAACGAAGGTATCACTTACAGCCCAAGAGATAAATTGTACCAGTCTCTCACAGAAGTCTCACAGAAGTCAGAAGGCACATCTTGACGTGCATGGGAGGAATTATAAGCTTGCTGCAAAGGGAAAAGTAACTTGAACCAGACCATCTTGGCTTTAATTAAGATGAGTTTTAGACTTGAGTAAAAGAAATATGACAAATTAAGTAAGATATGCCTTAATGGATTCAAAGTTTTTTGTTTTTGTTTTCATGAAAAAAAAAATACAAGCGAAACTGAGAAAGAAGAAATCGATTATATGATATCGAGTACAGAGATAAATAGATTTAACCACTCGAGTTATAAATTATGTTCAATTAATTTAAAGTTTAATAAGAAAGGTTCCGTGAAAAAAAGGGAAGGAAAAGAATTGACCCCCCTAACCCCAAATGGCCCTTATAAAATTACAAAACAAGTGATGTATTCATTTGCTATGGTTCACACAACCAGTCAAACTTGATATGGTTTGGAATATGAGAGTGCCATTGATTAGGACCAGAAACCATGCGGTAGACTGACTTTTCATCTTCTAGGAAAATGGGGTAGGCTTATGCATGCACTCCCTTATTACATATAACAGTAGTTTTCGTTCCAATTAGAATTGAGGTGTACACCATCTATATATATATTATATAGCAAAGCAAGCTGACATATCACGACTTGGAAATGCCATTATTTGATCTTCTTTTGGGCAAGTGGAAGAGGAACCATTTGAAAGTAGATTTATGCAGTGGAGTGAGCTTTTAGTCAACAAGCATGCAAAACCAAAACCAACCACACCAAAAATGTATCAGCATTTTTTTTTTATATAATGCAAGTTGGAAATATGATCCCAAAAACGTTAAGTGTATGATAAGATTGTATTTTGGGGAGATTTTCAAAGTGTAAACATATATACTGCGTGAATGTGATTATTTGAAAGATCACGCCGCGGTTCAAATAGGGTCTAGCTTAGTGAAAAATGGTCTTAACTTTCATATCATAAATCTTAAGTTTGAACCCCCATAACATCTTAGTTGTGTCCGTGTGTAAGAAACCGCTCTCCCCGGTAGTTTAGTACTCGAAAGAAATTCAAATTTTTGATTAAAAAGACAGCATTAGTCAATCCTAAGCCCAACTAAAACAAAAAGATCAAAGCCCAAAAGATCTGTACCCAAGCCCAAAACCAATTACAACAAGCAGCACATCTATTCACTGAGCTTATGCTGCTAAAACCCTAAACCCTTTTGAAAACCATTACTCAGATCAGATCTCATCTGCTCGTTCAATCATTCCTCCACCCTCAAACCCCTGTAATGGCTTCAGCCTGCAGGCAGTTCGCCAACAGAGCATCCCTATCGTCCATTCGATCCGCCATCAGATCCAACGCCCCAAAATCTCCCACCTCACGCTTCCCTCTCCCGACATCCACTCCCTCTAGTCCTCTTTGCCGTTCCTCACTCTCAAGGTCTGTGTTTTTAAGGGGTTCATATTCATATTTATTTATTTATTTCTTAATTGAGATTTTTAACTTCTGGTTTTGGATGGTTGCTGTACGTTTTGTTTGGGGCAGGCCTCCGGGTGCACTGGGATGCGTGCAATCACTACTGCCACTCCACAGCGCGGTGGCGGCGGCGAGAATGACGTCGTCTCTGAGCATCACATCGAGGAGTTGCCGTGCGCTCTCACAGGGTACTCTCTGCCGCACCTCTCCCGGCCTCTAATAAAAAAAATTTGCTTTCTTTTCTAACTGTGAGTCACTTTTGCTACTCCCACCATTGTAATAATTTGTAGTTCTTTCAATCCCATAACTTCATTTTAGCGTTTGCTCACTTGGGTTCTCTTCAGAATTTGATTTTGCCTCATTGTTGCTGTTGAGTTTTGCATTGATTTCTCTGTGTCCACCTGGTTATGATTTGTTGTCTCCCTCTCGAAATGTATGTTTTTGTGCGGGCTTGAACTTGTAGACTGCCTTGCACAATTTAATAGATGGTTTGAGTCTTAGCATAGAAGTTTTACTTCTGAGTAACTCAAACTAGGTTGTTGTGTCTTTGAAAATATGAGCATTCTTAGAGACATTTCTCCATGTAAGATTGGCTCATTGGGTATTTTTTTTTTTTGGAGCTTGTTGGATGTGTCCTGGGAAGGCAATGAGGCTGTAGTTTTGAGAATAAGACAATTTGGGGCAATGAAAATCAAGGTCGAAATGCTTTTCATAGGGTATGTTATCTGACTGGAATATTTGGTTCCTGCAGGCACATAACATTATGCTTGAAAGAAATAAACTGGACCTGGTAGTTAAGGCCTGCTGCGTCATTATCAAGTACGAAACTATGAGTTTTCCCTTAGAACCATAAAAATGTTTAACTATGTGGGTTTAGAGACTTAAATTTCACCTATGGCTTGATTTGTCACTTTTGATGATTGTACCAGCAGTTGCCACATTGTGGCCTCTGCGTTATGCGCTTTGACGTTCAATTTTGATCCCTTTAGTTGTATCAATGACAAGGTAGGAATGTCTACCAATTAATATAGGATGGTATTATAATGAAAAGTTTCTATTAGGCTGTGGCACTCATAATTTATCATATTCTAGCCATATCGCCACTGCTACTCCATCTGCTTTATTTTTTCTATATATTTTGGGTTTGAAGTGTGCATGTTGAGACATTCTACAGCAAATTCATTTTCTTGAAAATTATAACTAATGGGTTAAGTTTAATGCTAATTCGGCAAGATGATATGATGATCTAAAGGGGAGAGCAGAATAAAATTTTGAGTGCAAACATTTTGCCTCAAGTTTGTTGAACTTATATAGCATACCATGTCTAAATAAATAAGAACACGTTGATAACATAGCTGCTCCTTTTCCCAGATGGAATTGATGGTACGTGACACATGTATGCTGTATATGGAGGTGGGCGCTGCCATTTATGCTCATTGTATCTGACTTAAAACATTGAGGAAAACTAGATATATGTACATGCTGATCAGTTATTATTGGATTATGTTCCTAGCCATTTGTATTCTGAAAGCAAGCTTTAGTGGATGCTGGAAAGTTTCGCTTACTTTTCTGTAGAACATCATAAATTGTCCACAGGATTGCGTTTCTTGAGCTGTTTTAGTGGAGTCTTTTTTGATTGGGTCTTTTGATTAATGAAATTGGACTGGCACAATTTCTGCATTATTCTCTGGCTTCACTTTATGTGTTCCTAATTTGAGTCTTTGTATTCTTTGATGATTCAGAGCTTGGTCTGTCAGTTCCAAGGTGATTCGTAGCAGGTTGTGTCACCATTACAAGAAGTTAGCTTCACAAGAATGGAAAAGCAAAGATTTTGTATTTTTATTTATTCAAACCCTTTCACAGAACTGAAGCTAAATTCGATTCTTCCTACAAGACAGGATGTTAGCGGCTGTTAAATAATAATTCAGTTGGCATGTTCAATACTAGATTTTTATGCATCTCTGATTTGGATTACAAGTCCACGTCTTTCCACGATATCCTGGCCGCCTTATGGCGAGCATACCATGCTTGATGCGATTACTTCTATGTTTAAATCAAAACCCATGTAATCTTAAGGTCCAGCATTCTTCATATTGTTGGACAAGTTGTAATAAATTTGGTTTCATGTCTTTCAGTGGTGGTTTTTACTCTTAACTTACTCAATTGTCAGTGTCAAATTCATCGTAGCCATGGCAGAATGCACAGTAATCGAACAAATCTGTACTAGATTCAACCGGCATGTCAGTGTGTGTTCTATTTGTTGCTTCTTCACAAGTGAACGATTAACCAACGTTCAAAGCTGAAGAAAGCACAGTTGGCCACAGGCACCTAAAACTGCCGTCAAATGTACGAAGTCTCGGGAAATTTCTGACCTTTCTCGGTGAACAAACAAGCAAACACCACGCTTTACAGAACCGCCCAGAATGCACATATCCAGAAGTCACAGAATTCCAAGAGACTACCACTTGGCCTCTAGAGCCAACCCTAATATAAACATCAATAGGAAAGTGGAGACAAAGACAATGGAGTGAATCAACTTGATCAAACAAAATTCGTGACACTATAATACATGCAGCTGAAATTCTTGCCAATGTTTGCCATTAGACATGTTGATGGCTTTTATGCACAAAATTTCAGCTCAAGACCAAGTTATTCTGAATAATTGACCAGATATATTTTTGTTTGAATGAATGTATAGTTCAGATTTTATATTACAATCCAGAACTATTGTATATATTACAAAGAAAAAATGTTAGTCATACCACATTTATATGAAAAATAATCAAAAAGTAACTTTCCCTCCGAGATTTTTGTCGCAATCACAACTGGTTATTTATTTTCTCTAGATCTAAAAAGTATATTAAAGTTGAATAGCACAATCACAAACTAAGACCCAAAAGAATGACAAACTCATATGAGGAATATCAGCTACATTTTGATTGTATTCAATTGAGATTTTAAAAGATTATTTTGGGATAAATAAGTCTTGTGGTATTTAAATAAGACTTTTAAATAATCTAAACAAGTCTTATGGTATTCCATTAAGACTATTAGGATTTTTAAAAGAGAGTGTTGAAATATCGTGGTATTCAATCATGACTTTAAATAAGTAATAAAAAGTCTTATGGTATTCAAAAATTTGCTTATTTCGAAGGATTTTTTAAAATGTGGAATTATATGGGACTTTTTAGTGCTAGGTATAAATACCAAACCCTATCTCAAATCCTACCCTAAGAGCATCTTCATTGCAATTGTAAAGGACATTTACACTTAGAGTTGTCGGAAGTTGCTCCAATGGGCGGGGTGTAAATGATTGTAAATATAGCATTGGGCGGGAAAATGTATAAAAAGAAATTGACATTTACATTTGATTTTACATTCCCATTTGTTGAGCCCCATGTGTTGAAAATGAGGAGAGATAATGGAAAAGTGGTGGGCTCCAAACATATAAAAGGTAAGATAACTACCAAAATACCAGAAATATCATTTTGCTTCAACTTGATATAGAATCATTTCCTTTCATGTCATTTTTACATTTCTCCCATCGGAGGAAAAACGACATTTACATCTTCTGAAAGTGTAAATGAAATGTAAATGTGGATTTACACCTCCAATTTACACCTCTTGCAATGAAGATGCTCTAACCCATCAGATTTTTCATATGAGATTTTTTTCTCCATTGAAGAAGATGAACACTTTGAACCCTATCTCTGCTGAACCTCTCCACTAGGGAGAGCTCTAAAGAAATGTAAACTTGCTATTTTCACTTCACGATGATTTCGTCTTCTGCTGGGTATTTGTTATGTTCTATTGTTATATTTAACTCCTTTTGTGGTCAATTTGACTGAATGTGTCATTACATCCATTCTTTATTTTGAGCTAGTTCTTTATTCTGTGTTTGGTTGCCAAGAAAACTAAGGGTAGAAAGGACAAAAGTAATTCTTAATTTTAATCTTTGTTATGTGTTTTGTTATTCAAAGTTTGTGAACCTTTTTGGAATTGAAAATAAAAGCAAGCTATAGAATAAAATAATTGCTGGTGCAATAGGGAAACGAAGGGAGGAGAAATAGAGATGAAAGAAAAGAGAGGGAGGAGCGGCACGGCACTACCGAGACTTTTTTTCCCGTTTTATTTTTTATTTTATTAAAAAGGTACAAATTGGAAGTCAATTTACAGCTGTACAAATAGCTTCAATTTGCTTTTCTAAAAAGATACGTCACAAACTTTGAATGGAAGTATCGTGGTGAAGATAATGGATAGTTAAATCCATCTGGTCTTTTCAAATCTTATAAGTTAAGATGGTGGCTAAGTGTGTGTGAGAAATCCTATAAGTCATTACATTCTACTGAATTCCAGAAGACTTTTCTATCATTAAATAGTATTTTAAAATCCCAATTGAATACACCCTCTAAATTGAAGACTATACTTGTTACAATTTAGGGCAATGACCTTGAATTTAGTCATCTTCTAGTCATAGATACACTACAAACTGAATATCTTACAGTTTTTTCTATGCACATGAAGCGTAAATGAGACTAAAAAAATTAAGTGTTAAATCACTAGTCTTAATCTCATTTGGAAGGCAAAGAAAAGGGAGGTAGGACAAAGAGGTCGACAGCCATCAACAAATGAGATTGCTTAACTATTTTCTTAAGTTTGATTTTTGTGCTTCTACAAAAGCTAAACTGAAAGATTATTGTCTAAGTGGTATTTTTAGTTGGTGGGTGCAAGTGCAACGTGGAAAGCGCTTGTCCACCAACACGTCCTTCATTTTTGAGAGAGAAAATTTAGCAAATGATATCCGATGTGGTAAGAAAACACACGCAAGCAAAAATCTAGGCACATAATTAAATTTAGGTTTTAATTATTGTTTTTCCCTCTACTCTTCAAAATCGCAGTTTCTCCCTTAATTTTCTTCCTATCTCGCTCACTCCCTTATGTTTTTCTTTTGTGTCTTAGGTTAACTCATTATATTAATTTTGTCATGACATTCGTTAAATCTTCTGAAGTGGCATGAGTGAGCTGTAATTTTTCACTTAATGTAATCTCGTGTACTAAAAATCAATAAACATTTTTAGTAATATTGTCTTCACATAGAGTTGGGTCTCTCTTTTATTTAACATTTCTAACAATTTTTATGGTAATATTGGGGTCTACTCCTGCCACATCAGAAGATTTAACAAATATTTTGACAGATTAAATAATTTTTTTAATACAATCAATAACCTAAATTACACAGGAATAAGATTTCTCATACACAATAAACTTTGTTGGTGTGGCGACGGACTTAATGAAGTTGGATAACGTAAAACAACAAAAAGTCAGGGAAAATTAAGAATTCGTGAAGAACACGAGGGGCAAAACAATAATTAATTCTTAAGTTTATTAAAATAAGGAGAAGAAAACGAAGAAAGAATTTATGGGGGGTAATTTTAAAAACAGAAGCACTTAACTTGTTATATTTTTTCTAATAAAAGGACAAAGAGAGATTCCCTTTCACCCGAAAGGCCGGGAGAAGACTGGCTGATAGAGAATTGAGATTACAAAGTCTCAACCCCCATGAACGTTAGCTGAAAAGGGTCGATGCGAAAACTGAACAAATTAAAGACAAAACCATAACAGAAATGACGGCAAAAAACCAAACCGAAAATATGAGAAACCAGGAGAGAAGATGAAGCATTAATATATATATATATATATATATATATATTGTCACTTTAACGTACGATATATATAATATTCTATATACTTAGGGGCGACAAATCTCAGGCCTAATTGGGTTCTGGGTTTTGTTTGGTTTGGTGAGAGAGGGCACAAGGAAAATATGTTGGTGGAAATGCTTAGGATGAAGAGGGAGGTGATTGAAGATGTTGCAATAATAGGGGGATTGGTAGGGGTGCAATTTGTGTATGCTGGGAATTCTGTGTTGCTGAGTTATTTTATGTCTTTGGGGCTTGACCCTCTCACCATTGTTATTTTCTCTACCTTGGCCACTTTCATCATCCTCTCTCCTATTGCTGCTTTTTTTGAAAGGTAGAAATGTGCTCTCTCTCTCTCTCTCTCTCTCTCTCTCTCTCCATGGATGATATTTAGTATTTTTATTGATAGTTTCTGGGTTTTTTGTTTCTTTAAATTTTTGGGTTTGAGTGGATTTTGAGGTTTGATGACATATGTCATTGTGTTGCAGGCATACATGGCCCTCGAAAGTCAGCTGGAAGCTGATGATTCAGTTGGTTTTGATCGCCTTTGGAGGGTATGGGAAGTTTCTAATTTAATTTACATTTATATTGAATTTTCCAGGAAACCTTGTTAATACTTTGACCCTTTTTTTTTTTTTTGGGTTGAGAAATTGAAAATCCAATGAGTACTTGGTTTAAATAGAAATTGTTTGCATAAATTAGGGAAACTTTGCATGTCGTGTTGCTCGGTTTGACTTGTCTATTGGAGTTTCCTTGCCCAGATTTTGTTCTATTCTGGATGCCCTCACTTTTTTTTTGCTCTATGAATTCTGGATGCCCTTCTTCCTAGTTTGTTTTAATAAAATATTGGTGGTGTATTGTTGGCTTATGCGGTCCACCCATGGTATAACATGTTTACAACTAGTAATATCCATACCTAAATTCAAATCTTGAACCCTAAACTATGGATGGATTTGGCATGTCATGTGGTGTATATGATCCACACAATGATAACTTTTTTGTTCTTCTATGAAGGTTTAAAATGCCCCAGTTTAAATTCCACAACTAATCTCGTAGTCACACTTATTGACGCAATATCTTCATCTTTTAGAAAATCACTTTATGCTTCTAAACGGCGCGTGTCGGTTATACTTCTATTATTTGGGTGGTTACAAGTAAATCTAGTTTTCAAAGCAATGTCCAAACTTTTTCCAAATTACAATTCGATGTGTTATTGTTATAGGGGGTACATTCATGTTTGATGCAATACAAAAGACTTTCTTGTGAAGAAGCTAATCTTAACAAATATTTCTAAAAAATCGAAATGGGTTCTTAATTTTCTGACCAATAAAGGACTACTAGATTGAACTTTTAATTTGGTTGAAGTACATTAAAAATAGTTAAAGAGATATTGGTAGTAAATGTGCTTTTGTTGTTTTTCTGTTTTGCAGGGTAACTTTATTCCAGACCTTATTCCTAAAGGGCATCAAGCTAACTTCACCAGCAATGGCAACAGCCATGCCAAACCTTGCTCCTGGTTTTATTTTCATCATCGCATGTACTGTTAGGTACTTAATCTAACATCCTTTTTTCTTCTCTCTTTTTTTTCTCCAAGTAAATGCAAAAGTAAGAACAAGACAAAGAGAAAGAAGTAACAAAATATTAGATTAGTTAGCATGACATAACTTAATGCCAATAACTATTTAGTCTTCATCTTGTTAGATGAGATCCTAATTTTAAATTTCATGGACTATAGTTGTTGAATAAAAAACCGTAACACAGCTTATAACGGTTATGCAGATTGGAGAGAGTGAAAATTAGTTGCCTCTACAGCAAAGTGAAGATTCTAGGCACATTGCTATGTGTGCTAGGCGCTATCACAATGAGCATAATGCAAAGCACTACCACTCCTGCGGAAAGAGAGGCCCAATTTCAAGCTCGTGCTCCTGACGTTGTCTTTGATAGGCAGAAAATTATTGGTTGCTTGTATCTCCTCTCTGCTGTGTTTGTCTTGTCCAGCAATATTGTCTTACAGGTGAATATAGTAACAAGGATGAATAAAATTCTTAATTTTGTGTAATAGGAAAACGCTCTCTTGCTAGACTGCCCGGCAATATAAGCATTGATCTTGGCTTTATATGTCTTCTATGTGTTATATATGAATTGGTGTGATGTTTGACAGGCTACAACATTGCGTGATTTTCCTGCACCTATGTCCTTGTGCGCCATAACATCTTTGATAGGGGTGTTTATAACTGCAGCAGTACAATTTGTTCAAGATTACAAGATAGAAACTGATTGGCCACTTGTGAGTGCAAAAGACTTGGTTGGCTTTTCTCTACTGGTAAGTATGCCTCTCTGTGTTTCTATTTTTTGGGTACATTTGAATGCGTCCGAACAAACAATTAATCCTAATCCTAATCCTTTTCTCCACCCGTCGTCACCTGGGCTAGTCCCAGGGACTTGGCACATATGACCCTTGTTTTTAACAGGGTGCTTTTTAATTAATGCACAGGCAGGTACAGTGAGTGGAGTATGTGTGAGCTTCAATGGATGGGCAATGAAGAAAAGAGGGCCTGTTCTGGTTTCCATGTTTAGCCCCATTGGAACAGTCTGCTCAGTTATTCTCTCACTTGTGACATTGGGAGAGAGCATCAGTGTTGGAAGGTACATCAATGATCAAACACTTTCCCTTGTGAGCTTAATTCGTATGTGAGAAAGTGTTTGAATTTTGAAACTATTTTTGTTTTAATTTCTCGCTTTTTGGTCTCAATGATGCAGCTTTGCTGGCATGTGCCTCATGTTTACTGGCCTCTACTTCTTCCTATGGGCCAAGGGCAAGGAAGTTTACTTGGATGTTGTTGACCTTGAAAGTGAGTTTGATGCAGAGAAGCCTCTATTAAGTTGATGTACCTATGTTTTACATCACCTGGTTTGTATATACATTTTGGCTTCATTGATAGGAACAAGATTTGTATGGTACTAGTGTTAATGTGGAAATGCTGATCGCTATCTGATCTATGAACAATATGATGAAACAATCTTTGCATAATGACCAAAAATCAGAAAGGAAAAACAGTTTTTACTCTGCTTAAATGCTCAACATTTATCAGTAAAGAGTTCCTACATTTTTAACTGTTTTTTGCAGAAAGGTGATTTGGGGGCTGCAACCAACCAACCTGTATTGCTCTGTGTATGACTTGGGATATTTTACTTTATAGAGGTGGTGCTTGAGAAGATTATGGATTTGGGCTTCTGAGATTTCCATTAGGGTTTCATTTTGAGGCTATAGAAAATTTCTAAACTACAAGTACAGCCAAATAGAAGTTCTGTGCTAAAGATTTTTAGTTTTTATTGTTTTGGCTGGCATTCTTTTAGGAGGAGAAAGTTACTAACACTTGAGATCATATTGCAAAACGATTTTTGAGTCACTGAGTCTAATATATACTTAACCAAAAAAAAGAAGGTACTTTGGGGTTTTAGATGTAGAAACATTATATATATATATAACACCAAGTCTCTAGGCTGGGTTGGGATGGGACTAAATATATTGTATACTGTATTTGTACAAACAAGTTACAACTGATTTAACTACAATTTTTGTTTCTCATGTGCTTTATCTTCTAAAGAACTTTGCAAAATGCGCCCCTGCTCGTCACGTATACTATCACGCAACATTACCAATTCACTCAAAACGTGTCACTTGTTACAATCACATGCTTTGTTAATTTTGATTGACCAAGATGTAATACGTAAAATTATTGTTAAGACAGATTTGCAAATGCTATACCATGATTAAGCTTGGGGAGTTTGTGTGCTACTTTAAACTTGGTGCTTTTGAAAGCAGCTGACCAGAAAAGAAGATACGAGCAAAAAGCAGAATCCAGCTACAACTCTAGCTTTGGATTTTAAACGTTGATTGTATGGTTGGTCAGGATAATCACCTCTGTTCAAAGATTGACGCTGATTTTCACAAAACTGCTTTATGAAGCAAAGTCCACTTTTTTTGTGTGTGGATATTTTTGGTTGGCCAACGGGGTCTATCTATTAAAGGAGCGTAGATCCAGTAACCATTTGGATGGCTTTAGAAATTTCCCACTTAAAAAGTCCTGCAAACATGACCTAACAATTGGGACTAGCTATAAAACCCATTTCACATAATTTGTTGTTGTAATATATATTTTGAAGATGTTCTAATACCACACGGCTTAAACACGTTTTTATTGTAAAGAGTAGATACAAATAGTTATTTCTGCATTCAAGATCGCGTGATTTACCATTAATTGTAGCTCATTGAGTTTATATATGCAACTAGGAGTGACATGACAGAATTTCTTTTTCGAACGACAATCACATACACCCTTACTAGTTCAAATTGTATTTGTGAAAGACCATATTGAAATGGTAGAAGTTTAAAATTGCTACTTATTTCCAAAGGACCATATTAAACTGAGCCTCTAAATGGTTGAAGTACTAGTCGAATTTTGAATTGTAATATCAAGTAGGAGAAATTATTATATCCAGCCGGTGAATCATGTCATTTTTTCTGCCACACGCATGAATAATGATGTATGTATTTGAGTCTCACACGATACCAGGCTTGTCCCACCCTATTGTAGAAACCCATTTACTTACGCGTGTGATCGACAATGACATGATCTACCCGTCGAACTCAAGAATTTCTCATAAAAGTAGAGTATAGATTAAAAGTTAGGAGGTATTTAACAAATCGTACTAAAAGAAAAAGTATATATGCAGAGGCGTGATGCACGTGACATCCCACGTCACCTAACATTTGGGAATCACACCCATCACACAACCAGTGTAAAACAAAGCAAAATGGAGGTTGGTGACAAATCCTTTAAAAATGAAGTTGGGAAGTTGCTATCAAATATAAAGATCAACCCTACAAACTAAACTTTCAACCTGAAAATGATGTTAGAATCAACACAGAAATGGTAATTAAATAAAGCATTATATATCATGCAGAAGTATTCCATTTCAATATGTCTCATGAGTTCTCACAAGTTTCTTTGGTTTTTTTATACAAGCGATATTGGAGGAGGGGGAATTCGAACACAAAATGTTAGAATAATCTGCTCTTAACCACTGAGTTACAAGTCAATTGCACTTTCAAAAGCCATAAGGTGGTCGTTCTTTTCTTTAATTTAACTAAAAATATATTTTCTTTAAGTGGCCCAAACTTTAAAGGCCCCTATGGTACTCAATGGACTTTAGAAGATGGGCTTCATACCAACAAGGACATCAATTTAGACAAAGGCAAATGAAGCCAAACCCAAATTGTATATTCGTTTAGTTTAATGCTAGAGTTGGATGAGGGCAGTAACATGAATCATGATCGTGGTTTTAAAATTCTGAAACAACATTTTTTGCTTTCTTTCTAGAAATAGGTTTAATATTCTTAGACAGATTCAAGCAAATAATCACTTACAAGTTTATAGTCTGAAACATATGATGCATTATGGACTGCCCAACTTGGACCAAATCCAAAGCAAATCTACATAGACCCGACCTAATGAATCTACAAAGTGCGCTTCACTCTTGCTGTGTTTTGTTATTCCGCCAATGCAGTATAGCTGAGTGGAAAATGGTCTTGACTTACAGGTCAGTAGTCTTAGGTTCCAACTCCAATGACATAGTGATAGCGTGTGTGTGAGAAACCCTCATTTCCTTGTAATTTAGATTATCGATTATATTACCCAAAAAAAAAAAAAACCTTCCATTCTTCCAGAGCACATGAATAATGTAATTTACACCTTTTAATCTCTCAAGGATTACAGAAGAAGGTGAGCCGTAAAGAGAGAAAGCAAAAGGAAAAACACACATTTTGATTTCCCTACCCACAAGAATTAACAGTAAACACTCTAATACTATATTCCAAGGTGAAAACGTGAGATTCATGGTCAATGATTATAGCCACTGCTAGCAACCTTTTTTAAGGACCAAAACTAATTAACTCTTCGTCCAGTGCTATTTATCTTCTCAACGTAGTTGAAAATTTCAACTTCAAATCCTTCCCTAATAATAAAAAGAAAGAGGTTCAAATAGTAACACCCCAAAGTTCAAGGGGCATCATGTATTCGACAAATTTTTTAATACTTTTTAGATGGCGAGAGTCGAATCCATAGCGTAGGAGTAACAAGTATTCTACAATTGGAGCTACACGTACCGTACTCTTAAATCCCATTATAGACACCAAACTTATAACCAAGTGCTTGAGGCCTCTTATTTTGAAGAAAACCTCCCTCAATTTTTTCTTTGAAAAAATTAGTAGGTAACGGAGAATGGTCAGTGGTGGAGTGGATAACATACCGGGACGCAATCATACAATCCAAGTAAGCTATGTGCAATTTTGGTGTGTTTGTTGGTACACTTGAACTACCTTTTTATGTAGAGGAAACTGAATACTTCAAAAAATATATAGGGGTACGGTGCATATGTTGACAATTTTGTGTGGTTCAGCTTGTCTGAATATAGCAACACGCATGCCTCGAGGCATAGGTCAAAAGCCAAGTATATAGTGTACGCACCACGTGTGTAATGTATAATTGCAAATGTCATTGTTAATGGCGGAACCTGGAATTTTAAAGACGTGAGTTGATATTTTGTTAACTAAAACTACGAAAGTAAGACAAATCAAGAACAACTAAATGCGAATTTGCTGGATTTGGAAGATGGAATTTACATGGTTAGAGCTAGAAAAATATAATTTTCATGTACTAGGGTAACTACAAAAAGTGGAAAAAAAAACTACACATATGGAAGCTTGTTGGGATAGGCTACAATTAAAGGGTTAATAGCCGATCGAAAAAGCGTAATACTCCTTTTTTAAAGAACTTGTAAAATATTCAATATTAACCCTTTCTCAAAATCTTGTAAATAAAATCGTTAACAGTATTTAGCTACGCAATCGAAGTTTTGTGTTCGATTTTTACACTTCTCCACTGTATACTATAGTTTGATTGTTGTACATTATGCAAACAAAAAGATAACTCAACAGAAAAAGGTTGGATTAAAGGTTAAGACAAGCTGTGAGAAGTGTCATAATTTTGCTATTTATTAACAGAAACAAATCTAGAACTGCTTCATCAACCAACCGCAGTCACATCATGTTCGGTGCCATAAATTGATCCACTTTGCAACAACAAAAAGCAAAGTAATGCTGTTTCTGTTCTTCTTTTTCTTTCTTTTTTTTTTTTCTTTTTCATAGATAGTGTTGTATGTAATGTTTTGTATTAACAACTTAAGGTCCAATTTTGTTTTTTGTTTTCAACAAAAAGCAAAGTAATGCTGTTTCTGTTCTGCCATCAATTACTATTCTTTTCACAACTTTGTTTATTTAAACAATTAATTTGGATAATATTTTTGGATAAGATTTTTGGGTTTACGTGTCAATACTATTCATATCGGATAAGAGTTTCAAATTTCAGATAAATTTTAGATAAATTTCAAATTTCAGATACATTTCAAAATTCAAATTTGAGATAAATTCAAAATTTGAATTTCAGATACATTTCACTAGAAGTAAATTAATTCAACAAAGTGAAAAAAAATTTTAAGGTCCGTTTGATAATTATTTTGTTTTTTGTTTTTATTTTTTTATTGAAGTATAGAGCAACAAGAGGGAGAATGGAAATGAGAATGAGAGTGGAGATTGAGATTTATGAGGAAGATGAGAGGGAGGAGTAACAAAAGTGAATACAAAATCTAAAAACAAAAAATCTATTTGTAATTGTTTTCATTTTGTTACTCCTCTCTCTCATCCTCCCCTCTCAATCTCACACTCACTCTCATTTTCCTCTATACTCTAACACAAAAAATAAAAAATAAAAACTAAAATTAAAATGATTATCAAACGAGCCCAGATTATAAAAATACTTATCACTAAATTACGATTTGAACGACATATGAGGACAGATAGAAAAAACAATATTCGGAATAAAGGGCCAAAAAAAAAAAAGGGGAAGAAGCATGTGAAAGATCACCATCAAAGGATTATCCAGTTAATAATCACTTTTTTTTTTCTCTAAATAAAAATGTATTACAGTTCATAGATCTCTTATTCGAGTATTAGAAAAATAGAAATAAGCACCCAAGTGATTGGAGCTGGCATTATTAGCATATCCCCATCTTTTTGGAGTTGACAGGCATAGGGCATTTTGGTTGGTTAACCATGGCTGGTCTTCATAGAATTAGAACATTACATCCCAACACAAAAAATTAATCAGCAATGCTTTAGTTTTTTTTCTGATGTGGAATTCTCGACATATGTACTATGGGAAAGTCTAGCTGATTATTTGGAGGTCAGTCATGGTTAGTCTCATCATGATGATTAGTAGCTGAGTCATATGTTTGTCCGGGATGGCCTTAGCGTCACAACCTACATGTAGCTTTATATATTCTTAAAAAATATTTGTAGCTTTATATACGAGTTTGAAACGAAAATTTCCAGTAATGGCCGCCTCAATTAAGATATTTGAACTAGGAGGGTAAAAATCGCTAATTTGCTGTCTTCAAATTATCAAACAAATATTAGAAATGTTAAAAGAGAAAGCACAAAATAGCAGGCGCCTGGATGTAACTGTCCATAGAAAAGCACCGGCCGGCAATGGCATGCTAAAAGCATCTTATTGCATTGTAACAGTTGGTGCTGATTTCCCAGGAAAAAGTAACAGATTCTCAAATATTAATTACCACAGTAAATGTTTTGGATGTTATCACTGATTCTCATTTCTCAGATGGTTGGTAGTGGTGGCTTAAATTTCAAATATAACAGCATAAATAGCTCTACCATTGTTGGTATGAATATCAAAATGCAATAAATACCAAATTGTATTCAATAAATCAATATTATCTAACAAAGGCTTATAACTGAAGCGGTTCAAAGTCGTTATCCTTCTATTCGAAGTCCTGAGTTCAAATTTACCTTCTAATATCGCCTGTAAAATAAATAAATAAATAAAAAGTCGAAAATTCTTATTTTTAACTTTATAGCACATGATCGTATCCTATCATTTGGGGGAGAGCCTATTGTTACAACAACAAACCCCAACTATCTTTCTGACTTTAATAAGGGGAGCCATTAATTTTGGAATCCCTCATGCTTATGGTTCTCAAATCTCGCCTTTATTACTTTATTCAAGTAAGACAGCCAGCCCTATTTGGTAAAATGTGTGAGAAGAAAAGTAAAATCGACCACAAAAATCAACAGTTGAGAGAGAGAGAGAGAGAGAGAGAGAGAGAGAAAGCATGCCAAGAAAGGGCACCTTTTATTTTTGCAAGATTTGTGCATTGATCAACATTTAAGCAAATGAACAAGAAGCCAAATATATATATATATATTTTCAAAGAATAAAGGAAAAAAGAAAAGGAAGAAGAATCATGAACAAATGGGAAGAAAAAAAGTAAGCAAAAGAGGAACAAGAGTATGGGCAAGTGAGAAATTTCTTGATTAAAAAAAAAAACCTTGGTGAAATTTGAGATTCAAAATGACCAAAAATGGCCCCTCATACATTTAAAACTAAACCATGTTACATAATCAATTTGGTCTTGAAACCAACAAATCCATAATGGCATTGGCAATGAGTGCCAAACTGACACTAAATATATATATATACATACATGCCTTAAAAAACATGGCATGGAAGGAGTTTAATTGCCTAATCGAAAAGGTGGTAAAAAAGAAGAGTTTATTACTGAAATGGGCAAGGATTGCATGTTACTTGTCCCTCTTTCCCCATTCATGATCACACTTTATAAAAAAATTTGGCACACTAAAGAAAAATCTAATTAGATTATTATTAATTATTTGAACATTTTACAACTGTTTTTTTTTTCTTTCATATTTTGTATATGTTAAAATGATATATATTTATTTATTTTTTTGGGTTGTGTGTGTCTTTTGGTGAAGGAATGCTTGTCACCTACTCCTTTTAAGTTCCCAATCTCTCTCTCTCTCTCTCTCTCTCCATACTAGTAGTCTCCAAAGGCCAATGCTTTAGAGAGAGAAAGCAAGAAATAGTGCCTTAAAGCTTTGATCTTTGGTTTGCTCTCTGCTCTGCTGCTGTGTTCTGTGCCAATGGAGAGGCACAAATGCAAGCTCTGCGCTAGGACTTTTGCTAATGGCAGAGCATTGGGTGGACACATGAAGGCTCACTTGGCCACTCTTCCTCTTCCCCCAAAGACCCAGCAACTCACTGAGTCAGCCTCGTCTTCATCTTCATCCTCAGGTGAAGAACCAGAACCAGAACAAGAACAGCAACTACAGGAAGGAGAAGAAGAAGAAAAGGGTTTGGTGTATGGGTTGAGAGAGAACCCAAAGAGGAGTTTCAGGCTTGCAGATCCTGAGTTCTCTTTTGCAGTTGATGCTGGCTCTGTCATTCAAGACAGAGAGAGCGAGACCGAGTCAAAAAACCCAACTCGGAGACGATCCAAGCGGAATCGGAGATCATTTGTTGCTGTTACAGAGAATCAGAGGCAGCAGCAGCAGCAGCAGAGCCAGAAATTGGAGTTGCAGAAAAAACCCATGTTGACAAATTCAACACAACCCAGTTTGGCTGAGTCAATGGCCGAGCCTGAACCGCTGAGCTCGGTCTCTGATACTTCTCCTGAAGAAGACGTTGCTATGTGTCTTATGATGCTCTCAAGAGATGTATGGATGAGAAGAACAAATGATCAGCAGCAAGCAGATCAATCAGACCAAGATCAAGAACATGGTAAGCAAGCAGTGGAGAAATTGGAGGGGATCAAATTAAAGAAAGTTCGAGGCAAGAATCGGTGCGAGAAATGCAGCAAGCTGTTTCGATCTTATCAAGCAATGTGCGGACATAAAAAAATTTGCTTTCGCAACGAAGACGAAGCAATCAACAATGCAGGTGGTGAGAAGCTATTTGAGTGCCCGTTTTGTTGCAAAATTTTTGGTTCTGGCCAAGCTCTTGGTGGCCACAAAAGATCTCACCTTTCGGGCTCTTCAAGATCAATGGCTGCTGGAAAAACTGAAGTTCGAGAGAGTTTCATAGATCTCAACCTGCCAGCTCCTCAGGAAGAAGATGATTTTAGCGTGCTATCTGATGCTTGAATTGAAACTGTAAAAAAGTAACAGACTTTTCCACCAAAACCTGGATCCAAGGTAAAAAAAAAACAGAATTTGATTGTTTTGAGCAATGAGATCAAATGGGTGAAAACTGAAACTCTTTTTTCAGTTTTTCATTCAAAGATCAAAAACCAAATATTGTTCTTTTCAGCTATTGGGAATTGTTCATTTTCTTGACCATTATTCATTTGTTTCTGTACTTTGAAGTTCAACAACTGTTTGGTCAAGTTCCAACTGCAGTAACAACTTGTTATGTATTTGTTGTTGACTAGAATACAGTGACTAAAATACAGAAAGTTGAATTGTTTTTCGTATTGTATTATATTAGCAACATTAGCAAAATTTCAAGTAATCGGTATTTTTTTTTTTCGAGTAAGCGATAATCGTATTCATAACTTCAAGTAATGGGTTTTAGTTGTAAAGTCAAGTGGTGTTTGTTTTAGCTCAATAATAACTGATTAGTAATTAAATTAGGTACAACCTCCATTGTTAGATGCATGAATAGCGTTGTAGTTGCAGTTGTAAAAGTATCTTTTGCTTGTGGATCAAAACATGTTCTGGGTTATATTGTCAATGTGCTCTGCTGTTTCTGCTTCTGCTTCTGTTTCTCCTGCTTCAGGTCCAGTTTTCCAGTTATTCTTGTAAATTGTCCCATCTCATTTTGAAAAAACAAAATAAATTATATATAAAAAAGTTGATGTTCTTTCCATGATTGTTTTCTTTGTCCCATTTGTTCTCTCTCTCCCCCTCTCCCTCTCTCTCTCTCTCTCTCTCAATATACTCAATTGGTTTGTTTTAGCTTGAAGCATTGGATCAAATGATTTGCGAGGGTGAAGGTGAACCAACAAACTGGAAACTTTTGCTTGACAAAAATAACCTTGAACGATGAACCTAATGACTTTTTTTTTTTTTCCCTGATGGGATATGTTTGAACAGTTTGATTGTGACTGGAGAAGATCCCAATCCCTTCAGTTTCTGAACATAATAAAATATCTGCCTTGAAATGAACGATGTATCCGGGTAATAGGAGGTGCCAGCCATCTGCCATGCTACTATTCTTATCGAAGAATCAGTCAGACACTAGGATTTATTAAATCCTCGTATGGAAATTTAATATGCAATTTAAATTCGTAGAGGATTTTCAATAAAAAAGAAATATTCATAAAAGATTAGTGTCAATAACAAGGGCATTTTATTATGCCCACAAGTAGGGCACTTTGCAAAAAAACTTATTTATAACAGATATAATACTGTTTTGTTATTTTTGGCCAATAACACAATAATATGTGGAAAAGTTATTTTACGTGTTACTGCTTTATTGCTCGGGATAAAAAAAAATGTTATTTCCGTTACATGAGAATTTCTCTCTGTACTTAGGGCCCATTTGGTTAACGAAATAGATTTGAGGGAAAATCATTTCTCATGTTACTTACCAAGGAATGGAAGATTCATTTCCCATGTTTGGTAATGCTGGGAAAGTAACTGAGAGATTTTATTTAATTTACCCATACTAAATCAAATAAAAAATGCATTTAATAATATATTGTAATTCTAAATTGTTAATGGGGGACAAAATGGTAATGAAAAATGTGCATTTAATGTTGGCTCATTTTCCCAAACTTTTCATAAGGAGAGAAAACAAAATCCAAGGAGAGAGGAGGAGGGCTTCAATTTCCCCCTACTTACCCATGTGTCAGACAACCATTTCATATGCCTGAACTTACCAAATATGAAAAAGCAATTAATTTCTCATCTTCAAGCCTTCTTTCCCATGAATCAAACGAGGCCTTAGTTGTTATATGGTCTTGTTTATGTTATTTTTTTACGCGTGTGATTTGTTGGTTCATAAAATCAACTCGAAGTAGAGTAAAGCTAGATGTACCATATAAAGATACGATTATAGATTGCCGGTTTGTTTGAGAGCGTTGCTTTTTTGGTCAAAAGGATTTGTTTGGGAGTGTTTCTATAGAAACATATTGAAAGTGCTTTTTATATCAAATATTGTTACAAGTACTTCTTTTACATAAGTGAAACTCACGGGTATAAGCGAGTTCAATTTTTATTAGAGATGTGTATCATGAAATGCTAGATCAGGGGTGGAGCTATTTACAGGGCTGAAGTGGCCTTGCCCCCTCCATCTTCTCATCTCTTTACTATATAAAGAGTATATGCAGAAATTACAGAAAAAAATACCATAATTTTAAGCTTGTGGCCCCCCAAGACGTCAAACTCTACCTCCGCCACTGTGCTAGGTAGCTGACAAATGTGACTTGCTCAGCTAACTATCCTCTGTTTTTCCATCCAAGAAAAAGTAGGAAAATTATAGAGAGATAAAACAGAGACAGTGTTTGGAAGCATTTGTCTTGGACTCTCGGCTGCCCTTATTTTTGTGCAGTCTAATGATTCTGCATTTGCTTTGACCAAAAGGCAAACAATGCTTGAGAAATACTGGCTTTTTCTTTCCCATCCGGCCTCCTTTGCTTTAACATCTTTATTAATTATTCAATGCTAAAACTCGTTTGCTTCAATGCTATGTTGTAGTCAAGCCACAGAAAGTCATTTAACATTGTATTAACTGTATGTAGTTATTTGTATTTATTTATATTAGTTTGTGTGGCTAAGGACCTGAGACTTGAATTACAAATGCAATCTATCGCGTTTTTCTAAAATTTAACATGATTTTTTTTGGGGGCGCTTTTAGATACTTAAATAACATGTTGACATGACCTATGTTAATGTTATGTAAAGACTTTTCTTCTTTTTGTTTAAATGAGACCTAAAAATTTGAAGAGGAAGTGAAGAATAATAATAGCTCTTACCAACCGAGTTGTGAGTCCCTACCTTATTTAAAGACTTCATTACAGGATAACTTGTTACTCGTGATCTTTGTCATTCAATGAGAAGTTCCATTCTAAAGAAAGGGTTGAGTTTTTTGCCCCTTAAAAGCAAAAAAACTTACTTGTTGGATATCACTATTTTTCTATTCCGGTCAATAATATAATGACATATTAAAAATTTATCCAATATGTCATTATGTTATTGGTCGGGAATTGCAAAAAGTGTTATTCCCGTTGCATGATAATTTCTCTCTTTAGACTTTAATAGTTGGTTAAATTTCAAAAACTAAAAATGCTTATTGGGATTTGAATCATTGAATTTCAGTCAAACAGTTGATAATCATGAATTTATAAATAGTGAGTAAGAAAACTTATTAAGATGGATCCTTTTTGTTAAAAGGTTTTGGGATTCAAAGATGGGGACCCTCCATTTGATATTTATCCATGTAACGATCATCCATACAAAATGAACAAGTATGACAATCAGTTAGTCATCTAACTATGACCAAATAAATAGACCAACAAAGTGACTCATAAAACAATTGATAATTCAACACTCATATGATTTTCAATTTTATTGATTATTTTTATAATAAAAAAAATACAAGTGATAGTCTAAATTATATGGTATTTCTCACACACACTACTAAGGTGCTATGAAGTTCAAATATAAGATCATTAGTATGCAAGTCAAGACTCTTTTCCACTGGACTAAACCTCGTTGAATACATGAATAATTCTTAAATGTGAATCTAAAACGACAATATAATACATTTTGACTCTCTTAAAAAGAGATGCTCCTTAAGAAAGATTTATATACCTTTTTTTTTTTGGTAGCCATGATGTAGAAAATTTGAAGTCAGAAAAAAAAAGGGTTTATAATACAAATAGATAAAATAATTCTAGTTAAATTATAAATTACTCCAATGTAGTGGAAGAGGATCAAACTCGGATGTAAGTGGGTGGACGCACTTATCTTGGCCAATTGGCAAACCACATCTACAATGTAAACAACTGATTTGACTGTCGTAATTTCGATTAGTTTGTTAATTAAAAAGGAAAAAGAACAATGTCCTTTATTTACCCGAGCAATGAGTCCATATCAAGAATTGTGTTCCTTACGATATAGAAAGGACCACCAAAGCTCTGCTCATCTTGCTACATAGCAAACCATTAAAGGCTTAATCCGATGATTTTATTATTATTATCCATTGTTCCAATTCTGGTTAGGAATTAAATACTAAAGAAATTCGTAATTGTTCTTGGAGATACATTGATTTGCTAGTTGTTTTGTCATATTGAAATGATTAAAAATGCTTTTTAACAACTAAAAACGTGTTTAACAACGTTCAGCAGAAAATTAAAAGTACTAGAAAGTGTTTTTTTTCTTCCTCCAAAAAACACTTGGTTTTTTAATAAAATTTTTGACGTGCTTTAAATAAAAGCGCTTCTTAAAAAAACACTTATCAGCAGAAGTGCAGAAACACTTCCCAACAGGCTTGCAATCAATCTTTGAAGTTCAAATTAAGCTTTAATAATCATATTATAATCGTATTACATGCATTACGTGTGTAGCATATGAATCTTGTCTAGTTGTCTAGCTTTTATTCTTTATTTTTCACTTGCTTTTTCTTTTTCTTTTTTGATATCGAGGAACCCCCTTCAAGGCACAGCCACATTAGAATCATCCTTGTCAGGTAGACCCCCGGTAGAACTCAGAGGTCAGCTATTTTTCTTTCTTTTGGTTGCTGGGGAGGGCCATTTGTGTAGCTTTACTAACTCTGTCTTCACGTGATCCAATTAAGCACATGAAAGTGTTTATTTTCATACCATCTAATCGCGCTCCCAACAAAGAGCACTGGACAATTCTATATAGTTCATCAAGACCACCTGCTTTGCCTAAATTTCTACAGAAATCCTAAATTCCTTTTATTAATTCAAAACAGGGCAATGGCGTATGTTAATTTTAAAATTTTATCTTTTATCAAAATTCTAAGTTTATCTTTCCTGTTCAAACACAGGGAGTGAATTTACAATTTGACTCCAATCACATTGCGCTGGCCTAACTCACATATGTAATTATACCTCGTTTGATTGATTCATAAGCAAATACGGTAAAACTCAGTCCAATTTGAAGCAATGCAGATTATAAAAGTAAGCACAACCAAGATACATGATTCATTACAAGGCTTAAACATAGTACATATACTCCTCTTTTTTTGGTGTTACAACCCACTTATTAGGGAAAACCAATTCAATCATGTTTAACTGCTACTTATCACGCAATTTTCAAACTTTAGAAATAACTTGTGGCAGAGGCTTTATCTTCCCCAGCAACTTTTCAGCCTCAAGAAATCCAAATGGTCCCATGGCTATATATTTCATACACTTCCATCTGTTCAAGTATAATCAGGTATGTCAGTGTAGTGGACATGTAGGATCTCAGAGAAACCTCAGACATATAGCAAACTGTGAAGCCTGAAATAGCTTTACCTGGGTGTGTATGGCAGTGCGAAACAATGGAGGTGAAGATGGTTAACAGAGTTGAATGGAGGTTGATGAAAGCCAAATCTATCAGAAGGACAGTCTAAAATCACACTCAAAACTTTTTCATAACCGAAGTCGTTTGGAGAACATTTGATCAAAATGAGAAAAATCAACTATCATTTTTACTCAATTGTTTTGTCCGATTAATGATGCATGCATGCCTGGTCTAATTCCAGTTTGATTATTCACTTATTGTGTGTAATCACTCAAGGATTCACAAGTATTCTTACAAACTCAATTACAGAAAGATCCTCTTCCAAAGAAGATGCAAAGGAACCAATTGGTCAGGGTATACGCCAGATTACAGAATTTATGAAGATTCACATTCTTCACCAGCCCATTTCTGCATTAAGCAATCTCCTAGACATGATTGCAGAAATTTTTCTTTTTGTTCGAATCCTTTGGTCGTGCAATAACAAGTTTTTAAGCATGTAGTCTTTGGTGAAAGAACGAGAACAGTGTTCTAAAGAAACTTCAGTTAAGTTATGCTGTATAAAAAACAAGGATTATTCAGTTTTTTGTTTTCTCTCTTACAATGTATTCATTCTTCAGTTTCGTTTTTCCAAAATTTCATTGCTCTTTTTTTTTCATAAGAGAAAGAGGCTCCTGGACGATAACCTAATAAAAGAATAATTAAAATGCATATAAATGCAGTTTCTGGAAGGTGTGTAACTAATGTGGACAGCATAATGGCTTGAAACAAAATTTAACACAAATTTACATGAAGGGTACCTCCATGAAGGCCTATATATTTTTAGTATAAGCAACTTAGGACAACAGCTTCTCAAGTCAAGATCAATCTATCTGAGCACACAATTACAAACCAGAAAATAATGCTAAGAAAAAGAGATTTTCAAGAACAAGGCAATACCTGTACTGATGGCATTGAGGTGCATCTCGTTGAATTAGCGTTTTCCCCACTTCTAACATGTGATTTACTGAATACCAATAAAACAATGGAATATAAGATTACGAAATTTATTGATGACCAAAGGCAAGAAAATTCCCAAATTTGTTCAATCATGTATGATTTAATCTAAAGTTGTCAACATTTAGATTACCCAAAGAGTAGTCTTCAGGTTTCCTTTGAAGATCCTTAACAGTTGAAATGTGATCCACAGGAATAACCAAGTAATGCCTACACAAAATTGTCATCTGACTCTCTCTCTTTCTCACTTCAATCAAAATGGCTAAATATTGATGAATGGAAATTGGGGAAATTCATCCAGTACCTTACAGCAGCCGGGCGGATGTCTTGAAAAGCAACGACCTTGTCATCCTGCAGGAAAACCCAGTGACCAATTACAGCCTTAGGATAAACAAAAGTACCAAAATCACTGTTTGGTTACTGAGAAAAAGGAAATGGGATTAACCCATTTGGCAGCTCACCTTCCTCAGCAACCAAACCAAGTAAAAGCGAGAGAGAGAGAGAGAGAGAGAGAGCAGACAGTGTGGAGGAGAGTGGTAGAGGTGGATTTGCCGGCGATCTGGCAGAAGATGCACTGTGAAGCTGCAGTTGTCATATCATTTTATTTTGGTATTTGGATTGGATGGATGACACTTGGGTTTGGGAGAGTTAACCTGAAATGACGGACTCGGACTTTTACTTCTGCTGCTGCCTTATTTATTCTTTTCGTGTCGATACTGTATTCTTCGATCGACACTTCACCTTCTTTGTTGAACATTTTCCTAACATCAGTTATTGTAACAAATGACATAAAGTTAAAAATATGCATTTTCTCTGAAAACTGGGATAGGAGGAGTAATGGTGAAGTTTAAAATATTTGGAATTTGAGACACTCATGAAAGAGCATATTCAATGGAGAATGCAAATGAAATAAGCAAAATTATACTATAACAACTTAAGTAGCATGTTGCTTACCTATTTGTCTCATGAAAAAAGTTGGTCACTCCAAGCCAAAAAACTTACTTGCAACTGTTTTCTATCTCAAATAATGACATGTGGCGTGAAAAGTTATTCTACGTGTCATTGAGTTATTGGCCTTGGATAGTAAAAGTGATATTCCCGTTGCATGAGAGTTTCTCTTCACTCTAAGCGCACCTCCACCCCAAAGGGCAAGGGCAAGGCAAAGGCAAGGCAATGTTTGTTACTATTCATGTGAATAGTGGCAGCCTTGCCTTTTTTGTTTCAACTTCAAAAAGGTAAGGGCAAGGGCAACTTAAACCATTATTTTAATACTTCCTAATTTTTATTTTTTCTGATTATATTTTAAATACTTAAACCATTAATTTTAATAAGATTTTCGAATAAAATTTTCAATTGCCACATATCACTATTTATTATAAAATTTTCATATCAAATTTCAGATAAAATTTTTGAATAAGATTTTAGGATTAAATTTTAGGATAAGAATTTTGGTTCCCACGTGTCCACATTTATTATAAAATTCACATATCACTCATCATACAATCGAAATACTCATAGTCCTCATAGTCCGACACAATCGAGTACAAGGACGACTCAATCATTAGCGGAGGCGGTTCCACCGGATCACGACGTGGGGGAGTATTTTCCTTCGGAGAATGTAATAGTGCCATTATTTTCTACACGGAAAGTACCACTGGAATCAACTGTGGGCATTGTTCACTTGAGGAGCCATGTGTAATGGTTCTCCTATTTTTTGTTTTGCCTTGAATAATCTATTAAAAACATAAAATTGAAAATGCAAGAAATATTTAATTAAAAAAGACATTAAATTGAATAAAATGGCAATTAATTTTTATTTTTTTTTATCTCATCGCCAAGATTTTGACCACTTCGAACGTTTGTCCACGACCATCCGATTTTGATGGAAAAGGCCATTTGTATTTTTCCACAAATGAAATTTTGTAGTATAAAATTTGGTGTGTAAAGTGAAAAATATTAAAAGGAGATGAATTTGTATGAAGATTTAGTGTGGAAATTGAATAATATTGGTAGGTATTTATAGAAAAAAATTTCTCAATTTTTTTGTTATTTTTTGAAGCCAAAAATTGGACAACCGTTGGATTGGAGGCTTCAGGAGAAGCCACGTGGCTTGACACCGTTGGTTTTTGGTAGCTGTGGGTCAGCGCTGACATCAACAGCTTTCGAGCTATGGCCCAGTCAATTCTTGCCCATGAACTTGCCCAAGCTGATGGGTCTTACCCCTTGCTGGGCTTGACCTTGCGCACTAGAGGGGGGTTTGGGACCTAGTGCTGTCTTTTTTTTGGGCCAAACCCTTGCACTGGAGGTGGCCTAAGAGACTAGGCAACACAAATATACAAACCATTATTATATATTTTTATATTTATATTTATATATTATATTATTTATTTTTATATTTATATATTATATTATTTATTTTTATATTTATTTATTATATTATTTATTTTTATCTTTATTTATTTTATTTTTTTGGTAAACTGGAGGGCAAACGCCCAACAAAAACACTAAGGAACAATAAGCCTAGGTAAAGAAACCCTACACAAACCATATGGTTCACAACATTCAGGGGCATCATCCTAAAAATGAATACCCAAAGGCTTGGCGACTCCGATGGTAGCAAGCGTATTAGCAACAAAATTACTTTCTCTAAAAATCTGTTGAATTTGACACACTCCACCATTCATAATAGCTTTGCAGCTAGAGATAAGGCTCAATAAAGGGTGAAAGGATCACAACAAGGAGCATTCACAAGCTCCACAACCAACTGGGAGTCGGACTCCACAATTAGAGGAAAACAATTAATTTGATTAGCAAGATGCAAACAATAGAGAATAGCTCACATTTCCGCTTGTAAAACAAAACCAATCCCGATATTAGCAGAGAAACCACCAATCCAATCCCCATTAACATTTTGAATTAAGCCCCCAGTACCAATAATCCCTTCCTCACCTTTCTTGCAACCATTAGTATTCAGTTTCCACCACCCAACATGAGGAAAATCCCAAGCAAGGAAGACCTCAACTGTTGAATTTGACACACTCCACCATTCATAATAGCTTTGCAGCTAGAGATAAGACTGAATAAAGGGTGAAGAGGATCACAACAAGGCGCATTCACAAGCTCCACAACCAACTGGGAGTTGGACTCCACAATCAGAGGAAAACAATTAATTTGATTAGCAAGATGCAAACAATAGAGAATAGCTCACATTTCCGCTTGTAAAACAAAACCAAGCCCAATATTAGCAGAGAAACCACCAATCCAGTCCCCATTAACATTTCAAATTAAGCCCCCAGTACAAATAATCCCTTCCTCACCTTTCCTGCAACCATTAGTATTCAGTTTCCACCACCCAACAGGAGGAAAATCCCAAGCAAGGAAGACCTCAACCTTGGCATCCTTACAGTGAGAACTCAAATTGGCACAAATCCAATCATTTGCAGCTTTACAAATAAAAGGATTAGAGAGAGTAATGTGAGAAGGACTATCCTCAAAGACCTTTTTGCAGCGGTTTTTCCATATGTGCCATAAGGCAAAATGAAAATAACATTCCAACTCAATTGATTATAACAGCTCTTGCTATCCCTCACATTAAAGAAAATCCAGTCCCACACATTATAATTAAAGGATTGGCGAATATGCAAAGTAAGACCCATGGAATTCCAAACAAAGCTTGGCATTGGGGTAGTGCATAAGAAGATGAGAAATATATTCTGAAGGCCACTTACAAATATGACAGCTTGCATCGATAGATAACCATTTGTTCCATTGAGCTTCATTGGTAAGAATTCTACTACAGCATAAGTGTTAAGAGTGTTTGTCCCATTTGTTCCATCGCTCGGGCACCATTACTAGTATAAGTACTATATAGTGTAGCGCAAGCATTTAAAATTATTTTCCTGTAATCTTACCCATTAGATTATCTTACAACCTAAAATATAACACATTACATTAGTTTTATAGATAATTTTTTTAAACTACTGTTGTTACGCTTATGTTAAAAAAATATGACATTCATCTTATTTTCGCAGGAAGACATGCTCTCTCCAAAATTCGCTCACCCCATATAAACAATAAAGACTATGGAGACTTTGACTACCAAATATCATATTATTGATGTCCAAAATTGGATTCAAGTTAAAGGAAATTGTCGGATGAATATGCAAGACACAACCAAAAAAACACAAAAAACAACCTACAAAAAAAACCACAACACACAAATCGGCAACCGAAAAAAAAAGAAAAGAAAAGAAAAGCCAGCGCAAATACAAAGATAGTCACACAATAATCACCCACTACACCAAAATCGAAACCCTCGAAGCACCAATATGAACACATCAATCAAGGGAAAACACAAGCCAAAGCCAAAGGAGCCAGTAACCAGAGAATGGAAGAAAGTGGTCATGCATCAAAGCTAGAGTCAGAGCTAGAGCTCTACACACTTTTCCCTATAGTAGAATAGTTTAGAGGCTAGGAACGGGTGTGGGCCACCATGGGAGCACAAATGGGTGGATGTAATTGAGATTCCAACTCGTGTCCCGACTTCGAATCTCTGGAACAAACTCAAACATTCCTGCACCAAAGTTCCACCTGATAATTTTCATAGCATCTACGTAGATGGTATCCTCAATAGTCGGGTGGAAACCTATCGCAGTTTTTGCACACTCATCTAGAGGCGTCGAAGAAACATCATCATAATAGGAAGAATCCAACTCGAAGAAGGGAACTTTGTCGACCACCAAACGCCATTTCAAATTATCATCGCCTGCATCCAACTCCCAGACACTCAAATGATTACCAAGCACAAACTCGGTCACCCGCAAATGCCCTCGACATGCACCAAGAACCCGATCCATCGCAAGGGAATTTCCTCGCACTTCAGACGACATATCAAGAGGTGCCAGACTGAACCGACATTTGTCAACAATAATATGATCGTCGTCACCATCACCATTACTAGCACTGATATTACTGATACCTTGGAAGGGATCCAACTCCAGAATATAGGAGGATTCATCATCGGAACCTGAAAAATACAACTTCCCATTGCAAGCAACGCCAGGAGTTACGATATCAAAATAATTTCGTAAGCCGCATACCACATTAGCGGACTCTCTCCATTCACCGGTCTCAGAAAAGAAGATGTCCACATAGAACTCTTGACGTAGTCGCACAACCCTCCACCTATATTCAGCATTAATGGAAACATCATCATCGAAGGAGGAAGATGAGTTGTAGTTGTAGTAGGGATCACAAATGAACCCTACGCTTACCCAATTATGGATTCGAGGAGGGGGAGGAAGAGCAACCCATTTCTTGGTGTATGGATTGCAAATGTAATAATCACGTTGATCAAGTTCGCTTGGGCAGCACAAAACTAAGTCGTTGCACGCCCCTACCACAAATAATTTTTGTTCTGCTGCGGCTTCTGAAATAACAGGTAGCTGCAAACTCATCAGACCATCCTCGATCATCAGACCATCCTCGTTTTCCACCCGAAAGAATGTTCCATTGTCTACAACTACTGTACCTAAAATGGGCGTTTTCAAATCACGTTGGCGACGTACATATTGCCCAACAAAATGGGAACTAGAGATGAGTTCACACCAACGCTTGGACACGCACTTGCATTGAAAAACAAACATGATACAAGAAAGTCGACAAATGATTTCAACCAATAAAACCTCTGGGAGATCATCAATACTATCATTCATTATCATTTTATTTCTGAGCCAAACCCAGCACCATTAACAACAAATTCGATGTCAAGATGATTAAATAACTGACTCTGAGCCCCACATATCATCAAACAAACACTAACTAGAAAATAGGGAACGTACCCTACTTTTGTGGTCATATAGATCCCGAAATTTTTTTATTTTCATCCATTTTATTGTATTTTATTTTTAAAACTGTAGAAATTATCACTCAATCTTCAATCTGTAATTCATCCATCCATTTAGAGGTGTCAAATGGTCGGACTGGCCCTGCAAGGCACGAGCTCATCCTGTTTAAATAGAAAATTGAGTTGTAGCCACTGTTTTCCTAGCCACCTCATCTGAATGGTGGCCATTGCTGATGTAATAGCCACACACTTACTGTTAATCTGTGGCACCAAACACATGGTCCGGTATATTTGTGGCTGAAAAACAACTAGCCACGGATGCTGAGTCAAAACAGTATTTATTTTGGGATATTGATGTAAACTATATGGCCTGCGTAAATTAAAAGACTAACCTTTAAGAGTGCCAGAAACTTTGGATCTTAAATGTGATGTTGTAAAACTTTTAGATAATCTTCGATTTGACATTTTTAGAAAGTTTTTAGATATTTGTTCTTTTGAATAATTGTATGCATGCCAAATGACTCCGGCTATTCTCTTCTCTGTTTTTGTAACATAAATTGGATTAAATTCTAAGTACTTTGTTCAGCATGTGCAGGGATTGATAAGCTATATCAATCCTACTAACGTTTGGAAGTTTTTGCTGATCTTAGATTGGATTTTTGGCGTTGGATCACCTTGGGCAAATTAATATTGGTGTTGGATTCTTTAATAAGCTATTATTCTAGATGGGGTTTTGAATGCCTTTGTGCTTGTCTAATTTGTCCTAATTGTATATATAACCTTGTGCAATGATTTCATTGATCACTAAACTGTATCCAAGAAACTAACTGCTATCATTCTACAACCGAATAGATACTGAGTCTAATATACTGTTATAAAAACATTGTGTCTTGTAGCATGCAAAGTAATCTTGCATCATGACATGAACTCAGACTGTAATATCGAAATAGGATTTGTTGTGCCACCACCAAACCAAACATATAATCAGACATCAACTTCAGAGAGTCTTAGCAATATTCTTCTGTAAATAGGATTTATACCCATTCACCTGTGTACAATTTCCTTAGTGATTTCCTTCTTGCTGTCCAATAAGCTGCATGTACCCAGTGAGCTTCCTTGTTATCTAGGCCTTAAAACTTGTTTTTGTATTTTCAATCTGTCTAGTGCATGTTCTTCATTGGATCAATATCAACTAGTATCTCACATACAAAACAAACTACCAATTCTAAAGATTATTGAGTACCTCTATGCAATACAAACCTCTAGTTAAAATCAGTAGTCCTCTATTTGTCTTTTCATTGCACAATCCTGAAGTAAACCTTCTAACATCATGTAAACTTGAATTGCTTCTTGTCAAAAGATGCTACATAAGATTCTTCAATGTTAACCAAATAGGGCATGTCTTAGTAGCTTCGACAGATTTCATAAGTTGACAATGACTCGGAAGCTGTTGATTGGTGCTGCCGACAGTTCGCGGAAGTCACTATCAGAATGTACAATTTCCAATATTTTACACTTGAAACGAGTAATATGCAGTACAATTTTTCTTTGTCAATGCCTCAATACCTCCCACTGAGTCTCATATTCATGTATAAATATGAACAAAATTTCTACAGCATCTTGAACTTTACTTTAATCTTTAATGAATAAAAACACCTATAAATAACATAAATTTCCTTATTTCTTTATTCAAGAAAGTAGAGTTTTAACTTTCATTCGGTGCAGGTGTAGGTCAAAGATGACTACCAAAATTATGAAAAGGTCCAGTGAGCTATCACTATGTTGGTTGCTGTGTGAAACTTTTGTCCACTAATTTTCTTGTTCCACCTTTCGAATTTCCTTGGTTCTGAAAACTCACTGATGAGTTTTACACCTCCTGAGTTAATACCAATAATGCTGAGACTCGTTCCTCTCCATTACTTATTGCATTCTCATATTTCTTTTGTGTGATCCTCTTATTTTACTTAAAACATACTTAGTCTACTGCAATTTGTCCATAGCAGTGCTTCTTTTCTTGTTGATTCTGTAAGAGAGAGAAATACCAAATATGGGTAGTTGGCTTGAACAGTTTCTTCTGAAACACCAGTCTTGTTAAAACATCTTTGATCATTTGGTAAAACAAAACTTCTCATTTATGTCTGTGTTAAGTATTCCTTTACTGTTTTTTCTGCAGTAAACTCAAAACTTTCCTTATAGTCCCTTAAATACTTCTCTTTTGTGTGCCCGTAACTTTTCCCAATATGAACTACCGGTTGGCAGAACAATATAAAATATGATTATAATAATTCTCAACAAAATTGTAACCATCAAATATACAACAAAACAAACACAAATGTGTAGAAATACTGACAACTTTAACGATTGAGGCTTGCAAGAATTACAATTAATGCCCTAAAGACAGATTTCGCCCCTGCCCTTGTGCTCGCAATTCTATAGGCATTTATCTCTCAGGATTCAACAATCAATAATCCTAGATTGAAGCACTTAAATTTAAGTCTCTGGCAAACCAATTATATATTTGTACTCTCAAGACACTTAGGAAGGAAACTTGAAGATTGATACTCTAACATAGCATGAGTGGAGAAAAATTCCATATCAAAACTCCTCTGGAATGTCACATAGCTTAGGTTTGTATAGAACCCAAGTGACTTTTTGGATTAGCAATAGTGGCTGTTCACTACTTGACGCCACCCATGCAAAAGGGAAGATGCAACTTCTCTGATTGAATTGCATCAAGTTTGTATGCTATGCGATTTTTCATATTTTAACATAATAACTGTTTTCATTCACACATTAAAATTAAATATTATAATATATAATTTCCAACACTACCAATATGAAATTGTTTAGTCAATGAAAACTTTTCCCTTTCAATCATTCTGGAGGCTTTATAAAAGTCTTTGTATTCTTGCTTTTATGAGTGCCAAATTGTCAAAAGTTTTCTTTACTAATGACCACTTTCATTGTTTGTGATAATGCTATTTAGAAACTTGCAGTTGAATTGATATGCCAAAATCAAAACTTTGTCTACCAAACTTTATTGCTGAATATCGAAATAGACTTATCAAACTCCAAGTTGAAGTTTGATTTTACAATCCTATTGAATGATTCTAACTTCCTTGCTATGGAAATAATGCAAACTACATAAACTAGCTCAAAAGGAAAACAAAACCAACTGAAATACCAGCTACTTAATGCATTTGATCTATGATCATTTTTCTCCTTGCTTGGTGGCATCTGGTTTATCAGTTCCTTTACTCTTATTCTTTTCCAGCCATTTCTTATATCTTCTGCATAATCTCTTCATGTACCCAAATTTCTTGCAAAAGAAACACTTCTGTTACAAAATGATTTCCCTTGATTCAAATATGTTTACAATGTACAGCTATATAGGAGATTTGTTTGACTTTTACAAGAAGTTATAAACAGCATTAAAGACTATAATTACAAAGAATCAAAACTGATCTTCAGTTACACAATTAGTTTTGATTCTCAATCAAACTGATCTTCAGTTACACTTTTTGATTGTGTTCACCCGTTTTAGATTTGTTCCTGTGATAATAGGGTAAAGTTCCTCATTGTCTTGAAAACCATTGACTGGTCAAAAAGTCAACTTTGTTTTGTGTGCGAGCGTGCTACTACTAGCAATAAAGACCCTAGCAGACTTCTTAAAAATAGATAACTTGCGCCCCAAGTTACTGATTTCTAAACAAACGATTGTGAATTTGGGTGAGGAATATCTTCCCAAGTAAGTTCTTTTCTTTGCCTCAGACTGGTGAGGACTTCAAAATTTTTCACAGTACAAAACTGGTAGTTCTGGCTAGAATAAATGACAAGAAAGTAAATTTGCAGAATCGCCTTTTACAAGACTTAGAAAGGGAAAGACCAATCTAAAAAAGACAAAAAGAGCATTGGACTTCAATTTTTGCCTGGATAGCTACTTTTGATCCGAGCTGGATTGGATGTATCTGTGTTGGATTGGACTATCAACACCTTCAATTGTCAAGTTTCAGCTGTAAATTGATATCAACGTTCGAGTTTGGCAGAGTTTTAATCTATTTCAAGCCTTGGAAGGCTCTTTGAATGGGCATTATTGGAACCTTTTCAGTCTAGAAAGGGCAGAAGTGGTTGGATTTGGTGATTACTGAGCTGGAACTGTGCTGTAGTACCTGTTTTGCTTGATCAAGGCTCTTCATAAATTTGTTGAGGTTTTCATATTCGTAAAAATCGAACTCTACTTAATTTGGCTTATGCTGAACCAAATTTGTAACGTTTGAAATCTCGCTTTGAATGACTATTTCTCTAAAACTGAACTGAAGTTAGAGATTCTGGATTATGGTGACTTGTTTTTCGTGGCTCAATGAGCTTTTGGTTGCTTCGGTGCTTTGACTGTTTTTGAAATCAAGTGATCATTTTCAGTTTTTGTGTTTGATTGATTTTTTGGCTGTTGTCTGATCTGTTCACCTTCTCTCAGATTTATAGGAAATGCTGGAGTGGGATTTCTAATCTTTTAATAATGGGTGATAGATTTCCTAAGGACAAGATCTTTGATTTATATGTCAAGGAAAAGAGGATTTTTATCTATTCTGTCAAAAAGCTATCAATAGTCAGTTTTTTCTCAGTTTTTTTTAAAGAAAGCCTAATCCCTTTTCGACTTCTAACTGCTCTTTGCAAGGGTTCAACCTGCCGTAATGGTTAGTTTGATTTTCCAAATGAACAACTCCCTGCACCCTTCTTATCTCTTTAGAAAATGTAGTCTGCTTATCCCTTGGAAATAATGCCTGTCTTGATGTATAATTATATAGAAATAGATTTTGACCTTCTTTTGACTGAAAAGACTGGAGACATCTGCCTGTTTAAAACCTGCCTTCATTAATTCCCTGTCAATTCTCTTGTGACTAGTTGAAAATTTTGACTTTTTCAAAGTCAGGTAGTCACGTGGGGGCTTTTTTGTGAAAAAAGATATGCTGTTTTTGCCTTTTTTGGGATAGAGACCGAGTGGTGAGATTTTCTCAGAAGTTGGGCTTCCAAAACTGTGTGTACCAGTTTTCAATAGCCAATAATGGTATTTTACTCTTTTCAGATCATGGCTACATTCGTAATTTGTTCAAAAAAGGTATGGGCTTTTCCAGTGTCTTGGTTTTCTTCTTCTGATTTATGTAGATGAAAGCCCAGATGTTTTTGGTTCATGGGCCTCTCTACGAAAATAGGTTGCCATGCATAATTTTGGCCCAAACAGATTGAGAAACTGATTGTGTAACTGAAAATTAGTTTTGATTGAGAAGAGGAAATCTCTCTAACAACTTCAATCCAACAGGTTTTCCTTCCACATGTTTTCTTGCTTTCCCTGCTGCTGTATAGGTTTTTCCATATGATTTTGGCTTTTCCTTTAATATAATGTATTGCATTGACATGGTTTTGTTCCCTCTCTTTCTTGTTGTCTTATTGCTATTGCACACAAATACCTATCAGATCATTCATAGTCCACATCTCCTTTTGAGCAATGTAAGTGCTATTGAGAAGTTTGAAACTACTCGGCAGAGAGTTGATTGCAAAATACACCATCATAGCTTCATCTACATTCACATCCAGGGATCTTAACTTGTTTCCAATATCGAGCATTTTTGCTATGTGAACCCTGACACAACCTTCCCCATCATATTTCAAATCTTTCAATTGACCCATCAAGTTTCCTATCTCAGCTTTCTTAGATTCTTGAAACTTTTCTCAAATTCCCTTAAGGAACGCGTTAGCATTGTCAAATGAAGGAATGACATCTCTCACAAAGGGTGAGATTGATCTTGTCATAATGAGAATGGCCATTCTATTTGACTTGTTCCATTTGGCATATTTGGCCTTTTCCTCAATTGAGGCATTAGTAGCTGGTTGTTGTGGCTTGGATCTTCTTTCAGTACCATCTCAAAGACTAGCAATCCTAGAGCAATTTCCAAATCCTCTCTCCATTTGGTTTAGTTGGAGCCAGTGAGTGTTTCGATTGAATTATGGTTAACTGTAAATATGTAAAATATAAAATATGATGTCTATCCCCATTTTTTGTATATTATCAATTCACACCTATGAGTTGAGAATTGAACATGTTTTAGTAATCACCAAAACACATGACACATGAATTTCTTTTTTATGGATTGATTTCTCACATTTGTGGACATAAAGAAATCTCCATGAATTCATATACCTCATGTTTTCCATCAAACCACCGTAGATTTCTGTAAACAAGACTACCAATATTTGTGGACATAAAGTTTTTCCTCATTTACATCGATCTTCTATGCAATCTTGATCAGTTTCCTTTGAATACAAGATTCCTTAATTAACTATGATGCTGTGGCTCGCTCTAGTTAATACAGAATTTCTTGAAACCTTGATCTTTAGCCTTCAAGCATGGATACCAAAAATCATATATTTGAAAACATGCTTAACAGATCTACATAAATAGAAAAGTGAAAAAGTAAAACCATGCTTCATTCAATTTTCAGCATGGTATGCAGCGGATTATTTTCTTTTGTTTCAATCGTTTTATGTTATTGTTAAAACATGCTTAGATCAACTTCTTTTTAGGTTTTATAACATGCAACCTAAGCTCTGATACCACAGTAAACTATATAGGCTCCATCTACAGAATTCTATTGCTATATATGCTTCCATGGATGCATCTTGATAAGCACTTACGTCATCAGCCACAATCAATCAACCTTCTTTAAAGGGTTTCGAGAGAGAGGAGCTAGCAAATTCACTTGAATCCGTTGCAGCCTCTTCTTGCAGCGGCCGGCAGGCATAGATAACATTCAATCTATTGACATATGGCCTCATTCATCAAGGCTTTGAAATAAGCTGCTAGGCCACAAGATGACGCAACCGCAGACAATGTCCATAACATTCAATCTATTGACATATGCTTCAGTAATAATTATAGTATTGTGTTGTGTATATATATAAACATTGATGCAGGCATTGCGAAGGGTATATATTTTTAAATGAGTAATAATGAAATTAGAATATTACATTGGATATGGTATTATATGGTTTAATAATAATAATGTGGTATTTTTGTAATGAATAATGCTACTCTTGCCACATTTGTATATTACATTCTCATACGAGTTTTTATCAAAAATAGAGAAAATTTACTCCTCATTTTCATAAATGTTAGTTTTTATAAAAACTTTCAAAAGTAGCCAAACAGTCACCTAAAAAGATTCAAATGCCCTTAGAACTAAAACCCACTTAAACCTAAAAAGCAAAACTCTGTTTGAGACTTGAGAAAATGATGGGTTCAGCCGCCCTCAACCATAGAAAAAAAATAAAAACTAAGATGAACAGAAAAATACCAACAAAAAAAAAAAAAACCTTTTAAAAAAACTATTACAATAAATCATACGGGTTGCAATATAATCATATGTGTTCACACTGAAAACTACAAAATTTGACGCATAAAAAAAAAGCTAACAAATTTGACGGGTCCAGCCGCTCCACACATGAGGCCTTCTTTCTTCGGTGTAATTGTTGATTTTCAACAACTTTATTATTATTTTTTTTTGAAATATATGATGGAGATTTTGACTCATTATTCAACAATTTACTACTCATTACAAGATGGGTTTCAACAGAAGTGGTCTATGTTGGTTAAGGAATTAACTTTTGGAGACATGAGGAAATAAATACTTATATTTTCTGGAGAAATATAGATAAACAATGGGTATTTCATAATCCTTGGTGTTGACGCAGAAAAAATGGTTTAATACTTTCCCGCGTAACTTAGTGATTAGGTCTCTTCGGTATCTGATGTCCTCGGTAGGGTGTGCGATTTGTAAGATAGCAAACACACGGTAATCCTAGGGCACCGGTGTGGTACCGGCCGAAGGCTCTCCGATGCTTAAGTAAGTTTGAACTACAGATCAATAGGCAGTATGCCGCAGTTCTGATTGATTACCTTCAAGCTGGGATGGGTGTCCTCTTTTATAGGCCTTGGGAGGTGTGCAATTTGTTGAGAGTTTCGATGTGGGACTCTGGGCGTCAATTGTGAGATCGCCACGCGTCCGCGGGCGGGTTGCCTAATGTTGCGATCGGTAGGCTTGGTACCGAAGGTGAGTGCCGAAGGCACTCGTAGCCCTGGTTTGTTCCACGTGTTTGGTATTCATTGGCTGTTCATTTTGGTATCAACAGAGTCCCCAAGTCCTCTTGCGAGAGTCTTCGGAAGGATTTGCGGTTGTCCTCGGAAGGGACCACGGCCCTACCGTTCGTAACTCGATCTATGGGAAGGGGCCGACATTGTCCCATCCGGCATCATTAGTTCGAGGTGACGGGCGAAGTCGAAGGTCGCCGAGTTGACGGTGAAGGGACGCGGCGCTCGACTTCGGCGCCTCGCGTGCCGTCCGCTACCCCGGATGAGCGACACGCGGCACGGTGATGATGGCGCGGCGCACGCGCCGTTTGGTTCTTCGAGGAGTACCGTTGTCGAGCTCCCCATAAATAGGGATGACCCGGTGGTGAATTCACTTTGCATTCTGCGAGAAGTGAGAGCTCCTCTGAGGCGATTTCCGACGAGTGCTAACGGCGATCAGCGATTTCGACGAGTGTTAACGGTAACGAGCGATTTCGGTGCTGCCAATCGGTAGGAAGGGCCTTCCGTGCTCGGGCGATCTGAAGTAGTAGCAGTCCGCGTCCACCTCCGGAAGCTAAATAAAGGTACCGTTCGGTAGCCCTTCTTTTCCATCTCTATATTCCCTAAGAGTTTACGTCCTTCCTTGGTTTGAACTAGACTGGCCATAGGGTTTCATTCGGTAGTCTAGTCGCCATAGGTGGTGATGTAGGGGTCGGTAGGATAGCAAACGGCATGAGCCTTAGTTTCCCTTTTTGCCTGTTTTTGTAGATGTCTGATAGCGAGTCATTCTCCGAGCGCGAGCCCAATGCGTTTGACGAGGAGTCATCGGACGGTCTCTTTGACTCCGACGTTGAAGCGGTGGGGGCGATGCCGAGGAGGGAGTGATGCCGATGTCGAGATACTCGGCGAAGGCCCGCCATCCCCACGCATGGTATCGGAAAGGGTTTATGACCGCTCCGGTGCCGTTGTCTATCATATATAGCGACGGTCGCCACGTGGGGCTCGGCGCCCGGGTGGCGGCGGTGGTAACCAGCCGAGGCCTCCACTTCCGCCGTGGCGAGGTGGCTGCCGAACCGTCCAACCGGTCGAGAGTGTCCGTAGTCTACCCCGCAATCCTGTGGTGCCGATGGGGGTTCCGGGAGCTTGTCTTGGCGTTGATTATCCGAGCCGAACGAATCACCGAAGGGAGATTGCGGTTTCGGGCGGAGTATTTCATCCCCGATTCGGTAGGTATGAGGATTCCGAGCCCTACCGAATCCTTGCGAACCGAAGGGACGGCGGTTGTCTTTTTCACGACGCGCTTCGCAGGGTGAGGCTCCTCGCAGCCCGCCGTTCGAGGATCTTGGCGCAAATAGGCTACGCCCCGCCGTTTAATCCCAACTCGGTGGCGCTGATGGGGTAGTCACACCTTCGGCATGGTCGGGAAGGAGAACCTCGTATGAGCAGTTCTCCCACTGCATCACGAAGTCGGGTGAGCCGATCACGGGGCCGGGTCCGGGCCAATTGCTGAAGGCTACGAGCGCCGCCACGCTGCTGCCGCCCGACTTCACGAAGACGTGGAGAAACGGCGGGTGCTTTGTCCGCGATTGGGAGTCGCCGGGACAGCCCGTCTGTTTCCACATCCCGACCACGTTCCAAATGGCGGTAGGCTATTCTACCGCTCGGAGGTCTTTCAGTCTTGCTTTCCTTTGTTTAATGCTGATCCCGTTTGGTTTTTTGTGCAGGCAAGTTGAAGCAGCCAAGCGCCACACAAAGTGGAGATCCGTGATTGAAAGGGTTAGGTGAGGGTTCCTGCCGTTGAGAGGGTATACCGAGTTTCTCTTTACCGCCAACCTCATCAAGGCCCAGACTTGTCAACCTGCAGAGAGTAAGTATACTTGTAACTTACAATTGTTTCTTTTCTTTTGTTGCGGGACTTACCGAACCATTTTCTCGCAGTGACGGAAGACAGGAGAGCTGCCGAGGCTAAGAGGATGAACGAGTCCTCCAAGCGCCGTCTTATGATGGGCTTCCAGGCTCGGCATCGGTAGACCCCAGGGACCGACGCGTTGGCCGGCGTCTCCGTGAACTCAATACCCGATCGGCACAAGCCGAGTGGCGGCCGGTCCCTCTCCCTGCCGAGGCGCCACTACCGAGGGACTTCTCCCGAGCTGCCGCAAACGGCCCCTCACCGTCGACACGGATGCCGAACCGGCCCGGCGCGGACGGCAGCCGAGCCCACTCGGGCCATCTTCGCGGCCGACAACGACGAGGAGCCCGCCGATCCGTCACCTTGGCTCGTCCGCGGCGGTTGCGAACCATATGATCATTGGTTCGCAAATGGAGCCGGACGAGATCGAGGAGCTGCCAAGAAGCTCCTTCGGGAAGAGGCGGTCGAGCCTTCCGCCTTCAGCCTCGGTAAGTCCATAACATTTTCAGGCCATGCCGCCGATCATTCTTGGTATCTTTATCGACACGCTGTTATTCTGCAGGCCGATGGACATGTGGCTTTGCATGAAGCGGGCCATCAATGCCGCCGAGAAGGCGAAGAAGACCTATGAAGACGGCAGGGCCCGTTGCCGGCGGGCAAGGCTATCCAGACCATGCGAACCGGTGAAGGATTTGCAGTCGCCGAACGGCAGTCAAGGTATACGAGTCCAAATTTGCAGACTCGCGCCACCCGAGTCGGCGCATCTATCGGCAAAAGAGGCCATGGAGGCGAAGGATGCCGTTCAGGTGGCTCTGGAGGAGTCGGAGCGGGCCAAGGCATCGGAGATCGAGGCTGCCGTCCAGGAGGCCATCCAGGGGTATCGCCACTCTGCCGACTTCTCCGTTCTTCTTGACAAGGAGGTGGGCGCGGAGATGGTGGATCTCATCTACCGATTCAAGCGGTACAATCCTGGGACAAAGCTCAACCTGAACTTCATTGCCGATCCTCCTCCTCTTCCCGAATGTGTCACCGAAGATATGATCGAAGAGTATGAGGGGGAAGACGCTCGGCGGAGCCTCAAGCTTCAGTGCCGAAGGGGCGGGTGCCGATGGCCCTTCATCCTGATCTCCTACCTTAATGTAATTTTAATGCTTAACGCATTTTTGTAGTTTAGTTATAACTTTGATGCCGTTGGCATCTTTTATTCGGATAATTAATGCCGTGGGCATATTTTTATTAAAGTTGTGCTTTCGCCTTTAATTACTTGCATCTCTTTATGAATCGGTAGCGTACTTAGGGAATGTTTCGTTTTATGCCGAAGGCCCTTTAAACAAAGACATTGGCCGTTGGCACAGAAAGTTCCCGTAATTACCGACTGTACAACAATAGCCCGTAATTACCAAAAGCCTATAACGCCCAATAAAGTTTACCAAGTTGTCCCTTAATCGGTAGGATAATGGCGACGCCAAAATGTGTAGTTTGCTGCGACCGATGGTCTCTACCGATTAAAAACAAAAGATGGAGAGATTGAAAGGTATAACAAAAGTGCCGAATATACGAGCCGAAGGCCCCCTTTTATTGATAAACTGCCGAAGGCAAGAGTACAATTAAGAGTGCGTTTTACAATTTAGAACCCGCCGTTGGCTAGGAAACGCTGTAATGTTGAAGGCTGTTCATGTAGAGTTCGTGACCCTGCCGTAGGCCAGGTGATTTCACTTGAAATAATACTTCAAATGCTCTACATTCCAAGGATGACCGAGGGTCTTTCCGTTGGAGTCTCTAAGTCGATAAGTCCCCGATCGCTGGATACCGATGATTTCGTAGGGTCCCTCCCAGGAAGGTCCGAGGGTCCCTTCCGTGGGATTCTTGGTTGCCAGAGAAACTTTCCGCATGACCCAATCTCCGATTCGGAAAGAACGGGACTTGACCCTAGAGTAATAGTATCGAGAGACGCGTTGCTTGTAAGCTTCGTTCCGAAGGTTGGCTTGTGCTCGGCGTTCTTCGAGTAGGTCGAGGCTTAAAGCAAGCGCTTCCTCGCTTGCCTTCGGTGCGAAGGTTTCCGTTCGGTAGGAAGGCTCTCCAATTTCCACCGGACTATCTGCATCGAACCGAAAGCCATAGAGAATGGTGTTTCCCGATTGTCGTTCGTAGGATGTTCGGATGGCCCATAGCGCTCCTAAGCTTTTCCGCCAGGTTCCTTTGGCTTTGTCGCTGCCGTTTCAACACTTCTTGACAATTTTGTTCATGGCTTCGACCATCCGCTTGATTGGGGTGTCTTTGGCGAAGCAAAGAACAGTTGATCTTGAGTCGGCGCAGAACTTCAAGATTTCTGAATCAAACTGCTCGCCGTTATCCGTGATGATGGCGTAGGGATGCCGAATCGGCAGCAAATATTCGCCCGACGAAATCCTCGACTCGCTGCCGTTATCGTTGCTAGGGCTTTGGCTTCTACCCATTTGGTAAAGTAGTCTACGGCAACAACAACAGATTTGACCGACCCTTGCCTTCTGGCATCGGACCGATTAGGTCTAGTCCCCATCGGGCGAACGCCATGGGCTTACGATCGGTGAGAGAGGCTCGGCAGAGGATATGAGGGACGCTATTGAACCGCCGGCATTTGTCACACTTCTTGACTAGCGTGTTCGCGCCCCGGTGCAGTCGGCCGAAATAACCCTCGGAAGATCTTGTGTGCGGCGATCGGAACGAGTGGTCGCCGATATTCCACCGTGGACCTCCCGAAGAACGTAGTCCCTCGCTTCCTGGCCGCACTTTAAATACGGCGCCGTGTAACCACGCTTGTATGCAACATCGCCGATGATCGCGATCTTGCCGATCGATAACGGAGTTTTCGAGCTTGCGCCTTATCGGTAGGAAGGGTTCCGTAGTCGAAGACGTAGATTGGAGACATCCATGTGTCTTCGCATCGAACGGTACATACCTCGCGGCGGTTGTACTTGGTCTGGGATAATATCTCCACCGGTACCTTCCTTCCGATCTTGTCGTTTATCGCCGAAGCCAATCGGGAGAGCGCGTCGGCGTGGCTGTTTTCGACTCGGGATCTGCCGAATCTCGTAGGCCCGAATTTCGTAGTAATCGGTGAGTCGCCGAGAGGTAGGTGACATGGAGGCATCTCTTGCCGAAGTCCGCCGTTATCGATTTACTATGAGCTAGGAGTCGCTGTGAATGCCGATCTGTCTCAAGGCTCATGCTCTTGGCTAGCCAAGGCCGCCAAGAGGGCCTCATATTCCGCCGTTATTGGAAGTCCGGAAGTTGAATCGAGGGCGACTCAATTTTGCTACCGTCCGAGTGGTTAATACCAGCCCGGCGCCACAACCTAGCTGGTTTGCCGAGCCATCCACATGCAGACCCAGAGAGGGACGGAAATGTCGAAGCTTTCGGTATGCGCCCTCTGGTGCAAGAGAAATGGCGCCGGCGATGATGGCTCCAATGGCGTAGGAGGTGTGAGCTCGGAGATGAAATCGCAACGGCCTGGCCTTTTTCTGCAGGCCTTGGTTTGAATCAGTATGTCAAATTCTCCCAACTCGATTGCCCATTTGACCAATCGGCCGATGTTTCCGGCCGCAGATTGCCGAAGAGGTGGTTCGCCGTAAGCGTAATCTCGTGGCCCGGAAGTAGGGGAAGTCTTCGCCGAGACGACCGGGCGATGCTAGTTGCTCCAAGGGTGGGTACGAATCTGCGCTCGAGCGCCTTGCGACATAAAATATCCGTAGTTCCGCCTTCTCTGGCTTCCTTATCAATACCGAGCTAACGCGGTGTTGGATACCGAAAGGTATAGGAGTAGCACCTCGCCTGGCAACGGTTTCGATAACAGTGGTGCCTGACTCATGTAATTCTTCAAGTTTTGAAATGCCCGGTCGCATTCGGGAGTCCATGCGACATGATGCTTGCCCCCTTTCAAAACTTTGAAGAACGGTACGCATTTGTCGGTAGCCTTGGAGATGAAGCGTGTCGGGCAGCGACACGTCCGGTAAGGCTCAATGTCCTTCGCGTCTTCGGCGTCTCCATGTCGATTATGGCCTTTATTTTCTCGGGATTGGCCTCGATTCCCCTCGACCGATCATGAACCCGAGAAATTTACGGAAGATACGCCAAGGCGCACTTCACGGGTTGATCGCATTCGGTAGTCCTTTAGAATACCGAACATGAGGGCCAAGTTTTCCAGGTGATCCCTGCTGTTCGGCTTTTTACCAACATGTCGTCGACATATACCTCCATGATGCCTTCGATGTATTTAGCAAAAATCCGGTTGACGAGCCGTTGGTAAGTTGCCCCCGCGTTCTTTAGGCCGAAGGGCATGACGTTGTAACAGTACAAACCGCGATCCGTGATGAATGCCGTATGTTCTCTATCGGCAGGGTCCATGAAGATCCTGGTTGTATCCTCGAATACGCGCGTCCATGAAGCGAGCAGCTCGTGCGGCGGTAGCATCGACGAGCTGGTCGATCCTCGGGAAACTGCCCTTCGGACAGCCTTATTCAGTCGGTATAGTCGACACATTCGCCATCCTCCCTTGCCTTCCGAACCATGACCGAGTTGGCGAGCCAAACAGGTACGTAGCTTCGATGAAGCCGATGGCTTTGAGCTTGTCAACTCGCACGCATCGCCTCATACCGCTCGCATCGCACGATCGGCGCTTTTGCTCGACCGGTTTGTGGCGGGAGATGCCTTGAGCTTATGGTCGATGACCTCGGGAGATATGCCGGGCATATCGTCATAAGACCAGCGAAGACCTCCGCATGCTCGCCGCAAGAAGTCGATGAACCGCCGGAGGTGGGGTCCGGTTGGTGCCGATCTTCACCCACCGATCGAATTCCTTGTTCAAGATTATGGTCTCGAGCTCCTCGACGGCTGTGCCATCGGCGTTGGGTTTTCTTCCCGGGGGTCGCCGATGAGTTCGCTATCGTTCGTAGTCCCCGCAAGGTCATCGCTTCCATTGGCGGTTTGTGGCTACCGACTTAAGGGCCGTGGTATAGCACGCCCGTCCGTCTGTTGGCTGATCGCCGGATGGCTCGCACCGTTGCGTGTCGGGAATTTCATCAACAACATGTGGGGCGATAAGTGGACTTTGACCTTGGTGAGTGCCGTTCGTCCGATGATGACGTTGTATGCTGTCGGGAATCGACAATGAGGAATTGGTCGTAGGTCATCGCTTTCTGGGCGACGCCAAGGCGTAGGCGGTCGATGCTACCGATCGTTGGACCAGTCTCCGAAAAGCCGAGTAGAGGTGTGATTTGCCGATTGACCATGCCGGCAATCCCGATCCCTTGAACGCATCGGCAAAGATCACGTTCACCGAGCTTCCGGTGTCGATCGGACCACCCACATCGTAGTCGCGATCTCGCCCGAATGATCATTGGGTCGCCGTGAGGGTAGATGATCCCCTCTTCCTCCTCTTCACAAAATGTGATGGGTTCCCATCCCACCTTCGCAACTTACGGCTCGATCGCCGTCTATGCGCCAAGACCGAGGGCGATGGGCGGCGCGCACATACCGCTTTACGAGCGGTTTGAGGGTCCCGCCAGAGTGGGACCGCCGCGATCATGTGGATCATGTTGATCTGCCGATTCGCATTTGGCGCCGGGACCTGCGGTGGCCTGGTGAGGTATCGATCCACTTTCCTTCCCGAATCAAACGCTGACAATTTTCTCGGATCGATGCGCTTCGATATTGCGGCCGTTTCGCCGGTGGTACCGGCAATTTGCGATGTCCCGATTATCCTGCCAACCAGCCCGGTTGGTCGGCCGGATCGATCATGTTCGCTCATTAGAACGGTTTCGTATGTCGTGTTCAGCAGGTGAAGACTTCGAGCACGATCGTGATTCTAGGAGCCCGGTGGTCGTTCGTCCGTACTTCCCACGCCCTTTCTTTGAATTTCCGACGGCTATCCCGGCCGCCCTTCCGCTTGTGCCCGCCGAAGGGTCATCGGTTTGGCCCGATAACTTTTGTTGCCGATTCCTCCTTCGAGCCGTAGGCCCGGGTTTGGAGTTGAAGTATTCGGCCTTTGCATGGACCGCCGCCGCTTCATCAACTCGTCGTCACGTCGCGCCGCTTGCTACCGTGCACGAGGTACGGAAGTGAGAGGACCGTGAGGCCACTCTTGAAGGCGCCGTAGGCTGCCCTATCGCCCGCTTTGGACACCTCGAGTACTCGGATCAAGCGCGCGCGTATTCCGTAGGGTTCGTCCTCCCTTTGCCGAATTGTGTATGATCGTCGGCAGAGTACAAACGGTCCGCCGGATCATGAAGTGGTTGAGGAAAATTTGCTTCATTCGTCAAAGGAGTGTATCGTCCTCGCTCGAGACGGTAGAACCAATTCGGCGCAGCCCGTAAGGGACAAGGGAAAAGCAGACATTGTCCTCGTCGCGAGGCCCTTACACCCAACCGCCGATTGGAAGGAGTGGAGGTGCGTCAAGGGGTCTTTACACCGGTATAGAAAGGTGTGCGCAACGGCTGCACCTCCTGTCCGTCTGGACTTCTTGATGCGATCGGTAAACGGTCCAGCCGAGTTTTCCCAATCGGGACTCGACGGGTTCGGTCATCCTCCATCTTCGGATTCTTTGAAAGAGTAAGCGGATGGCGGGTCTCGGCTGGGACGCCTGAATCAAGTCTTCGAAGATCTCCTGACTTGGCGTTCGCGCTTCGAGTACTCGGGGGCTTCGAACGGTAGCTTGATTCGCTACTCGCCGGGACGTACTCATCATCGGACTCAAATCTGAATCCAAACCGAACCCTCCGGATGGGCGACTTATCCCCAGACCTCATCCGGAGTCCCAAACCGCGCTTATTCGGATTGGGGACCTATGCCGCTCGCATCCTTCCGCCGCTGATCCGATGACGGTCGGTGTACACCTTCTTTGGTACGTGAGGTTGGTCCGGGTGCCGGACCACTACCGCTGAGGGCGCAGCGCCGCTTTGCCCTCGCTTTCCTTCCTCCTGCCGACCGGGTCTGGCGACTGGGAAGATTCGGTGGTCCGAATGTTTTGTGTTTCTGATTAAGCAATCGTTGGGTTTCATCCACTTTGGATGAAAGGAGGTTGTTACGTTCTTGGAGTTTAGCCATCTCCTTCCGGAGGGAGGTCATTTGAGCCAAGAGCTCCGCTCGACCGTGGTCTGAAGCGTCAAGGATTACCGAAAGGGGTGCTAGGGTGCAGCGGGGCTTGCTCCACTTGGCATACCGTCACGTAATCCGCCCCCGAAAGGAACTGTGGTCCCTGAAGTGGTTCCCATTTGTTTTTAGGATTTGTAGGTTGATTTTATCGATTTCCCTGACGACGCCAAATCGCTGACGAAAAATGGTTTAATACTTTCCGCAGTAACTTAGTGATTAGGTCTCTTCGGTATCGATGTCCTCGGTAGGGTGTGCGATCTGTAAGATAGCAAACACACGGTAATCCTAGGCACCGTGTGGTACCGCCAAGGCTCTCCGATGCTTAAGTAAGTACGGATTAAGTAAGTTTGAACTACAGATCAACAGGCGATGCCGCCGTTCGATTGATTACCTTCTGCTGGGATGGGTGTCCTCTTTATAGGCCTTGGGAGGTGTGCAATTTGTTGAGAGTTTCGATGTGGGACTCTGGGCGTCAATTGTGAGACCGCCACGCCGTCCGGCGGGCGGGGTTGCCCTAATGTTGCGATCGGTAGGCTTGGTACCGAAGGTGAGTGCCGAAGGCACTCGTAGCCCTGGTTTGTTCCACGTGTTTGGTATTCATTGGCTGTTCATTTTGGTATCAACACTTGGAAACTGGGTGGATTGCAAATTGTCCATCTAGTAAGCTTTGCGGCAAAAACCTGTTGAGGGTTGGTTTGTTAAAATCTTTGTGTGAACTGAGGAAGTCATGTTGCTGTACAAAGCTTGGTGTGGGGGACCATGTGGATGTTATGACTACTAGATTATATAGTCATGCCTAACACCATACACGCTTAATGGCAGTAGATGTGGAAATTGCAGTACATGTGGGCTTGGTAGGTGTTCCATGACTTGAACGAACCACTGCAAAAAAGTGATCACAACTTCTAGTATAAATAATTATAAATACAAAACTATATATAAATTTATCTTATGAGTGATATTTTAACTTTAGTTGTTTGTGCAAAACTATAGATATTTTAGAAATTACACTTTACTTGATTACTCTCAGAATATCAATACATTAAAAAACATATATAAATTTAAATATATCCATACTTGAAATATACATAGTAAATTTAGGTTTTAGCCATTGTAGGGGACTTTTTCCTTCAGCAGCTGCAAATGGGCTGGGCTGCTGTAAAAGGGCAGACTGATGAAATTGTCCCCTCCTGAGTTCGAAAGTTAAGTCCAAAAATACATCGAAAGGGCAGTAGAGCCTTAGGAAGTATTTTGGTTATCTTCACCAACCAAAATAATGGCAGCTTACAGGTAATTTCTTCATGCTTACAGATAAACTCTCAAGCTCAGCGTGAGTGGCATGTGGCATGGGAGCAAAATCAACATGAGTTTAGCTCTAAGAGAAAATTTAGGCTTGCTTTGAGGGAAAAGGAAGTGTTAGGGTAAGGAAGGAGAAGTTTTGTAAGAGATTTGGCTAGGAAAGGGAAAATGAAGAGTAGAGTTCTTCCGGCAGCTGCCAGAAAAGCAAAATGGAGAAGAAGATGAACAGTGCACGAGATTGTTGGGTTTTTGTAAGTTAGAGAGAAAGCTTGCTCTCTGGGTCTGAGTTGTGGCTAATGGTGAAGTATTTGGTGGTTTGGGTAAGTTTCCAGCAGCCTGACAAAAGCTATGTCAGACTCTAGAATGACATGGCAGAATGGAAAGTGGGAGGAGATGGAGGAATAGGGCATGAAATTGCAGAGATTTCATGGTGAGAGATGAAGCTTGCTCTCTAGATGTGGGTTGATTTCGTTGGGTTGAAGAGGCCTCAATTTATAGCAGTTGGAAACCATCACTTCCCAAGAAACCCTAATGGCTTCCATCCCATTTTGTCAAGTCTTTCCCTTCCTTTCTCCCTTCATCCCTTCAATCATCCTTTTTTGGTGAAATCTTCTCTGCCCATTTGCACAAAATCAGGGATCTTTTGGAGCTCAAGGCCCCCTTTCCCCTGCTGTTTCAGACTCCTATTTTCAGCCATCTTTCTTCCTTCTTTTCTCTCCTCTTCCAAGGCTAGGTCTGATGAGGGAAGGAATTGAATATACATGCTCAGTGACGGATCCAGGAATTTTTCAGGGGATGAGGTGCAAGATTTAAAAGACTAAAAAATCACAAAGAACTCAAGCAAGGTCCAAGGTTCAAGTCTAATATCCATGTAGTGTGTTAAAAAAAAAAAGCTAAAAATTCAAAAATTAATTTAGACAACCAAATGCCCTTAGAATTTTAACAATACTAATGTTATTCGTAATTAAAACAAATAAGAATTTTACGTGTATTACTAATTGATTACAGTCTGTATGGAATATCAATTAATATGAACAAAATCCATGTCAGTGACACAATTAGTTTACCAAAATTCATATCAAATATGAACAAAATCCATGTCAATTACATAATTAATCTAACAAAAGCCAATACCAATTAATTTAACCAAAATTAATACCAATTAATCTAACCAAAAGCACATGTGATTTGGAGGTCAGAGATAAAATTACACGTGATTAAAAGTTCTGGGTAATTTTTTGTGAATTTTTTGGCACACATATAAGTTTTTAATGAATTTTTTAAGTTAGCCCAGTTAGAAATGGACATGTGTCAGCTTGCTATTGGACCATTTAAAAAAAAATCAAAAGTGAGAAGCAGAGTCTTTCTTCTTCCTCGAAGAGCCTCTGCAACTCTAACTTTAATTCTAGAAAAACTTCGAAAATTCATAACTTTGGTTGTGGAGCTCCGATTGATGAACCGTTTTCTCCTACATGCTCGTGAGATCGAGCCCAACAATCTAAGGTAAATATTTAGAGTCTCACACAGCAGCAAACAAAACAACGTCTTTGAGGCATTTAGTCGAACAATTGGTGGGCAATAGGGAAGGGGCAAATTCTGATATCCACAGGAAGTTTCCGGCGAGGAGAGGTGCAGCTGCACCTCTTTGCTCCTCTGTGGATCTGCCAGTGTACATGCTGGTTCAAAGGGTGCTTCTGGCAGCTCGCAGGCTAATGTTCTTTGGTACTTTGAATGTTTCTTGCTTGGAACCTGCTCCCTCCATGTGCTGGAACCTCCAGAACTCCCCTTCGTGGCTTTTGTTCCTCTAGCTAGGTGCTGGTGCCTTTGTAGCTTATTATGGTAGTTGTATGGGCCAAGATGGTTTATCAAGCAAGTGGGCTATTTAAAATGTTTGGGCCTTTTAGTTGAGTCAATAGGCTATTTTGATTGGGCTTATTTTTGGTTGGGTTATTTTTGGTTAGGTTATTTTGCTTGGGCTATTGGGCTACTTTTCTTTCTTGTGCCACCCACATGTTTGGGCCAAGAAATGGCTTGAGTCTCGAGGCTCCCATGCAACCAAAAACTTTCCATTTCTCGGCCCATCAATGGGCCTCATATTGATTTATTCTCATCCATACCACAACCCACTCAAGCAAGCCCAGGCATTCGAGTGGCTTGGGCCCACTTAGACTTGTAGCGTGGTTGGGTGTGTAATAATGATTTCCTACTTGGCATGGCATGTCACTTGGCATGGCATATCGCTTGGCATGCTTTCAATTATTATGTTTGACGGGATAATTAGCATGAATTTGCGAAGATAATGCATTTTACAATCTTAATCTCGATTCCTAACATGACGAATTATTTATTTGGCATGGCGCGTGTGGTGTGACTCGTATATGACGAACCTTCGTGTACTCAAATATTTGATTTTTCTTAATACAGTAGTATATTGGACCGAAAACTTATCTGGGCCCAACCATGGACCTTTTTGGGCCTCAACAGCCCCAATATACATTAAACATTTCCATGAATCAATCTTTCCAATCGTTTTATTAGTCCCTAAACTTTGACCCGATTTGCATTTGAGTACCTCAATTTCCAAAATGGTTCCCATGGTCCTTTAACTTTAGGTTCGTTTGGACAAATGATCCTGCTGTCAATTTTGTTAACATTTTCTGTTAAATGCAAAGGCGAAATGGTATTTTTATATTAAAACCAAAAAAATGAATAAAAAATCATATTGTTAAAATAGCAATAAAAGAAAATCAAATTAAAAAACCAACAAAAATAAAGAAAAATAAAGTTTGAGGGAGTAGAAATCGGAATACAGGGGGAGAGAGACAGTTTAATTTGAATTGTTTAGTTTTTTAAAAATTTTATTCATATTTTAATCAATTTTGATAAAAAAATACAATTTTGCCCTTGCATTTAACAGAAAAATTAACAAAATTGACGATAGGACTATTTGTCCAAACAAAACTAAAGTTAAAGGACCACGGGAACCATTTTGGAAATTGAGGTACTCAAATGCAAATCAAGTCTAAATTCAGGGACTAATAAAACGATTAACCCTCCATATATTATTTATTCTTGTCTATATATGAGCAAAATACTTGAAAAAAAAACATGTAAAATGAAGGAGGATGCTAACAGTTCAAACTCAAAGCCATTCTAACATATGACTTGCTCATTCATCTCGAACTTTGTCCAATTGCGTTTTGGTGTAGCTGTCCTTCTGTTTCATGAGTCTCACATATTGAAATAAACATGAAAAGAGCATATAAAATGGTGAGGGCCTGCAGTGCTCCGCTTGGATCTGGCATTTTCAATCCCATATCAAATATGAAAGCATGCAAATTAGGGCTGGACATCTAAAGCCGAATTACCGAAACCGTACACTAATCATACCGTACCAAACCAATTTCATACCATTTCATTTGCGATGATGAGATATTCGGTATGATGTTGTACCGTATCAAGGGAGTATGGTATGGTAGCGGTACCAGATATTTGGTACCGATCAGACTGCACCATACCGAATACCGAACCAACCCAGATAGATAGCAAAACTATCCTCTGCAACAACTCTTGTAGCAGTGACCTGAACCAAACCAGAAAAAAAAAATGAGTTCAACTTCATAAGCTTTCATCCCAAAGAACAGATGTGGGAATTTGAAATAGGAAGGGCCCCAAATCTCTCACTGAAACCCTTGTTGACCACATAATCATTTAATCAAAGAGAAAAACCACAGAGAGAGAGAGAGAGAGAGAGAGAGAGAGAGAGAGAGGAGAGTCTGAGAAGATATGAGAGGCTTTGGATTTGGGTATAGGAGGGCTTCTGGAAGGGAATAACACTCACCAAAACTTAAATTTGGTGGAAAAAAGAGAGGCAGCAAAAATCTGTTGAAATAAGGAGAAGGAGATGAAGAGTTTCAGATTAATACAAAATGAAATTTTTAGAAAACTGATAAACTGATAAGCCCGAATTACAAATCCCTATTATAAACCTCAATTGTAAATCTCAGGCCCAAAAAAGAAAAAGAAAAGAAAAGAAGGGAAAAGAAAAGACTTTTATGACCATATTAAAGCATGAAGGCGGAAAAAGAAAAGACGTAAAAGAACTCGCACATTTTCAAACCATACCGTACTGTGAAACTTACTGTTTTTGGATCATGAATGGAACTTCAAGGACTTCGAGATGATTTTGGGATTTTCATAAAGTACATGGACTATATTGCAATTACTTGAGACTTCAAGGATCTATTTACAATTATAAAAAAAGTATGACGACTAAAATGTAATTTGGAGAAAGTATAAGGGCCAAAGTGCAAATACTGGAAATTATTGATAAGTATGAGGATCAAAGTGCAATTAAAGATAAGAATAAGTATAAGGACTAAATTGAAAATAAGAATTTTTAGTAACATGTTTGAATGTTGGACTAGGAATTAGTTGCCCAAGCAAGGAAAATTTGAAGGCACCCTGCGTTTCGATCTCCTAACCTCCGAAGGGGTTACGCGGCCAGGCTTTAGCAATATCCTACATGCGAGGTTTAGTCAACGAGGTGTAACTGGTAAATGGACACTCTCACTAGTGTACGAGGTGAGTTGGATATAATTGTGATTCTGGTAGGGGTAGTTGGCCTATAAGAATCAGTCATTAGACAAGCTGACACAGGTGCACCGAAAAACGTTTGTAGAAAGTTTCTTGAGCATGCCAATGGTTTTGGATCCAATATATAAAAATGGTTCGTGTTTGCTATTTAATTTTAAACATGGTCATGACTGTTGGGCAGATGAACGTATGTGATACTCCCCTACTTTTGATGTAGATTATACCCCTTGGTGACATCTGGGTGGAACTTCCCGACTTGTCAACAATATTGATCCTATTCCACATAATCTCAGGTCCTGAATTCTATTCTTTGATGTTGGTTATGTTTCTCCTTCCTTTGTATAAAAATGAATTATGGATGGGTTGATGATGTTTTATTTAATAATATGTTTTTTAAAATAGCTTCATAGGTTATTGGTACTATTCCATGACCTCTAGGGTTGGTTTATATTTCAAATAAAATGTTATATAATGTTTTATTTACTTTTCTGGTGCCATTGAAAACTATGATCCAATCCATTTTAATTAGATAAAAGGGCTTAATGTATATTGAGAATTTTGGAAATATAGCACATGGGACTTAGGTGTTTTTGGGATTTTCAAGGTACGGGTTGCTGTCACGTGTCCAGATTTTGGGGCATGACAATCTATAATCTATTAATTGAATTCTTTAAAAAAGTGGAGAGGGAGGGCAAGGGGCATACCAAATATAAGTACTATATAGTGTAGTGCAAGCATTTAAAATTATTTTCCTGTAATCTTACCCATTAGATTATCTTACAACCTAAAATATAACTATTGAGGCCCAAAAAATCCACGGTTCGGCCCAAATAAGTTCTCGGCCCAATGTGATACCTTATCAAGAAGAAATCCAATTTGGGCAAGCCAAAGTTCGTCATATATGCTTTGCACACATGCCACGCCAAGCAAATAAGCAACATGTCACGCTACAAGCTTAAATGGGCTCAAACCATGCGTTGCATGAGTGAGTTGTGGTATGGATGGTAATAAATTGTCATGAGGCCCATTGATGGGCCGAGAAATGGAAGTCCCGGGGTTGCTTAGGAGCCTCGGAACTCAATCCCATTTCTTAGGCCGAAACATGTGGGTAAGCACAAGAGAGAAAAGAATAGCTCATCACTCCAAAGAAAAATAGCCCAACCAAAATAGTCTATTGACTCAACCAAAAGCCAAAACATTTGATAAAGAAAGCCCACTTACTCAATAAATCAACTTGGCTCATACAATTACAATAGAAGAGTTGCAAAGTTCCAGCACTTGGCTGAAGAATAAAGCCACAAAGGAAAGTCTGAAAAGCTGCTAGGAAGCTCCAGCACATGGGAGGAACAAGTTTCAAGCAAAAACTTCCAAATGACCAAGGGATATTGGAGCGCAGATCACCCTTTGAACCAGCAAGCATACCCACTCTCTTTTGCTCATCAGACCTGGCCATAAAAAAAGGAAGGAAAGGAAGGAAATAATCTGAAAATGGGAGTTCTGAGGCAGTTGCGGGAAAGGGCTTTGCGCACCCAAAATCCTTGATTTTATGCAAATAGGCAGAGGAAATTTCACCAAAATAGGATGATTGAAGGGATGAGGGGAGAAAGGAAGGGAAAGACTTAGCCAAATTGGATAGAAACCATTAGGGTTTCTTGGAAAATGTCAGCTTCCAGCGACTATAAAAGGGGGCCTCTTTTACCCAACAAGCATAAACCACATCAGAGAGCAAGCTTCCTCTCTTACTCCCAAAACCCATCAATTTCGTGCTCAGCTCATCCTTTTCCTTAGTTTTCCCTCTTGGCAAGTCGTTCTAACACTTGACTGAGTCTCTGTCAACGAAAAAACACTCAAGCCACATTTTTCTCTCTTTTTCCTCATGCTCAACCAAACCTCTCTGCAAAATCCTTTCTCTCCAACTTTAATACCCCATCTTTCCCCTAGGAACACTTAGTTTTCTCTTCAGTGCTAAACTCCCATGCCACAAGCTTCTCATGCCAAGCTAGAAAATTTATCTGTAAGCTGTCGTTATTTTCATTGGTGAAGGTAACCAAGGTGTTTCCTAAGGCCCTACTATCCTTTCGAAGCATTCTTGGGGCTTGATCTTCGAACTTAGGCTCAAGGGGCAATTTCATCCATCTACCCTTTACGGCAGCCAATGCCCGTAGTAGCTGCCGGAACGAAAAAGCCCCTACAATAACACATTACATTATTTCTATGGATATTTTTTTTAAACAACTGTTGTTACGCTTATGTAAAAAAAATCTGACATTCATCTTATTTTCGCAGTAAGACATGCTCTCCCCAAAATTCACTCACCCATATATAACAATAAAGACTATGGAGAGTTTGACTACCAAATATCATAAACACCAATGAAAAAAAAAAAAAAACCAGCGCAAATACAAAGATAGTCACACAATAATCACCTACTACACCAAAATCGAAACCCTCAAAGCACCAATACGAACACATCAATCAAGGGAAAACACAAGCCAAAGCCAAAGGAGCCAGTAACCAGAGAATGGAAGAAGGTGGTCATGCATCAAAGCTAGAGTCAGAGCTAGAGCTTTACACACTTTTCGCTATAGTAGAATAGTTTAGAGGCTAGGAACGGGTGTGGGCCACCATGGGAGCACAAATGGGTGGATGAAATTGAGATTCCAACGCATGGCCCGACTTCGAATCTCTGGAACAAACTCAAACATTCTTGCACCAAAGTTCCACCTGATAATTTTCATAGCATCTACGTAGATGGTATCCTCAATACTCGGGTGGAAACCTATCGCAAATTTTGCACACTGATCTAGAGGCGTCAAAGAAACATCATCATAATAGGAGGAATCCAACTCGAAGAAGGGAACTTTGTCGACCACCAAACGCCATTTCAAATTATCATCGCCTGCATCCAACTCCCAGACACTCAAATGATTACCAAGCACAAACTCGGTCACCCGCAAATGCCCTCGACATGCACCAAGAACCCGATACATCGAAAGGGAATTTCCTCGCACTTTAGACGACATATCAAGAGGTGCCAGACTGAACCGACATTTGTCAACAATAATATGATCGCCATCACCATCACCATTACTAGTACTGATATTACTGATACCTTGGAAGGGATCCAACTCCAGAATATAGGAGGATGCATGATCGGAACCGGAAAAATACAACTTCCCATTGCAAGCAACGCCAGGAGTTACGATATCAAAATAATTTCGTAGGCCACATACCACATTAGCGGACTCTCTCCATTCACCGGTCTCAGAAAAGAAGATGTCCACATAGAACTCTTGACGTAGTCGCACAACCCTCCACCTATATTCAGCATTAATGGAAACATCACCAGCACCATTAACAACAAATTCGATGTCAAGATGATTAAATAACTGACACTGAGCCCCACATATCATCAAACAAACACTAACTAGAAAATAGGGAACGGACCCTACTTTTGTGGTCATGTAGATCCCGAATTTTTTTTTATTTTCATCCATTTTTTTGTATTTTATTTTTAAAACTGTAGAAATTATCACTCACTCTTCAATCTATGATTTTGGTTGGCAGCCACAGATCAATAATTAACCAAAATTAGCCTTGTTCGAATGTAATTCATCCATCCATTTAGAGGTGTCAAATGGTCAGACCGGCCCCGCAAGGCACGAGTTCATCCTGTTTAAATAGAAAATTGAGTTGTAGCCACTGTTTTCCTAGCCACCTCATCTGAATGGTGGCCATTGCTGATGTAATAGCCGCGCACTTACTGTTAATCTGTGGCACCAAACACATGGCCCGGTATATTTGTGGCTGAAAAACAACTAGCCACGGGTGCTGAGTCAAAACAGTACTTATTTTGGGATATTGATGTAAACTATATGGGCTGCTTATATTAAAAGACTAACCTTTAAGAGTGTCAGAAACTTTGGATCTTAAATGTCTTGTTGTAAAACCTTTAGATAATCTTCAATTTGACACTTTTAGAAAGTCTTTAGATATTTGTTCTTTTGAATAATTGTATGCATGCCAAAAGACTCCGACTATTCTCTTCTCTATTTTTGTAACATAAATTGGATTAAATTCTAAGTACTTTGTTCAACACGTGCAGGGATTGATAAGCTATATCAATCCTACTAACGTTTGGAAGTTTTTGCTGATCTTAGATTGGATTTTTGGCGTTGGATCACCTTGGGCAAATTAATATTGGCGTTGGATCCTTTAATAAGCTATTATTCTAGATGGGGTTTTGAATGCCTTTGTGCTTGTCTAATTTGTCCTAATTGTATATATAACCTTGTGCAATGCTTTCATTGATCACTAAACTGTATCCAAGAAACTAACTGCTATCATTCTACAACCGAATAGATACTGAGTCTAATATACTGTTATAAAAACATTGTGTCTTGTAGCATGCAAAGTAATCTTGCATCATGACATGAACTCAGACTGTAATATCAAAATAGGATTTGTTGTGCCACCACCAAACCAAACATATAATCAGACATCAACTTCAGAGAGTCTTAGCAATATTCTTTTGTAAATAGGATTTATACCCATTCACCTGTGTACAATTTCCTTAGTGATTTCCTTCTTGCTGTCCAATAAGCTGCCTGTACCCAGTGAGCTTCCTTGTTATCTTGGCCTTAAAACTTGTTTTTGTATTTTCAGTCTGTCTAGTGCATGTTCTTCATTGGATCAATATCAACTAGTATCTCACATACAAAACAAACTACCAATTCTAAAGATTATTGAGTGCCTTTATGCAATACAAACCTCTAGTTAAAATCAATCCTCTATCTGTCTTTTCATTGCACAATCCTGAAGTAAACCTTCTAACATCATGTAAACTTGAATTGCTTCTTGTCAAAAGATGCTACATAAGACTCTTCAATGTTAACCAATCTGGGCATGTCTTAGTAGCTTCGACAGATTTCATAAGTTGACAATGACTCGGAAGCTGTTGATTGGTGCTGCCGACAGTTCGCGGAAGTCACTGTCAGAATGTACAATTTCCAATATTTTACACTTGAAACGAGTAATACGCAGTACAATTTTTCTTTGTCAATGCCTCAATACCTCCCACTGAGTCTCATATTCATGTATAAATATGAACAAAATTTCTACAGCATCTTGAACTTTACTTTAATCTTTAATGAATGAAAACACCTATAAATAACATAAATTTCCTTATTTCTTTATTCAAGAAAGTAGAGTTTTAACTTTCATTCGGTGCAGGTGTAGGTCAAAGATGACTACCAAAATTATGAAAAGGTCCAGTGAGCTATCACTATGTTGGTTGCTGTGTGAAACTTTTGTCCACCAATTTTCTTGTTCCACCTTTCGAATTTCCTTGGTTCTGTAAACTCACTGATGAGTTTTACACCTCCTGAGTTAATACCAATAATTCTGAGACTCGTTCCTCTCCATTACTTATTGCTTTCTCATATTTCTTTTGTGTGATCCTCTTATTTTACTTAAAACATACTTAGTCTACTGCAATTTGTCCATAGCAGTGCTTCTTTTCTTGTTGATTCTGTAAGAGAGAGAAATACCAATATGTGTAGTTGGCTTGAACAGTTTCTTCTGAAACACCAGTCTTGTTAAAACATCTTTGATCATTTGGTAAAACAAAACTTCTCATTTATGTCTGTGTTAAGTATTCCTTTACTGTTTTTTCTGCAGTAAACTCAAAACTTTTCCTTATAGTCCCTTAAATACTTCTCTTTTGTGTTCCCGTAACTTTTCCCAATATGAACTACCTGTGGGCAGAACAATATAAAATATGATTATAATAATTTTCAACAAAATTGTAACCATCAAATATACAACAAAACAAACACAAATGTGAATAAATACTGACAACTTTAGCGATTGAGGCTTGCAAGAATTGCAATTAATGCCCTAAAGACAGATTTCACCCCTGCCCTTGTGCTCGCAATTCTATAGGCATTTATCTCTCAGGATTCAACAATCAATAATCCTAGATTGAAGCACTTAAATTTAAGTCTCTGGCAAACCAATTATATATTTGTACTCTCAAGACACTTAAGAAGGAAACTTGAAGATTGATACTCTAATATAGCATGAGTGGAGAAAAATTCCATATCAAAACTCCTCTGGAATGTCACATAGCTTAGGTTTGTATAGAACCCAAGTGACTTTTTGAATTAGCAATAGTGGCTGTTCACTAATTGACGCCACCCATGCAAAAGGGAAGATGCAACTTCTCTGATTGAATTGCATCAAGTTTGTATGCTATGCGATTTTTCATATTTTAACATAATAACTGTTTTCATTCACACATTAAAATTAAATATTATAATATATAATTTCCAACACTACCAATATGAAATTGTTTAGTAAATGAAAACTTTTCCCTTTCAATCATTCTGGAGGCTTTATAAAAGTCTTTGTATTCTTGCTTTTATGAGTGCCAAATTGTCAAAAGTTTTCTTTACTAATGACCACTTTCACTGTTTGTGATAATGCTATTTAGAAACTTGCAGTTGAATTGATATGCCAAAATCAAAACTTTGTCTACCAAACTTTATTTCTGAATATCGAAACAGACTTATCAAACTCGTTGAAGTTTGATTTTACAATCCTATTGAATGATTCTAACTTCCTTGCTATGGAAAGAATGCAAACTACATAAACTAGCTCAAAAGGAAAACAAAACCAACTGAAATACTAGCTACTTAATGCATTTGATCTATGATCATTTTTCTCCTTGCTTGGTGGCATCTGGTTTATCAGTTCCTTTACCCTTATTCTTTTCCAGCCATTTCTTATATCTTCTGCATAATCTCTTCATGTGCCCAAATTTCTTGCAAAAGAAACACTTCTGTTAGAAAATGATTTCCCTTGATTCAAATATGTTTACAATGTACAACTATATAGGAGATTTGTTTGACTTTTACAAGAAGTTATAAACAGCATTAAAGACTATAATTACAAAGAATCAAAACTGATCTTCAGTTACACAATCGCTTTGATTCTCAATCAAACTGATCTTCAGTTACACTTTTTGATTGTGTTCACCCGTTTTAGATTTGTTCCTGTGATGATAGGGTAAAGTTCCCCATTGTCTTGAAAACCATTGACTGGTCAAAAAGTCAACTTTCTTTTGTGTGTGAGCGTGCTACTACTAGCAATAAAGACCCTAGCAGACTTCTTAAAAATAGATAACTTGCGCCCCAAGTTACTGATTTCTAAACAAACGATTGTGAATTTGGGTGAGGAATATCTCCCCAAGTAAGTTCTTTTCTTTGCCTCAGACTGGTGATGACTTCACAATTTTTCACAGTACAAAACGTAGTTTTGGCTAGAATAAATGACAATAAAGTAAACTGTTTGTAGAACGCTTTTACAAGACTTAGAAAGGGAAAGACCAATCTAAAAAAGACAAAAAGAGCATTGGACTTCAATTTTTGCCTGGATAGCTACTTTTGATCCGAGCTGGATTGGATGTGTCTGTGTTGGAATGGACTATCAACACCTTCAATTGTCAAGTTTCAGCTGTAAATCGATACCAACGTTCGAGTTTGGCAGAGTTTTAATCTATTTTGAGCCTTGAAAGGCTCTTTGAATGGGCATTATTAGAACCTTTTCAGTCTAGAAGGGGCAGAAGTGGTCGGATTTGGTGATTACTAAGCCGAACTGTCTGTAGTACCTGCTCGCTTGATCAAGGCTCTTCATAAATTTGTTGAGATTTTCATATTTGTAAAACTGAACTCTGCTTAATTTGGCTTATGCTGAACCAAATTTGTAACGAGAGAAATCTCGTTTTGAATAACTATTTTCTAAAACGAATCAAGTTAGAGATTCGGATTATGGTCGACTTGTTTTTCGTGGCTCAATGAGCTTTTGTTGCTTGCCGGTGCTTTGACCGCTTTTGAGATCAAGTGATCATTTTCAGTTTTTGTGTTTGATTGATTTTTTGGTCATGTCGTCGATCTGTTCACCTTCTCTCGATTTATAGGAAATGCTGGAGTGGGATTTCTAATCTTTTAATAATGGGTGGCAGATTTCCTAAAGACAAGATCTTTTATTTTATATGTCAATGAAAAGAGGATTTTTATCTTTTTCAAAAAGCTATCAACAATAGCTTTTTCTATTTTTTTCAAAGAAAGCCTAATCCCTTTTCGACTTCTAACTGCTTTTTGCAAGGGTTCAACCTGCCGTGATGGTTAGTTTGATTTTCCAGATGAACAACTCCCTGCACCCTACTTATCTCTTTAGAAAATGTAGTCTGCTTATCCCTTGGAAATAATGCATGTCTTGATGTAGAATTATATAGAAAAGGGATTTTTATCTTCTTTTGACTGAAAAGACTGGAGACATCTCTGCTTAAGACTCTGCCTTCATTAATTCCTCACAATTTCTTGTGACTTGTTGAAAATTTTGACTTTTTCAAAGTCAGGTAGTCACGTGGGGGCTTTTTTGTGAAAAAAGATCTGCTGTTTTTGCCTTTTTTGGGACAGAGACCAAGTGGTGAGATTTTCTCAGAAGCTGGGCTTCCAAAACTGTGTGTACCAGTTTTCAATTGCCAATAATGGTATTTTATTCTTTTCAGATCATGGCTACATTCGTAATTTGTTCAAAAAAGGTCTGGGCTTTTCCAGTGTCTTGGTTTTCTTCTTCTGAATTATGTAGATGAAAGCCCAAATGTTTTTGGTTCATGGGCCTCTCTACGAAAATGGGTTGCCATGCATAATTTTGGCCCAAACAGATTGAGAAACTGATTGTGTAACTGAAAATCAGTTTGATTGAGAAGAGGAAATCTCTCTAACAACTTCAATCCAACAGGTTTTCCTTCCACATGTTTTCTTGCTTTCCCTGCTGCTGTATAGGTTTTTCCATATGATTTTGGCTTTCCTTTTATGTCATGTATTGCGTTGACATGGTTTTGTTCCCTCTCTTTCTTGTTGTCTTATTGCTATTGCACACAAATACCTATCAAATCATTCATGGTCCACATCTCCTTTGAGCAATGTAAGTGCTATTGAGAAGTTTGAAACTACTCGGCAGTGAGTTGATTGCAAAATACACCATCATAGCTTCATCTACATTCACATCTAGGGATCTTAACTTGTTTCCAATGTCGAGCATTTTTGCTATGTGAACCCTGACACAACCTTCCCCATCATACAAATCTTTCAATTGACCCATCAAGTTTCCTATCTCAGCTTTCTTAGATTCTTGAAACTTTTCTCAAATTCCCTTAAGGAAAGCGTTAGCATTGTCAAATGAAGGAATGACATCTCTCACAAAGGGTGAAATTGATCTTGTCATAATGAGAATGGCCATTCTATTTGCCTAGTTCCATTTGGCATATTTGGCCTTTTCCTCAATTGAGGCATTAGTAGCTGGTTGTTGTGGCGTGGATCTTCTTTCAGTACCATCTCAAAGGCTAGCAATCCTGGAGCAATTTCCAAATCCTCTCTCCATTTGGTTTAGTTGGAGCCAGTGAGTGTTTCGATTGAATTATGGTTAACTGTAAATATGTAAAATATAAAATATGATGTCTATCCCCATTTTATGTACATTATCAATTCACACCTATGGGTTGAGAATTGAACATGTTTTAGGAATCACCAAAACACATGACAAATGAATTTCTTTTTTATGGATTGATTTCTCACATTTGTGGACATAAAGAAATCTCCATGAATTCATATGCCTCATGTTTTCCATCAAACCACCGTAGATTTCCGTAAACAAGACTACCAATATATGTGGACAGAAAGTTTTTCCTCATTTACATCGATCTTCTATGCAATCTTGATCAGTTTCCTTTGAATACAAGATTCCTTAATTAACTATGATGCTGTGGCTCGCTCTAGTTAATATAGAATTTCTTGAAACCTTGATCTTTAACCTTCAAGCATGGATACCAAAAATCATATATTTGAAAACATGCTTAACAGATCTACATAAATAGAAAAGTGAAAATGTAAAACCATGCTTCATTCAATTTTCAGCATGGTATGCAGCGGATTATTTTCTTTTGTTTCAATGGTTTCATGTTATTGTTAAAACATGCTTAGATCAACTTCTTTTTAGGTTTTAAAACATGCAACCTAAGCTTTGATACCACAGTAAACTATATAGGCTCCATCTACAGAATTCTATTGCTATGCTTCCATGGATGCATCTTGATAAGCACTTACGTCATCAACCACAATCAATCAACCTTCTTTAAAGGGTTTCGAGAGAGAGGAGCTAGCGAATTCACTTGAATCCGTTGCAGCCTCTTCTTGCAGCGGCCGGCAGGCATAGATAACATTAAATCTATTGACATATGGCCTTATTCATCAAGGCTTTGAAATAAGCTGCTAGGCCACAAGATGACGCAACCGCAGAAAATGTCCATAACATTCAATCTATTGACATATGCTTCAGTAATAATTATAGTATTGTGTTGTGTACATATATAAACATTGATGCAGGCATTGCGAAGGGTATATATTTTTAAATGAGTAATAATGAAATTCGAATATTACATTGGATATGGTATTATATGGTTTAATAATAATAATGTGGTATTTTTGTAATGAATAATACTACTCTTGCCACATTTGTATATTATATTCTCATACAAGTTTTTATCAAAAATAGAGAAAATTTACTCCTCATTTTCATAAATGTTAGTTTTTATAAAAACTTTCAAAAGTAGCCAAACAATCACCTAAAAAGACTCAAATGCCCTTAGAACTAAAACCTACTTAAACCTAAAAAGCAAAACTCTGTTTGAGACTTGCGAAGAGAAAACTATGATGGGTTCAGCCGCCCTCAACCAGAGAAAAAAATTAAAAACTGAGATGAACAGAAAAATACCAACAAAAAAAATATAAAACCTTTTAAAAAAACTATTACAATAAATCATACGGGCTGCAATATAATCATATGTGTTCACACTGAAAACTACAAAATTTGACGCATAAAAAAAAAACTAACAAATTTGAAGGGTCCAGCCGCTCCACACTGAGGCCTTCTTTCTTCGGTGTAATTGTTGATTTTCAACAACTTTTTTTTTTTTTTTGAAATATATGATGGAGATTTTGACTCATTATTCAACAATTTACTACTCATTACAATATGGGTTTCAACAGAAATGGTCTATGTTGGTTAAGGAATTAACTTTTGGAGACATGGGGAAATAAATACTTATATTTTCTGAGAAATATAGATAAACAATGGGTATTTCATAATCCTTGGAAACTGGGTGGATTGCAAAGTCCATCTAATAAGCTTTGCGGCAAAAACTTGTTGAGGGTTGGTTTGTTAAAATCTTTGTGTGAACTGAGGAAGTCATGTTGCTGTACAAAGCTTGGTGTGGGGGACCATGTGGATGTTATGATTACTAGCTTATATAGTCATGCCTAACACCATACACGCTTAATGGCAGTACATGTGGGCTTGGTAGGTATTCCATGACTTGAACGAACCACTGCAAAAAAGTTATCACAAACTTCTAGTATAAATACTGTGTCTGAGAACTAAGCAGCATATTTAGATATATATATATATATATATATGTATATATAGAAGGCATAATATATGAGATATCAGATCATCAGCATGCCATTAATATATGAGATATTGGCAATGTTAAAACTACTCCTTCTTGTGCTCTTGTCAGCGGCTTCTCTGCAAGCTATCACCACTCATGGGCAACCGTATGACTACCTACAATATGTACTACAATGGCAGAAGACGAAATGCTTGAAGGTCGGGCGACGGTGCACTCCAAGGCTTCAACCATATGAGAAGTTCACTACTCACGGCCTATGGCCAACCAACCTCTCCAAGATATTGACATGCAAATCAGCTTCAAAATTTAGCAGCACCATGGTACGTATATATTTCTTTTATCTTTTTATTCTTTCTTTATTGTGCTTTATATTCATTCCTTTTATTTACAGTTTTCATTTATGATCGATTGATCTGATATCGCCAAATCTAATTATAGCTTTCTATCTTATAATAATATAATTAATTAGCTGCAAAATAATGCTTCATTGCTATCGAAGATGAAAAATTCCTGGCCAAATCTGGAGCAGAGAGTTGCCCAAGGAAAAGGCAATAATATGTGGTTTTGGGCGATGGAGTACGAAAAACACGGTACATGTGCCAAGTTTTCTGGCCAGAATACTTACTTGTCAAAAGCATGTGATTTGTGGGAAGAAAACAAGATCAAGGAGATTTTTGCGCACCACAAAATCATTCCAACAAACGCAACGCCGTATAAAGATGTTTTGCTTATGAATGCTATTCAAATGGAAACTCGCAGTTCTCCTCTCCTTCTTTGCCATAGAGTCAACGGCGATGATTTGTTGTGGGAGGTTGTACTTTGCTATGACGACACGGCTAAAAAACGGATGAATTGTTCTGATCAAAGTGCAAGACAAACAAATTGCGGAACGGACATCTATTATAAATAATAATAATAATAATAATTAGAGTATTACAAGTAAATAAAAGATATCGAGGAAGCTGCAGATTTTAAAAGTTAGTTCTTAACAATGGATATTGAGGATGTCCTTAACAGATATTTCCAAGTCAGTCACTCAACAATAATTATAAATACAAAACTATATATAAATTTATCTTATGAGTAATATTTTAACTTTTTAATTTTAGTTGTTTGTGCAAAACTACAGATATTTTAGAAATTACACTTTACTTGATTACTCTCAGAATATCAATACAGATCATGAAGTGTTGCCATTGCACATAAAAAAACATATATAAATTTAAATATATCCATACTTGAAATATACATAGTAAATTTAGGTTTTAGCCCCAATATACATTAAACATTTCCATGAATCACAATCTTTCCAATCGTTTTATTAGTCCCTGAATTTTGACCCGATTTGCATTTGAGTACCTCAATTTCCAAAATGGTTCCCATGGTCCTTTAACTTTAGTTTCGTTTGGACAAATGATCCTGATGTCAATTTTGTTAACATTTTCTGTTAAATGTAGAGACGAAATGGTATTTTTATATTAAAACCAAAAAAATGAATAAAAAATCATATTTTTAAAATGGGAAATAGCCTCCAATGCCACCCATTTCATAATTTTAACTAAAAATACCATCCCTTCCCAAAATTTTTAAAACTATCACATATAAATACATATTTATTGTCGACTGATTGCACCCATATCACATTTTCAAAAATTTTGTTCTCTCCGCCGACCACAGCTTCTTTTGCTTTGTAGAGTCGTAATCGATAATATTGTCTGCTCCATCTGAGATCTTCGTCGCCGCCTACCACACATCCACCGGATAGGCCCGCTTTCACATATCTTCCGCTTTTCTCACTTGACTCACCGACCCTAAAGATGCCAACTCGCCCAACAGCTCGCCGGCTGCAGGTAGATCACTCACTGTGAGCTGCCGAGGATGAAGAAGGCATTGCGTCTCAAATCGCCGGTTTGGGCTCCAAGAAGAGTCTTGGGTCCGGTGGGTCCGGGCAGGACCCGGAAAGCCCAAGCGGGTTATGACGGTGGGTGAGCTAATGAGGATCCAAATGGGGATTTCTGACGCTATGGACTCTAGAGTCAGGAGAGCTCTGCTTAGGATTTCTGCTGCTCAGGTGAGCTCAATTTTTGTGCTTTCTTATTTGTGATCTTGGTTGATCTAGTTTGATGGGTTTGATTTTGTTTGGTGGGTAATGCTTGATTTTTATCATAGTGATAATTGTGATGATGGGATGGATATGGAGCTTAATTTTGCTACTGGTTTGGCCAATTTTGGATTTTGGTTTTTCTTACTTTAAAACAAAAATTGTTTCTTCAATAAGTGTAGTTCAATCTGATAAAACTGACAATGCAAAATGTATTTCACGAATGTTTAATTTCATAATGGGTAATTTCAAACTTTTGTAATTTCATAATGGGTAATTTCATAATGCAAAATGTTTCACGAATGTTTAATATCAACATATTAATTTGAGTGATTATGCCACTATTTAATGATTTTAGGCTCTCCTATTGTGTGTATTTAACTGGTTCATATGATGCTGTTTCTTCAGGCCTTCATTCAGAACTTGGCATTGTTTCTCACTTCATTTTACAAGGCAAGTTTGTTAGCTTTCAGATAAATATGTCGATATATTGCCTTGTCTTCGCCAGCCGTATTTGGATATGATAGTTTTGCTGTTTGGTTTATGTTGTAACAGAATCTTTAAGCTTTATCTATTGTGTTGTCTATAATTATTGTTCACTTCTGTAGCTGTCTCCTTTTTTTTTTGCAGTCACATATTCGTGTGCTTGAAACCACACAACAGAATATAGCCGCATTGCTGATGGGTCTTGAATATCTAATAAACATCTTATATATGGATGACACTGAAGTTTTTAAGGTATAATTAGTTATGATGTGCTCTCTAGCACCCACCCGAAGGCCCTATTTAGCTCTTTCTCTCTCTCTTCCCATTTGAACAATGAAGTGATAATTTGACTTGGAATTGGTTGTTTCTTCGAGCAAGATTGCTTAGAATATTAGAATTCCTTGGTTTTGGAACTGTTTGAGTTGCATCATAATTTGGATAACCCTGCAGCAGCTGCAAATATGATGGGGCTGCCGGTAATTTAGATACTTTTATCTTTGAAATTTTTGTTGTTTTGAGTTTTCTGTTTTCTACTTTGTATGAATGCTTCCTTTAGTTTTACTTGAATCCCCCTGTTTTTCTTTAGTCTATCCGACTGTAATTTATTTTTTAATCTCTTTGTAGTTGAATAAAGATGTATGGTTTGAAATTGGTAGTAGATAGGTAAGTCTTTTCTAGGTTTCCATCAACGAGAAGGTTGTCTAGGAAAAGACCAATTTATTATCTCAGAACTTGCAAACCTTCCATATTGAAAGAGACTCAACAAGTCTGAATTAGTTAGGTGTCTTAAATTTGTTTTGAAATTTTGGGGAGATTTTCAGTTAACCATTGGAACCTTTACCATTTTCCTATCAATAACATTCAAATCTTTTCCCAACAAATTTTGAGACAGTAGGTTTCTAAGCATTGTGTCCATGTCACTCTTGCTCATTCACGTGGACAATCACATTAGCCATGTAATGCTTCTTTAGTTTTGTTTTAAAAATGGATTTTCTGTGTATGAGTTTAGATATGGTATTGGGCAACTTTCTTGTTAGAAATTAGGGCATGTTTACGTATCAGTAATGGAGAAACTAAGGAATCAAAGAATTTAGGAATCGGAGAACTACTGAATCGGTATGGGAAGAATCATTCTCATTAAGCTGTTTACTAATATGTATTACTGATTACTGATACGTAAACATGCCCTAAGTTCAGAAGCCTTTTGAAAATACTATCTACCGAAGCTTTTTAAATTTATTTAATCTTACCAGAAACTCAGTTTCTACAATATGCTTCTTTCTTAATAGTAGAAAACGTATTGGATTATTTGTTATTTTCTTTCTTGAATGTTTTCATACTTATTTTTTGTTATTGGTGTCATTTTGATCTTGTAGATCATGAGGGAGATAATATTTGTCACACCTTGAGCATTGGAACAACTTAAACACCTTATGCTGGGCAATAGGGTCCATATCTGGTTCCATGATGGAAGAACAAGTATTGTTTGCTCTTTGTTCATCAGTTTATTTTTATGCTTAACTGAAGTCTTAATTATCTTTGATTTGATGTATAGCTCTGATTTGAGTTTTGAGTTTCATGAAATTTTCAATTATTGTACAATTCTTCAATCACAATTTCATTTGCGCTATGCATCTGCACATGGGTTGTTTTAGTCATTATTTCTATATCAGTTTGTGTTTCATGAATATAACGATTGTATATGTTTGCCTATGTTTGTTTCTAGTCAGCAGCTTTGTCATAGGCATATTAGTGTAGTTACTGTATTGCAAGGACTGAAATCTAGATGATATCAACTTCTTTTTATTGTTGTTTTAAAGTGAGGTATGTATGGGTCATATGAAATTTTTACAGAAATATATTGGAGGGCAAATAATTTTATTTTAGTTTTTTATTCCCAAATGATACCCAAAACATGTAAGCTTCACACTATGTTAATTTCTGCAGGATGGGGAAACATTGGACAATGAGTTGGAGGTTGTTGAGGGAATGAAGCTAGACAGGGGTTACATATCCCCTTATTTTATCACCAACTAGAACAATCAGAAATGTGTAAGTTTTAGTTTGACTCAACGATAACTATGTCTTGAAACTGTTAGAGGGCAGCACCTCAAGTCCCTTTTTGCTTGATGCTGATTATCTTCAAACTTGTGTATGTGCTGATAGGAATTGGAAAATCCTCTAATCATAATCCATGAGAAGAAAATCTCAAGTATTAATGATGTGGTTAAAGTATTGGAGTTGGTTTTGCATGTTAGCATTTCTCTGGTTAGGTTCACTAGTTTCTTCGTTTTTACTATGAATTGGTTGACAAAACTTTGCCTTTTTTAGAAGCAATGGTCTTTGCATTTTGTTATATATTTCAAACCAAAGTTATAAAAGAAAATGGTTTTCCTCTTTGTTAATTGAGAATCATCTGCAGTTATGATTTCAGATCTGTAGATAACCTGTTGTTGCTGATATTGCTACACGGGAGGAGAATAGAATAGCTTGAAAATGTGCAAGAAGGGAGAGCTAACTCATACAACGAAGAACAAATTGATGAAGTTAAGATCAAATTAGTAGAATTTGTGAGCTCTCCATTATTTATAATTATAGGTAGGAAGTATGTATGTAATAGAGCAAAGATTGGTTGACTATGTAATAACAATTGAATTTTCAAGTTTTATGAAAGAAATAATTTTTACTTCGCAGGATAGTATTGTTAGGTTCGGTGACGATTTATTTTCCATGTCTAAATTGTAGTCTGTAATGGATGTGTGTGTATTGTATGTAGATTGACTTAATATTGTTGTCCTATTGCTTGTGTATTGTACTAATATTGCCTATGTATTGTATACAATATGCATATTGCCACCATATTGCATGTATGTTGTGATGCTATTGCTGTCGTATTGCCATTATATTGCCATAATATTGCCTCTCTAATGTATGTATATTGGCCTAATATTGCTATTATATTGTATGTATATTGACTACGGCTCATCAATGGGTTTACGGTTTAGGCCATACTTCATTCAAAAAGAAGAAGAGGAGGAGAAAGAAACAACGTGCCTTTCAAAAACAGGCAATCATGTGCATCATAATTGCACTGTAAGACATTGTGAGAAATTATTTTTAAAAAAATAACTAAAAAATAATTTACAAAAAAAGGAAGTATGAATAAAGAGACAGAGAGCAAGAGAGCGAATAGGGGGATAAAGAGACAGAACGAAGCTAGAGAGAGAGACAGAGAGAGAAAGAGTACTCTGAAAGAGAGCAAAGTGAGAGATAGAGAGTTGCACTAGAGAGAGAGAGAGACAGAGAGCTGCGATAGACAGATACCAAAAGAGAGAGATGTGCCAGAGAGATTGAGCTAAGTGAGCTAAGAGAGAACAAAATTTATGAACATGTGAAAAATCAGCAATAAGTGGACAATAATTATATTTTTATAGGTGATAATTGTAATACTATTGCTATCGTATTGTGGTTATATTGCTCTAATATTGCCTCTATAGTGTACATATATTGGCCTAATATTGCTATTATATTGTATGTCAATGGCCATTTGGTCTAATAACAGTCTCCACTTCGTTGAAAGTAATCCTGAATTCAAATCTCATGGGCACGACAATTGTTATCCGTCCTTATATTAGCATGAATTGATGTTGACTTTTGAAATGATAGTTGGAGTTGCACATCGATTCATATTCAAAAGGAAAGTAATTCTCTCCCTCAATGAATCTTCGTTCAAAAGAAGGAAGCTGTCAAATATTGGGTACAAAAATGCAAGATCCACAGTAAATTAATTGGCCACAAACCACATATTACAAAACCAGGATGATTTTTGGCATGCTTGAAAAGACAAGGGCCAAATACAACAGAAAAGAAAATCCATTCAAGCTTCTCACTAAACATTGCTCAAGCACTCGAACATGGTTTCAATCCAAACCTATCCAACAAGGGCATACCACGTGTCCATCGTAACAGAAGAGTGGCATTTACAAAGCATGAACTGCAATATGTTTCTTTTTCTCCTAAACAAAATTGTTACTAAAATGGAACAAAAGGTCCCTAACATAGAACAATACAAGCAAAGATAGTCAATTGTCATACACACAAAATTAGTCCTCATCCATCCCTGCAGGCTGATCTCTCTTACTAGGGTCACCTGCTAGTTTTGCCATTATAATCTGCAAGATAGTCAAAGCATTGTCAACAACCTTTTTTTAATGAAGGTATTAAATATTAAATAGGCTGCAATCAGATAGATTCATCATTTTTCACACATTTTCAGCTAGCCAGAAAACCCCCAGCATATAGATTTTCTATTTACTATCAAGCCTTCTGCACTGAAGCCATATTCATTATAAAAGTTCAACATTTCCCAAAAGTAACTTTCAATTTTATTTCATTTTTCCAAGTTAAAAACTAACATTTGCAATTGTTCTTTTGAGTTATAAAGGAGTTTGTGTTCTGAGTACACACGGGCATACATGCATCTGTGCCAAGTTACGGGAACGTTGAAAAAAAGTAAGAGAAAAAGATTCACAAAAAGTATAAAAGTATAAAATTAATTAAATAAATAAAAAGAATAGTAAACTAATTCATAAAGCCTCGACTTTTTATTATTATTATTTTTTTAAACTGTATGCAGTTTAGCATTTTTTCTGCTTTGGCCTCAAAGATGCAATCAGGGATTCAAAGATGTAGTTCATACCAAATTTGGTTCGTCAGGTTTAAGTAGAAGACCTGGATATGAAACTCTTACACTAGGCAGCACTTTACCCTGAGAATGATTTATATTCACTTCGTACCTTGTTAGGGTTGCTTGCCTGCATGCAATATAACCCCAAATATCAAATGTAGTTATAAAGCAGAGAAACAAATTATATAAAACAGGTCACTATTGAATGACATCATTCAAGACATCAGTGAAGCCTTACGTGTAAAGTTTTCCGCCTTATGTGTGCCCACAGTTAGAACAAGCAAGCCAGGAGCATATGATAAAACTAAACTTATACGTATCAAGTCTAAAAGAACAAATAATGTACAATAAGTAGGACCCTTTTTGCCAAAACAAAGCATATTGGAACCATATCAGCAAAGCAATAAGAATTGTCCAATTTGGAAATCTCCAACTCAATCACCAATGTCATAAATCAATATTAATAACAATTTCACGAATCAAGCACAATCTTGGATACTGCACTGCTTCTGTTTCGACTGGAACATGAGCAGAAAGCTTCTATTATGATCTACAGTAGCATAGGTGTCCTAGAATTCAATCCACGTTATTTGTTTTGAGCCTAAAAACAGATTATTCTTCATTCTGAAAATGCACAAACTTAACAAGAGTCCAAGACTTCCAATTTACTAGTCACATAAGACTTCCAATTTCACTCTCCTTCTCCCCTTCCCCCTCTCTCCTCTCAGAGCAAGACCAGAACGTAAAATCCAAACAGCCGCACTCCTCTAGTACCTAAAACTAACCACGTAAAATCCAAAGCAGTCATTTTATATAACACTCAATATTTTCTTAGTCAAAATCCAAAACTAGTGACACTCTTCAGGTTCATAACACTCCCATTTGACAAGACAACAAGGACCAGAGGAGATCAATAGACTATGTTTCTACACATGCATATAGCAAGTTATTAGTATCAACGCACGTCTTACCCAATTTTTAATAGCATGTCATGTCCAGGAAATGCTTCTCCTTTGCTTGTACAGAGGCATGAGACTGTCATTGCCAATCTGCAAGGAAAAACATAACTTCAATGAAAACACTATAATTCCAGAGCTAGATACAGTGAAGGCATCAAAAAACTGGTGAACCAAAATAAAAATAATCTGGTTTGTAGTTGAGATGCAGATAGCAGTCAAGAACAATAAGTATTCTTTTAGTCAGTATTTCAATGCAAGCTCTGCGGCCCAAAAATAATCATCACCTCCAGTGTGAAATACTATTATTTAAACCAAAGTTACTGAAATACTATTATTTAAACCGAAGTTACTCTGAATGTACGATGCAAAAAAAGTAAATGCACACATTGTTCAGGAAAAAGCTTGAGAAGTTCACCTTTTCAAAAGTAGTTTCCCCCATTCCTGTTTTGTAGAGTTCATACACCATGGCAGTCAAAAATATTTTACTTAGCCTGGAAGAAGTTTTCATCACCTGCCAGGAAAAAACAAAGAAAAGAATTAGCATTAATATATCTCTGAAGAAGGTAGAGAGAATTTTTATTAATTTTTTTCTTCCAGATACAACATAGATAAACAAAACTTCCTTTCAACCCAATAACAATTTATGCAGCTAAAGTTGTATGGAGTTGAATGCTACTAGTGCAGAAATTCACTACTTTAAACCAGCATCAGATAATTTGGGTCCTGAAGCCATTTTTCACCATGCTACTCCTTTAAAGAATGGCACTTATAAGATTTAGTAAACTCCAACTGACACCATTTTCATCTTTGTTACTCGACCAAAAAACTATGTAGCTATCTGGATCTCATGTATTTCATATTAGGAATGCATATTAACGTAGTAATCACTGCGTCATATGCCTCACTCAAGGGTATTGATTACCTCTTCTAAGATGTAACATACCATTTAAATAAAAGAAGTTTCACCAACAGAAATCATTTTTCATCATGACTGTAAGATATAATCTGACTCACTTGAATATGAGGTGCCTGGAACATTTCTTGTATGGCTGCTTCAACCTCTGCCATTCCAACAAGTGATTTTCCTGCAAAGTAGGTACATATAAATCCTGTAAGTGACAAGAATTAAAGCCTCAAAGCAAGATAATAACGCTCCTAAACAAAGCAAGCACATAGAGTTTAAGCTACATGAGATGTTGGTGCTTAATAATACCAATGTAATGAGTATTTCTTTTGAAACTTCAGGATACAGGAAAGAAGAGAAGTTGACAATTCTAATTCCTTGGTTGACCAAAACAGAATACTGGTTTAAAGGTTGCTTAATTTTCATTTTTTCAAATAAAAGAAAATGAAACAAAACCAATACCAAAAACAGAACAAAAAAACAAAACATGTATTATTTGGTATTTAAACCAGCTCTTCTATGACACAAACTCTCATTATGGGACCAGTTGGCCAATGAAAGGCCATGTTTTTTTTCTTTGGCAAAAGTAATATTCTAAACTACTCTAATGATGCTTCTGTTGCTAGATTGTGGATTTTGATAACACACTAAGACAAGAACCAACATAATAAATGGCCTAAATTCAGAGTCTTGCAACATAAGCATTTTACGCTGCCAAATTGTCTGGCAAGAGAACATTTCTCTACGAAGTATAGTTTAAAGCTTGCTTTGACAGAACGCATTCTGGATTTTTCAAGTAATCCTAAAATGTAAAATGTTTCACCATCATAAAACTGAAAACAAAAGCAAAATTACAAAAGTTACAAACTAGAATCAATATGATGTTAAATAACAAATAAGGTGCAATCAGATAGATTCATCATTTCTCACACATTTTTAGCTAGCCAGAAAACCCCTGGCATATAGATTTTCTATTTACTATCAAGCCTTCTGCAACAAAAGTACATAGATTTTACGGGATGAATATTCAAAGGCATGAAGTTTAGATTCATTAACCTAATTACTTCTGGCGAAGTTCATAAATGGGATGGATACCCGAAATTTAAAATAAACAAAAAAGCTTCCTACTTGTAATGAGTACATCAAACACAAGGCTTGATTAATTACAATTCCAATGTAGACGACCATTCACAAAAGTTTGAAATTACCCATTATGAAATTAAACATTCGTGAAATATTTTGCATTGTCAGTTTTATCAGATTGAATTACACTTAGTGAAGCAACAATTTTTGTTTTAAAGTAAGAAAAACCAAAATCCAAAATTGGCCAAACCAGTAGCAAAATTAAGCTCCATATCCATCCCATCATCACAATTATCACTATGATAAAAATCAAGCATTACCCACCAAACAAAATCAAACCCATCAAACCAGATCAACCAAGATCACAAACAAGAATGCACAGAAATTGAGCTCACATGAGCAGCAGAAATCCCAAGCGAGCTCTCCGACTCTAGAGTCCATATCGTCGAAATCTCCATTTGGATCCTCACTCACCTTGTCATAACCGCTTGGCTTTCCGGTCCCGACCTAGACCCACACGACCCAAGACTCTTCTTGGGCCCGAACCAGCGATTTGAGACTCAATGCCTTCTTCATCCTGCTGGCAGCTATAGAAGTGGCGACCTGCACCTGCGGCGAGCTATTGGCGAGTTGGCGTGCTAGTCGGTGAGTCAAGTGAGAAGAAGCGGAAGCGATGAAAGCGGGGCCTTTCCGGTGGATGTGTGGTAGGCGGCGAAGATCTCATGGAGCGGACAAGAGAGCAAAGCAGAGACAGAGAGTTGTGCTCTGAGAGAGAGCCAAGAGAGACACGAGCTGCGATAGACATATACCAAGAAAGAGGCATGCGGGAGAGAGAGAGAGCTGAGTGAGCTAAGAGAGACCAAAATTTCTGAACTTGTGAAAAATCAGCAATAAGTAGACAATAATTTTATATTTATAGGTGATAGTTGTGAAAAAATTGGGAAGAGGTGGTATTTTTAGTTAAAATTATGAAATGGGTGGTATTGGAGGCTATTTCCCTTTTAAAATAGCAATAAAAGAAAATCAAATTAAAAAACCAACAAAAATAAAGAAAAATAAAGTTTGAGGGGAGTAGAAATCGAAATACAGGGGGAGAGAGACAGTTTAATTTGAATATTTTAGTTTTTTAAATTTTTTATTCATATTTTAATCAATTCTGATAAAAATACCATTTTGCCCCTGCATTTAACAGAAAAATTAACAAAATTGATGATATGACCATTTGTCTGAATGAAACTAAAGTTAAAGGACCACGGGAACCATTTTGGAAATTGAGGTACTCAAATACAAATCGAGTCTAAATTCTAGGACTAATGAAACGATTAACCTTCCATATATTATTTATTCTTGTCTATACATGAGCAAAATACTTGAAAAAAAACATGTAAAATGAAGGGGGATGCTAATAGTTCAAACTCAAAGCCACTCTAACATATGACTTGCTCATTCATCTCGAACTTTGTCCAATTGCGTTTTGGTGTAGCTGTCCTTTCGTTTCATAAGTCTCACATATTGAAATAAACATGAAAAGAGCGTATAAAATGGTGAGGGCCTGCAGTGCTCCGCTTGGATCTGGCATTTTCAAACCCATATCAAATATAAGAGCATGCAAATTAAGGCTGGACATCTAAAGCCGAAATACCGAAACCGTACACTAATCATACTGTACCAAACCGATTTCATACAATTTCATTTGGGATGATGAGATATTCGGTATGATGTTGTACCGTATCAAGGGAGTATGATATGGTAGCAGTACCAAATATTTGGTACCGGTCAGACTGCGTACCATACCGAATACCTGAAGTATAATTTTTTCATCTCTCTCTCTCTCTCTCCCCTTGTTCTTTGTTTGGTTGCTGTTGCTGTAGAGCAGTGTAGTGTCTTAGATTGAGATTTCCCTAATAAGTAATAAATAAATAAAAAAATCTTCAAATCCAACAGATACAATCCAAAACCTCACCCAAACCTAGCCAAATCTATCTATCTCTCCCCTTGTTGTTTATCTGCATGAAAGCCCTAACAACATTCACCTTTTCCAAATCCCAGAATCAGATCCAACCAACAACATTTAAAATCCAACTACCCAAAACCCACTTCTTTAAACCAAATAACATTAACCAACGATCTAACCTCAACGCTCTTCAAAACCCCCCAAGTCAGAAAGTAGACAAAGATTCACCTATTCTAGCTGACAACACCATCGTCCATGCCTGCTAGCTACTACACACACACACACACACATACATATATATATAAAATGTACTTGTATATTAGGTAGGTGCTACAACCACAAAGGCCAAAGTGCATGCTTTGTGTTGTTGTGTTTCTTCTCTATGGTAAGGTAAGCCTCAAGCAACTAGCTTCCTTAGAATTCTGGATATTGATTTGGTTGATTAGGATTTTGATATTGAATATGTTGAATCTTTGAATCTATAACTTAGGCATCACTTATTTTCGTGAATGAATTTGTTGAATATTGAATTGGTTGATTTTTGAGTTGTGCAATTTTGGTACCAAAATGGTACCGTTTCACACACGATACAGATTTGGCACAGATATGACGGTACCAACTTTGTAACGATAATCCCATACCGTACCAAACTGATTTTAATATCTAGTATTGGTAGCGATGCGAAACTCAATACCGTCTGTATCGTATTATGCCCACCCCTAATGCATATAGTTGGAAAAGAAGAATAACATAAGACCGCATGCACCTCTTATATAGCAGTAGTAAGCCTTCATAATATTTGCTTCACTATTTCAAAAATAAAACAGAGAGTGAGGTTGCAGATAAAACTAAGTACAACCCCAAGAAACTTGTTTTGAAAAGAATGAAAGAAACTTTCTTACGAACCAAAAGGACATCCCCATAAACCAAAAAAGCAAATTGCAGAGTAAGAGAAAAACCCAAAACTTTTTCAACGATCAATGACAACAAGCAAGTACTCGTTTACAAGTTGGGAAATTTATGAAACAGCAGAAATGTAAATAATTTCTGAATTTCAAATTCTGTGAAATTTAAACAAAGGACCATTTGTGGAAGCTGCAGATTTTAAAAGTTAGTTCTTAACAATGGATATTGAGGATGTCCTTAACAGAAAATTCCAAGTCAGTCACTCAACAATAATTATAAAGAGAAAAAAGTATTAATTCTTTCTACAGAATATTTGCATACGTAAAATCATTTGGTTTTGAAGAATGCCTTATCTCACTAAAAAGCTGCACACACACATCAACCTGCCACTCCTGTGCAAACCCTGAAATAATGGATGTCCATGACACCACATTTCTCACAGGCATTTCATCAAACGCCCTATAGGCAGTCTGTAACTCACTGCACCTACCATAAAACTTACCAAAGATCTTCCAATATACACATTGGCAACAAACCCACTTCTTATTAGTCAATTATAGAATCAGAGGAAAAAAAAAACAGAAAAACTCTCTATGCGCCCCTCCATGTCTTCTATCTCGTCAGCCCACTGCCCCACCACAGAAAAATAAGAGAACAAAGTTGAGATTTTTATTTGTGAATTGGGGGGTTGAAGGTGACGGAGAATTCACAAGATTTTATCATGCAACAGAAAGGGAGATGGGGATGGAAGGAAGGTCGTTGCCTACACCCAACAGCAAGTAGCTCTAGGTATTGATGGTTTGGTCGTTACGGACAGTGCACAACTGCTTGGGCGGAGGTCAAGGTGAGGAAGGAATTAATAAAAAAAGTCTCACGTGAAAATCTGATGGATTAAGGTGGGATTTGAGATAGGGTTTGATATTTATACCTCTCACTGAAAAATCTCACATATTCCGCATTTTAAAAAAATCCTTCAAAATTAGCAAGTTTTTGAATACTGTAGGGGGACTTTTTCTTCCCTGCAGCTAATGGAAGCTGCTAAAAAGGTGAGGAGATTGCCTCCTTTTGTTTAGGTTCGAAAATTAAGCCCCAAAATACCTCGAAAGGGCAGGAAAACCTTAGGAGATATTTTGGATAATCTTCACCAACCAGAATAATGGTGACTTGCAGATAGTTTTGGCATGCTTACAGATGGTCCTTTTAGCTCGGCATGAGTGGCATGTGGCATGGGAGCAAAACCAACATGAGTTTAGCATTAAGAGAGGATTAGGCTTGGTTTATGAGAAAAGAAAGTACTTAAGTAAGGAATGAGGTGTTTGTGAGGAATTTGACTAGGAAAGAGGAAAAAGAAAGGCGAGTTCTTGGCGGTGCAGAAAAACAAATTGGAGAAGAAGATGAACAGTGCACGAGCTTGTTGAGTTTTTGCAAGTTAGAGAGAAAGCTTGCTCTCTGAAGGTTGTGGGTTGTTTTTGTTGGGTAAGGGAAGGCTCAATTTATAGCTGCTGGAAATCACCATTTTTCAAGAAACCCTAATGGCTTCTACTTATTTTGGCCAAGCTTTTTCATCCTTTCTCTTCCTCTTCTCTAACTTCCTTTTCTTGGCAAAAATTGTCTCTGTTTATTTGCTCGAATTCAGGAAATTTGGGAGCTCAATGTCCCCCTTTCAGCGGCTCTGAGAGCTTCCTTTCTTAGTTCTTTTTTCTTCTTTCCTCCCCCTGCCTTGGCTAAATCGATGAATGAAAGGAAGTGAAAATATATCTGGTCCAAGGGTGCTTTTGTGAGTGCGAGGCCAGCATTTCTTGGTTCTTTGGGCGTATCGGCTTGGAACTTGCTCCCAGCTTTGCTTGATGAGTCTGCCATCCTCCTTCTTCACGTGTTCTCTGATTTTCAAAATAGCTGAAGCTTTTGTGGGCTATTTTGGGTTTTTCTAAAGGCCAAGATGGCTGCCTAAGCAAAGGGTTTTTATTAAACATTGGGCTTCTTAGTTTGGGCTTTTTCTTGGTTGGGTTATCTCTTGGTTAGGTTATTTTGCTTGGGCTTTTGGGCTACTTTTCTCTCTTATACTTATCCATATGTTTGGGCCTAAGAAATGGGCTTGAGCCTCGAGGCTCCCAAGTAACCCGAGACTTTTTATTTTCCGGCCAATCAATGGGCCTCATGTTGATTTATTACCATCCATGCCACAACCCACTCAAGCAAGCCCCGGGTATTTGAGTGGCTTGGGGACCCCATAAGCTTGTAGGCGTGATTATGTGCGAATGATAATTCCTTGCTTAGCGTGGCGTGTCGTTTGGCGTGGCATGTGTGCAAGCGCATATGATGAACTTTCGCATGCCCAAATTGGGTTTCTTCTTGGTAAAGCATCGCATTGGGCCGAGAATTTATTTAGGCCGAACCGTGAATATTTTGGGCCTCAACAAATACCATAAGACTTTTTGTTACTTGTTTAAAGTCTTAATTGAATACCACCAGATTTGGTAACCCTCTTTAAAAAATCTTAATAGTCTTAATGGAATACCACAAGACTTTTTAGATTATTTAAAAGTCTTAATTGAATACCACAAGACTTATTTATTCCAAAATAGTATTTTAAAATCCCAATTGAATACACCCCCAAATCTCTCACTGAAACCCTTGTTGACCACATAATTGTTTAATCAAAGAGAAAAACCCAGAGAGAGAGAGAGAGAGAGAGAGAGAGAGAGAGAGAGAGAGAGAGAGAGGAGTCTAAGAAGATATGAGAGGCTTTGGATTTGGGGTTAGGGTGAGAGTATATGAGGGCTTCGGAAGGAATATACACGCACAAAACTTAAATTTGGTAGAAAAAAGCGAGGCAACAAAATCTGTTGAAATAAGGAGAAGGAGATGAAGAGTTTCAGATTAATACAAAATGAAATTTTTAGAAAACTGATAAACTGATAAGCCCGAATTACAAATCCCTATTATAAACCTCAATTGTAAATCTCAGACCCAAAAAAAGAAAGAAAAAGAAAAGACGGAAAAGGAAAAGGAAAAGACTTTTATGACCATATTAAAGCATGAAGGCGGAAAAAGAAAAGACGTAAAAGAACTCGCACATTTTCAAACCATACCGTACCGTGAAACTTACCGTTTTTTGATCATGAATGGAAATTCAAGGACTTTGAGATGATTTTGGGATTTTCATAAAGTACATGGACTATATTGCAATTACTTGAGACTTCAAGGATCTATTTACAATTATAAAAAAGTATGACGACTAAAATGTAATTTGGAGAAAGTATAAGGGCCAAAGTGCAAATACTGGAAATTATTGATAAGTATAAGGATCAAAGTGCAATTAAAGATAAGAATAAGTATAAGGACTAAATTGAAAATAAGAATTTTTAGTAACATGTTTGAATGTTGGACTAGGAATTAGTTGCCCAAGCAAGGAAAATTTGAAGGCACCCTGAGTTTTGATCTCCTAACCTCCAAAGGGGTTACGCGGCCCGGCTTTAGCAATATCCTACGTGCGAGGTTTAGTCAATGAGGTGTAACTGATAAATGGACACTCTCACTAGCGTACGAGGTGAGTTGGATATAATTGTGATTTTGGTAGGGGTAGTTGGCCTATAAGAATCAGTCATTAGATAAGCTGACACAGGTGCACCGAAAAACGTTTGCAGAAAATTTCCTGAGCATGCCAATGGTTTTGGATCCAATGAAAATGGTTCGTGTTTGCTATTTAATTTTAAACATGGTCATGACTGTTGGGTAGATGAACGTATGTGATACTCCCCTACTTTTGATGTAGATTATACCCCTGGGTGACATCTGGGTGCAACTTCCCGACTTGTCAACAATATTGATCCTATTCCACATAATCTCAAGTCCTAAATTCTATTCTTTGATGTTGGTTATGTTTCTCCTTCCTTTATATAAAAATGAATTATGGATGGGTTGATGATGTTTTATTTCATAATCTGTTTTTTAAAATAGCTTCTTAGGTTATTGGTACTATTCCATGACCTCTGGGGTTGGTTTATCTTTCAAATAAAATGTTATATAATGTTTTATTTACTTTTCTGGTGCCATTGAAAACTATGATCCAATCCATTTTAATTAGATAAAAGGGCTTAATGTATATTGAGAATTTTGGAATTATAGCACATGGGACTTAGGTGTTTTTGGGATTTTCAAGGTACGTGTTGCTGTCACGTGTCCAGATTTTGGGGCATGACAATCTATAATCTATTAATTGAATTCTTTGAAAAAGTGGAGAGGGAGGGCAAGGGGCATACCAAATATAAGTACTATATAGTGTAGTGCAAGCATTTAAAATTATTTTCCTGTAATCTTACCCATTAGATTATCTTACAACCTAAAATATAACTATTGAGGCCCAAAAAATCCACGGTTCGGCCCAAATAAGTTCTCGGCCCAATGTGATACCTTATCAAGAAGAAATCCAATTTGAGCAAGCCAAAGTTTCATATCGCTTTGCACACATGGCCAAGCAAATAAGCAACATGTCACGCTACAAGCTTAAATGGGCTCAAACCATGCGTTGCATGAGTGAGTTGTGGTATGGATGGTAATAAATTGTCATGAGGCCCATTGATGGGCGAGAAATAAAGTCCCGGGGTTGCTTAGGGCCTCGGAGACTCAATCCCATTTCTTAGGCGAAACATGTGAGTAAGCACAAGAGAGAAAAGAATAGCTCATCACTCCAAAGAAAAATAGCCCAACCAAAATAGTCTATTGACTCAACCAAAAGCCCAAACATTTGATAAAGAAAGCCCACTTACTCAATAAATCAACTTGGCTCATACAATTACAATAGAAGAGTTGCAAAGTTCCAGCACTTGGCTGAAGAATAAAGCCACGAAGGAAAGTCTGAAAAGCTGCTAGGAAGCTCCAGCACATGGGAGGAACAAGTTTCAAGCAAAAACTTCCAAATGACCAAGGGATATTGGGCGCAGATCACCCTGAACCAGCAAGCATACCCACTCTCTTTTGCTCATCAGACCTGGCCATAAAAAAAGGAAGGAAAGGAAGGAAATAGCGAAAATGGGAGTTACAGGCGGTTGCTGGAAAGGGCTTTCAATATCCTTGATTTTATGCAAATAGGCAGAGGAAATTTCACCAAAATAGGATGATTGAAGGGATGATGGGAGAAAGAAAGGGAAAGACTTAGCCAAATTGGATAGAAACCATTAGGGTTTCTTGGAAAATGTCACTTCCAGCGACTATAAAAGGGGGCCTCTTTTACCCAACAAGCATAAACCACATCAGAGAGCAAGCTTCCTCTCTTACTCCCAAAACCCAACAATTTCGTGCTCAGCTCATCCTTTTTCCTTAGTTTTCCCTCTTGGCAAGCTGTTCTAACACTTGACGAGTCTCTGTCAAGCTGCGAAAAAACACTCAAGCCACATTTTTCTCTCTTTTTCCTCATGCTCAACCAAACCTCTCTGCAAAATCCTTTCTCTCCAACTTTAATACCCCATCTTTCCCCTAGGAACACTTAGTTTTCTCTTCAGTGCTAAACTCCCATGCCACAAGCTTCTCATGCCAAGTTAGAAAATTTATACATGGTAAGCTGTCGTTATTTTCATTGGTGAAGGTAACCAAGGTGTTTCCTAAGGCCCTACTATCCTTTCGAAGCATTCTTGGGGCTTGATCTTCGAACTTAGGCTCAAGGGGCAATTTCATCCATCTACCCTTTACGGCACCAATGCGTAGTAGCTTGCCGGAAGCGAAAAAGCCCCTACAATAACACATTACATTATTTTTATGGATATTTTTTTTAAACAACTGTTGTTACGCTTATGTAAAAAAAATCTGACATTCATCTTATTTTCGCAGTAAGACATGCTCTCCCCAAAATTCACTCACCCATATATAACAATAAAGACTATGGAGAGTTTGACTACCAAATATCATAAACACCAATGAAAAAAAAAAAAAAAACAGCGCAAATACAAAGATAGTCACACAATAATCACCTACTACACCAAAATCGAAACCCTCAAAGCACCAATACGAACACATCAATCAAGGGAAAACACAAGCCAAAGCCAAAGGAGCCAGTAACCAGAGAATGGAAGAAGGTGGTCATGCATCAAAGCTAGAGTCAGAGCTAGAGCTTTACACACTTTTCGCTATAGTAGAATAGTTTAGAGGCTAGGAACGGGTGTGGGCCACCATGGGAGCACAAATGGGTGGATGAAATTGAGATTCCAACGCATGGCCCGACTTCGAATCTCTGGAACAAACTCAAACATTCTTGCACCAAAGTTCCACCTGATAATTTTCATAGCATCTACGTAGATGGTATCCTCAATACTCGGGTGGAAACCTATCGCAAATTTTGCACACTGATCTAGAGGCGTCAAAGAAACATCATCATAATAGGAGGAATCCAACTCGAAGAAGGGAACTTTGTCGACCACCAAACGCCATTTCAAATTATCATCGCCTGCATCCAACTCCCAGACACTCAAATGATTACCAAGCACAAACTCGGTCACCCGCAAATGCCCTCGACATGCACCAAGAACCCGATACATCGAAAGGGAATTTCCTCGCACTTTAGACGACATATCAAGAGGTGCCAGACTGAACCGACATTTGTCAACAATAATATGATCGCCATCACCATCACCATTACTAGTACTGATATTACTGATACCTTGGAAGGGATCCAACTCCAGAATATAGGAGGATGCATGATCGGAACCTGAAAAATACAACTTCCCATTGCAAGCAACGCCAGCAGTTATGATATCAAAATAATTTCGTAGGCCACATACCACATTAGCGGACTCTCTCCATTCACCGGTCTCAGAAAAGAAGATGTCCACATAGAACTCTTGACGTAGTCGCACAACCCTCCACCTATATTCAGCATTAATGGAAACATCATCATCGAAGGAGGAAGATGGGTTGTAGTTGTAGTAGGGATCACAAATGAACCCTACGCTTACCCAATTATGGATTCGAGGAGGGGGAGGAAGAGCAACCCATTTCTTGGTGTATGGATTGCAAATGTAATAATCACGTTGATCAAGTTCGCTTGGGCAGCACAAAACTAAGTCGTTGCACGCCCCTACCACAAATAATTTTTGTTCTGCTGCGGCTTCTGAAATAACAGGTAGCTGCAAACTCATCAGACCATCCTCGATCATCAGACCATCCTCGTTTTCCACCCGAAAGAATGTTCCATTGTCTACAACTACTGTACCTAAAATGGGCGTTTTCAAATCACGTTGGCGACGTACATATTGCCCAACAAAATGAGAACTAGAGATGAGTTCACACCAACGCTTGGACACGCACTTGCATTGAAAAACAAACTTGATACAAGAAAGTCGACAAATGATTTCAACCAATAAAACCTCTGGGAGATCATCAATGCTATCATTCATTATCATTTTATTTCTGAGTCAAACCCAGCACCATTAACAACAAATTCGATGTCAAGATGATTAAATAACTGACTCTGAGCCCCACATATCATCAAACAAACACTAACTAGAAAATAGGGAACGTACCCTACTTTTGTGGTCATATAGATCCTGAATTTTTTTTTTTTTTTTCATCCATTTTATTGTATTTTATTTTTAAAACTGTAGAAATTATCACTCACTCTTCAATCTATGATTTTGGTTGGCAGCCACAGATCAATAATTAACCAAAATTAGCCTTGGTTCTCCAAGTTCGAATGTAATTCATCCATCCATTTAGAGGTGTCAAATGGTCGGACTGGCCTTGCAAGGCACGAGCTCATCCTGTTTAAATAGAAAATTGAGTTGTAGCCACTGTTTTCCCAGCCACCTCATCTGAATGGTGGCCATTGCTGATGTAATAGCCACACACTTACTGTTAATCTGTGGCACCAAACACATGGCCCGGTATATTTGTGGCTGAAAAACAACTAGCCACGGATGCTGAGTCAAAACAGTATTTATTTTGGGATATTGATGTAAACTATATGGGCTGCGTATATTAAAAGACTAACCTTTAAGAGTGTCAGAAACTTTGGATCTTAAATGTCTTGTTGTAAAACTTTTAGATAATCTTCGATTTGACACTTTTAGAAAGTCTTTAGATATTTGTTCTTTTGAATAATTGTATGCATGCCAAATGACTCCGGCTATTCTCTTCTCTGTTTTTGTAACATAAATTGGATTAAATTCTAAGTACTTTGTTCAGCACGTGCAGGGATTGATAAGCTATATCAATCCTACTAACGTTTGGAAGTTTTTGCTGATCTTAGATTGGATTTTTGGCGTTGGATCACCTTGGGCAAATTAATATTGGCGTTGGATTCTTTAATAAGCTATTATTCTAGATGGAATGCCTTTGTGCTTGTCTAATTTGTCCTAATTGTATATATAACCTTGTGCAATGCTTTCATTGATCACTAAACTGTATCCAAGAAACTAACTGCTATCATTCTACAACCGAATAGATACTGAGTCTAATATACTGTTATAAAAACATTGTGTCTTGTAGCATGCAAAGTAATCTTGCATCATGACATGAACTCAGACTGTAATATCGAAAAATGGATTTGTTGTGCAACCACCAAACCAAACATATAATCAGACATCAACTTCAGAGAGTCTTAGCAATATTCTTCTGTAAATAGGATTTATACCCATTCACCTGTGTACAATTTCCTTAGTGATTTCCTTCTTGCTGTCCAATAAGCTGCCTGTACCCAGTGAGCTTCCTTGTTATCTAGGCCTTAAAACTTGTTTTTGTATTTTCAATCTGTCTAGTGCATGTTCTTCATTGGATCAATATCAACTAGTATCTCACATACAAAACAAACTACCAATTCTAACGATTATTGAGTACCTTTATGCAATACAAACCTCTAGTTAAAATCAGTAGTCCTCTATCTGTCTTTTCATTGCACAATCCTGAAGTAAACCTTCTAACATCATGTAAACTTGGATTGCTTCTTGTCAAAAGATGCTACATAAAAGTCTTCAATGTTAACTAATCTGGGCATGTCTTAGTAGCTTCGACGGATTTCATAAGTTGACAATGACTCGGAAGCTGTCGATTGGTGCTGCCGACAGTTTGCGGAAGTCACGATCAGAATGTACAATTTCCAATATTTTACACTTGAAACGAGTAATACGCACTACCATTTTTCTTTATCAATGCCTCAATACCTCCCACTGAGTCTCATATACCTGTATAAATATAAACAAAATTTCTACAGCATCTTGAACTTTACTTTAATCTTTAACCACTGTTCTTAAAACTCTCTTCTCCCCTTTCTTGAATGAAAACACCTATAAATAACATAAATTTCCTTATTTCTTTATTCAAGAAAGTAGAGTTTTAACTTTCATTCGGTGCAGGTGTAGGTCAAAGATGACTACCAAAATTATGAAAAGGTCCAGTGAGCTATCACTATGTTGGTTGCTATGTGAAACTTTTGTCCACCAATTTTCTTGTTCCACCTTTCGAATTTCCTTGGTTCTGTGAACTCACTGATGAGTTTTACACCTCCTGAGTTAATACCAATAATTCTGAGACTCGTTCCTCTCACTACTACATTTCACTATTTGAGCGACGAAGACAAATTAAATCGCGCAAACAAACTTTGCTTGCGACAAAACATACTACACGTAGCGCAAAATCGGCGGCGACAAAATTTAAATCGCGCAAAAACACTTACACAATGAAAATATATATCGCATAGCAGGTAGGGAAAAAACCGGGAACCTTCTTTTTGGCGCCGAAGCCTTACTGCGACAACAAATGTTGTCGCAAAAGATTGCTTTATGCGACAAAAGTTAATGGTGTCGCGCAAAAAAAAAGGGGAAGAAAAACACAGGTTTTAGTTTTTGGCTCCAAATTCTTGCGTGATGAGATAAGTTATTTTGTCGTGCTTACTCTATGACGACGAATAATTTTCGTCGCATTAAAAAACTTTCAACATCTTGCGCAATGACATATTTAGCAACGACAGGATGACTTGGCGCGACGAATATTTGAGAGGCGAAAAATATTCTTATCGTTGCGCAAAAATCGATGTCAGCAAAACCTGGCGCGACGAAATGATTAATTGCGCGACAATTTCGCACAACTGTGATGAAATTTTTGTCCCTAAATTGTTATGCTTTTGCGTGACGACTATTTTGTTTAGCGCGACGAATTTGTATTCGTCGCGCAAACCTAAATCCTTTACTTCATCGGTTTCAGCCATTGCAAGGGCAAACTGCAAAAAAAATTGCAGCTTGCCTCTCCCTCTCTCTCAAATGATTTCAGCAAACTTCCCTCGTCAATTTCATTTCGTGTATGAGTTGAACTGCCTTTGCTTCTGCTGCGTTTGGTGGGTATGTATTTTTTGTCGTTACTGTAAAAGTTTTATTGTAAATTTATACGACACCATTAATTTCGTTGTCTATAGGGATATTATATGTGATTAGCGAATACTAGAGAACGATTGATAAGGTATTTTCGTCGTTTTATAATTTAAAAATATAAAATTAATTACATTATGCTTAAATTGTTTTGTGAAATTATATTTATATTATGTTGTTAAATTTATGCACGTTGATGTACGAAGTTAATTGAAATTAACTTTGTACATTTTTTTTAAGTCAAACTTAGTTTCCCGTTCGTGGTTAGTTGGATTTCTAGCATGGATGCTAAAGCGTGACTGCGGTCCAATTAATTCTTGAATTGTCCCATTATTTGGATAGTTTGGGAATGCATAGTCGTGTCACGTAATTTACGACTACAAGATATTAGGTTTCAATTGTGGAGATTTCGATGTCATCTCGATACGTTCTTCGGGTGGTACGTAGGTATTTTATACCTACGGTACACCTAAAGAACTGTGTCGAGATGCTACCGAAATTCATCCACGTCAAAATCTAATCTCATGTAACCGTAAATTATGTGATATGACTATGCATTCTCGAATGGGATAGGGCCCTTACCGGAGGCATAAGGTGACATTATGATTTTGTACGAATACAACATGATTGTTGTATTGTGATTGTGGTTCCAGGAATTATGAGTATAAGGTGAATACAGAACCCGAATAGGTGTGCAGATGAATATTTGGATGGAATCGAGGATTTTATTGCCTTTTCACGGGCACACAACCCGGGTGCAACTAGAATCCGTTGTCCTTATCGGAGGTGTAACAACACATTGTGGGAGACAATTGAAAATGTTCAATTTCATTTGGTAAGGAATGGAATGATTGAGACATATAGCACTGGGACCTATCACGGGGAACAATTAGGCATTGCTTCGTTTTCAAGGGCCACAAGAGTAGAGAATGTTGAACCTATTGTGGATCATAATGAACAAGTCATGGATATTCTAAATGATGCTTTTCCATTTGCATCGACAAAGTAGCAATCAGGAGGGGGAAGATGACGTGCCTACATCAATGGAAAGTGTATACTTCGAACAGTATGAAAAACTGTACAAAATGCCAACCAAGAGTTATACCCGGGGTGCAAGAACTTTTCTGTTCTCACGGCCATTGTGGAGCTAATGTATAGAAAAATAAAGTATCGTATGTCGAACCTGTGTTTTGATTACTTTTTAGAGGTTTTTAAGAGAATGCTTCCGACAGACAATTGTTTGCCGAAAGACCACCGACATGCGCAGAAGGTGTTGAATGGTCTTGGATTGGGTTATGAAAAAATTCATGCTTGCAAAAACAATTGCATGTTATTCTACAAAGAGTATGAAACATTGGATACATGCCCTATATGCAATGAGTCGAGGTTCAAAACAACATCTCAGAATAGAATGACTAAGATTCCACAAAAAGTCATGCGTTATCTGCCCTTGAAACCTAGGTTGCAGCAATTGTATATGTCGACACATACTGCTACAGATATGAGATGGCATAAGGAAAAACGGGTAGATGACGATGTGATGCGGCATCCTGCAAATAGGGAAGTATGGAAAGAGTTCGATCGAACGTTCCCTGAGCTTGCTGCTGTTCCCTGAAATGTTAGATTGGGACTTGCCACTGACGGATTCAATCCGTACGGGGTTCTAAACCAACACCACAGCATTTGGCCAATTTTTGTATTCCCATATAATTTACTTACGGCCGTTGGTTGATGAGCTCAAGGATTTATGGACAAACAGTGTGCGTACATATGATAAATCCACTGGGAAGATGTTCACTTTGCGGGTAGCAGTTATGTGGAATGTGAATGATTTTTCTGCATATGCAATGGTTTCTAGGTGGAGCACGAAGGGTTATATGGCATGCCCTATATGCAAGGAAGATGTGACTTCTATTTGGCATGCCGGAAAAGTTTGTTACCTTAGTCATCGGAGATGGTTGCCATGGGACCACGGGTGGCGGGAAAAGGATAAAGAGTTCGACTGGAAGAAAGAGCATGGCCTAAGACCTAGAAAGTGGTCCGGGGATGAGATCTTAGAGCAGCTTAACCTTTTGGATTTTGCTCCATTCGGGAAAACAGTTAGTCGGACCAGACCTACTACACATATGAATTGGACGCACAAGCCTATGCTTTTTGAGCTTCCATATTGGTCAAAACTAACTTTGAGGCACAATCTCGACGTTATGCATGTTGAGAAAAATGTCTTTGACACATTGATGGGAACAATTCTAGATATTGAGGGGAAGACAAAGGACACGATCAAAGCTCGTCTGCTTTTGGAAAAAATGGGCATACAAAGGGGTTTATGGATGAAAAGGGATAGTCATAAAGCTAGAAGGGATCTTGCATTTTTTTTCATGAAACCGAATAACAAAAAAGTGTTTCTCAAGTTTGTATCCATTGTAAAATTTCTGTGGTATGCTTCTAATATCATGCACGTTGCGTGAATGTTGTGACGGGGGTAGATTTACTGGACTAAAGAGCCATGGCTGCCATGTCTTTATGCAACACCTCCTTCCTGTGGGGATTTGACACTTATTGCCGGATGATATAGTCAAGCCAATCGTATTGTTATCCAGATTTTTTTCCCAACTGTCGGCAAAAATGTTGCAAGGACAGACATTTATCAGTTGTGCCATGACATTGTCCAAGTCCTATGCAAGTTTGAGATGATATTCCCTCCAGCTTTCTTCACAAGTATGATTCACGTGATGGTTCACTTGCCAGAAGAGGCATTGCTTGCTGGTCCAATCAACTACCATTGGATGTATCCAATAGAAAGGTATATAATCATTCCATATTTGTGTATGCATAATTATCATATGCTTGCTACTTGCTAATTTGCATAGTATCGGTTATTTTCGCAAGCTTCTCGGAAAGCTGAAAAAGCGTACGCAAAGAATGAAGCCGAAGGATCAATTATAGAGCTTGGGTTCAATACAAGGCGCTTACTTTCTGTGAAATGTATTTAAAAGATGTGGACGGCTTTCAATCGTCCTCAGTACAATAATGACGGAGGTGTGAGAAATGCAAAACTTTCTGCTTTCGGCCAAAGCGCATGACCCTTTGGAGAGCCATGTACGAGGATAGGCGTTTTCCAAAAATGACATGGAGGTGGCCCATTGGTTCGTACTGAACAATTGTGATGAGATAATCCGGTACTTTTGGATGAGCATGAAGAGATGATGAAGTGAGAACATCCATCACAATTGTATTCCAAGAAACACCGTGAATTGTTTCCACTATGGTTTTTGGAATATGTAAGTCATAAGTGTTTTGTATTTGACATATATATTGTAGTATTTATGCTTCTCAAACTAACATGTGAATTTTTTTGTATAATATTAGGTGAATAAGTTGAAATCAGAGAATTCCCCCATTTACAGTGAAGAGTTATATAACTTGGCATTTGGCCCAATTAGCATTGAATTATTCTCGGGTTGCAATGTTAACGGCATCAAATTTTTGGGGACTGCAAGAGATGACAAGTTGTGTACGCAAAACAGCGGTGTCCATATCCCAAGTGGAGGTGAAAGTACGGACATTGATTTCTATGGCAAACTCACAACTGTCGTGCAATTGCTTTACAAGGATCGATACCAAGTAATCATGTTTAAGTGTCGATGGTTTGATACGAACCCGAATAGGTAGGGAAGTGTTAAAATCGACCATGGGTTACTATCTGTGAACATTAACAGAACTTGGTATGATGACGACCCTTACATTTTGGCAAACATGACAAAACAGATTGTGTATCTAGATAACCCTAAAGCCGGACACAGTTGGAAAGTTGTTCAGTAGATGGATCAGAGGAATGTGTATGCTATACCAGAACTAGACCCATCTGACAATGACGTCGACGTTGTTGACGAACGTTTGGAATCTTCCATGAAAAATGTTGCACAAACACTTCTAGATTCAAATGTTATACAAGAACCGTTTCAGCTTGAAGGAGTGTCTTCAAGAGAAATACTGATTCAGTCAATTACAATTGACCTCGGTGATCTTCCACGATACGATCCAACCGTGGGCCTAAACAACAACGATGATGTACTTATGGAGAACGAGGAGGATGAAGAGGAGGAGGAGGAGGATTGGGAGACCGAAAGTGATGATAGCGACGGTAACGAAGATTATTATAGTTCAGATGATGAATAATGTAATTTATTTGAGACATGCCATGTAAATAATGTAATTTATTTGCGACTTTCCATGATAGCGACGGTATATCGTTTTATTTTCTCATTCTACAAATCGTAAGCTTCTCAATGATTTTAGTTAAATATTTCATACCATTTTAATTTAATTACGACATAAAAATGAGCTATACATTCATTTAAATCCTATAAATACAAGTTTTCCATTACCTTCATTTAAATCCTAAAGTCATGACGTTTTTGGCAATAATTTCTTTTACTTTTTTTATATATAAAAAAAAGTTGGTTTTACACATTCCATACTTATCTTAATATAACATACCTACAATGTAGTATGATAAGCCGGTGAATGAACTCTACCTACAATGTAGTATAATCATTCTTCTATAGTTATCTTAATATGACATACAATTACCATAATCTTAATGTAACTCTAATGTAACGTACAGATTCCATAATCCTAATGTAACGTACACATTATGTAACCCTAATGTAATCCATTAATTAGGTTGAACTATTTTCATACTACAGTGAATCCAATATAAGTAAATAAAGTAATAACATTTACTCAGCTATGCACACTCATCCTAATATAAAATTGTCAATAATGGATAATGAATACGTAACATGTGAAAAGTAGTTTATAATATATTTTTCATAAAGTCTTGAGAAATAAATAAAGGGAAAAAATAACATTAGAGTTAACAAATAAAAATGCATAAAGAAAAAAAAATTTCACCCTCCGTCCAAATTTTTTCCATTTCTCCATCCTTAAAATCTTGACTAATATAGGTTTACAAGTTTTTGCGCGACGAAGACGTGCACCTATTCGTCGCGCAAAAGTCGTTCATTATTTGAAAAATAAAAGTCCGGCGTTTACACTTTGCATGACGAAGAAGAGCACCTTTTCGTCGCGCAAACCCGTGTTTACACTTTGCGCGACGACGAAGGGCACCTCTTCGTCGCGCAACACTCGGGCATATCTCAGATAACAAAGTCTCAGGGTTTACACTTTGAGAGACGAAGAAGTTCACCTATTCGTCTCGCAAAAATCGTTCATTATTTGGAAGAATAAAAGTCCGTGTTTACACTTTGCGCGACGAAGAAGGGCACCTTTTCGTTGCACACACCCGTACACTTTGCGCGACGAAAAAGGTCCTCTTCGTCGAGCAACAATCGGGATATTTGGGAGAATAAAAAGTCAAGTGTTTGCACTTTGCGCGACAAAGACGGCACTGTTCATCGCAAGCAAACCCATGTTTACACCTTGCGACGAAGAGAACTCTTTTAAATCGCGTAAAGTTTTAGTATTTATATATGATATATTATATATTGTTTTTATGGCATACGCATTCTAAGAAACGAGTCTCAATGATCCAACCGTGAGACGTGTTTGTATATGTGATAGGATTTTTAGTACCTGCGCAAACAGGGTTAAAATCACTGAAAATACTTGCAAGAATACAAGGTAATTGTAGTATAAATGCTCATGCAAGGTCGTTGTCCCCAAAGATTGTTTGACTAATCTGTAATTAAACTAACTATTAATTAATAACTAAAATAGATTTTATCAAAGATTTGAAGTTTATGAATTTGAAAAAGATTAAACTAACAGTAAGAGAAATCTGAAAGTTGGGAAATAATAACAGCAAAAAAGAAAAATGATTTCTTTTTAAAGACTAACAATTTAGAGAAAACTAGGGTTTAGCAAACACCGTCGCAATCCTATGCAATTCTATCAATTACTTATGAATTTCCACATATATGCTTTGAAGGTTAGGTTTTCCTAATGCATATTTTCCTTGTGATGTTCAAGCGAAAACGTATATCTAACATGCAATCCGTCTGTGATGTTCGGATCAAATATAAACATGCAAGACTCATTAAGCTTTGTGAAAACCCTTTGAAAAACCATGCAACCCTTAAGAGCGTGATGTTCGCCTTAAGTGAACTTACAATTACTAATCACAAGAAGCCCTCCTCAATTTCAGGGTGATGTTCCAACAGAAATTGCATCAAATTACTTGTCTACATATCCTAATGGTGATCAGTCATTAAAATAGATAGATAGTTTTAAACACAGTGATTAATAATTCAAAGCAAACATGCATCCATTCATAAGCAAATTAATAAAACTACATATTCATGCTAAGGCTTACGGCCTCGCCCTAGCAAAAGGAATTAGTTACACATAATCATAATTGAAATCCAAGAAAATATCATTCGAATGAGTAAGAATGAAAACACCTGAAAGTAGCGAAAATCCAAAACCCTAGCAATTGCTCCAAAAGCCAAAAAGAAGTTCTAAAAGGAGGTGCCTAAATTGCAGTGTAAAGAAGCTTAAATACCTCCTAAAACCTAGCTACCCAATCCCCACAAGGAAACTAAGTTAAAATAAAATAAGACTAGGAAATAAAGTCCAAATTGGATTAGGAGAATCTGCCCAAATCTGCCCAGCCACGTTTTGGTCTCAAATCTCCTCCAAATCTGGCCCAAGATAGCTCGTTTTAAAGATAAAAATATTCCGAACACTTCTCCAGAAGGCCACGAACCCATCCGAGGTCATCTTGGGCTCCAAAAACGCAATATAAGCCCAAAACGTCACTATTCCAGCACTGCACATCGCTCCTTCATTTATTCACCAGGAAATCATCGCTTAGTGTAAAAGTCTGATATTTTGATACGATCAAGCTAAGTGACTCACGTACGTCCTCCAACTGGAATTACTCCAGAATTCGTCCATTTGATTATGTTTTGCTCCAGAGAGAGTCGAAAGTCCTATATTGGAAATATAATTCAAAGTATCAAAATTCTTCCAAAATATTAACCAAAATATACTAAGAATATGATTAAATATATAATATAAAATCGACTCATCAATATGCTGCTAGATCATATACCTCAAAAATAGCAAAAAATAAAAACATTCATAGACCTACAAACAACACAAAACTTTTCAATGGTTATAAACGACAAATCACGAGTTAACGGTTATTTTAACTCCGATTGCGATGATTTTTTACAAGTACACTCCGTCACCCTATATGAATACAATGACTGAATCTGATCTTCAATTTCAAAGGTTTACATTGGTGAATACGACACAATCTTACGTTAAATTAAACGAAAGTATAAATAAACTCTTCATTGTTAGATAATGTATTGTTTCGATGACATATGCATCATACGAAACTAATTTCAACGATCCAACCGTCAAACGTGTTTGTACGTACTGTGAGATCGTATACCCCAACAATCAAAACAAATAGACATTCGGACATCTAGTAACAGAACAAAACTTTTTAACGGTGATAAAAGAAACACCTTGCGCGACGCATACTGTTGTCCCGCAATGAGGTTTCTTGCGCGATGGAAATATTTTTAAATCGCACAAAATTCTGGCAGATGCATTTTTTCGTCGCGCAAATATATTAAATTGTTGTTTAGGGTTTAGGGTTTAGGGTTCCTGGGTTTTGGGGACTTTGCGCGACGCATGAAGATGTTTTTGTCGCGAATGTTCAGAAAATATTGGCGGTTTTAATCCCGCTTATAGAAAACTCTTTGCATGACGGATTAATATATTTTTGTCGTGCAAGGTTATAATTTTTAACTTTGCACGACCCCAAAACTTTTACGTCGCAAAGCTTTGTCGACGCATTAATTAAGTCGCTCAGCGTGGTGAAATTTTGGCGGTCCGGCTCGATTACGATATCAAACCATAGAACGGATAATTTTGTTTTCGTCGCGCAAAGTTAAATTTTTTTGTTTGCGCGACGTAAATTTTTCATCGCGCAAGTTAAAAAAAAGCTTACGCGACGCCTTTTTCGTCGTCGCAAACTTCCCAATATTTTTCTGAAAACGCGACACTTTCCCTCTCCGTCTTTATTCCTCCGTCCTTCGCAGCCTCCATACCTCCGCCACTAGCCCCAAGACCACCCTTCGCCGAAATTCCCTCCAAACTTCGCGCCTCCCAAGCCTCCATAAGTCGCGTCGCGCTCTCTCGTTTCCTTTCCTCCTCTCGACCCCAAATTCGTTCTGCTCTCTCAACCCAAAGCCCCATTGCGGTCACACCACCCTCCCTCTCAAAGCAAAGAACTATCTCATGACGTATAATCTCCCATTGTTTTTTTTTCAATTTTAAATATATTCGGGTTTATTTTGTTTTCTGTTTGAATTTATGTGAATGATTTAGTTCAGTGTTGAAATTGCTTAGTGTGATGCTTGGTTTTTTTTTTTTTTTTTTTTTTTTTGTTGTTGTTGTCAATTTTAAATATATTCGGGTCATTTTTTTTTTTTTTCTGTTTGAATTTATGTATTTATTTACTTAAGTGTTGAAATTGCTTAGTCTGATGATGCTTGGTTAGGGTTTTATTTTGTATTTTTTTTGTTAGGGTTTTATTTTGTTTTATTTTCAATTTTAAATATATTCGGGTGATTTTTTTTTTTCTTTTGAATTTATGTATTTATTTAGTTAAGTTTTGAAATTGCTTAGTCTGATGCTTGGTTAGGGTTTTATTTTGTATTTTTTTTTCAATTTTAAATATATTCGGGTGATTTTTTTTTTTTATGTTTGAATTTATGTATTTATTTTGTTAACTGTTGAAATTGCTTAGTCGTGTGAATTTTTTTTTGTTTTTGTTTCAATTTATGTATTTATTTTGTTAACTGTTGAGATTGCTTAGTCTGATGGTTGGTTTAGGGTTTTATGTTTCAATTGAAAAAATTGAGAGTGATAGTTATTGTGGTGGTTTGAATTATGTGTTTCAATGTGATTTTTTTGCTGTTTTCACATGCTGTTTTAGTTTTGGTGTTTGAATTATTGTAGCATTTTTTTGAGTTGGGGGAAGAGAGATGAGAGAGTGAGTTATTGGTATTTTGGTGATTGAATATATATTGAATTTGTTATTCATTAGTTATTGAGGTTTTTATTTTTAATTTTTTAAATAATTTTTTGGCCAAGGAGGTTTTAACTTTGAATGCTTGTTCAGTTTTGCAGATGTCAGACCTTATCGAAGTCGTAAGGCGGTGACGCCGCATCGAGTTTCCTCCCGACCTACGACGTCGGTGCCTGCTCGGCATATGTGCACGCCATGGCGGTTTGTCCCGGGTCCCCATGCACCGCGCGTCATCGAGTCGTCGATGGCGTAGCTGTTAGCGCCAGCGGCGTCACCTCCCCAACATGACCGACACCGCCGACCTCCGCTGCTAGTGCGTGAGTCACAACGGTAAATATTTCCTTCAACTCCGGCTGTTTCAGACCAAGATTTTAGTATGATTTGTTATTTAACGTTACATTTATATTTCTTTGCAGCCAAGAAGCACACCCGTTGACCTTGTCGCCGATTGAAGGCGGTAAAGGTTACCCGAGTGATCAACGATCATATCAACATCGGATCGACAAGCGGCATCGGGTTGCACCAACGGCGGACCAGCATAGCTCATTGGCCCACGACATTGGTCACATCGTTCGGACCCATTGCCTGATGAAATGGAAGTCTTGGAAGGCCATGCCTGACGAGGTGCGGATAGCGGTACGCTCCCAACTGTCGGTATGTTTCTTACTTTTGAATTGTTTTCCCTTCACATTTTATATATTTTTAATACTTCATGTATGTAATGAATTTATTGCAGATGAACTACAATTTGGAGGACCTTGACGACGAGATGTTGGCGTACATCAATAGACTCTTTGCTGAGAGGCATAAGCAGTGGAAGAGCGACCTGCACCACCATTTTTAGACATATGATGATCCGCAGGTTGCTCTTCAAGGGTTGCCCGAAGGAGCTTGAGGGGCGGGAAGATAATTGGGAGTGGCTCTGCGGTCATTTTCAGGAGGCCGATTTTTTGGTAATTTCTTATAGCTAGTTAATAATTATTACATGTTTTTTACTAATGTTTGTTTAATTTTTAATATTTCATTTAAATTTCAACTAATACGTTTTTTTATTTATCGCAGAAGCAGGCCAAAGCAAATACGGGCAATAGGGCGAAGAAGACTCCTCTCCACCATTCAGGTTCTAGGCCCTTTTCCTATAGGATGGAGGAGCGACAACGGGAAATAATAAAGCTGTTTTTTTATTTAATTTTTAACATATTATTAATAATATTACTTGGTTTTTTTCATGCAAACATTTTTTTGGAATTGTTCACTTTAGGGGGGTCCAAATTCCTCGAGATTGACGTCTTTGGCGACGTTTAGGTTCGCCCTAGGAATGAGTTGGCTGAGTCCCTTCATGTAAGTAGTCTTTAATCTTAATTATGATATTACACATTCAAGTTTCATAGTTATTATATGAATATTTTAATTAATGTTTTATGTTATGTTAAACAGACAACGATGATGGAGAAGAGCCAGTTGGTTCTTTAGGAGTCCGCCTCCCGACTTCCTCCCGATACTCGCTCAAGTGCATGGATCCTCCACATGATGCGAGGTTTGAATCTTGTGAAACCTTGGATCGGACTCTCGAGGCGCCAGGACATATTCTCCTTAGCGCGACAAAAACTTTCGTCTCGCGAAAGTTAAGTGCACGATCAAAAGCGTTGTCGCGCATTAAATCTCGTCGCACAATCCTATGTGAGACAAATCGCCCGACGGGTCCTTGTCGTCGCACGAATTTACGACACCAACCCGTTTAAATCGCGCGCAGGCTGGGTCACGCAATATCTTGTGAGACGCAATGCGCGATGGCTAGTTTTCATCGCGCAAATGTTTACGACACTAACTCCTTTCATCGAGCATCATTTTCGCCAACACAAACGTTTTTGTCACGCATATTATTCTGAGCCCAAGGGCTCTATCATCCGTAAATAGTTTGCACGACGAACGCATCCGTTGCTATATTTTGCATGACGAATGGAAAAAATTAGTCGCGCAAAGTCTATCTTCACGATCTTTGCGCGACGGTATATGAGCGACGAATTTTTGTTGCTCGATATTTGAGCGATGAAACGATTCTTTGCGCGACGAAAGTGCTGCGTCGCGCAAAGTGGAAAATGTAGTAGTGTCTCCATTACTTATTGCATTCTCAAATTTCTTTTGTGTGATCCTCTTATTTTACTTCAAACATACTTAGTCTACTGCAATTTGTCCATAGTAGTGCTTCTTTTCTTGTTGATTCTGTACGAGAGAGAGAAATACCAATATGTGTAGTTGGCGTGAACAGTTTCTTCTGAGTTCTGAAACACCAGTCTTGTTAAAACATCTTTGATCATTTCGTAAAACAAAACTTCTCATTTATGTCTGTGTTAAGTATTCCTTTACTGTTTTTTCTGCAGTAAACTCAAAACTTTTCCTTTTAGTCCCTTAAATACTTCTCTTTTGTGTGCCCGTAACTTTTCCCAATATGAACTACCTGTTGGCAAAACAATATAAAATATGATTATAATAATTCTCAACAAAATTGTGACCATAAAATATACAACAAAACAAGCACAAATGTGTAGAAATACTGACAACTTTAGCGATTGAGGCTTGCAAGAATTGCAATTAATGCCCTAAAGACATATTTCGCCCCTGCCCTTGTGCTCGCAATTCTATAGGCGTTTATCTCTCAGAATTCAACAATCAATAATCCTAGATTGAAGCACTTCAATTTAAGTCTCTGACAAACTAATTATATATTTGTACTCTCAAGACACTTAGGAAAGAAACTTAAAGATTATACTCTAACATAGCATGAGTGGAGAAAAATTCCATATCAAAACTCCTCTGGAATGTCATATAGCTTAGGTTTGTATAGAACCCAAGCGACTTTTTGGATTAGCAATGGTGGCTGTTCACTAATTGACGCCACCCATGCAAAAGGGAAGATGCAACTTCTCTGATTGAATTGTATCAAGTTTGTATGCTATGCGATTTTTCATATTTTAACATAATAACTGTTTTCATTCACACATTAAAATTAAATATTATAATATATAATTTCCAACACTACCAATATGAAATTGTTTAGTCAATGAAAACTTTTCCCTTTCAATCATTCTGGAGGCTTCATAAAAGTTTTTGTATTCTTGCTTTTATGAGTGCCAAATTGTCAAAAGTTTTCTTTACTAATGACCACTTTCACTGTTTGTGATAATGCTATTTAGAAACTTGCAGTTGAATTGATATGCCAAAATCAAAACTTTGTCTACCAAACTTTATTGCTGAATATTGAAACAGACTTATCAAACTCCAAGTTGATGTTTGATTTTACAATACTATTGAACGATTCTGACTTCCTTGCTATGGAAAGAATGCAAACTACATAAACTAGCTCAAAAGGAAAGCAAAACCAACTGAAATACTAGCTACTTAATGCATATTTGATCTATGATCATTTTTCTCCTTGCTTGGTGGCATCTGGTTTATCAGTTCCTTTACCCTAATTCTTTTCTAGCCATTTCTTATATCTTCTGCATAATCTCTTCATGTGCCCAAATTTCTTGCAAAAGAAACACTTATGTTAGAAAATGATTTCCCTTGATTCAAATATGTTTACAATGTATAGCTATATAGGAGATTTGTTTGACTGTTACAAAAAGTTATAAACAACATTAAAGACTATAATTACAAAGAATCAAAACTGATCTTCAGTTACACTTTTTGATTGTGTTCACCCGTTTTAGATTTGTTCCTGTGATGGTAGGGTAAAGTTCCCCATTGTCTTGAAAACCGTTGACTGGTCAAAAAGTCAACTTTCTTTTGTGTGCGAGCGTGCTACTGCTAGCAATAAAGACCCTAGCAGACTTCTTAAAAATAGATAACTTGAGCCTCAAGTTACTGATTTCTAAACAAACGATTGTGAATTTGGGTGAGGAATATCTTCCCAAGTAAGTTCTTTTCTTTACCTCAGACTAGTGAGGACTTCACAATTTTTCACATTACAAAACTGGTAGTTTTGGCTAGAATAAATGACAAGAAAGTAAACTTTTTCAGGTTGAACTGCCTTTTACAAGACTTAGAAAGGGAAAGACCAATCTAAAAAAGACAAAAAGAGCATTGGACTTCAATTTTTGGCCTGGATAGCTACTTTTGATTCGAGGTGGATTGGATGTGTCTGTGTTGGATTGGACTATCAACACCTTCAACTATCAAGTTTCAGCTGTAAATCGATACCAACGTTCGAGTTTGGCAGAGCTTTAATCTATTTCAAGCCCTGGAAGGCTCTTTGAATGGGCATAATTGGAAGCTCTTCATCTGGAAGGGCGTATGGTGGATTTGGTGATTCTTGAGTGGAATTGCATTGTAGTACATTCCTTGATCAAGGCTCTTCATAAATTTTTTAGGTTTTCATATTTGTAAAAACCGAACTCTGCTTAATTTGGCTTATCTTTGAACCAAATTTGTAACGAGAGAAATCTCGCTTTGAATGATTATTTCTCTGGCGAATTGAAGTTAGAGATTCTGGATTATAAACTTACTTGTTTTTCTGTAGCTGAATGAGCTTTTGGTTGCTTTGGTGCTTTAAAGGTTTTTGAGATCAAGTGATCATTTTAAGTTTTTGTCTTTGATTGATTTTTTGGCTGTCGTTTGATATGTTCACCTTATCTCAGATTTAGAGGAAATGCTAGAGTGAGATTTCTAATCTTTTAATAATGGGCGGTAGATTTCCTAAAGACAAGATCTTTTATTTTATATGTCAAGGAAAAGAGGATTTTTATCTATTCTGTCAAAAAGCTATCAACAGTCAGTTCTTTCTCTGTTTTTTTGAAAGAAAGCCTAATCCCTTTTCAACTTCTAATTGCTCTTTGCAAGGGTTCAACCTGCCGTGATCGTTAGTTTGATTTTCCAGATGAACAACTCCCTGCACCCTACTTATCTCTTTAGAAAATGTAGTCTGCTTATCCCTTGGAAATAATGCTTGTCTTGTTGTATAATTACATAGAAAGGGATTTTGATCTTCTTTTGACTGAAAAAACTGGAGACATCTGCTTGTTTAAGACCTGCCTTCATTAATTCCCTGTCAATTCTTTTGTGACTAGTTTAAAATTTTGACTTTTTCAAAGTCAGGTAGTCACGTGGGGGCTTTTTGTGAAAAAAGATCAGCTGTTTTTGCCTTTTTGGGATAGAGGCCAAGTGGGAGATTTTCTCGAAGTGGGATTTTATCCAAAACTGTGTGTATCGGTTTTCAATTGCCAATAATGGTATTTTATTCCTTCCAGATCATGGCTACATTCATAATTTTCTCAAAAAGGTGCAGGCTTTTCCGGTGTCTTGGTTTTCTTCTTGATTTTAGATGAAAGCCCAAATGTTTAGTTCATGGGCCTCTCGATGAAAATGGGTGGCGTGCATAATTTTGGCCCAAGCGTGTGTAATGAAAATCAGTTTTGATTGAGAAGAGGAAATCTCTCTAACAACTTCTGTTGGTTTGTAGCGAATCTCACGGCCTGGTGCTCGCGAATCTCACGGCCTGGTGCTCCAGAGCCAGGGGATGTGCGTCAACACGTGGCGTCCTTCTTTTGGATGTAGTGCGGTTGTGCACGGGCGTGCCAGCACGGTTTACCTTGCGTCGAGATGATGATGAGGTTCGGGTAGAAGATGGTTTAAATGTTGCGCTTGTTTTGCGTTCGACTCCTAATCAAATGATCGTGGCCGAGAGATGAACTAATCTCGACCGTCAGGTTCACGGCCTGAGCTACAAGGCCATTTAGTGGTGGTGTTGGTGACGGTTTTAGGCGGTGCTCGGGCGTTGCTCAGAGAGCGGCGGTCGTATGATATATGGGGTGAGTGAGGCGATAATAGAGATGATGCTCCGGCGCTTTGAAAATCAAGGGTCATATGATATATTGATGAATGGATCTTCCTTACAATCTACCACTACTCCTAAGAAAACAAATAAAGGTATTGAAAGTGCATTACAGGAAAATATAACTTGCTTCATGGGAGGCTTTTGGTTTGGTGTTTGAACCTTTTGAATGTAGTCCTGAGCTTAGTATTTATAGGAGTCCTGGAGGGACATTCGAGGCTGACAAGACCTGCGTGGTGGAGCCTGACCGGGGCAAGTTGGTAGTCAAATCGGCATTTGGGATCGTGAAGCATGGTGGTTTGGGTTGAGAAGCATGGTGGTGTGACCCCCATAAATCTCGGTAAATCTCGGCCACCGCCCTGATCGTGGGTTCGCCCCTTTGGCCGTATGAACGTATTTAATGCCCTGGTGCGGTGGTTAGTGATCTGACCCGAGTCGTAAGATTACTTGTGAGAATGTCTGCGCTTAACCACCCTGATTTAGGCCATGTCTTTTACGCCTTTGATCTCGGCCTTCAAAACTGCGGTCGCGAGGCCGAGAGGATTCTGCCTTTGCAGCTTTTCTTTTGCTCTTAGGAAGGCGAAATGCTTGACGAAACGATAGGCGTCAGGGCCGAAGGGAAGTCTCTTCAATCAGTTCATGACCGTGATTTATTAGGCACAAACACAATCCAACAGGTTTTCCTTCCACATGTTTTCTTGCTTTCCCTGCGGCTGTATAGGTTTTTCCATATGATTTTGGCTTTCCTTTTTATATCATGTATTGCATTGACATGGTTTTGTTCCCTCTCTTTCTTGTTGTCTTATTGCTATTGCACACAAATACCTATCAGATCATTCATAGTCCACATCTCCTTTTGAGCAATGTAAGTGCTATTGAGAAGTTTCAAAATACTCGGCAGAGAGTTGATTGCAAAATACACCATCATAGCTTCATCTACATTCACATCCAGGGATCTTAACCTGTTTCCAATGTCGAGCATTTTTGCTATGTGAACCCTGACACAACCTTCCCCATCATATTTCAAATCTTTCAATTGACCCATCAAGTTTCCTATCTCAGATTTCTTAGATTCTTGAAACTTTTCTCAAATTCCCTTAAGGAAAGCATTAGCATTGTCAAATGAATGAATGACACCTCTCACAAAGGGTGAGATTGATCTTGTCATAATGAGAATGGCCATTCTGTTTGCCTTGTTCCATTTGGCATATTTGGCCTTGACCTCAATTGAGCCATTAGCAGCTGGTTGTTGTGGCGTGGATCTTCTTTTAGTACCATCTTAAAGACTAGCAATCCTAGAGCAATTTCCAAATCCTCTCTCCATTTGGTTTAGTTGGAGCCAATGAGTGTTTTGATTGAATTATTGTTAATTGTAAATATGTAAAATATAAAATATGATGTCTATCCCCATTTTTTGTACATTATCAATTCACACCTATGGGTTGAGAATTGAACATGTTTTAGTTATCACCAAAACACATGACACATGAATTTCTTTTTTATGGATTCATTTCTCACATCTGTAGACAGAAAGAAATCTCCATGAATTCATATACCTCATGTTTTGCATCAAACCACAGTAGATTTCCGTAAACAAGACTACCAACATATGTGGACAGAAAGTTTTTCCTCATTTACATCGATCTTTTATGCAATCTTGATCAGTTTCCTTTGCATACAAGATTCCTTAATTAACTATGATGTTGTGGCTCGCTCTAGTTAATACATAATTTCTTGAAACCTTGATCTTTAGCCTTCAAGCATGGATAACAAAAATCATATATTTGAAAACATGCTTACACATAAGGAATATATTGGAACAAGGATTTCTATAAAACACAACTTCCCTTAAAACCAAAACACCAATTCTAATCAAGTTCTTAATGAATACAAAGACCTAGATCTCCTATGATGATTAGAAGACCACATTAAAGTGTTTTAAGACATAAAATATCTAACAATTGATCCATGTATAGAATTCTATTGTTATGCCTCATCGGGACTGAAGAAGATAATTAGACAGAGGAACCTTTAGAGCCTAACCAAATGGTGTTGGCGTGAGTCAACGTTCCTATTAGGAATAGAATTTCTATTTTATTGTAATTATCTAATTTGAGTAGAATTAGGAGATTTTGTACACATTTCCTATTTGTAACCACTATGTATGTAGTATTTATATTCCTCCTTGAGAGAAGAATAAATATATCAGTTTTAAACCCTAATTATTTTGAGTTGGTATCAGAGCGGGTTTCGATCCGTCTCTACAATATCAAAACCCTAATCCTAAAAATACCTATTTCTGCTGCACCTAGCCTATACACCTAAGCCTGTGCTGTCTTATATCTCTTACTGTTGTCGTCGTCACCTAATTTTTTTGCTGCCGCCGTTATCTATCACCATGTCAGATGTCACTGACTCTTCTTCTTCTACTCCTATTGTGACGGTTCATACCGAATCGTCCACCAACCTACCTATGGGATTCAAATTGAATGCATCCAATTATGAAATATGGGCTTCGATGATCGAACTCCATGCTACTACACAAGGCAAATTGGGTTACCTAACTGGCGACATTAATGCCCCTGATTCCAAAGACTCGAAAGTTGGGAAGTGGAAAATTGCTGATGCTGTTGTGAAAAGTTGGATACTGCGAACTACGGAACCCAGTTTGTTGAATATGTTTCATACTCTAACTACTGCTAAGGAAATTTGGGATGCTTGTTAATAAGATGTTTTATGATGGCTCTGACATATCCCAACTCTATGAATTGCGATACCAGGCTACCCGTCTTAAGCAAGAGGGTCGTCCTGTCTCTACCTATTTTGCGAACTTAAGGAAATCTGGCTTGAATTGGACAAGAGACGTCCTTTTCGGTGAAGTGTGTTGATGATATGAAGACTTTTCAGGCTGCTGTTATGGCGGATCGTGTGTATGATTTTTTGGCTGGCCTTGATGATACTTATGACAATGTCCGAAGTGATAAAGTTCCAAGTATCGAAAATGTATTTTTATGGTTCGTTGCGAGGCTCAACGCCAGATTACTATGCTTGGATCCGGCACTAAGATTGGGAACCCTCTGTTGTGTTTGCTTCAAAACACCGCTTTGGTTTCTCAACAGATAGGTCAGCTCTTTCGCTATTCCGCCTCGTCGCCGACTGCGAGAAAAAGACAAAGCGAAGTGTGATCACTGTGGTGAAAAGAGACATACTATCGACACTGCTGGGCATTACATGGGGTACAGATTAGGCGAAAGAGCGGAGGGCGTTTAAAAAGGAACAACTGGACAGCAAAGCTCATGTGGCTGTTGCCCCACTTATGTGGATGACATCACCACTAGGCAAGACCACCTTCTGCTACTCCTCCGACTTTGACCGACATCTCAAGCACTCCAACACCTCCGCCTCCAGGTAACTTTGGCAAGGCTTTCCATGCCCATGATACCCAGAGATACTGGTTGGATTATTGATTCAGGAGCTACTGATCATATGACGTATAATTCTGCTTTATTCTCTACTACTCTTCCGCCTTATCGTGATCATGTTCTGACTGCTAATAATGTTGTTGCTCCTGTCACGGGGGTTGGTTCTATACTCTTGACTCCTACTTTACCATTGGACAAAGTGTTACTGGTTCCATCTTTGTCTAGTAATTTATTATCTGTATAGTTACCTTGAGCGTTAAAGCTGCGTTATCTTGATGTATCCGTCTTTTGTCTTACTATAGGATATCTAGACTCGGGAGATCTTTGGTCGTGGTACTAAAAATGGGGGCTTTATTATGTGTATGATGTGGCAACTAGTCGGGTTCTTCGTGCTGGTAGCGCCGAAACTTCTCAGCATCGTCGGATTTGGTTGCTACATTACCGATTTGGTCATGCCTTATTTGGATATTTACGACATTTGTTTCCTGCATTATTTAGTGGTGTCAACGAGTCTGATTTCCAATGTCAGACTTGTATTTTAGCTAAGAGTCATCGGGTATCCTACCTCCAAGTTGTAATAAATGACTTATGCCATTTGATTTAGTTCATTCTAATGTTTGGGGACCTTCCCCGATTTCTACAGCCTTGGGAGTTCATTGGTTTCTATCAGATGATTCAGACTCAATTTATGCTCCTTATCAAGGTTTTTCGATCTGATAATGGTGGAGAATTTGTTAATTTGGAGTTATCCCATTTTTTTCACACTAAGGGAGTACTCCATGAGACTACTTGCCCTCAAATACCACAACAGAATGGGGTTGCTTAAAGTAAAAATGGGCAGATCCTTGCTGCTGCCCGTGCTCTTGCTTGGTGCGCTGGCGGTTCCAAAGCGGTTCTGGATGGATGCTGTTACCTATGCAGTCTATCTCTTGAATCGTCTACCTTCACGAGTTTTGGATTTCTAAACTCCTATGCAGGTATTGACCAATCATGTCTCTGCCTCTTCTATGTTGACTCTGTCTCCAAAGGTGTTTGGTTGTATCGTCTATGTTCACCTCCATCAGAATCAGAGGAGTAAGCTGGACCATGTGCTCTCCGTTGTGTCTTTCTGGGTTTCTTTTCTTATCATAAAGGTTACTGATACTATCATCCTGCAACCCGACGTCTATATGTCTCTATGGATGTTACCTTTGTTGAGGATGAAATGTTCTTCTCTGATACACCCAAGCATGTCCTTCAAGGGAAGACTAGTAGTGAAGGACATAGCTGGCTAGATTTACAAGGGGGAGTAGTATTAGATAGTTTGATGCAAAGGGAAGAACCGACCGAACTGCTGAACTTGCTACACCGCAGTAACTGCTACACTAGTGAACTCGCTATTTTAAGTGATGTCACTACCGCCACCTTGAATCGATTGCCCCCCATGAAGCTTCTCTAATAGTACCCGATTAAGCTCCCCTGGATATTCCTGAGGTAAGTGCTTCTACTCATACTTCTGATAATTCTTATGTTTTACCGCCTAGACAGAACCATGGGGTTCCACCTGATTGTTACTCACCAAAAGGCAAAGCGAGATATGCTATTGCCCATTATGTGTCTAATCACAGGTTATCTCCTGAGTGCAAAGCATTTATGACCAGAATGGATAATATTAAAATTCTAACCCGTGTTGAAGAAGCATTTAATGATCCAAAGTGGGCTGAAGCCATGAATATTGAAATGGAAGTGTTGCAAAAAAATAATACATGGGACATTGTTGATCTACCAAATGGAATGAAGCCTGTAGGATGCAGATGGGTGTTTATAGTTAAATATAATGTAGATGGTACTGTGGAGAGGTACAAGGCAAGATTAGTAGCTAAAGGGTTCACTCAGACATATGGAGTTGATTATCATGATACTTTTGCACATGTGGCTAAGATGAATACTATTAGAGTTTTGTTGTCCTTAGCAGTAAACTTGGATTGGACCCTGAGGCAATTTGACGTAAAAAATGCATTCTTACATGGTGAACTAGAAGAAGAAGTGTACATGAGTCTTCCACCAGGGTATAGAGTTACCGGTGAAACGGGGAACGTGTGCAAATTGAAAAAGGCGTTGTACGGTTTAAAGCAGTCTCCTCGGGCATGGTTCGGCAGATTTACCACAGCTATGAAGAAGTTTGGTTACCGACAGGCTAATACTGATCATACTCTATTCATTAAACATAGGGCTGGTAAGGTGACTTTGTTGATTATTTATGTTGATGATATGATTGTGACTGGTGATGATACTATAAAAATCGAGGAACTGTAGAAACGTTTAGCATCTGAATTTGAGATGAAAGATTTGGGCAGTCTAAAATATTTTCTAGGAGTGGAAGTCACTCGATCTAAACATGGCTTATTTCTTTCACAAAGGAAGTATGTCATGGACCTGCTAGCAGATACTGGAATGCTTGACTGTAAACCAGCTGATACACCTATTGTTGAGAATCATAAACTTGGTGTTTATGTGGATCAAGTCCCAACTAACAGAGAAAGATATCAAAGGTTAGTTGGGAGATTGATTTATTTATCATTGACACACCCTGATATTGCCTATGATGTGTAAGCGTTGCTAGCCAATTTATGCATTCACCTAGTGAGGATCATATGGCTGTTGTGATGCGTATTCTGAGTTATTTAAAGTCTGCTCCTGAGAGAGGTTTATTATTTAAGAAAAATGGTCACTTGGATCTGGAAGGTTACACTGACGCAGATTATGTCGGGAATATTACAAATAGACGTTCTACATCAGGTTACTTCACCTTTGTTGGTGGTAACCTAGTTACGTGGTGTAGCAAGAAGCAAAACGTTGTGTCTCAATCCTCCGTAGAGTCTGAGTATAGAGGGATTGCCCAATGGGTTTGTGAAATACTGTGGTTGAGGTGGTTACTTGCTGAAATTGGGTTTAGACCGAATGCTGCTACAAAGCTCCACTATGATAATCAGTCTGCATTTGAAATTGCTAACAATCCGGTGCAACATGATCGAACTAAGCATGTAGAATTTGATCGGCATTTCATTAAGGAGAAGCTGGAGCATAAATTAATTTCTATACCTTTTGTGCCTTCTTCAAAGCATCTTGCAGATATGTTGACCCATGCTATGTCAAAGCGCCGATTTGAAGACTCACTTGACAAGTTGGGCATTACCGATATCTATGCACCAACTTAAGGGGGAGTGTTGGCGTGAGTCAACATTCCTATTAGGAATAGAATTTCTGTTTTATTGTAATTATCTAATTTGAGTAGAATTATAAGATTTTGTACATATTTCCTATTTGTAACCACTCTGTATGTAGTATATATATTCCTCCTTGAGAGAAGAATAAATATATCAGTTCTAAACCCAAATTATTTTGAGTAATGGATGGAATGGCTTCTGTTTGAACATATGTGAATTGGTGCAGTATAGAAACTGGTTTTCTCTATTCACATTCCGTCTGTGGTTTACTTTTGTCTCACTTGACAATGTTTCAGGGCTGTTCAACTGTACACACTCCTATGGCACGCATGGTCATATTTTTTTTACACATGTATAGCAAATTTTATCCATGGATGCATCTTGATAAGCACTTACGTCATCAACCACAATCAATCAACCTTCTTTAAAGGGTTTCGAGAGAGAGGAGCTAGCGAATTCAGAACCAGCTAAATGCTATTGAAGCCCGTCTTAATGGGACTGTCTTGAATCCGTTGCAGCCTCTTCTTGCAGTGGCCGGCAGGCATAGATAACATTCAATCTATTGACATATGGCCTTATTCATCAAGGCTTTGAAATAAGCTGCTAGGCCACAGATGACGCAACCGCAGAAAATGTCCATAACATTCAATCTATTGACATATGCTTCAGTAATAATTATAGTATTGTGTTGTGTATATATATAAACATTGATGCAGGCATTGCGAAGGGTATATATTTTTAAATGAGTAATAATGAAATTAGAATATTACATTGGATATGGTATTATATGGCTTAATAATAATAATGTGGTATTTTTGTAATGAATAATGCTACTCTTGTCATATTTGTATATTACATTCTCATATGAGTTTTTATCAAAAATAGAGACAATTTACTCCTCATTTTCATAAATGTTAGTTTTTATAAAAACTTTCAAAAGTAGTCAAACAGCACCTAAAAAGACTCAAATGCCCTTAGAACTAAAATCTACTTAAACCTAAAAAGCAAAACTCTGTTTGAGACTTGCGAAAAGAAAACTATGATGGGTTCTGCTGCCCTCAACCATAGAAAAAAAATAAAAACTAAGATGAACAGAAAAATACCAACAACAAAAATATAAAACCTTTAAAAAAAAACTATTACAATAAATTATTTACAGTTTTCATTTATGATCAATTGATCTGATCCATCTTATAATAATATAATTAATTAGCTGCAAAATAATACTTCATTGCTATTGAAAAGACAATGATATGTCGTTTTGGAGAAATTATAGAATGATACTGTATCACCACATCAGCTGGTGATACTTCCACTCAAAATCTGCCACATGTTTTTTTAACAAAATTAAAATATATTTTACTGCTGGACTTTGGCTACCAACTTTACCCTTCAACTTTAATCACTGAAACCCCTCCCCACCGTCTTCCCTGTCCACCGTCTTCTTCCCTACGCTATCCCTGCTATCTGCAACACCACACGTCTTTCCTTCTCCCTCACCACCTACCTCAGCCTTCACCGTCTTCATAGTTAACGAATCTAAAGAACTTCTATTGTCAAAGGACTCAAAACCCATAAGCAAAATCCAGTCAAACTCTACCATTTTATCTCTGAAGACACCCTTGAAGCTAAAGAAGATGGGTAATCTCTGAAAATTTCACTTCTTTCACTAGTGTTTTATTTATTTATTTATTTAAAGATTTATGGTTTCATGTTTAATGGGTTTGCACATATTTTTAAGATTGTTGGCTTTTTTATTAATGGGTTTAACTTTTCACCGAAAATGAGAGGGAGAGAGGGGTGGGAATATTGGAGGGGAGGGAAGGCCGTGGGTGGCTGAGGGGAAGGGAAGAGGGTTGTGTGGCGTCGATAGCAGGGGCATAACACAGGGAAGCCGGAGGGGGGAAGGGTTAGGGTCATTAAAGTTGAAGGGTAAAGTTGTAAGCCAAAGTCCAGTTGTAAAATATATTTTAATTTTGTTTAAAAAAATACATGTGGCAAATTTTGAGTGGAAGTATCACCAGCTGACGTGGTGATACAGTATCATTCTATAATTTCTCGTCGTTTTGGGCGATGGAGTACTTAAAAACACGGTACATGTGCCAAGTTTTCTAGCCAGAATACTTGTCAAAAGCATGTTATTTGTGGGAAGAAAACAGGATTAAGGAGATTTTTGCGCACCACAAAATCATTCCAAGAAACGCGACGCCGTATAAAGATGTTTTGCTTATGAATTCTATTCAAGTGGAAACTCGCAGTTCTCCTCTCCTTCTTTGCCATAGAATCAACGGCGATGATTTGTTGTGGGAGGTTGTACTTTGCTATGACGACACGGCTAAAAAACGGATGAATTGTTCTGATCAAAGTTTAAGACAAACAAATTGCGGAACGGACATCTATTATAAATAATAATAATAATAATTAGAGTATTACAAGTAAATAAAAGATATTGAGGAAGCTGCATATTTTAAAAGTTAGTTCTTAACAGAGAATAAAATATCGATAATTTTGCCGATATTTCGACGAAATTATCGTTTTTAAGGGGCAGCGATATTTTAGTAGGTTTCTATTTATTTATCATCAATTTATCGATAATTTCACGATAATTTCGGTACCGATATTTTCGTTCAAATGCCAGCTGCAAATGGTCAACATATCGCGATATTATCGATAATATCACGATATGAACATTCAAAAATGAAATAATTCGCTTGAACGTCGCATCCCAGCTTCCAACTTCTAACTGATATTTTTAGAAACATCAATGGAACCAATCGATGAGTCCATACAAGGAAAACCAGATCTGAAGTTATGAACCTTAAAAGATAATAAATAAAAAAACTATCCAGCAAAACATATCTGAACCTCAATTGAGCTTTAAATTTGCATGAAAAATCAGATTTCATATCCGAACAATAAAAAAATCAGATTCAAGAACTTAACCCAAGATATTCAAGAACCCAGATCTGCAAAGAAAGAGATATGGTAGCGGTACCTGGTATTTGGTACCAGTCAGACCATACCATACCAATACCAAGTATAATTTTTTTCATCTCTCTCTCTCTCTCTTCTTTTTCTTTGTTTGGTTGTTGTTGCTGTAGAGAAGTGTAGTCTTATATTGAGATTTCCCTGATAAGTAATAAAAAAAAACAATCTTCAAATCCAACAGATACAATCCAAAACCTCACCCAAACCCACCTAGCCAAATCTATCTCTCCCCTTGTTGTTTATCTGCATGAAAACCCTAACAACATTCACCTTTTCCAAATCCCAGAATCAGATCCCACCAACAACATTTAAAATCCAACTACCCAAAACCCACTTCTTTAAACCAAATAACATTCACCAACGATCTAACCTCAACGCTCTTCAAAACCCCCTAGTCAGAAATTAGACAAAGATTCACCTATTCTAGCTGACAACACCATCGTCCATGTCTGCTAGCTATTATATACACACACACACGCTTTGGAAAAAGTCAAAGGAGAGAGAAAATTTTTAAAATAAGCCAAAATGGACAAAATTGTCCTTATTTATTTTTAGATTTCCTAAGGAATCCTTTACATTTGCATGTCTTTGGTTTGAAAGTTGAGAGGTTTTTATGTCTTTTTTGGAAAAAGTTTTGAATTTACTATATATATATGTATATATATATATATAATGCTGGTGGAACTATGTTTTTTACACAAGTTTTGACACAAATTTCACACCTTTAGATTAACCCACTATCAATGGATGAGATTAAATCTAAACTAATTCTTTCTTTTTTAAATTATTATAAACTGAAATTAATTTGAATTCAATTCACCACTCTAATTTTTCTCTCTTCATTTATATTTTCACATTCTCCTATAAGAAAATTGCAATTGAAAGATGAAAAATCATTTATTTCCCACTGTGCCTTTTCGGGGAAATTTTTTCCTTCCCCATTCTCCTTCTCCTCCTCTTTCATCTGCAACCCAAACTTGAAACTATCCACCAAAAAATACTCAAACTTGAAGAGAAGAGTGTTCGTGAAGGTTTTTATGGTTCATATTATTTTTCTTAGAGCCTGAACATTACATTTTTAGCACATAGAGAAGAGAGTGGGAGTCGGGCTGAGTAAATTTTTATCAGACTTTACATGAATCTTCACATGCACCATGAATGCATGTATAAGATTTGTCTTCAAATGCTTCCAGATTAAAATGATGATTAAGTGAAATCCCGAGAAATGATTAAGAGAAGCCCACTTTTACAAAACTATAATGCTCTGTGAATCTTTTTAATCTGTACATCTTAGATTATAGGTTTTCCATTAGAGATCACTGCGATTAAGGATGAGATTTTGGTGAATAGATACAACATAAAGAGGAAATCATAGCAAAAACAAAACAAAGATTATTATTATTTTTATACCAATCCAAACTGAGGATAATTGAATAAAATATTAGAGCCCTAGACAAAGAAATCGAAGGAAAAAGCTGAAGAAAAAGGGAACCTCATAAACCCATTCATGGCCGCCAATACAAAGCATATGTCTTTAGACTTTATATTGCTTGTTTTCAAGCAACTGAGAATAGAAACATGACAAAGCTTATAAATCCACCATCGGTGCTCTAAGACTTTCCATGTGATAGATAGATCTGAGTTTTCTTTTTTGTTCTTGTTTTTTGATTGAATTGTTTCTGAGGAGAATGAGATTAATTACTGTTTATTGTGAATGTTATTGAGGAGAGAGAGTGATTTTTATTGGCGCATTAAAGTTACCTAGAAAAGTGGGGAATTTGACCAAAATTAATAGAAAAGTGAGGAGTTTAATATTTTATTATTCATTAATTTGTAAGTTAAATAGTGAAGTCACATGTAATCTTAACCGTTAAAAGTGCTTGCATCCAAAGGTTATAAAATTGTGTAAACACTTGTGTCAAAAACCTAGTGCCACGGATTCGCCTCCATATATATATATATATATATATATATATATAATATACGTGTATATTAGGTAGGTACTGCAACCACAAAGACCAAAGTGCATGCCTTGTGTTGTTGTGTTTCTTCTCTGTGGTAAGGTAAGCCTCAAGCAAGCAACTTCCTTAGAATTCTGGATATTGATTTGGTTGATTAAGATTTTGATATTGAATTTGTTGAATCTTTGAATCTATAACTTAGGCATCACTTATTTTGGTGAATGAATATTGAATTGGTTGATTTTTGAGTTGTGCCATGTTGGTACCGAAATGGTACCATTTCACACCGATACCGATTTGGCATAGTATGGTACGGTACCAACTTTGGCAAATGATGATCTCATACCGTACCATACCAGTTTTAATTTTCGGTATCGGTAGCGATACGAGCTCAATACCATACCGTACCGTACCATGCCCACCCCTACTTTCTAGACATAAAAGTACACAATAAATCATATAAATCACACTAGTTCATAATTCCATTGACTAATTTTCAATAAAAAAAAAATTTATACGCTATATTGGGAAAGGGAAATAGAACCTCGGAACTCAACTCAAGTGCAAGGCTAAATGCTTACATCCAATAAGGTTTAGCATAAAACAAATACATATGCCAATGAGGTATATAGTTAGTTAAGCTCTTCCACCTCCACCCATATGGGTAGAGGTTTGAAAACCCTAGGCACCCAATAAATATTTGGATAAACCCTCCCTCCTCCAATCACTTGTACTAAAAAAAAAACATATTAAATGCAACCAAAAAACTCATATTATCAAAATAAAAATATGTTCAACAACATAATTGAAAGTGTACACATTTTAATGTGTTTTTTCATAAAGAATTGGACTTTTTTTGGACTTTAATAGCTTAATATATAGTTGGTTATAAACAAGTCAAATATATATATATATGGTTTTTTCCCCCCAAAAAACTCCCTAGGCTACAGCCCACTGTAGCCATTAACCAAGTTCCGCCGATGAAAGTTGATTCCTCTTTTTTAACCTTAGTCACCTCTTTACCTTTCAGATACTTACCATTTAAAACATCCCGCTAAAGGCCCTCATGATGTTGTAAAATCCTCCAACCAACTTTAGCAAGAGATTTATGAGATTTTCCATTTAAACCCCGCACTTATCTTTGTTCACCCCAATACTTAAACCATTAACCTGAAAGTTTTATTATTATGTAAAAAGACAAAAAAGGTCATCCAACTTAATACTTAACCCTAGTATATCTATACACACAACCCACACACCACACCACTCTTCATATTAAGTTTTAGAAAAATACAAACTCCTCTACATCATATTGCCAGATTACTCTTCTCCATTACACCTTCATTATCTTCCCTTTTTATCTCCTATAAAATATAGGTATGCTTTTGTTTTGATGTTACAACTGATTGTGGAGAAAGAAAAGTATATAAGGATTATCATCTTAAATGCCATTTTTACTGTAGCAATGTTCTAAAATAGCAAATGACATCATTATATCATATCATCTCAGTAGGCTAAATGTCACTTTTCTGTTCGGTAAAAAATAAAAGAAGATGTTGTGGTCATTGGTTTTCACTGTCATCATAAAACGAAACCAAACAAACTAGAATTTCCCGTATGATCTAATCACATGATAAAAATAGCTTGTGAAAACAACAAAATCTCATGTATACTACAAATATTGTTTAATGATTTAAGTATTGGGATGAACAAAGAAAATTGTGGGGGTTTAAATAGAAAATCTCTTTTATTTATTTATTTATTATTATAGCTTTGGGTGTATTTAAGGGTAGTTTAGGAAGATAGTGGGGTTTTCTTAGAAATTGTGAAAATTAAAATTAAAATTTGGGGTGAACTTAAAACATGGGGTGAATTGTTAGATAAAAACTGTAAACCTCCAAACATAATTTCACCACCACTAATCAATTAATGGGGTTTTATTATTTTAGGTTCGACCCATTCGAGACACAAATCTCTTAATTACAATCCCTCACTACAAAGGAAAACCCTTTGATTCCATCATAAAGAAACAGAATGTATGTGTTTGGTTTTGCGGCTGCTCCCAAGTTCAACCTCAGGGTGCCTACGTATCCTTTGCAGGAATCGAGCCACTCGTAGTTTAAAGATTCGCAATGAATAGATGACTCATTGCAAAAATGGGGAATTTGAATAAATTTGATTGAGGGGTGCTTGAGTGAATTTAGCTGAATAAGCCAGGGATTCGATATGGAGTTGTGTTTGGGATGGTTGCATCTAGATTGAATCTCTAGATTGCCTACGTACCCTTTCAAAGGGATCAAACCAACGTAGTTCGGAGTTGATTTGTGTAAAGGTAAATATTTAATTTGTGGGGATTTGGTTGCGGTTGCGTCTATTGGGATGCTAGACTGCCTACGTACCCTTGATGGGATCAAACCGGCGTAGTTCCAACTGGATTTGTGTGGAGATTTGATTGGTGAGAATTTGGTTGCGGTTGCGTCTATTGGGATGCTAGACTGCCTACGTACCCTTGATGGGATCAAACCAGCGTAGTTCCAAAGTTTGGAGATTAATAGGTAAGTGTGGCCCAATAATTTAGAGTTGGTGTCTTTGAAACGATTTGAAGATTTTCATAGGTAGATGACCTATTGGAAATTAATGGATAAGTGTGGCCCAATAATTTAGAATTTGTGTTTGAGATATTTGAATTTAATCTCATTAGAATTTTCATGAGTAGATGACCCACGAGAAAAAATTAGAAATTAATGGGTGACCCAATAATTTAGAATTTGTATCTTTGAGATAATTTGGGTTCATAGGTAGATGACCTATGGGAAAAATTGAAAATTAGTGGGTAAGTGTGGCCCACTAATTGAGAATTTGTGTTTGAGATATTTGAATTTAATCTCATTGAAATTTTCATGAGTAGATGACCCACGAGAAAAACTGGAAATTAATGGGTGAGTGTGGACAAATTTGGTTAGGATAAAACCAGGGATTCAAATTTAGTTGTGGTTGCGTCTATTGGGATGTTAGACTACCTACGTACCCTTGATGGGATCAAACCACGTAGTTCCAAATGGATTTGGTTGGTCTTTCAAAGAATAAATGACCCTTTGAAAGAATTTGTGTGTTTGAGAAATTTAAATTTGATCTCATCGAAATTTGCAGGGTAAACAACCCATGAGAAAATTTGGAATGGTTTTGTACCATCTTTTTATTGTTAATGTCCAAAGAAAATTAAAAGGCATTTTAATGAGCCTATTAATTTACTCACATATGGTTTTAAGGATTTAAAAATTAATCCATTAACCACATAATTTATTTACAAATTTATAAATAAACCAAATCCTAGACATGTATTTATAAAAAACCTCAAGCACTATTTAAACATAGAAACACACCCAAAATCAACCACAAAGTCAACTTTTTGGGTGTGTTTATAAATGGGTTTTGAGTGTGTGTAATGATGGGTTTTAGGTGTGTTTATATGTTTAAATAGTGCTTGGGTTTTTTTATAATTTCAACCCCCATTTTGGGTGTTTTAGTGAAACTCCCTAATTTATTTGGACCACCCATAAAATATTTTGGGCTTTTGAGAGTCAATGGGTAATTTGTTTTATCAGCCCATCAATTTGTTTCCGGGCCTTGATACTTCCATTAGTTGGCCCATAAACAAAGAGTCCATGTCTGAGAGCCAGCTGCCAATTGAAACCAAAACCAATACAGAGCTTTGAGTTTGAGAAACCAAAACCGAGGTAAGTCCTTTCTTCTTTCCTTTGCTCATGTCTATCAGACTTAGACTACATAACCATTTAAAATATAAATTGGAAGTATGGGAACTTAAAGTCAGACTTAGACCATAAAACCCATTGGAAGTATGGGAGCTTAGAGCATGTCCACAAGCCCACTGGGAAAGGTCGCCAGAGGCAGCCTGAGACAGCCCAACAGAGGGCCTCAGAGCCCGGTTTGGTGGTGGGTCCCACATGCCCGAGCAAGCCCAAGGGCAAGTCTTGCCCGGTGAAGCCCGAGTTGGTCGACGCGTGCAGCAGCGCTTGACGCCAAACAAGAAGTCAAATTTACGTTGGCATGCGTGAATTACACGCCAACGGTAAAAATTTGAGTTCCGTGGCGACGCCACCATCGACACTCCAACGGGCGGGTGACACGTGGCGCGACGGAGACTCTCGGATGGATTTTTCCAAATCCGACGGTCCTCGCTTTTTGGCTAAAAATTGCAAAAAATCGAAAAAAATCTGAAATTTTTTTAAAAAAATACCCAAAAATTCTGTATTTTTTCTCTATAAATACCTAACAATTTTATTTACTTTCCACACTAAAATCTTCATACAATTTCTTCTCCATCCCATATTTTTTACCCTTTACTCACATTATTCACTTTCCACACCAATTCTTCATACAAACTTTTCTCCTTCAAATTTTTTTGTTTATCTCCACTCACATTTTTCACTTCCACACCAATTATCCATACAAACTCTTCTCCTTCCAATATTTTTTACTCTCTTTCTACTACTTTCCATTTGTATAAAAAAAACGAATGGCATCTTCTATTGAAGTCGGAGGCACAATTTGAGAGGATGAAAATCTTATCAAAAATCTGATATTAAAATTTCTTTAAAATATCTGAAAATGTTATCTGACATTTGACACGTGGCACAATTGTAGAGGGTGAAAATCTTATCTGAAATCTGAGATTAAAATTTTTTTAAAATATCTGAAAATGTTATCTGACATTTGACACGTGGCACAATTTTAAAAGGAATTTTCTTGGAATAATTTTTATTAAAATCTAAAATACCGAAAATTAACTATGAAACTTTAAATGCCGTTTTGGAAGGCCAAACGACCTCAAAATGCCAAAATCCATCATACATCACGGCTTTGCCGTGAGTTTGACTCGTGGCGTCGTTCCCTTTCCGAAATGGTATTTTGCGTCCTAATCGGAGCTCGGACAACAAATCTACAAATTCACTACGTCCTTTTTCTAGCTCAACCGCGATAAAATCTGCCATTTGTTCTACATCAGACGTGGCACAATTTTAGAGGGTGAAAATCTTATCCGAAAATTTAATTACAAAAGATTATCAAAATTAATGGTTTCAACTATTAAAAAATAGAAAATAAAGTACAATGAATAGTAATTGCCTTAGACTTGCCCTAGACTTTGCCCTTGTGGGTGGAACCACAAATGCAAAGGCTGACACTATTCACGTGAATAGTGGCAGCCCTTGCTTGCCCTTGCCTTAGACTTAGCCCTTGTGGGTGGAGATGCTCTTAAAGGCAACAACGTCTGTTTGTCAAAGTACGAAGGTACTTTTCCTTTCTTTGTCCATTTTAGCTTCTCTTCCTTGTTTTGTTTTTGGTTTCTTTCAAGAATATAAACTCCTTTTTGTTGCTTTCTTCTTCAGCCTTGGGCATGGCAGAGGGCTTTCTTTGAGCAGTGAGTTTTTCATCTTTTTGGTCTAAAGACCAAATTTTGGTTCAAGAAAAGTTGCGAAGTCGTGCATCCATTTAGCTTTGACTTCTCCTTTTGCATATGGAAAGTCTTTCTTCTTCTCCTTTGAATTTTGTTTCTCTTTCAGCTTTTGGGACTTCTTCAACAGCCACATGAGGAGGCTTGTTGTGTGGCTATTTGTCTTGGTGACTTGTGTCTGCTCACTTGTGCATTTTTGGTCCGACAAGAATGCAATTTTCTTTTTGTACAGAGACCTCTTGAATATCTTTGTCTTTCTATTTGTTACTCAAGAGAATCTGCATTTTCATCGAGTGTGTCTATAAACACCTGCAAAGCGCTCACAAAGACTTGATACAAAGGGTTCTATGAAGCCCATTTGCATAATTTTCACAATAGAGAGATCCTTGCAGAGCTCTCTTTGTGTAAAAGTTGTGCAGCCATCTCATCACCAATTTGGGATGATTAATACAGAGGGTTCTTATGGATGCCCATCGTATATTTTCACAGAAAGGAGGTCCTTAGAGCTCTTTCTATGCAATGTTGCAGTGACACCACTATTTTATCTTTGGGAAGGATCTAATCCTTCCGTCTGCAGTTCTTGAGATCTCGACAAATTGACAGAAGGACATGGAGGAATTTCGCAGCGCACATTCTCAAAGCCTTTATGGCGATTGATATGAGAGATATTTGTTGCTTTCATAGAGAAATGTGTTTTCAAGATGTTGGCATCCACGCAGTAACTCATGATCTACCATTTACAGAGGCTTGTTGGATTAAACTTTGCATCGGATGTTTTTGAGCCGCAAAGGAATAACTGATCGAGAGACACCTCAAGTTTTACAGAAAGAATGAACTTTATACCTTGCCTTTCTTCTCGATTGCTCCTGCCCTTTTGTTTCTTCCTTGATTTTTCTGTTATTTGAAACTTTCTGCAGACCTTGGGTATCGCTTTCTTCACGCTTCAATATCAATTTCAAGCACTTTCTTGCTTCTCAGCTCCTCCTTCTTTGCAGCCCTTGGTTCCTCTCTGCGTTTTCTCTCCTGCAGCACCTCTTTTCGTTTTCTCTTCTCCTCTTACCTCAGACGCTCATGCCTTTTATAGGCAAAAGATGAAGTTGGGAAGCACGCTTGCTAAGTGGGCGTCACTGAATGGAGTTGCCAAGGATAAACACGATCTCTTCCCACCTTTTATTTTTTTATTTGTTTTATTTTATATTTCTTTTGAAAACTGACCTTATCCCTTTTTTAATTTCTAGAAGGAACAATCAGCAACCTTAAAGATCAACCTTCACGTCTTGGGCTTTTATCCTAGGCTCCTTTCCTTGTCTTATAATTTTTTTTGTGTTCAATAGATGCCCCCTCAAGCATTGTGCGTGAAACAGTTTTTCGTGTGCAAGGCTTGAAAACTTTCCCTTCTCGACAAGAGTTTGGTTTTCTTTTGCTTTCCACTTTAACCATTCACAGTTTATACTCGTGTGGGTCAGGAGTTCTTGTGTAGCAGTTTAAACACGTGCTCATCATTTGGTGGATAAAAAAAATGAATTTTGATATTTTATGGCTGCATCCAGCTTTTAGGCTAGATTGCCTACGTACCTTGTAAAAGGATCAAGCCAAACGTAGTTCACCTCCCTGAATTGAGGTAATGAAGGGAGATTTTTGAACTTGTGACTGAATCTAGCCTTTTAGGACTAGATCTGCCTGCACTTCTTTTGAGGGATCAAGTCAACCGTAGTTCTTTGCTTGGGCTTCCCTTTCGGTTTTTTGGCCCACATAGCATTTTTTTAAAAGCCCTAACTTTTGCTTGAACTGCTTTTTGGGTTTTCGGTCCAACGAGCACTTTTTCTTTTTTTTTCTTTTTTTTTTCTCTTCACAGTTTATACTCGTGTGATATTGGAGTTCTTGTGTAGTATACAGCAGTTTAACCACGTGCTAAGACCATTGGTGGAAAATTTGTGGCTAGAACTAGCTTTTGGGCTTGCTTGCCTACATCTCTTTTATTTGAGGTAAAGAAAGAGACATTTGAGATTTGCGACTGCATCTAGCTTTTAGGACTAAATTGCCTACGTATCCTTTTTGGGGATCAAGTCAACCGTAGTTCTTTTGCTCTAGCAGCCTTTTTGGGTTTTTGACGCAGGAAACATTTTTTCATCCAGCTCTTTCGGGCTTCCAATGCAATGGACCGTTAGAATTAAATTTTTTAACAAACTTCCCATTGTCACAAGGCAGAAAGTGTTTCCCTTTAGAGCTTGAGAACTCATGAGCTCATTAGCAGAGACCTTAGTAAAGACGTGAGTCCCTGCTGGTTGAACAGTGTCAATGGAATTCCTTTGCAAACGGACGATTGACATCTTGCTCTATTTTCTCCTTGGCGAAGGTCTCATTGACTTGAGCTATGTCGTTGTTCCCTTTTAACCCTTTTGAACCTTTTTGAAAATTTGCCCTTCATTGAACCTTGATCTTCCAATTTTGCTTAGTTTATGTGAACCTTCCCTTGTTGATTATTGGAAAGATCCTCCAAACACTGAAAGACTAAAGTGCATGGTGGCTTTTTGCCCCCTGGGCTTTTGAATACCAAGATGTGAAGCAGTACGGTACTCACTTCATCTCCTCTAAACACTGATTGCTTGAGGATAGTGAGAAGTTCCGGTTCAGAAACGCTTGAGTTTGGCTTAGGGGGAATTGCTTTGAGTATGCCATTCACTTGTTGAATTGTGAGGTTGGCATTGCTTTTCTTCCCCTTTTGCCTTTTTTTATTTTTTTTTATAACCATACACTGAATTGGGTTGATTGATCTTTCAAGAGCCCAATGTAACACGTCATAAATGACCTCATTATATTTCTTTTTCTTTTTCTTTTTTTTATATATATTTTTTTTATCTTCTCACTCCAACCTAGCTTTTCAGGTTTTGAAGGTTGAGCTAAGGTAAGGCCAGGCGATCCATAAAACTTTGCATTTGAGTAATTTATCAATTCCCCTATAAGCATATCAGAGTTGGCTAAAACCCTCATTTACTCCACAAATATTTGAAACATTGGTGAAGCGTAGGATAGATGGCGTCATATGCATCCAGTCACGGAGGACTTAATAGGACGTTATCACATAGACGAAAATAGCTCATAGAGAAATTCACATTTCCAGTTACAGTGTGATAAAGAGCACATGGCTTTTTGTCCAAGTTTATTGAACCCATGTATGGTATGGTCAACACTGGAGGGAGCATTTGTCGTTCACAGATCTTAATGACATGTAGCGTCTTTATTGAGATCAAATTCACTGCGAAAAGCGGGAGTTGGAACTTCCATTGTCACATCATTTCATAAAGGATATTTGTATGACTTTCCCATGCTCAAATTTTAAGAAAGCTCAATTTCCTTTAACAAATATGATGTGCTTGACCAGAACGTAAAGTGACCTCGTCCACCTCAGTATCAACATTGTAGTCTTTTCCACAGGCTATGGTGCACAGTAAGACCTGTTCTTTAGTCTCATATTGACTTGGGAAGAACAGTGCTAAAAACAATTAAGCAAGGGCGGCAAGAGAGCTTGTAGGCTGTTCATGTGCATCTTTTTTGTAAGATGAGAACTTTCTTTGTTGCCTCCTTATTCCTTCTTTCTTTTCACGCTTGTCTTGACTATCCTTGGAGTGGACTAAATCATTAGTCAAGCTATTTGAGCATTTTGCTCCGCTATTTTCATCTGCAATAGTAAACAAGACTAGCATGGCTTCAGACTTTGTGTCTTCTTTTATCTTCTAGCCTCGAACTTGGATTGTTGGTTTTGAAATATTCATTACCCCATCACATTTGAGAATGATGTGACGTCGCCCATTGCTTTGGAGTAACAGTACGACCCATTGAATATCTTGGCTTCCCCTTGGGAATTTGAAGATGCCTCATGTGACATGTGAGTTCCATGTTTTGGATTGACTTTGAACTGAGAGGATTACTCAATGTGACATCAGTTTCATGTCTTGACTTGACTTTGAGCTGAGGGGACTGCCCCATGTCATATATCAATTGTGGGGATTGCCCCTATCATATATCAGCTTGATGTCTTGATTTCACTTCCATGTGTCCACTTGAGTTGCAACTTGAGGGCTGCCCCCTGTGACATATTAGTTTCATGCCTTGGCTAGACTTTGAACTGATATGATTACTCCTAGTGACATTAGTTTCATGTCCTGAATTGACTTTAAACTGATAGGACTACTCCTTGAGACATCAGTTTTGTGTCTTGAATTGACTTTGAACTGATAGGATTACTCCTTGCTACATCCATTTCATGTTTTAACTTGAGTCGCAACTCGGGACTGCCCCCTGTGGCATACCAGTTCCATGTCTTGATTTGACTTTGAGCTTAGGGGATTAAACCCCTGTTACATATCAGCTTCACATCTTGACTTGACTTGTGAGTGGGGGGTACTGGACCCAACGGTGCTCAACCTTTCGCCACTTGATTGGAAGAGCTTTACTTTGCTCTTTTGTATTTATGAATTTTTTTGGACTTGTTCAACCTTGATGATTTAGCCACTTGGTGAGCATACTTGGATAGTGAGTGTTCTTCAACAGAAATCACCATCATAGGTTTTGTGATGCTCAAGTTGACAGCGGTTGGTCATTCATGGTTAGCCACCGTAGATGTTGAAGCTGGAAAGACCAAGTTGGTAAAGATTGAACCAATCATGACTGAGTGCTTGTAAAGGCTTTGATAGCCTTGGAACCTTAATGGCTTTGAAGAAGTTAGCCATAATGGCGTTTATTGCAACAGCTTCAAAATCTTTGATTGGGACAACTTTACAGTTAACTTTCTTCCTTGGTGCTCTAACAACCCTTTTTTATGCATTTTGGGGTTGCCTTCTTAAATGGAGTTCTTGTGGCTTGGGCATTAATGACATTTGCAGTCGCCTTGCTAACCATAACTCTAAAGGGGCTCTTGGAAGTAGAGCATATCTTGTGGTGCCCTTGTTTTGTTTTTTTTGTTTTTTTTTTAAACCTTGCAAACACAAAGTAAATATAATTAGTCTATTTATGAATGGAGATGAAAGGGAAAATGGGTCCCACCGGGCGTGCCAAAATTTATGTTAGATAAAAACTGTAAACCTCCAAACATAATTTCACCACCACTAATCAATTAATGGGTTTTATTATTTTATGTTCGACCCATTCGAGACGCAAGTCTCTTAATTACAATCCCTCGCTACAAAGGAAAACCCTTTGATTCCATCATAAAGAAACAGAATGTATGTGTTTGGTTTTGCGGCTGCTCCCAAGTTCAACCTCAGGGTGCCTACGTATCCTTTGCAGGAATCGAGCCACTCGTAGTTCAAAGATTCGCAATGAATAGATGACTCATTGCAAAAAGTTGGAATTTGAATGAATTTGATTGAGGGGTGTTTGAGTGAATTTAGCTGAATAAGCCAGGGATTCGATATGGAGTTGTGTTTAGAATAGTTGCATCTAGATTGAATCTCTAAATTGCCTACGTACTCTTTCAAAGGGATCAAACCAACGTAGTTCGGAGTTGATTTGTGTAAAGGTAAATATTTAATTTGTGGAGATTTGGTTGCGGTTGCGTCTATTGGGATGCTAGACTGCCTACGTACCCTTGATGGGATCAAATCGGCGTAGTTCCAACTGGATTTGTGTGGAGATTTGATTGGTGAGAATTTGGTTGCGGTTGCATCTATTGGGATGCTAGACTGCCTACGTACCCTTGATGGGATCAAACCAGCGTAGTTCCAAATGGATTCGTGTGGAAATTTGATTGGTGAGAATTTGGTTGCGGTTGCGTCTATTGGGATGCTAGACTGCCTACGTACCCTTGATGGGATCAAACCAGCGTAGTTCCAAAGTTTGGAGATTAATAGGTAAGTGTGGCCCAATAATTTAGAGTTGGTGTCTTTGAAACGATTTGAAGATTTTCATAGGTAGATGACCTATTGGAAATTAATGGATAAGTGTGGCCCAATAATTTAGAATTTGTGTTTGAGATATTTGAATTTAATCTCATTAGAATTTTCATGAGTAGATGACCCACGAGAAAAAATTAGAAATTAAGGGGTAAGTGTGACCCAATAATTTAGAATTTGTATCTTTGAGATAATTTGGGGATTTTCATAGGTAGATGACTTATGGGAAAAATTGAAAATTAATGGGTAAGTGTGGCCCACTAATTGAGAATTTGTGTTTGAGATATTTGAATTTAATCTCATTGGAATTTTCATGAGTAGATGACCCACGAGAAAAACTGGAAATTAATGGATGAGTGTGGACAAATTTGGTTAGGATAAAACCAGGGATTCAAATTTAGTTGCGGTTGCGTCTATTGGGATGTTAGACTACCTACGTACCCTTGATGAGATCAAACCAATGTAGTTCCAAATGGATTTGGTTGGTCTTTCAAATAATGAATGACCCTTTGAAAGAATTTGTGTGTTTGAGAAATTTAAATTTGATCTCATTGAAATTTGCAGGGTAAATGACCCTTGAGAAAATTTGGAATGGTTTTGTACCATCTTTTTATTGTTAATGTCCAAAGAAAATTAAAAGGCATTTTAATGAGCCTATTAATTTACTCACATATGGTTTTAAGGATTTAAAAATTAATCCATTAACCACATAATTTATTTGGACCACCCATAAAATATTTTGGGCTTTTGAGAGTCAATGGGTAATTTATTTTGTTAGCCCATCAATTTGCTTCCGGGCCTTGATACTTCCATTAGTTGGCCCATAAACAAAGAGTCCATGTCTGAGAGCCAGCTGCCAATTGAAACCAAAACCAATACAGAGCTTTGAGTTTGAGAAACCAAAACCGAGGTAAGTCCTTTCTTCTTTCCTCTGCTCATGTCTGTCAGACTTAGACTACATAACCAATTAAAATATAAATTGGAGTATGGGAACTTAAAGTCAGACTTAGACCACAAAACCCATTGGAAGTATGGGAGCTTAAAGGAAACAACGTCTGTTTGTCAAAGTACAAAGGTACTTTTCCTTTTCTTTGTCCCTTTTTGGCTTTCTCTTCCTTGTTTTGTTTTTGGTTTCTTTTAGTAATACGAAACTCCTTTTTTTTGTTGCTTTCTTCTTCAGTCTTGGGCATGGCAGGAGGGCTTTCTTTGAGCAGTGAGTTTCTTCATCTTTTTGGTCTAAAGACCAAATTTTGGTTCGAAGAAAAGTTGCTGGCAGCAAGCTGTGCATCCATTTAGCTTTGACTTCTCCTTTTGCATATGGCAAGTCTTTCTTCTTCTCCTCTGAATTTTGTTTCTCTTTCAGCTTTTGGGACTTCTTCAACAGCCACATGAGGAGGCTTGTTGTGTGGCTATTTGTCTTGGTGACTTGTGCTGCTCACTTGTGCATTTTTGGTCTGACAAGAAGGCAATTTTCTTTTTTACAGAGACCTCTTGAATATCTTTGTCTTTCTGTTTGTTACTCAAGAGAATCTGCATTTTCATAGAGTGTGTTTATGAACACCTGCAAAGTGCTCACAGCACTTAATACAAAGGGGTTCTTGCGAAAGCCCATTTGCATAATTTTCACAATGGAGAGATCCTTGCAAGAGCTCTCTTTGTGTAAAAGTTGTGCAGCCATCTCATCGCCAATTTGGGAGGATTAATACAGAGGGGTTCTTATGGATGCCCATCTGTATATTTTCACAGAAAGGAGGTCCTTGCGAGAGCTCTTTCTATGCAATGTTGCAGTGACACCACTATTTTATCTCTGGGAAGGATCTAATCCTTCCGTCTGCAGTTTCTTGAGATCTCTGACAAATTGACAGCAAGGACATGGAGGAATTTCGCAGCGCACATTCTCAAAGCCTTTATGGCAGATTGATATGAGAGATATTTGTTGCTTTCATAGAGAAATGTGTTTTCAAGATGTTGGCATCCACGCAAAACTCATGATCTACCATTTACAGAGGCTTGTTGGATTAAACTTTGCATCGGATGTTTTTGAGCCGCAAAGGAATAACTTGTACTGAGAGACACCCTGAAGTTTTACAGCAAAGAATGAACTTTATACCTTGCCTTTCTTCTCTGATTGCTCCTGCCCTTTTGTTTCTTCCTTGATTTTTCTGTTATTTGAAACTTTCTGCAGGACCTTGGGTATTGTTTCTTCACGCTTCAATATCAATTTCTGAAGCACTTTCTTGCTTCTTGGCTCCTCCCTTCTTTGCAGCCCTTGGTTCCTCTCTGCGTTTTCTCTCCTGTAGCACCTCTTTTCTTTTTCTCTTCTCCCCTCTTACCTCTGTACGTTCATGCCTTTTATAGGCAAAAGATGAACAGAAGTTGGGGAAGCACGATTGCTAAGTGGGCAGTTTCTCTGCTGAATGGGGTTGCCAAGGATAAGCACGATCTCTTCCCACCTTTCATTTTTTTATTTGTTTTATTTTATATTTCTTTTGAAAACTGACCTTATCCCCTTTTTAATTTCTAGAAGGAACAATCAGCAACATTAAAGATCAACCTTCACGTCTTGGGCTTTTATCCTGGGCTCCTTTCCTTGTCTTATAATTTTTTTGTGTTCAACATGAACTAACAGAATTGTGGAGTTTAAATAGAAAATCTCGAGATTTATTAACAATATTGGCTCTTTTAAGACCCAATCCACCAAAGCATTTTGGACGAGAAACCTTCTCCCAACTCACAAGATGCACCTTCACACTCTCATGGGGGACTTAGAGGTTTGCATAGCATAATTGGTCTTTTACATTTGCTATTATATTTTATAGAAAGTATGTGAGAGAATGAATATGATATTTTATTATAAAAAGAAAGTGGGGTTCAATATACCTCTTTACTTTGAAGTAGGCAAATTGCCTTGTTGGGGAGAGTGTGTATATTTTGCCTACCTATTTGCCTCTTCCCTTGGAGCATGAAAACGCTAATGTGGCAAGGCAAATAAAGTTTGTCTAATCTTTTGCCTCTTCCCTTGAAAATGTTCTTAGTTTTGTAGGATGAAGTTCAAAGTAGAGGAAGAATCATGGTCTAGTAGTACTTCTCTATGTGACAATAGAAGAAGTCTCAAATTTATAATCATCAACGATAAAAAAGAACAAATATATCAAATATTTGACCCATTCTCGTAACAAAAAAAAAATTGTTGAGATTCTAAGTGGGGTTTGTTACTCCAAGTCCAAGTCCAAGTCCAATGTAGGAGAAAATTTTGCGTGGGACAAAATATTCAAGTTAAATATTTGCATGTGTTAAAAAACTGAAAAATTATCATTACTTTGAACACTTGTTATGTTTTAATTGGATTGTTTTACCACTCATTATTTTAGTGTGGCACAATTCATAATGCATCTTTTTCGTATTAGACTCGAGTAACCTTTTGGGTGATCAAAAAGTGGCATTTCAATCAAATAGTATGACCTAAAATGTGGAATTTGAATCTAGTTGTAACTGTTGGTGGCGTGGGGGCAAGGATATGATTGCTAAAAGGAAAATTCTAGGATACCACATTTATAAACCCTATTATGTATCACCTCTGTAATAGAAGTGGATCCCATTGTATTGGTGGGCTCCACCTTTATTAGAAGGAGATACACAATGTGATATATAAATGTGGCATGTTAGCATAATCCTTGCTAAAATTAAACTTACAACGAACTAAATAGAAAATGGGTTAAAAAGTTTGTAACTTAAGTGATTAAAAGCATTCACCTTAATATCGGAAAATAGGATTTTCGATTCTCTGTAGTGGGCTCGGAGTTTTTCCTCAAGACTGGGCCCAAGAAGATAGAGGGCTTGTTGCTTCTGCTTAGGCCATCCCCAAAGGGGCTCTAAAGTGGGCTGCACCACCCTTGGGCTGCCATATATAGCAACTGAAGCAAAAAAGTCATCCCCAGTGGTTCAGTTTTGGGGCCTTAAATGATTGAGCCTCACCGGAGCTATACCCAGATTTATGTTCATGGTTGAAGCCCCTGAAACAGAATGGGGCCCACATAAAGAAAAAGCTACCAACCCATGTGTTGTTGGTGACTTGCCTTGTGACTGCAGCTCATGATACTCTCTTCTTGACCAATGTTTGCTTCTCTTTGTTTTATATTTTATTTAATGTGACCAATGAGAGGGGATGGGCTAGATGGGTTTGTTTTTGTATTTTTTGACAGATGAGGCTTTGTTTTTTTTCAAGGCAACAATCTAGTTTTTTTTCATAGAAAAGATTTTCAAATCTTGTCCAAATTTTGATTTTTTTTTTTTTTGTTGAAATGTTCACACACAAAAAACTAACATGCTATAATATACATTAAAGCAAATAAATTTTTTATTTTAAAAATAACACGTATATAAAATTATATCGAATATAAAGCTCTAGATATAGAGTCTTTCTGTTTTGAAAGTAATTCCTTTATAACCTCAAAAATTCCAACAGAGTTCTAAATGGGACTCTATAAATCCCTTTTAGAGCCCAATTATTGGGGATGGCCTTAGAATCAGTTCTGCCCAACCGGTGTTGAGTGACTGAGTGAGAGTGACTGAGTTTTGGCGCTTGAAACATTTAACGTTGAAAACGCAAGTGCGAAGTCAAAGCCCCTACTCTCACCGTCACTGACTAACTCGCCGAGTCACCAGACTCAGTGACTCACCACCATGTTTTTGAACCTACTTCAAGCCTCGTCCTTCTAGTTCCAATGCTCTCTCGAGTCTCCAAAACCCTATTTCCCAAACTACCCCTTTGCTGTATACTTCGTTTTGCCCGAGCCATGAGCTCCCAGTCGGCTCAGCGCGCCTTCCAGCTCCGAGTCAACCCGATCACTGGAAACTCCGAGTGGGTCGTCATTGAAGAAGACGAACCAGAAGAACAGACTTTCAACGGCGGTTCCCAAAATGCCCTTCTTGCCACGACGTCGTATCTTGACATGCTCAACGACTCCCATAGAAACAGAGCCTTCCGTGAAGCCATAGACAAGACCATTTCCACTCCTTGCCATGTTCTCGATATCGGGTAGCTACAAAACTACGACTTTGTTTAATTCAATCAATTAAATTTATATTCTTTTTACATTTAATTAATTAATTAATCCAAATTTGAATTTTTGTGAAGTTCTGGAACTGGGTTGCTATCGATGATGGCGGCACGGGCGATGGGCTCGATGACATGTCGGATGGTGACTGCCTGCGAGTCTTACCTTCCAATGGTGAAGTTAATGAAGAAAGTGGTGCGCTTGAACGGCATGGAAAACCAAATAAAGCTTATCAACAAGCGTTCTGATGAGCTCAAACGCGGAATTGATATCACTTCTCCTGCTCAAGTTCTGGTAAGTTAAAAAAACAAAGTATTCTGATTTGTGCAAAAACGTTGCCGTTCTGATTTCCAGCGTAGAGTTAAGAGTATATACCCTGAGACTGTTCTTAAATGGGTAGGTTAGTGAGATACTGGATTCTGAGTTGCTGGGTGAAGGGCTTATTCCGAGTCTACAACATGCTCATGACAAGTTGTTGGTGGAAAATCCCGAAACGGTGCCATATAAGGCCACCACCTATGGCCAGGTATGTGAAGATATAAACAGTTTTACAATGTAGGATGGAATGTCATGTGTTTCCCATGTAACAAAATATGTTGAATAACCTGCTTTGTGCAACATTCCCTCAGCTTGTTGAAAGCACATTTTTGTGGAAGCTTCATGATTTACATGGCAATGAGGCAAAAGCGTCTGATGGGATTCTTCTTGTTCCAACTGGGTTGGATAATATTCTAGATGTTAAGCCGCAGCAGTATGCCTTTCATTGCGATGCAATAGGAAAAGAAGTGAAACTGGTAATGACATTGTGTTACTCTTGAACAGGCTTTTACAGAAAATGCTAGTGGTTTAATTCCTACTCAGTTTTGGATTCATCCAGCTGTCCGAACCCTTCAAAATTTTTGAGTTTGATTTTTGGAAACGGCCAGACAGTCATGGGGAAACAGAAGTACATGTGAAGTCAACTAATGATGGCCGAGTTCATGCTGTAATATCATGGTAGTTGGACTGTAGGGTTTGATAATACCTTCTTTTTTTTTTTTTCCTAGGGACAATTCTAACAATTTCTGGTTGTGTTTGTGTGTGTTGTTTCAGGTGGATACTTCAGCTTGATCGTGAAGGGACAATCTTTTATTCCACTGCTCCTAGGTGGATAAGTTTGCCAGGCAACACAAGTAAGTTGTAGACACCATTCCTTTGTGAGTAAGAGTGAATGCCATTTTACTTTGTGCTATATTTAGTGCCTTTTGTGTTCTTCATGGCAAGTTAAGCAGCTCGATGTAGAATTCAATAAATTTGATTAAGTGGTTTTGTATGTTCACCCTATTAGTGTTGTCATGTGAAACTGTGGTAGCACAGTACGAATGTCTTTTGCTATCCTGAACGACAAATTCTCCACCAACCCTGGCTGCATTCAGTCTTACCGGAGAAACTTACTCGTCTATTCGGAACCTCACTGTGCAAATTAATTGACTAGTATTTACCAGTGCTTGATGTTTGGTCTTCTTGTTCATGCAATAAAGAAGGTGTTAATTTTTTGCCAGGTCATGGAGATTGGTGTGACCATTGGAAACAGTGTGTTTGGTTTGTTCCTGGTGAAGGTATGTCCATAACGAAAGATGAAGAGGTTTGTTTACATGCTGTTCATACAGATATTAGCATCTCATATAATCTCAAGAACCAAGCGTCAAGAAATGAGATTATGCAGTATGGCTTCAAAAATGGGGATTTCAAGCTCATACTACCACCAGAAAGAATTGCAATTTATGGAGACAGTGAATGGAGGCATACCATGTTTAGTGCCATAAGTAATTCTGTAAGAATTAAGATAACTCTCTCTCTCTCTCTCTCTCTCTCTCTCTCTCTCAAACCACCATCATCCCCACCCCACACCCGCTCCTCTGTTCCAAAAATTAAAATTAAAAATTAAAAAAGAAAGCTTCACATTGTTGACATGAATGGTATTCTTCACAGTTACAGGGAAGAGTTGATCCATTATGCATTGTTGCAGATGACAGCATCTTCTTGACACTCCTTGTTGCACATCTTTCTAAAACATCACATGTGATGTCATTTTTTCCGGGGTTGCAAGACAAGGGTTTCCAATATTTGCAAGCTGTTGCCAATTCAAATGGTTTCTCAATGGATCGTGTAGAATTTCTTAATAAGAGGAAAACAAAATTGACCATGCATGACACACACCAGAAAAAGGTACTTTCTTCCCAATTGAGTTTGTATACCAGTATGACTGGGTGCTGAAAATTGAATTTATTGTATGTGTATGTGCTCTTTAAGCTTACAATGGAGAAAGGTTTTGGTAATGATATGTTGATCGATTAAAAGACATACAATGATAAATCTTTTTCCTCCTCTCTCTTTTAGTGGTAACAATAGAATAGGTTTTGAAATTCTGTAAAATTGAAATGCTGAATTTGCACTGAAACCTTGTGTAATACTTTTTGAAAGTTGATGTTGCCCATTGGATGAAAATATGACATTTTTGCTGTTGACAATTTACAAACTGAATTGAACCATTTTGGGGCTTTTGTCCTGTTTGTAGGTTGACCTGCTGATTGGAGAACCTTTCTACTATGGAATGGATGGCATGCTTCCATGGCAGAACCTACGCTTTTGGTATACTTTTGTTATCTGTTCCTGCAGTAATTCAAATTAAGTGCTTTATGAGATTTTCATGCTTTAATAAGATGATGTATACAATATGTAGACTCAAGTAGGAGTTGGTTTTAGACTCTTTTCTTTAGGATAGCAATGACTATATATATGCATTTTCATATTAGCATAATTTTCCACCAAACCATTGTCTTTTTTTTTTATCATTGTTCAACATATAATGGTGACCATTGGTTATGCAATGTGGAAGATGTTGATTGATTTTATAGTTAAACTAAATGTGTACAAATACACACACACACAAATATATATAATGTTTTCTGTTCTTGTTCTGGATTGGGTTTGAAGGAACGAACGGACAATGCTTGACTCTGTCCTATCCCAAGATGCATTGATACTGCCGTGTAAGGCGATATTAAAGGCTTGTGCGTTATCTGTCCCTGTAAGTTGTGTTCTAACCTATCACCAACCTTTTCCCCAACAGTGGAAAGTTCTATATCTTATTTGTTTCAACAATGTACATGACTGTTCACTAAGGATTATAAGTTAATGATATGTGACCTGTTGAACAGGATCTTTGGAATAGTCGTTGCTGCTTGAGTAAGATTGAAGGTTTTGATCATTCAATTGTAAATTCTACCTTAGGAGCATGCGGTGAATTACCTGCAGAGCAAGAGTGTCCTTGTCTTCCCTATTTTATATGGCAGTGTGGAAATGTTAAGGTAATCAACCAGTGGATTTTATGTTTCTGTAGAGAGGAGTTTTATTTTGGAGAAGAATTAGAAGATTTAACTTTTGGAACGACAAATATGTCACTGATGTTGAGGCAACGGTTCCAAAAATATTTCAGAAACTGAGTGAAGCATTTACGGTCATGGAGTTTGATTGCTCAAAACCTATAACATCATCTTGTGGAAAAACCCAGGTACCACAATTAGAACTTTGAAATCTGCATGGTAATATTTGTGGTCATCCTTGTTGAATTTTGGTCACAGTTGGTTTGTTGCAAAGGACAGTAGTGGTTGTATTATTAGTCAGACATAATGAAGCATGCTCTCTGTTGTTTAGCACTAACCATGGAACAAATTATTGTGCTCACTAATCATTGATTCTGAGACCTTGGTAGTTTTAAGATTTCAATTGCCTTGAGCTCTTTATGTTCCATCTAAGAGATGAACATCAAATTTATCTTTTAAAATCAGCAAAACATATTTTTTGAGAAACTATAAGGTAAAATACCGATTTATCCCTAATTTTCTTAGCAAATTGATTTACATATCCTTTTCACAGAAAAATCAAACCGCAGTGACCTTACCCCTACTTTTCCGTTAAACAACGTTCTGATTTTGAATTAATAAACATGACTGTTTTTATTATCTACGTGGGTTAATCATAACTTCTCATAACAATAAAGCGTCACCATGATCTTGCTTAATTGGTGGTTGGAATGCATTCCTGCCAGGTTGAATTTACTGAGCCTGGGATATGCCATGGCTTTGCACTATGGATTGATTGGGTGATGGATTCAGAGAACTCCCTTGTTGTGTCTACAGGGCCAGGTATGGTTGGGTTCCTTGTCCAAGCTGTTCAATGGAAATTTGCTACTTATATTTACTGTTTTGCACATTTTTGAACAACCATGATTGTTTTTTACTTCAGCCTTAGTTATGTTTTGCTCACATTTTGTGTGAAATGTGGATCCAGAGAAGAGATATTGGAAGCAAGGAGTAAAGCTTCTGGCTGAGCCTGTGGCAGTTAGAACTAATGAATCGAGAAGTACGGGTGAATGCCGGTCTGCAGTGATTCAAGCGTTGTTTGACCCATCAAGCGGCGACCTCAACGTCAGACATGCTTTCTCATAGCCATGTCAAGCGAAACCTGCCTCTACATCATTTGAACCATGAAGCGTTACCTGCACTCTCTTAGCCTCTCATACTGTGGTTCTCCTGTGCTGTTATTGTCTCATGTTTTAGGATTTTCTTTAAGAGTTCATGATCTATAACTGAGTGTAATCCCAATTTTTTTAGGGTTTGCACCCTTGATGCGTGGATCGATTGGTTTCTGTTCTGGATTATGCTACTGTTAGTATGATTAACGAAATAGACAATATATTTTAAAAAATTTATGCAAATATATTGTAGTAGATATTGATCAAAAGAGTTCACTACAGATAGTCTTAAATAAATAGAATTAGAAGTTTCAATTGTAAAAATCAGAGGATCCTAAAATTTAATAAATACCAGAGGTGGTGTTGTTTTGGACCTCTTTAAACATTAGAAAGAAGAAAAAAAAAAGATTACCAGTAAACTAATTGGTTAAGACTTGAAATGAGTCGTGTCAGGCGCTTGGGTTTTTCTTTGTACATTTCTTTGCGGTAATAAATATGTTTCTTCTCGGGGAAAAAAAATGTTAAGCATGTATTTTTGGACGTAAGCACCAAGCAACACTAAAAACATCAGATGATGATTTTAACTAAGAAAATATGGTGAAACAAAAACAGTTCTATAGGAAGTAGCAGATTCAACTTGAGTTCAACATCTGATTGATCCATTGAGTACACTGGGAATTAGAAACACCGATGAAAATCGTTTTTCATAGTAGCTTTTCTGGGCAACCTAAAAAATAAAAATAAAAATAAAAATAAAAATAAAAGGAGAAATATGACATCACACGAAAATGGTGTGACACTGTTTCTGGTATAAAAATATGGCCTTTATTTCAATTTTTGTCAAAAAGAATAATACACAGGGAAACTTACTTTCAGGTTTCTAATTAAATACAATATTCAAGGAAAAAGATAAAAAGGATCGGTTTTAATGGGAGAAAAAGGTGGAAATCTAATACGATACCTTTTCATTTTGTCTCAAGGCTTGTAAAATCATTCAAAACTGTGATAGGTAAGCAAATGAGATTCAAACATGGTGAAATGAAAATCAAATTCTGTGCTCTTCCTGAGGTATTAGCAACTTGTCATAATCGTCAACGGTAACCTAGTATAAAAGTTTCAGATTAGCTAGACAACAACAATACTTCAGGATACTTGTGTTCTAAACAGCAGAAGATTCTGACCGGAAAACAAAAGAAAAGGGGACTGTAGTACCTCATATCTCCCATCACCGTAAGTGTATTCCACATACAACTGTTTAGGCTCTCCAGGACATGGATCACAGAAGCCCATAATGCCGGACTTCTTTACACCTTCATGAAGCTGCATGATTAAATTAAGCAACCAGAAGTCTTAGAAAAACTATGCATTTTTAGGGAACAATTGTTTCTAAACTTGAAATTTATTCTGGTTACAGTATGCTGCAAGACTGGCATGTTAAAGCAGTTGCAGTTTGGTTACTCAACAATGAATTTTAATTGTCTTCATGAGCTAGAACCTTACCCTCCCTTCCCCCTTAGGTTGAGAGAGAGCAGAGCGGCGAAAAACAAAGTCCATTACTTTAAGGTTTGTAAAATTCATTTTCACAGTTTGTTTTACTACTTGGTACATGTTAAAGCGTGCATTTCTTCTTTTTTCGGTTATAATAGTAAAGCATGCATTCTTGTAAATGCAAAATTATTCATTCTATTTTAGCCAGACTTATTGCTAGGCCAACAATAAGTAAGCACTTGATACTTAAGAGTCTCAAGATACTAAAAGCAGTAACATAATATTTATAAAAGAACAAACCTTCAGTTGCCCAGAATCACTGACAAGGAAATTTAGAGGCAATTTAACATCAATGACTGGTGAATCATTCGATTCTACCAGTTCATCTCTTTTCTTCAAAGCTTTGAGACTCCCATACCATGCTTTTGTGATTACCAGGCCCCCGATTTCTAGCTGCCTATTTTGTTTCCTATTCGCTACATTCTGTAGTAACTTCTGAGCTTTGTCTGCTGCTGCTCTTGCCTCTAGAACCTGCAGATACAAGGTTTATAAATTCTTCCAAATTTTCACACAAGACAAAATGGAAAACAATAAAATAAAAAAACAGAAAGATATCATGTGCACAGACTGCATTGTATTAATTCAGGGAAAATAATTGTAGAACACACTGAAACCCGCAATCATCCAACTTAAAACAAGGTGCAACAGGTATCTTCAGCATCTCACCAAGAATTACAATACAGCACAAAACTTGGTCCCATTAAATTGCACAGATATTTTGCACTTATGGATAGCCATACCGGTGTAGAAGTTTTCTCCATATTCTCTAAAGCCTTTTGCTTTTCCCTCTTAAGGTAATAAGGTTTCAAAACGAATTTCTGCAAGTATTCAAAAAGGACACATAATCAATAGACAATATATTGATTAAAAAAATGTGGGTTAATAAGATCAAATTGGAACTTCCAAGTATCAATACATTTCCCAATACCAAGATTTTCACACAATATAAAATGCCAAGTGAGTACATCGGAACTCTGCAGATAAACTAATATAAGTAAGCGACTAATGATGGACCATGGAAAACGACGTCAAATAATCAATAGATGGTGGAACAACGCATCTGCTCCATAACTAAACACTTGGCCACCTACTGGATGTACAAAATCCCTTTTCCTCGTTTGACATGGGATCCAGAGAGAATATATATATATATATATATATATTAAGCATAGAAGATGCAAATCTCTGGTGAATTAAGTACACTGATAAGGTAGATTGCATCTTCAAGACACTAGCCCACGTACATCATTTCATAATTTGCTTCATGAATTTTACAAATGGGACCCACTTTAACAAGACAAAAATAGGTCAACAACATCAGCCACAAGTCTTTTCAATAACAGGAAGTACCATCGTTAATTCATGGCTATATTCTTTGCCTAAAATTCACATGACTACTTCCGTGTTGCAAGCACAAGACCAAATAGAAATACGTTCATTTTATGCATGCTCACTGATCAAAATATATCTCACAATCTAACAATTTACGAACAGAAGGGGAGCAAGAAACCACTTCCTGCTATACATTTTGATATTTCAAACTAAAGACAGTTTTCAACTAATATATATTAAATTTAGAAAGGCCTAATATAAAGGAGAAGAAAAAATGTATAAAAAAAAATTAATGAGAAAATTAGCAGTAAAAAATCTAGGCTTTGTTTGCAAAAGCAAAAGGTAAAGAAGAATAACATACTCAAAACAGAATGGCCGAAGTTAGGGAATATTTATAATAACCTTGAGTACGAAGTAAAGTGATGTTGGAATTATGACTGCTGCAGCTGCAAATACAGGATCCAAATCCCCGGAAAGCAAAATCTGCATGTAAAGCCATCAGCAACAGATCAAAGCTTGTGAGGCCTAAACCTAGGTGATACTAACAATATAGAGTTATATTTCGTTTTATTTCCAAAAAGATATTAAAAGAGAAATGTACACATGATGAGAAAGATTTCCAAAAATACATAACAGATATCAAAATGTAACCTCAGTTTTGTATTTTATAATCCCAATGGATCCTCAAACTCTACATAAGCCGCATTTCTAATCCCCAAGAACAACAATAAAAAGGCACACAAGCACATAAAACACCGTTGCTTAAATGTCAAATACAGATCAAATTCGTACTCATATAAAATACATACAGAGTAAAGACAATTCTTACAGGAATAACTAACTTTTGGCCCCCACGACGCAATTTGAATTTCCAAGAGATACCCTGTTATAGAATGGTAGTGTATAAGATATCAGTCACACTTTAAAAATATAAAGAAGTCAACCAAGTACTAACTGAACAAGTGAATTGCAGTGTAAAGTAGATTGAAAGTGTTTGATGAACTAAGGAAACTGACCAATGGTCGAACTTTGTTTCAATGTGAAAACAAAAGGTCACTATTCAGCAGGCAGTTCAAGGGTATTAAAAACCTGTTGAAACCGAATGAATGACCGAGCACATGTCAGCTGTCTAAATTTTCCTACATATAATGCACTGTGTTTTCTTTTTCCCTAATTCTCCTGTCCTTCTCTCTCCAATTCACCGGAACTTTAAACATGTTCTTTGATGCTTGTTCCCCCACTATCTATCCTTGACTGCCCCAAACATCCCAAGTTCTTTCCCTTGTTGGCTCCTTTTTCTTTTGATTTCTTCCTATATCTCTATTATGTCTTACTTTTATCTGGAAAATGGTGAAAATACCTGTGATTAATTTGCAAAAGACCCCTTGTTCTTCAAGTCCCATTAAAATGTTAACCAATAATTATAGAAACCAATCAACTGCACTGTCCAACCCCCTATTTTCATGTCAATTTATCGTGCTCGTTTGGTTGATTTCAAAGTCGACTTTCTGAACACAATAGATATGTTATGTTGCTCCAGTATGAAAATATTCCAATAACTGATCAATCCAGACGGATGAAAACCTCTCTTCCTGGCTGTATGGTTGGTTTGCTAACTTTTCCAAAAATTGTGGAAGATCTATTTTTCTATAAGCAGGAAATTCTCGGAAATCACTTCCAGGAACATATCCAGATATTTTTCCTAAACCATAAATGGAAATTTCTAGCCTTATTAATGTACCTTGTAGAATTTTATGTGTATAAGAATAGAAATAAAGGTTTCTAAAAACTCAAAATATCAAGTTTAATTGGTTGTCTTCATTATTTCCTCTACAAACTATTCCCAGAAAACTCAAACAATTACCAAACATATTGAAAATTAAGAAAAGCAAAAAAAAAAAAAAAGTTACGTGGAAAATATTTTCCATGAAATAAATGCAGCCTAATGTCTGAATCACCTGAATCCCTATTGAATACAACATGCGAACGCTGCTTAAATTAGATAACTTTCTCCCAACGCCAACTTCAAGCTCAAGGGCATTGCTGCATCAATAATGTCTACAGTCAGAAAGCAATTGCAAAATGCATACATATGAGCACATATATTACCTAAATTGGTGTCCATATTTGGTTGACTACTGTGTCCTGCTTATATATCAATTAAGGTATCATAGGCATTACAGAAAAATGTTTAACATAGCATAATTGGACTAAAATCATAGACATTACATGGAGGAATCTTGTTCTGTTTGATTGAGTCCAGCAAGTGGTACTATAGAACTTCCTAACCAGAACAATATTTTTCTTTGTAGGTGATAAAAGTAAAAGAGAAGCTACAATAGGTATCATTGGTAACTAAAATCAAAGACATCACAGGTGAAAAGGTTTAAATGTTGGAACGAAATTAAGAAAAACTAACTTTGAGAGGATAAGTACCGATCAAGATAAATAGCATTTGCTGATAATATACTATCACCCCTAAAAAAATTTATAATTATCTATCCATTTAGATCTTAGAGCATACCTTCCAACTTTCCCCGCAATACAGCCATGAGACTCTGATGAAAACCGATGCTTATAATGAGCTGATGCCGCAAAAGAATCTATCCCACACTGTAGAAGTTGAAAATAAATGAAGTTAAAGTGAATTATGTACAACTTCAGTTTGATTTCATAAAAAGGCATTAAATTATGTACAACTAACAGTCACTGAGACGTTAGAAGCTTATAATAAATGACACAAAGTAAAAATGTCTTGCACGTACACAGAGCAATTGAATTTATAACAACTAACAGAATACTAATTATAAAATTAGAACAAGGCAGGCAAGGGTGCATAGCTATAATTATAAATTTGTAGACCGCCCTACAACTGATATGTCTCCATGGTATTCTACTCTAAAACTATGGCCCAAATATAGATGTACCTTCAGCTGTCCTGCAGCAGACAATTTCTCGTTTTTCTTTCGCCAGCCTACTGAAAGAGCTGAGTCTGAGCCTAAAGCAAGCTGGATCTGTTAAGGAGAAGGTGAACCCCCCGGGGCCAATGAAAGGTTAAAAATCTTAGCCATAAGAAGTTCATACAGATATACTAAACGGACATGTACTCTATTTTTTGCTTTTAAGAAGTTACATTTGACTAGATCAACTTATATTTTTAATCCTAACAAGCTTCACAACTTATTTGACTTTTCTTTCATCTTTTCCCTCTGCAAAAGCAGGTCCCAATATGTAAGATCTGGTGTGTCCCATGTTACTGATAGAACAAATTTGCATTACAAATACAGTGATTGTGACGCAGCTGACGCATTCATGAATTCAAGCATATTCCAGCTCTTCCATAATTTTTCATGCATATTATGATCCAGCTGATGTTACAAAATACGATGAAAACCTCAACAATACCCAAAAAGAATGAAATAAAATGAGTAAACTGGAACAAGAAATGCACATACATTTCCACTTGTAGATTCAGATAGTCGTCTCACCCAGGTATTGGAGAGATTCAGTGAACCATCTCTCAAAGACATTGAAAGTCCCATTGTTGCAGTTAAATGGGATGACAAGTTACTGGACAAAAGAGACAATGAATATGCAAAGAGGAATCAGAACGTACTGAAAATTCAAACTGACCCGAATGGAATGAGATAAACTCACCGAGATGTCTGCACCCCAATAAGTGGCCATAAACCAGCTGAACCTATGAATTCTATGGAAGAAACTGAAGAAATCTGATGCCCAAAGCCAATAGTAGCATCTCCATAGCCAGAGTCCCCATTAACTTCCAAATTTCCACCAATTGAAAGGATATTGTGCTTTGATATGTGAGACTGGACTGAACTTGTCATAGCCATCCTGACATTCTTTTAATAGCAAATCAGTGTCCAGATAAAACAATAGGAACTACAATGTAGAAAACTTAACCAAAGCATAAAACTATCATGCCTTTACGATATCAAGGACTAATGTGATTATGATAGGATTCTAGGAAGGTAACTGTATTGGAAGGAAAATGATATCTTAATAAGATGAGAAATGAAATTGCAAGCCTACAAAAAATGGTCAAGATATACAAGATGCAACTACAGACATAGTAATGGCAGGTGTTAAATGATTACTTTAAAGGAGCTAAAACCATCACCTGTTCATGTGATTGTGTATGAAATTTGCACAAAAAGAAAGGGGCAGACACTCAAAATTGAGCAATGTTACTATTACCTATGTTGTCATTGTAAAATGGCACACTTTGTTTCTAAATTTACACGTAAAAATTCTCCCAGGCGTCAAAAATAATAATTTGATTCAAGATGATCAATTACATGGAGGACAAAAAGATAATAAATAAACAAACTGAGCTGTACCCTCTCATGATGCCATGACCATGCAAAAGGTCCGGCAAAGACATATTGGCCCACATTGTACCAGAAGGTCGGAAATGTGCTGAGACCTCTTGTTCCTTCAGTTTCCGTAACCTCTCAAGTTCTTCCTTCAGTTTCCGTAACCTCTCAAGTTCTTCCTTTAACTCTTCAGCTTTATTCAGTTTTTTCCCAAGTTCCAAACCAGAAGTCAACCCTTCCATACCATAAATGTCATATATCTTCCTTTTATTCTCATCCAACAGTATCTCATAAGCACAGGATACCCGCTGAAAGTTTTCTGTAGCAGTATCTTTCATCTGAAAACAAATATTGAATGATAGTACTACTCAATTACCACCTTTCATGAAATTAAATTCAACAGCCAAACAAATCTAACATTATTGTTGCCCATGCCAAAGACACTTCCATGAAGTTCAAAATTCATAAGCAAATCTGCGCTGTATTTGATTACAGTACATTACTATAACAGACAAAACCCAGTAGGGTAGGTTTCAAGTTTTAACCTTAACCAATGAACACCAATGCCTTTGAGAGCACAAGACCCATCAAGTTTACAATCAAACAGCAAACTTTAAGAATCGTTCTAAGCTGACCCAATAGAACCAATGCAGCATTTCAATAACCAAAATCAATGCCACCAAAAAAAAACATATATTGGTACAACGGAGAAATTGGGTATCGACCCAATAATGGAAAGATTCAGACTTTTAACATTTTAAAAATTAAAATTTGGAAAAAAAAAACATAAAGGAATGGAATTGAGTTGCGGGTGAGAGTGTACATGAGGAGCTTGGCATTTATCAGGATGATAGATTTGGGCCCATTGCCTGTAAGCTTTTTTGATTTCTTCATCGGAGGCATCCGGTGAAATGTGAAGCAGCGCGTACAGCTCTCTATCGAGGGGTCCTTCTTCCTCTGCCTTCATCTTTTAACTCTCTCTCTCTCTCTCTCTCTCTCTCGTGTGTAGTAGGTTAAGGGACGTGCTGAAAGTGGCAGTTTTTATTTAACCATGGCATTTGAATTTAGGGGTTTAGGGGTTTTTTGGCCAAAGCCTGGGTCTTCTTTGTTTGTTCCTTGATCTTATCAAACAGTACACTGTGCACGAGGGGCGCTGTTTCTGCGCTTTCCTTGACGCGTACGTAAATTTTCTTTCAGAATAAAAAAAGCTTATGAAAATTCTTCTCTTTCTGGGCAACCTTTCCCAAACATATAAAGTGAAATTTATATGATTTTTTCTATTTAAACCTCAAACTTCTCTTAGTTCACCTCAATACTTAAATCATTAAGCTGTAAATTTTATTATTGTGTAAAAAAATAAAAAAAGCCATCCAACTTAATACTTAACCCTAATATATCTATACACACACCCCACAACTCTTCAAATTAAGTTTTAAAAAAATACAAACTCTTCTACATCCTATGCCAGATTAATTTTCTCTTTTAAAGACGTAGAACATTGACGAGCCTACCTCTTTGAAATCTGCGCGGAAGCTGATGGAAAGACTTGTTGATTGTTTCGCTATAATGATCTTATTCTCTTCCCTTCGTTGATTGCTTTTTTTTTTTTTTTGGTACTCTTGGTTGTTGATTGCTTGATTGTTTTGATTTTTGATTTAAAATTTATACCTGATGTTTTGGTAAAACTGTTCTCTTTCTCTAGAAAGTATGGGGTAACTTGAATTTTTGTACAACGCTTGTGCACCTCATTCTTAGATACCTGCAGTTCCAAAGATAAACTCTTTAGCAGTAAGCACTGTTGGAAAAACTGCAAATCTTTGGAGATGCTTTTAGAAAAACTTCAAAGAAATTGGGAGGCACACCGTAGTTGGAGTTCTTAGAGGAGTCATGCTGTCTTTTGATGTCTTGGAAGAACTAGCACCAACTCTTGAATTTTCAATCTTCCTAATGACTGTTGATTGACGACCACTCTTCGACCCCCTTTTCCTCTTCCTTTTCTACTTGTTCATTGACAACCACTCTTCGACCCCCTTTTCCTCTTCCTTTTCTACTTGTTCATTGACAACCACTTCAGAGGTTGGAACCAATGCACTGCAAAACTCAAGGAAGAATAGGAAGCAACAACAATTTATATCAGTTTGAAACTTGAAGGGGTTTAAATAGAAAATCTCTTTTATTTCTTTTTTTTCAGTTTGGGGTGTATTTAAGGGTAGTTTGGGAAGATAGTGGGGTTTACTTAGAAATTGTGAAAATTTAAATTAAAAGTTGGGGTGAACTTAGAACATGGGGTGAACTAAGAGAAGTGTAGGGTTTAAAAAGAAAACCTCATTTATATTTATTGTTTACAAGGCTAGTATTGTAATTGAAAAACAAAGAACATTAAAATAAAATAAAATAAAATAGGAGAAACCCGGGAGAACACCAGAAAAACTGTACATATATCTTTGGGAAGTGGGAAAATCATATATAATCGATTCATTACATCGAGCATGTGATTATGTAATTAAGTATATAATAAGATATCTTCTTAAGTTGTAATTATATGTTTTGAGATAAAACTTCACACTTATCACTAGGTGATTAAATTAAGGACAATAGGAAAGCACGTCATGAGAGGATGATACACGCTCGGATACGTGTATTATTCAATGTAGAGCATAAACATGGTAAGGCTGAGACAATTTAATCATGTTTACCAGCTCTTAGACAACATCTTCAAATTAATTACAATTAGACCATCCTAATTAACTCTTGAGTGCTTTGATATCCATTGGGTACACTGGGAAGTAGAGATATCGATGAAAATTGGTTTTATAATAGCTCTTCGGGGGGAACTTAAAGAAAAGAAACAAATTGGACATCACAAGAAAATGGTATAACACTGTTTCTAGTATTAACACTAAAAAAAAGGCCTTTATTTCTATTCTTATCAAGGTTTAATACTAGAGGAAACAAAATTCGATGAAAAAGATAAAAAGGAGCGGTTGTAATTCAAAAAAAAGAGGTGGAAATCCAAGATGCCTTTCCATTGGGGACAAAATTTAGGTTTCAGAGGCTTGTAAATACATTCAAAACTGTGATAGGTAAAGGTAAGCGAATGTAGCCTAGATTTAGACATAATGAAATGGAAATCAAATTCTGTGCTCTTCCTGAGGTATTACCAACTTGTCATAATCGTCAACGGTAACCTGGTACAAAAGTTTCAAATTAGCCATACCGCAACAGTACTTCAGGATACTTGTGTTTTAAACAGTAGAGGATTCTGAGCTAAAAACAAAAGCAAAGGGAATCGTAGTACCTCATATCTCCCGTCACCATAAGTGTATTCCACGTACAACTGTTTAGGCTCTCCAGGACATGGATCACAGAAGCCCATAATACCAGACTTCTTCACGCCTTCATGAAGCTGCCAGATTAAATTGAGCACCCATAAGTCTTAGGAAAACTAAGGAACAATTGTTTCTAGAGTTGAAACTAATTCTAATTACAGTAGGCTGCAAGAATGAGTTCTAATTCTCTTCATGAGCTAGAACCTGACCCTTGCATTTCTTTTTTCGGTTAAAATAGTAAAGCATGCATTCTTGTAAATGCAATATTATCCTAATTTAGCCAAACTTACTGCTTGTGAAATGCGTTCCTAGAATGAAGATCAAACAAGCACTCAAGAGTTAAGCAGTAACATAATTTTATAAAAAGAACAAACCTGCAGTTGTCCAGAATCGCTGACAAGGAAATTTAGAGGCAATTTAACATCAATGACCGGTGAATCATTTGATTCTACTGGTTCATCTCTTTTCTTCAAAACTTTGAGATTCCCATACAATGCTTTTGTGATTACCAGACCCCCTATTTCTAGCTGCTTATTTGTTTTCCTATTCGCTACATTCTGTAGTAACTTCTGAGCTTTGTCTGCTGCTGCTCTTGCCTCCAGAACCTGCAGATACAAGGTTTACAGATCCTTCCAAATATTCACACAAGGGAAAATGGAAAACAAAAAGTAAAACATTACAAATAAAAAATAGAAAGACATCATGTGTAAACTGAATTGTATTAATTCAGGGAAGAATAATTATACAACACAATGAAGCCTGCAAATCCAACTGAAAACCAGGTGCAACATGTATCTCTCAGCATCTCACCAAGAATTGCAACAAAGCACAAAACTTGGTGCCCTAAAATTGCACAGATATTTTGCACTTATGGGTAGCCATACCTGTGCAGAAGTTTTTTCCTTATTCTCTAAAGCCTTCTGCTTTTCCCTCTTAAGGTAATAAGGTTTCAAAACAAATTTCTGCAAGCAAACAAAAAATACACATAATCAATAGACAATATATAGAACATGCAATTCTCTGGTCAACTGAGCATAGATGATAAATTGCATCTTCAAGACCCTTGCCCACATATTATTTCGTAAATCGCTTCATGAACTTTACAAATGGGACCAACTTTAACAGTCCAACAATAGCTCAACAACACCGGCACATGTAAAAAATAATGAGGAAATCCTGCCAGTTAAAAACCTAGGCTGTGTTTGCATAAAATAAAGAAGAATAACATACGTGCTCTCTTGTTCTCTTCTTCCTTTACCGAAAAAAAGAAGAATAACGTACTCAAGGGCCAAAGTTAGTATATCTGTACTAACCTTGAGTACGAAGTAAACTGATGTTGGAATTATGAATGCTCCAGCTGCAAACACAGGATCCAAATGCCTAGAAAGCAAAATCTGCATGTAAAGCCATCAGCAACAGATCAAAACTTGTGAGGCCTAAACCCAGGTGATACTAACAATATAGAGTTGTGTTTCATTTTCTTTCCGAAAAGATATAAAAAGAGCAATCCACACATAACAAGAAGAAAAATTTCCAAAAATACACGTCAGATATCAAAATGCAACCTTAGTTTTGTATTTTCTAATCCAATGGCTCCTTAAACTCTACACAAGGAGCATTTCAAATCCTCAAGTGCAAAAATAAAGAGGCACACATGCACATAAAAAACCTTTGATCAAATGTCAAATACAGATCAAATTTGCATTCACATCTAAAATACACACAGGCTAAAATTAATGCTTACAGGAATGATTAACTTTTGGCCCCCACGGTGCAATTCGAATTTCCAAAATATACCCTGTCATAGAAAGGTAGTGTGTAAGATTGCAGTCACACTTTGAACATATAAACAAGTTAACCAGGAACTAACTGAAAAAGTGAATTACTGTGTAAAAATAAATTTAAAGTGTCTGAACGAACTATAAACAATAGCCATTAACAAACAAAATTTAATCTTTGCAGATCATGCACGAAAAAATCCAATGAAACACTAATTGAAAAGTTATTCAATATTCTCTTAGACTAGGACGCCTAACAACCAAACATGTAACACAGCTAAATTGCTCTTAGTTAACTAAAATCCTCAAAAGACAAAATATAACATAGTAAGGGTAAAATAGTAAAACAATATAACTAAAAACTGTTTTTTAAAAAAGAGAAAAATAGAATAATTATCACAAACTGCTAAGTTGAATTGCACAACAGGTTCAACAGTCTCCCTTTTTCTCTCATCGCACAAACGCCAGATTAACAGAGATAGCTGGGTCTCTTCACAAAAAAAAAATCTTAAAAATACTTCATTTTTTTTCCTGAACTTTGCTTGGAAGGCAAAGTGCATAGAAGATCAAAGCCTTGAAGACGTCCAGAGATTACCAAAGGATCAAAATCATCTGAATTTGGCCACAAGGTTACATTTTAGTTAGCAACTCTAAGGTTTTTTTCTTTTTCTTTTTCTTTTTCTTGATGGATTAATCTAATTAAGTTATTTTTTACTTGTCTTTCAGTTGCTTCGTTCAAATCAGATATGAAGTTGAATTTTCTATGTGGACAAGGTTTGTCATGGGTTTTGCTGGAATTTTAGGCTGTGTGTGGAGTTATGTGGAGAGCTTTTGAAGATTGTGTGGTAACCTTTATTTTTCTTCAAACTAAAAGAAAACCTGATGTATCACTGCAGATATAATTACTTTAGATGTTTTCATAATAGGTGTTTGCTGTTTTTTTTTCTGGTAGATACTTTAGCTCCCTTCCCCTTTTTATGCCAATCTCACTATCACTATCTACTATACTGAACAATGAGATGCCTCTTAATTGGGATTTTGATTTCAGAAGGAATTTATCCGAGGCTGAAATAGCAGAAGTGGTAATACTTTTGGATATATTGGGGAAGGTGATATTAAATAGTTCTAGATCGGATCAGAGATCATGGGAAACTGAGGAGCAGGGTTCTTTTTCCTGCAAGTCTTTCAGGTGTTTTCTTCTCTCTACCACCAGGGATGTCTTCCCCCCTTTCATCTCAATCTGGAAGGCAAAGACACCTCCGAAAATTCAATTTTTCATGTGGCTGGCGGCAAATGGCAAGATTAATACTTGCGATAGCATTCAAGGGAGGCAACCAAAGATGTGCTTATCCCCTTCTTGGTGTGTTCTTTGCAAAGAGTGCAGAAAACATTGATCACTTGTTCATTCATTGTTCGTATTCCCTAAAATTATGGTGGAGGATGTTGGGTGCTCTCGGAGCGGAGTGGGTGATTCCTAAAGGGTGTTTTGAGCTCCTTAGTATCAATTTGAGGGTTTCGGGGAAGGGGAAGAGAGCTGGAATCCTTCGTGATTGTATAGTTCATGCTATATTCTGGAATATCTGGATGGAGCGAAATCAAAGAATTTTTCAGGATCATAGAGGAGTACGGGTTGAGGAATTATGGGATAGAATTAAATTTTGGGCATCTCTTTGGGCTTCGGTTTTGGGGCAGTTCAAGGACTATCACTACTCTACCATCATGAGAGACATGATGGCAGTCTTAAGATGATTTTACTGAAGTTTTGTGTTTTTTAATTACAGAATTATTTTCAATCTTAGTAGGTCAGACACCCTTTATTTTAGTTCTTGTTGTTTGATCGAGGAGTTTTTCCTCTTGATTATCAATACAATGTTTCTATTCAAACAAAAAAAATTGCAGTTATACTTTTGTGTTACATAACATTCTACAGAATCTTGGTATAGGGAGTTTTATTATTAGTCTTACTACTTAAACTATATTTTGTTGCAGAAGGAGCAAAGGAGTAAATTTACAAAAAAGTTCATATGGGAATTCGGTTTTCTCCACTTAAAGACTTTGGCCAACTGTTTACAAATTTGTGTTGTGCAAGTCTTTTTTCCTAACTTTATTTGCATCAAAGCATTTGATAATGAAATCTGCATATAAGAAACAAGATCCACTGTGAAAAAGTAATGCCCATATATCCACAGTAGAAAGAATCTCTGTTCATTTCAACATTTGCATTTTCTGATACTGTTAACGCAATTTCGGTCACTGTGGTAAACTATCTTCTAATCTACAATATTAATAAATGATTAACTCTAACTCAACTTCTGTAATTTTTATTCATCACTTTTAGCATAACATTTTCAAATTTTATTCTCCATTATCTTTTATTCACATTCCTATTGAATCATTTCATGCTTCATTATTACTTTTTATCAATTTTTGTAACTTTAGTTACACCAATTGTACCTCATATTTCATACATGCTCTAATATTGATATGGCTAAATAAAGGATATGTTGCAATGTATACAGCATACAAAAAAAAAATGTTTTCATATGTTACAAACAAAAAATATCACACACAGAGAACACACAATAGGAAAAGTCTTTTGACAAATAGAGTTACATCAAATAAAACAAAAAAACACATAAGATGCAGGGCGCATATGATTAAAAAAAGGCCTCTTTCTTCAAAAGGATTGCTAATGCAATTTGTGGCACTTTAGTCAAAACTAAACAATAAATAAATTTAGGCCAGGCGTACCGTGAGATTAAAAGGGAAATCTTCTTGCACACGTGATTTTTTATTTAAAAAAACAATGGTTTAAGAAAGGTTTCTAAAAACTCAAAATATCAAGTTAAATTGGTTTTCTTCGTTATTTCCTCTGCAAAGTGTTCCTAGAAAACTTAAATAATCACCAAGCAAATTGAGAAATTAAAAAAATCAAAACAACAAAAACACAATCCAATGAAAGAAAATGTTATCTGAATAATATTTTCCACGAAATAAATACGGCATAAAGCTTTTAAAAATTTATAAATTTCTTTCTGAATCACCTGAATTCCAATTGAATACAACATGCGAACAGTGCTGAAATTTGATAGCTTTCTCCCCCCACCAACTTCAACCTCAAGGGCATTGCTGCATCAATAATGTCTACAGTTAGAAAGCAATTGCAAAACCGCATACGTATGAGCACTTAGATTACCTAAATTGGTGTCTATATTTGGTTGACGACTGTATCCTGCTTATATATCAAATTAATGTATCATAGACATTGCAGGAACATGTTAAGATATATAACTGGTAACTAAAATCATAGCCATAACATAGAGGAATCTTGCTTTGTTTGGTTGAGTAGAAAAAGAGGAACTATTGAACTCCCTAAACACCCAGAACAAGATTTTTCTCTGTAGTATGTTAAAAGTAAAAGAGAAACTAAAACATGTATAATTGGTAACTAATCATAGACACTACAGTTAAACATGTAGTTGGAACGAAATTGAGTATGGAAAAATAACTTTGAGACGATGATTAATTATCAAGATAAACAGCATTTGCTGATAATTTATTATCACCCACAAAAAAGGTTTAATTAAAAACTATCCATCGAGATACTTAGAGCACACCTTCCAATTTTCCCCACAATACGACCATGAGACTTTGACGAAAACCGATGATTATAATGAGCTGATGCCGCAAAGGAATCTATGCCACACTGTAGAAGTAAATAAATGAAGTTGAAGTGAATTATGTACAAATTAAGTTTGATTTCATAAAAGACAGTAATCATGTTCAACTAAGGGTTCACTGAGAAGTGAGAAGCTTATAACAAATGAAACGAAGTAAAAACGTATTGCATGTAGACAGATCAATTGAATTTATAACAACTAACAGAATGCTGAATATAAAATTAGAACAAGGCAGGGAGTGGTCCATAGCAATAGAAGATTTGTAGACCGTCCAACAAATGATATGTCTCCAAGGTATTCTACTTTTAAACTATGTCCCAAATATAGATGTACCTTCAGCTCCCCAGCAGCAGACAATTTCTGGTTTTTCTTTCGCCATCCTACTGAAACAGCTGAGTCTGAACCTAAAGCAAGCTGTATCTGTTAAAGAGAAGTTGGACCCACCCCAGGGCAAATGAAAAGATAAAAATGTTAGCCATCTCAAAAAATTTAATATGAATAGCTAATAGGATGTGTACTCTATTTTTTGTTGTTAACAAATTACATACGACTAGATCATTTACAATCCTGTTGGGCTTTACCACTCGGTAGACTTTTCATTCATCTTTTCCCTCCACAAAAACACGTCCTAATGTGTAAGATCTGGTGTGTTCCATGTTACAAATAGAGTATATTTGCACAAACATAGTGATTTTGACGTCCGATGCATTCATGACTTCAAGCATATTCCACTATTTCTATAATTATTCATGTACAATATGTTCTTTCTGATGTTACAAAATACGAACGATACCCACAAAAAAATAGAGTCAACTGGAACAAGAAATGCACATACATTACCACTTGCAGTTTCAGATAGTTGTCGCACCCAGGTATTGGAGAGATTCAGTGAACCATCCCTCAAAGACATTGAAAGTCCCATTGTTGCAGTTAAATGCGATGATATGTTACTGGACAAAACAAACAATGAATATGTAAAGAGGAATTAACGTCCTGAAAATTCAAACCAACTTGTATCAAATGAGATAAGCTCACCGAGATGTCTGCACCCCAATAAGTGACCGTAAACCAGCAGAACCTATGAATTCTATTGAAGAAACTGAAGAAAGCCGATGCCCAAAAACTATAGTAGCAGCTCCACCGCCAGAATTCCCATTAACTGCCAAATTTCCACCAATTGAAAGGGTATTGTGCTTTGATATCTGAGACTGGACTGAACTTGTCATAGCCATCCTGACATTTTTTAATATCAAATCAGTGTCCAGATAAAACAAATGGAACTACGATGTAGAAGACTTAACCAAAGCATACAGCTGCACTGAATATCATGCATTTATGATATCGAGGATCAATGTGATTATAATAGGATTCCAGGAAGGTAACTGTATTGGAAGAACAATGATTCTTACTAAGACGAGAAATGGAATTACAAGCCTACAAAAATGGTCAAGAAATACGAGATGCAACTAGGTCCAATCATAAGAACACAGACATAGTGATGGCAGGTGTGAAATAATTACTTTAAAAGAAGCTAAAAACATCACCTATGCATGTGATTTTGTATGGCATCAACTATTACCTATATTGTGATTATAAAATGGCACCCTTTGTTTGTAAATTTACATTTAAAAATTCTCCATAGGAGGCAAAAAATAATAATTTGATTCAAGATGATCAATTGCATGAAGGGACAAAAAGATAACACATAAACAAACCGAGCGGTACCCTCTCATGATGCCATGACTATGCAAAAGGTGTGGCAAAGACATATTGGCCAATATTGTACCAGAAGGTCGGAAATGTGCTGAGACCTTCTCTTGTTCCTTCAGCTTCCGCAACCTCTCAAGTTCTTCCTTCAACTCTTCTGCTTTATTCAGTTTTGTCCCAAGCTCCAAACCAGAAGTCAACCCTTCCATACCATAAATGTCATATATCTTCCTTTTATTCTCATCTGACAGTATCTCGTATGCTTGGCATATCCGTTGAAAGTTTTCTGTAGCAGTATCTTTCATCTGAAAACAAGTATTGAATGATAGTACTACTCAATTACCATCTTTCATGAAATTAAATTCAACTGCCAAAAAAGTCTAACATTTTTGTTGCCAATGCCAAAGACCCTTCCATGAAGTTCAAAATTCAAACAAATCCGCTCTAAATTAGTACGTTACTATAACAAACACAGCCCAACAGGACAGGTTTCAACCTTAAACAATGAACACCAATGTGTTTGATTGAAAGCACAGGATCGATCATCAAATTTACAATTAAACAGCAACTTTATAATCGTTCTAAGCACCAACCCCTCTCTCTCTCTCTCTCTCTCTCTCTCTCTCTCTCTCTCTCTCTCTCTCTCTCCAATGCGCAGTTCAATAACTAAATCAATGCCACCAACAAAAAACATTTCTTGGCAAAATAGAGAAATTGGGTATCAACCCAACAAGGAAAATATTCAGAATTTTAACCTTTTTAAAATAAAAAGTTCAAAAATAAAATATGAAGGAACATAATGGAGTTGCGGATGAGAGTGTACATGAGGAGCTTGGTATTTATCAGGATGATAAACTTGGGCCCATTGCCTGTAAGCTTTTCTGATTTCCTCATCGGAAGCCTCCGGTGATATGTGAAGCAGTGCATACAGTTCCTATTAGGGGGTCCTTCTTCCTCTTCCTTCATCTTTCTCTTTCTCTCTCTCCCTGTTTCTCTCTGTGTTGTCGGTTAAGGGTCGTGCTGAAAGTGGCGGTTTATATTTTACGGTTTCTGGTATCAGACGATGGCAGTTGAATTTAGGGGTTTTTGCCAAAAGCCTGAGTCTTGTTCCTCAATCTTCTCAACCATGTGTGTGCGCGAGGCGCTGGTTTTTCGCTTAACTTGTCGGGTCCAAAATGTACTTGTTTTATGGGCCAAGTTTAAGTACTAATCCTATTCGGCTTTCTTCTACGAAAACAACCCATTGGGCTTTCACTTTGATGGCCACGTAAGTCCAAGGCCAGGCTCTGAAAAGTGGCATACCATATTGAACTTTCAGTAGACCAAACTGCTATTTTGTAAATTAAAGTCCATTTCGGCATTGTTATCTTATGAAAATAATCATTTTATTAGTTTCTTTTGCTAAAAATCAACTATGAAATAAAGCAATTTGGTGTTTGGTAAATTTTTTTTTATTAAAAATGATTTTGATACAATAATCAATTTTCAAGGATTTGGTAATTTTTGTGTAAAACTGTTGTGAGCTCTGTATAATGACGAAAAATAGCATTATGTTGAAATGACTTTTCCATTCAAGTTTTAGGTAAAAAAATAAACGCACTTTCACTTTCACTTGTATAATTCTTATGTTAAATATGTTTCTTACTTCCATCACACCCTAAAAATGATTTTAATCGTAAAATAAATTAAGTTTCATGTTGAAAATTAAATATTTTTCTCCAAATCCTCTAAACTATTATTTAAAATTAAACCCAACATATTGCATTAATGATAAATATAGTTTCTTGATGAAATCAATTTTCTTTAACTTCTGTGAGGATGAAGATTGAACTAAAAAAATGACAATAAAATCAAACCCTAAAAGCTAATGAGAAAGAGGAAGAATAAAAAATTTAAAATTATAAGAAACGAAGCCTAGACTAAATTACATGGTCATGGAAGAAGCACGCCAACCGACAATGAAAGAAACCCACCAATTGGAAGAAGAAGAAGAGAAGGACGTGCACGCATAAAAAGGGAAGGACATACCCAAAAAAAAAGGAAGGACATTTTGTGGAAATTGTCAAAAGAAATGAGGGCATGTTGGGTAGTTTGTAAAAATTCAGTAATGCCCAAATCGGTCCCCAACTGATTCTCAAGGAAGTGGAAATAAAAAGCATCTTCCACCATGATTCTCCAAACTGAGGTATTCGGCAGCGATTTTCACAAAGAATCACTTATCCATCCTTTTACCAAACAGACAGACACGCTTCGCTATCAAACAAAGTGATTTTTATCAAAATAACCAATGTCAAACGGGCATTAAATTTGGAACCTCAAACTCAATAACGAATTCAGGAATCTTACCTCATAGAGTTATAGTGTTAAAGTTCCCAAAAAAATTTAAGATGAAAAAAATATTGAAAATGAAACGATAATAATTTCATTCATAATTCATGTCAAAAACTACATTACAAGCTACAATTGTCCACGACTAGGTTTATTATTTTGAAAACATAGAATTATTGCTTCATTTTCAATACAAGCAAAAACATTTCTCTTAATGTAAACAAACAAGCTATCACTCAATTATTGATCCCTCATTTTGTTCCGAAGTGGACTCTTAATAATATTTATAACAGAAAATGTCCTCTCGACTGAAGCCGTTGCAACTGGTAAAACTAACGTCAATGTAATAAGCAAATACACATAATTGAATGATCGATGTATCCTTATCTCCACCATTTTTTTCGCAAGACTACCAATCTCTTGTAATTAAGAGAAATCATTACTCGCACATGATGATAACGATTTGTCTTTATTGAAGCATTACGTCTTGACCTCCCTGGAAGTATGAATCTCTCATCCATGTTAGAAACATCAATATGATGTTTGTCACAAAAGAAGATACCTCATCAACCAATACATCAAACTCATTATTCATCATCTAATGTAACTTTTCTTGCATGATTTCACTAAAGCCATTTCATTCACAATTTCTTGATATTTCGTTCGCAATGCTAGTGACACATCATTTGTGAGTCATAATATAGCTTTCATCAAGAATAAATGAAACACAAACTCAAAAGTATGCATTTATCTCATTAACTTATTTGTTTCATTGCTATCATTGGGATTGTTATCAATAATCATTTGAAGCACATGAATCACGAATGAAAACATAGAAATGATGCTAATCAAGGTATCATAATATGAGTTCCATCGTGTGTCACCGGCACGTTTGAGATTTGTTTCTTGATGATGTAGGGGCTTTTTCTTAGCAACTCTAAGCGGGGGATGATGCCGTAAAGGCGGAGATAGATGAAATTGCCCCTTGAGCCTGAGTTCGAAGATCAAGCCCTAAAATGCTTCGAAAGGACAGAGATGCATTAGAAAACACCTTGGTTACCTTCACCAATGAAAATAACAACAACTTACAGATGATTTCTTGATGCTTACAGATAAATTTTCTAGCTTGGCATGAGAGGCTTGTGGCATGGAAGCAAAATCAGCATGAGTTTAGCACCAAAGATGAAAATATGGCTTCCTAAGGAGAAAGGAGTGTTTAAGATGAGAAGAAGAAGAGTTTGCGGTGATTTGGTGAGAAGAGAGAAAGAACAATGTGTTCTTAAGCGGCTTAGCGAATCTATGTGAAAGTAGTGCGCTGAGAAGAGGAAAATAGAGAAGAATGAATAATGCATTGCTGGGTTTTGCGGGTAAGAGAGAAAACTTGCTCTCTGAATTTGAGTTGAGTTTTGTTGAAGAAGAGGCCTCATTTTATAGCTTACTGGAAACTATCATTTCCTAAGAAACCCTAATGGTTTCTTCCCAACTTGACCACCAGTTTTTTCTTCCTTTCTCCTCTCCTTCCTTGACTTTTCTATTTTGGTGAAATTTCCTCTATCTATTTGCACAAAATCAAGAATTTTGGGAGCTCAAGGCCCTTTTCCCGTAATTGTGTTTCATGGGAGACTTCATTCTGACCATCTCATTCCTTTCTTTCTTTCCTTTTTCCATGGCTAAGTTTGATGGGGGAAGGAATTGGGGTATGTATACTGGTTCGAAGAGTGCTTCTCTTCCTGGCAGCTTGCACGTTAATATCCATTGGTTCTTTGGGTGTTTTGTGCTTGGAACTTGTTCCTTTTCAGCAATTCTGCATATGTGGACATCTCCTTTGTGACTTCTGTTTTTTCCATCAATGAGCTGAGGCTTTGGCTTCTTCTATTTTCTAATTGTATGGGCATTTTAAGATAATGGGTTGGTTTGTCAAAATAAATGGGCTAACCTTAACAAGTGTTGGACTATTTTTGTTGAGGTGTTGGGCTAATTTGGTTAAGCTAATGAGTTATTTCCCCTTTTGTGCTCACCCATATGTTTGGGCATAAAAATGGGCTTGAGTCCCGAGGCTCCCAAGCAACCTGAGACTTCCATTTCTCGGCCCATCAATGGGCCTCATATTGATTTATTATCATTCATACCACAACCCACTCAAGCAACCCCAGGTATTTGAGTGGCAGAGCCCACTTAAGATTGTGGCGTGATTAGGTGCGGAATAATAATTTTTTGCTTGGCGTGGCGTGTCGCTTGGCTTGGCATGTGTGCAAGCGCACATAATGAACTTTCGCGTGCCTAAATCGGGTTTCTTCTCGAGTATCGCATTAGCGAGAGAATTTATTTGGGCCGAAGTGTGGATTTTATTTTTTTTTGGGCCTCAACAGATGCAATCCTCCCCCAATTATAAGACAATCATTTTCAAAAGCTATCACAAGTTTTTCTTATAATTGAGCTCTAAGTGCATCACGCCACTTACAAAATGCTCAACTAACATGGTTAACTACACTATTAGCCATTGTGAAAAAATAGGCAATGTCAATCTTTTTCTTTTGCCATAACAACAAGTGCTAGTTGAAGTTGATGAGCAAATCAATGAACATAATATGCAGTAGGTTATTCTCTCAAAATCTTTATTTTAAGGTCATTCAACTCATCTCTCATATTTTTAGCTCCATCATAACATTGTCCCTGTAACTTGGAAAGGTTCAAACCATTGGAAGAAAAGAATGTATTAATGGCATCCTTTAGTGAACTTGAAGTGGTGTCGATAACATGTTGGACCACACATCTTTTCATTACATGCCCTTTGTCGTCCACATAACACAACACCATAGTCATTTGCTCTTTTACTGAAACATCACATACTTCATCCACCAATATAGAAAAGAATCCATCTTTTAAACCACTTATAATAACATCAAGTGTTTCAAGGGCACATGAATTGACAATATCTTTTTGAATGCAATGAGCTACTAACTTGAGATTCCCCGGAGTATTTTCTAACACAACTTCTTTAACTTTCTCATTATTGTCTGCAAGGAATTGCAATAACTCCAAGTAATTTCTCCTATTAATTGAAGTAACACTTTTATCATTGCCATGAAAAGAAAGACATTGTCACAATAAAAATGCATTGCCATGAACTATTGTTTTTGTTCGGTATGCCAATTCTACTGGGCTTTTTTTTTTTTTTTTTATACAAAAATTAAGAGGAATGAAAAGCCCTAGATCGCTAAGTTAATTAATTCAAAATTGTTGCCTAAGAAATTGAGGAATAAAAAACACCAATTCATTACTAATTAAGACCAAAACAAACCAAATTTCGTGATACATGTCATAATTGGACGCATTTATTTTCTAAATTATCATTTAAAGATCAAATTTGCAAAAAATAAAATAAAATTTAAGATTGTTTAGACATCCATATGTATAAACTAAATAGGCAGTTCATCATAAGGATCTTAATTGTACTAAAAGCGTCTTTTTTATATACAAAAGGATTACTAAATGACATCCAATTTAATTGACTTTTTGCATAAATATTCTTTAAATTGTAATTTAGAAAATAAATTATTCCGATTATGATACTTGTACGAAAAGGTTCGCCTAAATGTGGCCTCATACAATAATTTCTCTTTCGCTACATTAAAGACAAAGTTCATGGGCTTATTCGGTGATTTTGTATACGATTCCCTCTAGATCTAGTTTTAACATCTTCCATTTTTTTTCTTCTGTTTTTTGTATAAGCTTGTGAGCCACATCTATGATGCTTGGTCCATATATTTTCAGTGATGAAATCAGAAACTCAAAGGAGATAAGAAGATTGAACGAGCTGAATGTACATAGATTTTCCATTTATTGCATTGCTGCCAAAGAATTGAATCAACTAAAGACAAGGCCAAGCATGACATGAGAAACTTCTTGGAAATTTCCAATACCAAACCAATAGGCCCTACACTTGGTATAATATGGTTGCGATTCTGCATGCAAATCATGTAAAAAAAGTAGCTCCTCACAATGTCATGATGTTTTTTTTTATTGTTAATTACTACGTGTTTATATTTAGGGAGACTTTGTAAAAAGACAAAGGAGAAACAAATTTTGAAAAAGCTCAAATGGATAAAATTATCTTATTTATTTTGGATTCCTTCACTCTTCTTTTATCCATCAGGAAAAGAGGGATATTCGAGTCGAGAATCTCTTCCAATATTAAAAAGAGAAATTCTACTTGATTAATAAATAATTGATTCGCTTTTAAATTATTATTAAGTCATATGTACAATACCAAAAAAACACCCAAGTTAAAATAGGAAAAAATGCTTCCATTATTAGAAAAGATGGAAAATTATTGTTGGAGGTGGGGATACTCAAATTCATGATACTCAAATTCATGATAGGAATGGAAGAATTTTGTCGTAGGGGTATGGGGCTTGAAGAAGAAATTATAATAATATTGGACTCTTCAGTATCCTCGACAAGTGTTATAGAGCTGGTACTTTGATTGGGACACACGGCGGATACATATTCATCATCATGAGACAGAGACAACTCTTCATCGTTTTTACCAGTTTTACTCATATCAAGTAAAAAATCAACACATTAGTGAAATATCAGTTGGTAACTAAAAAGTAAAAATAGAAATTACTAATGAGTGTTGCTATTTATATCATATTTACTTATCGTACTGCTAATCATTATCATATTATAAATAGGTCTCACATATATTAGTGAAGTCCACTTCTATTACATAAATGCTAATCATCGTCGTACACTTCTATACGAAATGATTAATAAATGTGGTATAAATAATTATCAGATTATTTTATGACCAAACACATGCTCTAGTTACTAACAGGGAAAATGAAAATTGAAAGCTTGGGAATGTGACACATGTATTCTATATATACTGATGTCAAAACCAAAACCCATCATATTTCATTTCATTTTCCCAGCTTTAATCTGCTGAAGCTTAGCTCCCATGGGTTTTCACACGGCAATTGTAGCAACCACATTGAAACTCAGAGCCCTCTCCACCTCTCACAGCACATGTGACCACTGCTCACTGGCTTGATCTGCCCTTTTGTGCTCAAGCTCTCTTTCAGCTTCGGCCTTGTTCATCAAACCTACTCTGACTTGATCCATCAGTCGAGGCTCTTCTTCTTCCAGCTCAACGAGATTGCAGCAGCTGACAATTTTGATGATGATCTTCAACAGCAGCAGCCAGCTGCTACTAGATTGCAGCGAGCTCTGATGCTACTGCAACAGGCTGTGACCCATCAAAGAAACTCACAGGCGTCGGAATTGGATGAGCAGAGCATCCATGACCTCTCCATGGTTGCTCTTTGAGCTCTTCTGCATCTGCATGTACATCTACCTTACTGGGTGAGAATCTATAAATAAATATGTACCTGGCTTTTTTCTTTCTTGTTTCTTTTTCTTTTCTGGGTTTTGGTTGTTTTTTTTTTTTCTTCTTTTTATGGATGTAAAACTGGATCGAGTGGGAATTAAGATGCTTAATTACTAGTTTTATGCTCTGTGTGAATTAAGCATTAAATTAATTAGTAATTAAGAGGCATATCTGGTGAGTAATGTTTTGCTTTGTACCACATTATTACATTTAGCTGACCAGTTTATGTAAATTAAATTTAAGAAGCTTAATTATATCCAAAGAAACAAAAACAGAAAAAACTAAATAAATAAAAAAATTCCTGAAAGATCAGAGAGATTACATTTGGCTGACATGAGTTTCTATCAAACATCAGAAAGATCCGTAGAATTCCTGAAATTTAAAGAAGGGGGATGAGAAAGGCGGTGCGGTGGCACCGAAAAGATATAAAGTTGGGAAGGTGAAGACTGAAAATTATTATAGATAAGAGTCAAGCTCAAGACTGATTTGATTTAATTTAATTTATAATAAAATAATAAAAACTTCAGTCGACATGCCTACAGGTGTCACAAGTAACATACAAGTTGTCACGCCATGGTCATAGGACATTAATAAGAGGTTGTGCATGAATAACACCTAAGTTGTTAGGTCATTCGATCAGTTATATGCGGTCATAAGTTACTATGCCACCTCAAATAAGAGGTCACACTTGAATAACATGTAAGAGGTCACACTTGAATAACATGTAAGTTGTTACGTCATTTGATTAGTTATATACGGTCATAAGTTGTCACGTCATGTCATTTGACGACAAATTTTTGTCTCCTCCCCGTCCTAAAAAGCTCCCCCATCAACTTCTAAATATTTGCGTTTGGTTAAATCATGTTCTTCATTTGGTAGCTCTTCGGATGTTGGAAGATAATAGATCTTTTGGGATTTCTAGAGGATCCTGTTTCTACTTAGAATAAGAAGCCAAGAACAACTGATTTCCCAATAAGAAGCCAAGAACAACTGATTTCGAGGGAACTTGCTTATTAGCATGAGACACAAAACTCTCTACCCACCCATTGAATTTGTGTTATCAACTTTCTTCAGGGGGTTCTATATGGAGGGCGGCCCGGCCCAAAATATTCCATAAAAAATGAAAAGGAGTTAAATATCTTCAGTCCAGCTCAAAATTTAAAATCAATCAATCAAATAAAAAGCTGCCCCACCTAGATTCTCCCATATTATCTACGATTAACTACATTTTACAGTTTACTCCTTTCTCGTTCGGTTCATAGAATAGATTTGGGAAAATTACTTATATGCATTTCTAGCGATGAAATAGAAGATTCATTTTTATGTTTGGTAACGTTGAAATGGCGGGAGTAATCACTTTATTTTTCACATGTTGTTTTGAGCGAGGTCTAAAATACGATGATTTGAAATATCGATTGGTTGAAAACCTGAAATCAATAGAAATATCAGAAATTATCAACATCAATAAAAATTGAATAAAAATCATGGAAATTGTAAAAAAAAAACTTGCAAATTTTTCATGAAACTTTGGAGGATGTTTATTTGATCAATTATAAAAATGTTGTAAGGAAATGCATTGTATGATGAGTTTAACTAATTTAAGTTGATATATAGAGAGCTGATAAACACTATGAGTGTAGAAAATATGTAGTAATTAATGAAAGAAGATTAAACACATAATAATAATTTATTTATAATATTTTACTATAATATTTTACACTTTAAACATTGCATGGTAAGATACATAAGTGACTTAGTACCACATAGAGTTCATATATAAGGTTCAAATTTAAGTTATTTACACCAACACTCTTTGAGGTTTTCGATTTTTTCACAAAACTCCTTGTGGTTTTAGAAATTATAAGACTACCCCATGAGGTTTTAAATTGTTTTTACAAAACTCCTTTTCATTTATTTTTCATCCAAAGATTAATGGTTTTATACACACAAAAATTCTCTAAATGACAAAGCTGGCCTTTGAGATTAGATTACATATACTTCATTGCGGTTAATTTTGTCAGTTGTATAAGTTTTTTATTTAATGAAATCATCAATTTTTGGACAAACAATTAACGAAAAGGAGTTTTGTGAAACTAAACTGAAATCTCAAGGGGTGTTCGTGTAATTTTTGAGACATAAGGGTTTGTAAAACTGAGAAAATCTAAAAGGGTGTTAATGTAAATAACTCTTTAAATTTTTCATTGTCTTCATCATCTTGATATTATTGATATTATAAACTAGGTAATGCCCAAGGACATGTGGCAGCCACACAGGCCATACCCATAAGTCTCACATCGAAATATCACCCAAAGGTCTCCCATACGTTCCCCTATAATTAGGGTGCTTACTCTAATACATAGGTAATGACAATTTGAATACCATAATGATACTTGTTTTCTCCCTCCTTATCTGACACAAGTATCGAAGAGCATTCCACTGGGTACCAAACCGGTGCCAAGGTCTTCACCTTTGTCTCCTCTTGTTTGAAGGTCACACCACCTTTGCTTGAGTACAATAGGTATCAAAGACATCTCATCTCTAAGTTAGGCTCAATCTTGACTGTCCATTTGTTAGCATCAACAACTATTAATATTGTAGTTTTGACAGTCTAAGTAGTCCATATTTTCAATTAAGGAAAATTGGATTGATTCATATATTGGCCTCATAACACTTCTTTCTCTTTTTAAACATAATTATTTATTAATATTTTTTGTAATGGAAAAA